>NC_045960.1:19957459-20629959 GCF_010909765.2 Amblyraja radiata | reverse complement strand
AAGGAGTGAGGGAAGGCTGGAGAGAGAATGAATGGGAGGAGAAAACGATGGAGATGAGTGTGGGGTGAAAGAGAGAATGGGGAAGGAGAGGTTGGGGAAAGAGTACAAGGGTGAAAAGAGTAAAAAGGTGAAGTGATAAATGGGAGGGAAAGAAACGGGAGAGGGAAGAGTTAGAGAATGGGGAGAGAAGTTATGGGGAGAGAATACAAAGGCGAAGGGAGGAGAGAGAGGATGCAGATGGAAGAGGAAGGAGTGGGCAGAGGGTGCAGGGGGAAGTGGTAACGTGAGGGTGAGAGGAATGGGGAGGAAGGATCAGGGGAGAGGGTGGGAGGGAGGGGAGTAATGTGGGAGGGAGGGGAGTAATGTGGGCGAGGGTTGGAGGGAGGGAGGGAGAGAAGCTGGGAGTTTGCTGGTTAGTTGCGAGCTGTGCGATGTGACGTTGCGTGGATGATAAAGCAGAAACTCAATCACATGTTGCTCGTTTCCCAGTGCCCTGGTCCTGTCATCTCTCTGTGTGTGTGTGTGTGCAGAGTGTGCCTGGGCGGTGAGAGGGAGCTGAAGACCAGGGTCTGACTACACGCCGCTTCTTCCTCAGAAAGGAACACATTGCGCTCATCCTTCCTACTTGTCGGATCTTTATTTACCTCGGGAGTGAGTGAGTGAGCAAGTGAACCAGCCTTTCCACATTCTAAGGTCCGTCTTAGTTCAGCTGCTTTAACCAACTCTCTCTCTCTCTCTCTCTCTCTCTCTCTATATATATATATAATATTTGTCTGTGCATAAAATGTTATTTGACTCTTGTTCCACAAGAAGGCAGTTCAGTGGGAGTGAAATGTAACGCAGTCCCGGACTGTGTGTGGAATGGTCCCGGGAAAGCGTGCAATGTATATAAATATATAATATATATATATATATATATATAAAATATAATTTACATTTTCAAAGAAGAACAAGTGTAGCTTTTATTAAGACATTTGCATTTTGCGCTTTGGTTTCTGCTAAATGTCAAGCGAGGCTTTCAAAAACAGAACAGAAAAGTCTACTTTGCATTGATTGCAAAAACGCCGGTGTTTCTGCAAGATATATTCTCTTTGTTGCTCCGGCCGAGGTAAGCATTTCTTTAGCACCCTTTCTTCATTTAAGGGTGTGTATCCGTCCCCTCCGCCCTTGTGTTAATGCGATCCATTTGGTCTTTCTGATGAATTGCCACTTTCTGCGGCGCTTTGATGTGTAAAGCTTCAATTAGCAGCTCTGCGATGCCGGGAGTTGAACTATTCACTAAGAGAGAGAGAGAGAGACACACACACACACACACACACACAAAGTGCTGGAGTAACAGCGGGTCAGACAGCACCTCTGGAGCCAAGGAATAGGTGATGTTTCGGGTTGAGACCCTTCTTCAGACTGAGAGTCAGGGGAGAGGGAAACCAGAGGTACGAAAAAGTATAAAGTTACCCCAGCATTTTGTGCCTGTCTTCGGTGTATACCAACATCTGCAGCTCCTTTCCACACATCTTAACTATTCGTGAAGATAGACACAGAAAGCTGGAGTAACTCAACGGGTCAGGCAGCATCTCTGTCTGGAGTACAGGAAAAGGTGGCGTTTCGGGTCGAGACCCTTCTTCAGACATCCCTACACATTTTAACTATTTGCGAGACGGATTAGTAAAAAATAGAAGAATGGCTGCTAGTGTGTTTTTAAAAAGTAGCAATGTGTGTATCAGGTTGAGAGTTTTAATGTATGACTGATGGTAGCAAACTTTCAACTCTCCCCACGTCAAGTTTCACTGTTGTCTTGTAGAGTTTCACTGTCTGTATAACTCGTTATCACCACAGCTAACAATGGACCATTGTGGGCTCCAATAGGCAATAGGTGCAGGAGTAGGCCATTTGGCCCTTCAAGCCAGCACCGCCATTCAATGTGATCATGGCTGATCATCCACAATCAGTATCCTGTTCCTGCCTTCTCCCTTCTCGCCATGAAAAAAATCGATACTTTTTTACTCGTAGGTTTAGTCGTAGTAGGTCGTAGTACGTCGTAATAGGTCGGCATGTTAGTCGTAGGTAATCGAGGGTAGTCGAAGGTAGTCGTAGATAATCTTCATCATAGTCGAAGGGAGCTCGAAGGAGGTCGTCTTCACTCTCCACTATTCGGTGTCCAATTTTCCCGAAGTCAGTCGTAGCTAGTCGAAGCTGGTCTTTAACATAGTCGAAGGAGGTCTTCAACATGCCAATTTTTCAAACTCTTCTAAACTTTCCAATTAGGTCACCCAAGTGGGACAGCCCCTTTACTTTAATTGACTGATGAACAAGGACCCCCCAGATAGCATTGTACTTCCCCTTTTCCCAACTTGACACCATTTAGATAATAATCTGCCTTCCTGTTTTCGCTACCAAAGTGGATAACCTCACATTTATCCACATTAAACTGCATCTACCATGCATCTGCCCACTCACCCAACCTTTCCAAGTCACCCTGCATTCTCATAGCATCCTCCTCACAGTTCACACTGCCATCCAGCTTTGTGTCATCTGCAAATTTGCTTATGCTACTTTGAATCCCTTCATCTAAATTATTGATGTATATTGTAAATAGCTGCAGTCCCAGCACGGAGCCTTGCGGTACCCCACTAGTCACTGCCTGCCATTCTGAAAGGGACCCGTTAATCCCTACTCTTTGATTCCTGTCTGCCAACCAATTTTCTATCCATGTCAGCACTCTACCCCCAATACCATGTGCTTTAATTTTGCCCACTAATCTCCTATGTGGGACCTTATCGAATGCTTTCTGAAAGTCGAGGTACACAACATCCACTGGCTCTCCCTTGTCCATTTTCCTAGTTACATCCTCAAAAAATTCCAGAAGATTGGTCAAGTATGATTTCCCCTTCGTAAATCCATGCTGACTCGGACCGATCCTGTTACTGCTATCCAAATGTGCCGCAATTTCATCTTTTATAATTGGCTCCAGCAACTTCCCACCACCGAGGTCTATAATTCCCTGTTTTCTCTCTCCCCCCTCTGAATAAGTGGGATAACATTAGCTACCCTCAAATCCACAGGAACTGATCCTGAATCTATAGAACATTGGAAAATTATCACCAATGCGTCCACGATTTCTAGAGCCACATCCTTAAGTACCCTGGGATGCAGACCATCAGGCCCTGGGGATTTATCAGCCTTCAGTCCCATCAGTCTATCCAACACCATTTCCTGCCTAATGTGGATTTACTTCAGTTCCTCCATCACCCCAGATCCTCTGGCCACTAGTACATCAGGAAGATTGTTTGTGTCCTCCTTAGTGAAGACGGATCGAAAGTACCTGTTTAACTTATCTGCCATTTTCTTGATCCCCATAATAAATTCACTTTGTTCAGTCTTCAAGGGTCCAACTTTGGTCTTAACTAATTTTTTCCTCTTCACATACCTAAAGAAGCTCTTACTATCCTGCTTTATATTCTTGGCTAGCTTAGCTTCGTACCTCATCTTTTCTCCCCGTATTGCCTTTTTAGTTATCTTCTGTACCTAATCCTCTTGCTTCCCGCTCATCTTTGCTATGTTGTACTTCTCTTTTATTTTTATACTGTCCCTGATGTCCCTTGTCAGCCACGGTCGCCCCTTACTCCCCTTAGAATCTTTCTTCCTCTTTGGAATGAACTGATCCTGCACCTTCTGTATTATTCCCTGAAATACCTGCCATTGTTGTTCCACTATCATCCCTGTTAGGGTATCTTTCCAGTCAACTTTGGCCAGCTCCTCCCTCATGGCCCCATAGCCCCCTTTGTTCAACTGTAACACTGACACCTCCGATTTACCCTTCTCCCTCTTAAATTGTAGATTAAACCTGACCATATTATGGTCACTACCGCCTAATGGTTCCTTAACCTCAAATTCCTTTATCAAATCATAACACTAAATCCAGAATTGCCATCTCCCTGGTAGGCTCCAATCCAAGCTGCTCTAAGAATCTATCATGGAGGCACTCCACAAACTCCCTTTCTTGGGGCCCAGTACCAACCTGATTTTCCCAGTCTACCTGCATGTTGAAATCTCCCACCACAACCGTAGCATTACCTTTACTACATGCCAATTATAACTCCTGATTCAACTTGCACCCTATATCCAGGCTACAGTTTGGGGGCCTATAGATAAGTCTCATTAGGATCTTTTTACCCTTACACTTCCTTAGTTTTATTCATACTGACTCCACATCTCCTATTTCAATGTCACCCCTTGCAAGGGACTGAATTTCATTCCTCACGAACAGAGCTACCTCACCCCCTCTGCCCACCTGTCTGTCTTTTCGATAGGATGTGTACCCTTGAATATTCAGTTCCCAGCCCTGGCCCTCTTGCAGCCATGTCTCTGTAATTCCCACAACATCATACTTGCCAATATCTAACTGAGCCTCAAACTCGCCCACTTTTCCTTGATCAACATTACTTTTTTGCACATCTTTCATTCATTTGTACTATATCTCTCTATATCACCGTCTATATCACCGTCTATCTCTTGTTTACCTTGCCCCTGACTCTCAGTGTGAAGAAGAGTCTCGACCCAAAACGTCATCTATTCCTTTTCTCCATAGACGCTGCCTGACCCGCTGAGTTACTCCAGCACTTTGTGTCTGTCTTCAAGTCAAGGCTACTGCTGGAACCGACAGTTCCCCCACTAGGACAAGACAAGCATTTTCCACCCAAGCACATTGTCAAGATGTCTTCTGAATGTGGGTGTAACATTCTGTGCCAGGGTCAGCCTGAGTCAGCGCTAAACTATGTTTTGGCACAGGAACATTTCATTTTTGTAAAGTCAATATTGGCTTCAACATGAGGAGCATGAAACTAGCGTGAATCATGATTCAAGGCTTTGAAGAGACATTTAGAGTTCTGCTGCACATATCATGGTTTAGTTTAGTTTTAGTTGAGAGACAAAATGCAGAAACAGGCTCTTCGGCCTACCAAGTCCATTCCGACCAGTGATCCCCGCACACTAACACAATCCTACACACACTAGGGACAATTTACAATATTTACCTAAGCCAATTAACCTACAAACTGTATGTCTTTGGAGTGCGGGAGGAAAACCCATGCTGTCACGGGGAGAACGTACAAACTCCGTACAGACAGCACCCGCAGTCAGGATTGAACCGGATCCCTGATGCTGTAAAGCACCAGGCTGCCGTAGTGTCGGGGAACTTTCATTTCTGGCGACTTGGTGAATAGAATTATTGAACATCAAGAAGAAGGTCACAGAAACCTGGAGTAACTCAGCGGGTCACGCAGCATCTCTGGAAAAAGGAATAGGTGATGATTCGTGTCGAGACCCTTCTACAGACTGAGAGTCAGGGTAAAGGAAACAAGAGATATAGATGATGATATAGAGAGATATAGAAGAAACTAGACCAAGAGGGACCCGTTGGACCCCGTTCCCCCAACCCAATATTCCACCACTCACCCATAGCCCCCAACTGCGCAGAAGCGGCCGAAGATTTTAAAGTTTAAAATGGCAATAACATGTGAACGCATCTCACTCTTCCTCTTCAGTCCCTTATTTCCCATCTCAATTAGCCTCCCTCTCCCCACCCTCTGCCAACCTCCTCAGCTTCTTCCCCTCATCCCCTATCTTCCCCCTACCCTCCTCCATTACCTCACCATCCCTCTTCCACCCCATCCTCTTCACCCTCTTCTTTCTTCTCTCCTCCTCCCCTCCCCCACTCACTCCCTCACCTCTCTCTCCCTCTCCTTTCCCCTACCCTCAGTCACTCCCTCCATAACCCCTCTCCCCTCCCTACCCCACCTCCCTCTGTCCCCCTCCTTCCCCACTCCTCACCTCCCCCTTATCCCACCCCTACTCTCTCTCCTCACCTCCCCCACTGCCCTCCTCTCCATCTATCCCCCACTCACTGCCTCCCCCCTCCTCTCCCTCTATCCCCCTCCTCCCCACTCTCCCTCCCCATCTCTCCCACTTTCCCCTCCCTCTCCCTCCCTACCCCCTTCCTCTCCCGCTATCCCCCTGCTCCCCCACTCCTCACCTCCCTCCTATCCCACCACCCCACAATGAAAATCGCAATTTTTTTTGGTTCCATTGAAATTCTCAATGAAAATCATGTTTTTCTTTAAAATAACCTAGATGCAATGTTAGCTGTTAATGAAAACGGAGGAATTTGATTAAAAGGGATTTTTTTCCAGAATAAAATCAACGTCAATGAAAATGGCGATATTAAAAAAATGATGTTCAGGATCCCATTGTGACGTCATTGTGATGTCGAAGGCGGCTGACAGGCAGGGCAAGTGGAAAAGTGGTTTGTAAAGTGATTTTTGTAAAGGTTAAAATGTCAATAAAATATAACATCAATCCGAATAAACCTTGATTCATTTACATCCCAGGAGAATGGTGAGTAAGGTGGGCCAATAATTGTAGCGCTATCGTGTACTGTTTTGGCAGGGTTTTGGGATATCACGCACACGCACGCATACAAACAAACAAACAAGACGTCCTACGCTGCTAACTGGTGAGGGGCAGTTTATGTAATGAGATCCCATTGTGACATCATCACTGCCAACTGCCAGTTCAGATGAAAGATTTTTTCAAAGTGGGGTTTTCTAAAGTTAAAAATATGAATAACTTGTAACTTGCACGCGCACTTACAAACAAACACGATGAGAGTTTTAGTAATATATAGATAGATATATAGTAGTATATGGATAGATTGATGAATGAAAGGTATGTAAAAACTAATGATGATCAAGGAAAGGTGGAGTCCACAATGAACCATTGCTGGCTGTGGGGTAAGTGAAAACGAGTTATATAGACAGTGAAACTCAACAGGATAACAGTGAAACTAGCACAACAACTAGGGTTGGGCAGGGACAGAGAGAGAAAGGATGCAAGGGTTACTTGAGGTGGGAGAAATCAATATTCATGCGGCCGGGTTGTAAGCTGCCCAAACGAAATATGGGGTGCAGAAGATCTAGTTTCACTCTCCCCTGACTCTCAGTCTGAAGAAGGGTCTTGACCTGAAAAATCACCTATTCCATTTTCTCCAGAGATGCTGCCTGTCCCTCTGAGTTACTCCAGCATTTTGTGTCTTATCTTCGATGTAAACCAGCATCTGCATTTCCTTCCGACACATCTTAACTATTCATGAAGACAGACACAAAAAGTAACTCAGCGGGTCAGGATTAGATGATATTTCAGGTTGAGATCCTTCTTCAGACATTCCTACACATTTTAACAATTTGTGATTTGGATTAGTAAAAAAAGGCAGAAGAATGACTTTTAGGATGTTTAAGAAAAATAACAAAGTGTGTATCAGCTTGTGATTTTATATGTAAGACTGATGGTAGCAAACTTTCAACTTGCCTCAAATCAAGGTTACTGTTGGAACTGACAGTTCTCCCGCTAATTTCATTGCCAAGTACATTGCCAAGATAACTTTCTGAATGTAGGTGTTACATGTAGAGTGGTGCAGCAGTAGATTTGCTAGTGCTAGTGACCTGGCTTTGATCCTGACTACTGGTGCTGTCTGTACGGAGCTTGCATGTTTTCTCCGCGACTGCATGAGTTTTCACCAGGAGCTCTGGTTCCCTCCCACCCTCTCCAAGTGTTATAGACAATAGGTGCAGGAGTAGGCCATTCGGTCCCTACGAGCCAGCACCGCCATTCAATGTGATCATGGCTGATCATCCACAATCAGTACCCCGTTCCTGCCTTCTCCCCATATCCCTTAACTCCGCTATCCCTACGAGGTCAATCTAACTGTTGATTTCATTTTTTCTTGTTCTTTCCCATGTCCACCCCCCAAAAAATTAGATTGAATTAGATTCCCTAATTGTTTTTAACTCTTACATCAGAATTCCAGCTTAATTAATAAATATTTTTACGCAGGACCTTTTAAAGTTGCTCAAAGCCGCATCTGGTTTCCCCTCTAGTATTTGGGATGAGGGAGGTAGACCTTTACGTTAATGCAGGAGTAACTCAGGCCGCACCTCTAGAGAAAAATGATGGGTGACACTTCGGGTCAGGATCCTTCTTCAGGCTGGGGTTTCGACCCAAAACGCCTTCTATCCGAGTTCTCCAGGAATGCTTCCTGACCCGCTGAATTATTCCAGCACTTTGGTTCTATCTTTGGTATAAACTAGCATCTGCAGTTCCATCCTATTAAACTTTTCAGTCAGTTCTGATCAGTGGTATTCTTACCATTAGACAAGACAATGTTCTTTGTCTATTATTCATAATTCTAAAAGTTATTGCAAATCTAGCTGGGAGTTGTTTGCACTGTGTCCTTAATATAGATTGTGCAATCTGAGGCATTGCATTGCTTTAGGATATGGATCCTCTGAAAAAACATATTGTCCAGGGAAGTAGTACAATCAGCTTGCAATGTATAGTTCTCACTGGTCTTCAGTGAACTGTACAGGCACTCCCCGACTTACAGAAGATGCTATATGATGACAATGATGAGTATGTGTCGGCACTGTGCCTGTACCCGTGGAGTTTAGAACCTCCAGTTTAAATTCCATTTGGAATATTTTGGAGGACCAAGAAACCAAGAACCAAGAACCAAGAATGAGGGGGGGGATCTCATTGAAACATACAGAATAGTGAAAGCCTTGGATAGGATGGATGTGGAGAGGATGTTTCCACTAGTGAGAGAGTCTAGGACTAGAGGTCATAGCCTCAGAATAAAAGGATATTCTTTTAGGAAAGAGATGAGGAGGAATTTCTTTAGCCAGTGAGTGGTGAATCTGTGGAATTCTTTGCCACAGACGACTGTGGAGACCACAGTGGATATTTTTAAGGCAGAGGTAGATAGATTATTGATTAGTGCCTGTGTCAGAGGTTATGGGGAGAAGGCAGGAGAATGGGGTTTGGAGGGAGAGATAGATCAGCCATGATTGAATGGTTGAGTAGACTTGATGGGCCGAATGGCCGAATTCTACTATCACTTATGAACTTTTGATCTTATGATAAGGGTTACATTTCGTGAACCATTATCTCAGTCAGATTTTAGGCAAATCAGATCCACCATCCCCATCCTCATCCAATGGCGGCCTTGTGGGTAAGCAGTGCCGCCATTGCCGGCTTGTTTCTGATGTAAACTCGTGTGATCGTACAGTGTTGTGTAAATTACAGACTACCTTGATTGCCCTGGGGACTGAGCACAGAATTGTTTGCGTAAGTGTGGGTTTACATAGTCGCCTATTGTGCAAGTCACTGTGCTCAGCAAACCTGCTCTTATATAGATTTAGAGAAGGGTCCTGGCCTAAAATATTGTCTGTCCATTCCCTCCCCAAATGCTGCCTGATCCGCTGAGTTCCTCCAGCACTTTGTGTTTCGATTCCAGCATTTGCAATTCCTTTAGTTTAATTAAATTTAACGAGCCTGCGCTGACCAGCGATCACTGCACACTAGCACTATCCTACATACTAGGAACAAGGCCTCGACCCGAAACGTCACTCATTCCTTCTCTCCAAAGATGCTGCCTGTCCCGCTGAATTACTCCAGCATTTTGTGTCTACCCTGGATTTAAACCAGAATCTGCAGCTCTTTCCTACGCACTAGGAACAATTTGCAATTTTACTGAAGCCAATTAACCTACAAACCTGTACATCTTTGGAGTTTGGGAGGAAACTGGAGCACCTGCAGAAAATCCACACATTCACAGGAAGAACATACAAACTTCGTACAGACAGCACCTGTAGTTGGGATCAAACTGGGGTCTCTGGCGCTGTAAGGCAGCAACTCTACCTCTGCACAACTGTGCCTCCCTCTGTCTAGCCTCTCTAAAATACGATTTAATTGATTTTCATGCTAATTGTTCTAATTGCTGGTGGTTTTGGTAATTGTTGTAGTGTAATGTTAATTTTGCCACTACCGTTCAAAGTTTCAGATTGTTTCTATAAATAGAGAGATAGAGAGATTTTTGCTGGGAATGTACTAATTATTTGCACAGTGCGTACTGTTGCGGAAAGAAAGATACAGTAATACGATTGGAATACATTTTCTTCCGTTTCCTAATAATGGGTGATCCAGGTTCCACCCACATACCAAGGATATGGGGCAAACACGGGCAGATGGGACTGGTGTAGATGGTTGTTGTGGATAAGTTGGGCCGAAGGGCATGTTTCCACGCTGTAGGTTAATTGGCCATTCTAAATTTGCGCTTGATACGTCACTTATTGCAGTTTGATGACCACTTTCTTGATGGGAGACAAAAATGCTGGAGGAACTCAGCGGGTGAGGCATCATTTATGGAGAGAAGGAATAGGTGACGTTTCGGGTCGACCCTTCTTCAGTCTGAAGATGGGTCTCAACCCGAAACGTCACCTATTCCTTCTCTCCATAAAAGCTGCCTCACCCGCTGAGTTCCTCCAGCATTTTTGTGTAAACTTTGATTTTTACAGCATCTGCAATTCTTTCTTAAACTTTCTTGATGGGAATGTAGGGGAAATAGAATGGGATTGTTGTGGGATTGGTGTAAGTGGGGAATTGGATGGTTCGGGAAGACATTGTACCAAAGGCCTTGTTTCCATGCTGTATGAATCTTGAGTGGCACAGTAGAACTGCAGCCTCATAGCTCCAGGTTCAAATCTAAATCCCCTCCCCCCCCCTCCCCCAAACTCCCCCCTCCCCCAAACCCTCCCGGCACTGTCTCTGTAGCGTTTGCACGTTCTTCCTTTGTCTATGTAGATTTCCTCTGGGTGCTCCAGTTCCCTCCCTAATGTCTAAGATATGGGCCAAATGCAGGCAAGGGGGACTAGTGTCGATGGGCACCTTTGGTTGGCGCAGGCACGTTGTGCCGAAGGGCCTGCTATCTTGCTGAAGATAGACACAAAGTGCTGGAGTAACTCAGTGGGTCAGGCAGAATCTCTAGAGAAAAAGAATAGGTGACGTTTCTGGTCGAGACCCTTAATCAGACTGGACACGGTGAAGACCCCTTCTCCCGTCTCCACCCGACCCTTGAACAAAGACAACATCTTTCCTTGACATGATGCCCAAAACTGCACACAATATTCTAAATGGGGTCTCTCCTATAAAATCTTTCCCCCTTCACATCTTGTTGATATGTGAGAATGTTTGTTATTCACTGTGTCGACAGGTTTAAAGCTGGATATTGTGTTTCAGTTCCAACGTTACATGAAGGAGATGTGCAACATTGTGTGTAACAGTAGCCACTTGTAGGATGTGTTTGCCAGGGCCAGGGTCACTGCGTACTGCTATCACCCATCAGTGGGAGTCTGCTTGTAGCTGCTTTCTCATGCCTGATAATGTTTGGCTGCCCTGGGACATGGAACGATGAGTGATTATTCTGCAGAATGTAACAAGCCTCAGCTTCCTGGTCCGCTGTCCCAGCCAACATTCCTCAAGGCCCTTGCTTCACCACCTTCCGCCGTTCCTCAGCCCACTCCTGCCTTTGCCCGAGTAAGCAGTGTACTGTTCCTGCGGCCCTTCCCAACCCCTCTATCCTTCACTGCACCACCACCTCTTATTATTAATCTGCAAGTTTCATTAAGGGATAGGGCGGCATAGTGGTGCAGCGGCAGAGTTGCTGCTTCACAGCGCCAAAGACCCAGGTTCGATCCTGACTACGGGTGCTGTCTGTACTGAGTATCTTCCCTGTGACCGCGAGGATTCTTGCCGGTTTCCTCCCACACTCCAAAGATGTGCAGGTTTGTAGGTTAATTGGCTTCGGTAAAATAGTCCCTCGTGCGTGTAGGATAGTGCTAGTGTACGGGGATCACTGGTCGGCACGAACTCGGTGGGCAGAAGGGCCTGTTTGTGCTCTGTATCTCGAAACTAAACTAAACGTGGTTTGGTTTTGGAGTCATACAGTTATCCATTCATCTGTCTAAATGTCTTTTAAATCTTGTTATCGTCCCGGCCTCAATGACCCCAACTGGAAGCTCGTTCCATACACCCAGTACAATTGGTGTAAAAAAAAATAGTTACCCCTCAGATTCCTATCCCTCCCCCCTCCTCTCACGCCAAACCTGTGTCCTCTGATCCTTAATTCCTCTACTCTGGGCAAGAGATTCTGTGTTTCCCCAATCTATTCCTCTCATGATTTTGTACACCTCTATAGGATCACCCCTTATCCTTCTGCACTCCAAGGAACAGAGTCCTAGCCTACTCAACCTCTCCTTTAAGCTCAGTCCGTCGAGCAATATAGTTGCTGCCTATAGTGCCAGAGACCTGGGTTCAATACTGACTATGACAGGGGTTGGCAACCTTGTTCTCCATAGGGGCCAGGACGCATGTCTGTGAGTGGATGGCGGGCCACATCTATCACGTGTACACATGGATCCCGCCCCGAATGGCAGGCATCAAATCACGTGTTCACATAGATCCTGCCCCTTCGAGGATGCCACCCGCAGCACCGGCCCCTAGTTAAGGGCGCTCACGAACATGGCGTACCTACAGACCATTACCTGTCCTGAAGACGGTGACTCAAATACTCGCACTCACCCATCCCCGGCCTATTGACAACCCTGATCCCAACAGTGAAGCCCAGACACAGAAGGTGCGCGGCCGTGCCGGTGGCTTTGCGCGGGATGCGGTACAGCCAGAGTTCGCCGCACTTGGCGCCTGGCGGCTCATCGTAATTGCGGCTGCCAGCGCAGGCCTCCTTGCCTCGCCACAAAAAATGGCGGACTGCAGGAGTGGGGCGCCGTTGTGTATGGCTGCTCTGCCTGCAGTCCGTCCCTTCACCCTTTTTTATTTTTATTTTTAGTCCTGTTAAAAACAAAATGTTTGTTGGAGGTCTTCCTTTATGTGGTGGGTAGGGGAAGGGGAAAACTTTATTTCCTAGTCCCTACCTGGTCGGAGAGGCGGCTTCCCTTCGAGCTGCTTCTTCGCCCCTTCCTCACGGCCTACCATCGGACTGGAGCGGCGTTTCCTGTCGGGACCGGCCGGGACTAGAGCTTTGGTGGCGGCACAGCGCTGAGGCACCATCACGGAGCGGGCGATGCCCTACCCGGGTCGCCGCGCGGTAAGCTCCGTAGTGCTGTGACCGCCGACTCCAACATCCGAGGAGCTGTGACTGTGGGCGTCCAGCTGCGGGCGGGCGGCGCTGGATTTAAAACACCACGGAGCCTGGGATCGAGATCGTCAGAGTCGGAGCTCCAACCAGCGCGGCCTGAGGACTTCGGGAGCCGCGGTCTCCGGGGAGGGAGCGGGCGCTCCAGACATTCCAAGCTGCTGAGGAGTGTTCACCCAACGCCGGAGTTCCATCTTCCCAGCAAGAGGGTCTGAAAACATCGGACTGGCTGCGGAGGCCACAAATAGGCCGCAAACTCGGGTGATCACAGAGGAAGACGACTGAAACTTTCTGATGCCTTTCACCACAGTTGAAAATTTTGATTCTGTTGTGGGGGGATGTTCATGTTGATTCTATAATGGGTTGTGTCGTTTTTCTTTTTTTTAATTTTTCTATCGATGTACGAAAACTTAATTATTTCTTCTATGTAAAGCACTTTGGTTTCAACACGAGTTGATTTAAACGTGCTATATAAATGAAATGTACTTACTTACTTACTTGCATCACCGCTCCTGGGCGGCGTGGCCTCGGGCCCGGGAGGTACTGGAGATGAAGGAAGTCTGCGGGCTGGATGCTTACGGAAAAAAACAACCTGTGGGCCGGATGATTTTGGGTTACGGGCCACACCCCTGGACTAGGGGTTTGTACATTCTTCCTGTGAGCTGCGTGGGTTTCCTGACCCTTCCTTATATCCTTGCGTTAGAGATCTGTCCTAAAATACAGATGCAAGGAAATGCAGACGATGATCTGAAGAAGGTCCCGGTCTGAAGTCACCCATTCCTTCCCTCCACAGATGCTGCCTGACCAGCTGAGTTACTCAAGCATTTTGTGTCTATCTTCGGTCTAAACCAGCATCTGCAGTTCCTTCCTACACATGCATTGAAGCAAGTTGTTTCTGTCACCAAGTTGGTGACTATCGGGCGGACAGCACAGTTTGTCTCAGTGCCCATCCCTGTGAACAGCCTGGTGACAGGAGGTATGATACCCAAAATCTGTCGATAACTTTATTTAATTCAGTTTAGTTTATAGTCACATGTACCGAGGTATAGTGAAAACCTTTTGTTGTGTACAAACCAGTCAGCGATAAGACAATACATGATTATAATCGAGTCATCCACAGTGTACAGATACACAATGAAGAGAATAACATTTAGTGCAAGATAAAGCCAGTAAAGTCTGATCAAAGATTGTCCGAGGGTCTCCAATGAGGTGGATGGTAGGTCAGGATCGCTCTCTAGTTGGTGATAGGATGGTCCAGTTGCTTGATAACAGCTGGGAAGAAACTGTCCCTGAATCTGGAGGTGTGCGTTTTCACACTTCTGTACCTCTTGCCTGATGGGAGATACAAGATACAAGATACAAGATAGATTTATTCATCACATGTGCCAGATGGCACAGTGAAATGAAATTCCCATACAGCCATACAATAAAAAACAGGGACACAACACACTATAGGGTTTGACATAAAATATCCCCACACAGCAGAATCAAAGTTTCCCACTGTGTGGGAAGGCACCAAAGTCAGTCTCTTCCTCCATTGTTCCCCGTGGTCAGGGCCTCCCCGTGCCCTCCGCAGTTGCAGCTACAGGCGGCCCGATGTCCAGACCGCTCGTGATACAAGTCCGACGTCGGGGCTGCAGGATGTCCTCAGCGGCGTGGACACCAGAGTCGGCCCCCTCCTACCGGAGTCGGCGGCTTCTGAAGTCCGCAGGCCGCGCCACGTGGATACTGCTGCTGGAGACCCTCTGCAAGGCGCCCCAGGACTCCACGATGTTGTTCAGCGCCGCCCGCGTTGGAAGCTCTCCGCACCAGAGCTCCACGATGTTGGAGCAGCGGCTCAGCGCTCCGGAGCTCCAGACGGCGACCCAGGTAGGCATCGCCCGCTCCGCGGTGACTCCAGCGCTGCGCCGCCGCTGTAGCAGCCCTGGTCCGGTACTCGGTCCCCGGCAGGAAAGGCCGCTCCGATCCAGCTGGTAGGCCGCGAGGTGGGGGGCGAGGACGCGACTCGGAGAAATAGTCGCGTCCCCGCCAGGAAGAGACTGGGAAACGGTTTCCCCCTTACCCTGCCCCCCTCCCCCACATAGAAAAGTTAAAGTTTCCCCCAACACAAGACTTTAAACTAACTAAAAATTAAAAAAAATAGAAATAACAGACAGCCTGTAGGTAGAGGCTGCTGCCAGTGCAGCGCCCCTAGTGGATAGAGGGGAGAAGAGTGAGTGACCGGGGTGAGACTGGTCCTTCAATTCAATTCAATTCAATTCAATTCAATTCAATTCAACTTTAATGTCATTGCACAAATACTAAGTATGGGTACAACGAAATGCAGTTTTGCGTCAGTCCGTAGTAGTAGTGCATATAGAAATTTTAAAAAAAAAGAAGATACAGAATAATCAAAAATGCAGAATAATTAAACAATGGGGACGGAGGGATCTATCGGCGGGACTCCGAGTTCAGCAATGTGATGGTATAATTGTAGAAGCTGTTCCTCATCCTACTGGTACGAGACCTGAGGCTCCTGTACCGCCTCCCTGATGGGAGGAGGGCAAACAGTCCATGGTTGGGGTGGGAGGGGTCTTTAATGATCTTCCTAGCCCGTCTCAGACACCGCTTTCGGTGGAGGGCATCCATGGCAGGGAGCGGGGCACCGATGATGTGCTGCGCGGTTTTCACCACCCGTGTAGTGCCTTCCTGTCCGCAACAGTGCAGCTGCTGTACCATACCGTGAAGCAGGTGGTCAAGATGCTCTCGATGGTACAGCGGTAGAAGTTGGTCAGGATCTGGGGGGACAGGTGGGCTTTCTTGAGCCTCCTCAGGAAGTAAAGGCGCTGCTGTGCCTTTTTGATCAGCTTGGAGGTGTTGAGGGACCAGGACAAATCCTCCGAGATATGTACCCCGAGGAATTTGTAGCTGGAGACGCGCTCCACCTCAGTCCCGTTTATATGGATGGGGGTATGACTGCCTCCTCTGACCTTCCTGAAGTCGACAATAATTTCCTTCGTCTTCTTGGAGTTGAGGACGAGGTTATTGTTGGCACACTAGGTTGTCAGGTGCTGGACCTCCTCTCTGTAGGCTGACTCATCGTTGTCACTGATCAGTCCTACCACCGTGGTGTCGTCAGCAAACTTAATGATGCCGTTGGATCCGTACTTAGGGATGCAGTCGTGGGTGAAGAGGGAGTAGAGGAGAGGGCTGAGCACACAGCCCTGTGGCACGCCGGTGTTCAGTGTTATAGTGGAGGAGGTGAGGTTGTTGACCCTGACAGACTGTGGTCTGTTGGTGAGGAAATCCAGTGTCCAGTTGCAGAGGGAGGTGGAGATGCCAAGTCCGCTGAGTTTGGTGATCAAGCTGGCGGGGATGACAGTGTTAAAGGCAGAGCTGAAATCAATGAACAGCAACCTGATGTA
Source organism: Amblyraja radiata (assembly GCF_010909765.2). Lineage (NCBI taxonomy): Eukaryota > Metazoa > Chordata > Chondrichthyes > Rajiformes > Rajidae > Amblyraja > Amblyraja radiata. Next base: position 20,613,516 of record NC_045960.1, on the reverse strand, counting down.
GGTGTTATTGCTGTCCAGGTGGGTCAGGGCTGAGTGTAGGGCCGCCGATATGGCGTCCTCTGTAGACCTGTTGGCCCGGTAGGCAAACTGATGGGGGTCCAGTGTGGGGGGGAGGCTGGCTTTGAGGTGAGCCAAGATCAGCCGCTCAAAGCACTTAGCAATGACAGGGGTGAGTGCCACTGGGCGGAAATCGTTGAGACTCCCTGTGGCTGACTGTTTGGGCACTGGCACGATGGTTGATGTCTTGAGGCAAGTGGGGACAACACCCTGGGCCAGTGAGAGATTGAAAATGTCGGTGAAGACTGGGGATAGTTGTCCAGCACATGCCCTGGCCCTGCCGTGGCAGCGTGAAGTGTAGATGGAGTCTATGGAAGGGAGGTTGGCTTGTGTGATGGTCTGGGCTGTATCCACAACTCTCTGCAATTTAAAAACTGACAAGCACCGTGATGTGCAACAGTAACCCAAGATGCCCAATTTTGCACAGCGCTCCTTCCGGTTGATATAGCAACCAATGTCCCACTACTGGATTGGTCACATCCCTGTCAAATTGGTCAAATCCATTAATCATGTTACAGTCTGTTCAGGTCCAAATCTGGGAAAAGCAGTCAATAGCCAATGCATGACATCTACTATTCTTAATTCATCACCACAGTGAAAATTCAACACCACAGAAATGCCACACTAATGAGTCAACAACTAGAATGTATCATTTAGAACTTCTTGTATCTCCAAAGTCTAAATCTGGCCGATTTCATGCCAAATTGTGTCAAAGACGATAAAGAACATGCACTGAATCGTGTGATGATAATGAGTAAGATACAGCCCTGCTACATGCATATTGACTGTGTTTGGTATAGTTGAGAGATACAGAGCGGAACTATGCTCTTCGGCCCACCGAGTCTGTGCTGACCAGTGATCCCTGCACACAAGCACACGCTACACACTAAGCACAATTTTCACTGAAGTCAATTAGCCTACAAACCTGCACGTCTTTGGAGTGTGGGAGGAAACTGGCGCACCCGGAGAAAGCCCCATGCAGGTCACAGGGAGAACGTACAAAAACTCTGTACAGGCAGCACCCATAGTCAGGGTCGAACCTGTGTCTCTGCCTCTGTACTGCCCTATTTGAGTGTAGCTTGTTATATCTCAGTTTAGGGTTTGAGGCTATTAATGAGTGCCAAGGATGTAAGTGGGTAGGGAGAGAGGCTACAGAAAGGCTGTTAGAAGTGCTAGTACTGTCTCTCTCCCTGTGTAGTTTACATGAGCAACTTAGAAGCTGAGCTGGGAGCCAAGTTGTGGGTTAGTCTTAATGTACCACTTCAACTGGGCGACACAGTGGCGCAGCAGTAAAGTTGCTGACTCACAGCGCCAGAGACCCGGGTTCAATCCTGACTGTGGGATTGTATAAAGTTTGTACGTTCCCCCAGACCTGCGTGGGTTTTGTCTGGGTGCTCCTGTTTCTTCCCACACTCCAAAGATGTGCAGGTTTGTAGGCTTTATTGACTTCTGTAAAATTGTAAATTGTCTCTAGTGTGTGTAGGATAGTGCTAGTGTACGGGGATCGCCGGTCTGCGCAGGCTCGGTGGGCCGCAGGGCCTGTTTCCGTGCTGTATCACTAAACTAAACTAAAAACCATTATATTTATTTCGCCTTTTCTGCAAAGCAAATATATTTTCCTTAAAGAAGGGTCCCAACCTGAAACGTCACCCATTCCTTCTCTCCAGAGCTGCTGCTAGACCCGCTGAGTTACTCCAACATTTTGTTTCTATCTTCAGTGTAAATTAGCATTTATAATTCCTTCCTACACAAATATATTTTCTTTTCTATCAGGGTGAGTCCCACTGGCATCTGATTGAGCTGTTTATGTGAAAGACTGAAGTGATTTTGCCATCAATCCTTCAAAGAAGCGGGTTCTTGTGATCTGGGTTTCCTTCTGATACCTGCTGATCCTGGGGTCAGAACGTTAGAAGTATCTTTCCGACAAGCGTTTTTTTAGGAACAAGGAGGCTCGGAGCCAAGAATAAAAAGAGTCCAGAAATCACTAGAAGATAGACACAAAATGTTGGAGTAACTCAGCGGGTCAGGCAGCATCTTTGGAGAGAAGGAATGGCTGACGTTTTGGGTCATAAGGTCATAGGTGACAGGAGTAGAATTAGGCCATTCAGCCCATCTTCTACTCCGCCATTCAATCATGGCTGATCTATCTCTCCCTTCAGACTTCAGTCGAGACCCTCCTTCAGACTGAGTCAGGGGAGAGGGAGTCGCAGAGATAAAGAATGTAAGGTATGAAATAAATAGTAATCAACAAAACTAATGCAAACTAGTGTGAACGGTTGATCGCTGGTCAGCTCGGACTCAGTGGACCGAAGGGCCTGTTTCCCTGCTGTATCTCTAAACCAAACTAAACTGATAATCCAGTATCGATTTGCTCCGAAATCCTCTTGTCCAGCAAAAAGCTGTTATTAGTCCGGAGAGTAAATCAAAGGTTTAGTTTAGTTTATTGTCACATGTACCGAGGTACGGTGAAAAGCTTTTTGTTGCGTGCTAACCTGTCAGTGGAAAGACAATGCATGATTACAATCGAATATCCACAGAGTACAGATACATGGTAAGGGAATAACGTTTAGTGCAAGGTAAAGTTCAATTAAAGATAGTCCGAGGGTTTCCAATGAGGTAGATGGGAGGTCAGGACTGCTCTCTTGTTGGTGAGAGGATTGTTCAGTTGCCTGATAACAACTGGGAAGAGAGCTGGCCGGGGCTGCGGGGCTGGTGTGGAGCCAGATCTGGGGTCAGGGACCAGAACATCAGGAGACAGGGACATGGGTGAATCTGAGGCCCGAGATTCGGTCTGCCTGCAGTCCTTGTTTATTATACCACTCTCTTTGAAGCTCAGCGGCCCCATCTGAACATGCTGCGGAACATGTGGGAAAAATCAATGTGTGTGGGAATTAATGGGAATAACATCCAATAATCCGGAGAAGCTGCTAATCCAGCCAAAACCATAAAGGTGATGGATTATTGGAGTTACATCACCTAATATATCCTATTATTGAGAGGGAAAGATAGATCAGCCATGATTGAATGGCAGAGTAGTTTGATGGGCTGAATGGCATAAATCTGCACCTATAATCTACAAAGTTATCAATTTATACGTCCACCACCGATTTTTGGGCAACTGGTGTTACGGCACCTCCTTTAATCCAGACAAAATTACGAGAGCTCACTTGTAATCCCCCCCGGTAGTCTCCCAGAAAACAGGACACCTAGACCTAATTCAAAAGACAATTACCCTACATATCTGGACCTCTTTGGAGTTTGGGAGGAAACCGGAGCACCCAGTGAAAACCCACGCGGTCACAGGGAGAAGGTACAGGCTCGAACTGTGTGGAGGAAAGGCGTCTGGTGGTCTGATGTATCAGTGTCTGTGGTCACAGCAGAGCAGACATTAGCTGGTGCCCAGCTTGCCCATGCAATGCAAACTGTTTAACTCCGACAGATAGGAAGAGTGCAAAGTAGTCACCTCGGTCTAACGCACAGCTTGATTCCGTTGCTCTTGATACCAGCTCTATGCTCGTGGATTAGTTCCCTTCAGTGGATAGTGCTTGTGTTGTGGAATCATTCAGTGCTGTCTTCAAGCTTCACGGGGCTGGTGAGAGGGAGGGGGCAGGTGTGGGTGGGTGGTGGTGGTGGTGGTACCTCGAGCCCACTGATTCCAGGCCCATCTCAGTGTGGCTCCAGGGGCTGCTGCCTCGTAGGAGGTGCTGCTTCCCGACAACGTCCACCCTGATCAGACCAAAGCCCAGCCTCTCGTTTGTCCTCCAACAGCGGCGCAGCGGTCGAGTTGCTGCCTCACAGCGCCAGAGACCCTGGTTCGATCCCCACCTCAGGTGCTGTCGGCACGGAGTTTGTACGTGATCCCTGTGACCACGTGGGTTTTCTCTCGGTGCTCTGGTTTTCTCCCACATCCCCAGGATGTGCGGGTTTGCAGGTTAGTTGGCCGTTAGTAATTGTCCCCTAGTGCAAGGGTTCCCAACCAGGGGGTAAATTGGTTGATTCTGGATTTGTACATTTTCTCATTGACTGGCTGTGTTTGGTTCTGGTATGTGCTATTAAAGTTGCCAGGGGTAAACAGGACGAACATGGTTGGGAACCCCGACACTAGTGTGTAGGCATTAGGAAAGTGAGACAACATAGACCTAGTGTGAACGGATGATGAATGGTTGGCGTGGACTCGGTGGGCCAAAGGGCATGGTTCCATCTTTCTATCAATTAAAAACCAAAAGAAGATCAGCCATTAATTCATCTCACTGGTATTACCTGACAATATACCAATTTATTATTACCAAACCGATCAGATACTACTATACAGAAATACAATCAAGTCAAACTCAAGTACAATAGATAGAGCAAAGGGGTAGATACAGAGTGCAGAATATAGTTTTCAGAACTGTAGCGCATCTGTTCCATAGGCAAAGTCCAATGTCTGGGGAAGAGGTGTCAGCTAAATGCTGTCTGTAAAGGCACAAAGTGCTGGAGTAACTCTGTAGGTCAGGCAGTATCCCTGGAGAACGTGGAAGAGTCCCGACCTGAAACATCACCTAACCTGTTTTCAACAGTATCTGCAGTTCCTTGTGTCTCCATTTTAACTGCTGTCTGTGCCTAAGTACCAACCGTGAATATATGGGGCCCAGGGGGAATGTGTCATTCACATTACAATGGGCACCTTCCCATCATTCTCTTCAGAATATATGTGAGTGTGTTTGTGTGAATACAGTGCCCTCCATAATGTTTGGGACAAAGACCCATCATTTATTTATTTGCCTCTGTACTCCACAATTTGAGATTTGTAATAGAAAAACTCACATGTGGTAAAAGTGCACATTGTCAGATTTTAATAAAGGCCATTTTTATACATTTTGGTTTCACCATGTAGAAATTACAGCAGTGTTTATACATAGTCCCCAATTTCAGGGCACCAAAATGTTTGTGACACAGCAATGTCATGTAAATGAAATTAGTCATGTTTAGTATTTTGTTACCTATCCTTTGCATGCAATGACTGCTTGAAGTTGCGGAAGTGGCGGTGCTGTGAAACGGCTGCGGCTCGCCTGCAGTCTGTCTGTTTTTACTTTTTTGTGTTGTTTTTTTTGTCTAGTTCAGTTAAACTTTTGGTTATTAGGTGGTGTTATGTGTGGGGGGGGGGGGGTGAAACAGGGCTTTCTGTTTCTCCCTTCGGGGGAATGCGACTTTTTTGTCGTATCCCCCTTCTCTTCCCCCGCCTGAGCTGAGGCCTAATGGCGGAGCTGGTGGCCTCCAACCTGCGACCGACCTCGAGGATCCGGAGGTAGAGCCAGCCAGGCTGGCCGTCTTCGAGCTGCGGCGACGTTCGGGCAGCAGCACGACTCGGCGCTCCGGTGAGGGCGGACGGCGCGGGGCTGAGACACTCCCGTGTGGGCGACCTGGGTCCCGGCTGGAAGGCGCTCCCGTGTGGGCGGACCGGCTCCTGGCTGGAAGGCGCTCCAGTGGGGGCAGCCCGGTGCGGGGCTGAGACGCTGCCGTGTGGGCGGCCCGGTGCGGGGCGCTCCGGTGGCTGAGGCGGCGTTCTGGCGGCGGCGACCTGAATCCGGGGCTTGGCCGCGGGCCAGTGGATGACAACGTCGGGAGCTCGCAGGTCACAGGCTGGTGCCTGTTTTCCGGAGCTCCCGTGGCAACAGCTGCGTCCGCTGGACTGGAGGGCGGCAGCTTCGACCACCCCCGGGCCACGGAGCTTGAACCGCGGGACTGACTTACCATCGCCCGGTGGGGTATCGCCTCAGCGCAGAGGGAGAAGAGGAGGGAAGAGGCAGTAACTCTAAGACTTTTGCCTCCATCACAGTGAGGAGGTGCTTGGTGAACTCACTGTGGTGGATGTTAATTTGTGTTTATTGTGTGTTGTTATTATTACATGTATGGCTGCAGGCAACAACATTTCGTTCAGACCGAAAGGTCTGAATGACAAATAAAGGATTCAATTCAATTCAATTCATGGACATCACCAGTTGCTGGGTGTCTTCTCTGGTGATGCTCTGCCAGGCCTGTATTGCAGCCATCTTTAGCTTATGCTTGTTTTGGGGGCTAGTCCCTTCAGTCTTCTCCTCAGCATATAAAAGGCATGCTCAATTGGGTTCAGATCGGGTGACTGACTTGGCCACCCAAGAATTGACCATTTTTTAGCTTTGAAAAACTCCTTTGTTGCTTTAGCAGAATATTTGGGATCATTGTCTTGCTGTAGAATGAACCGCCGGCCAATGAGTTTTGAGGCATTTGGTTGAACTTGAGCAGATAGGATGTGTCTATACACTTCAGAATTCATTATGTTGCTACCATCAGCAGTTGTATCATCAATGAAGATAAGTGAGCCAGTACCTTCAGCAGTCATACATGCCCAGGCCATAACACCCCCACCACTGTGTTTCACAGATGAGGTAGCATGCTTTGGATCTTGGGCAGTTCCTTCTCTGCTCCAAACTTTGCTCTTGCCATCACTCTGATATAAGTTAATCTTCGTCTCATCTGTCCACAAGACCTTTTTTCCAGAACTGTGGCTGCTCTTTTATGTTCTTCTTGGCAAACTGTAACCTGGCCATCCTATTTTTGTGGCTAACCAGTGGTTTGCATCTTGCAGTGTAGCCTCTGTATTTCTGTTCATGAAGTCTTCTGCGGACAGTGGTCATTGACAAATCCACACCTGACTCCTGAAGAGTGTTTCTGATCTGTCAGTCAGGTGTTTGAGGATTTTTCTTTATTATAGAGAGAATTCTTCTGTCATCAGCTGTGGAGATCTTCCTTGGCCTACCAGTCCCTTTGTGATTAGTAAGCTCACCAGTGCTTCACCACTACACGGCCTTGATTGGAGAGTATTAGTTACAGGGAGAGTTTGAACAAATTGATTTTTTCCCCAATATTATTGGAGATGGGTGGGAGACCTGATAGAGATTTATAAAATTATGAGGCATAGATTGGGTAAATGGTCAGTATCTTCATCCCAGGGTAGAAATATCAAATACTGTAGGTTTATAGTCAGAGGGGCAAATTTTAAATGAGATGTGCGGGGCATGTTTTTTTTTACACAGAGGGTGCCTGGAACATGCAACCAGAGGCGTTGGTGGAGGCAGATACGATAGTGGCATTTCAGAGGATTTTAGACAGGCACATGGATATGCAGAGTGGCACTGTGGTAGAGTTCCTGCCTCACAGTGCCAGAGACCTGGGTTTGATCCTGACCGGGTGAGGTCTGTATGGAGTTTGTACCTTCTCCCTGTGACCACACACATTTTTCCGGGTGCTCCAGTTTCCTCTCGCACTACAAAGATGTGCAGGTTGATACCTTAATTAGCTTTGGTGAAAATTGTAAATTGTCCCTGGTCCTTACGATAGAGCTAGTGTAGGGACTGGGATCGCTGGTTGGCAATTACTCGGTGTGCTGAAGTGTCTAAACTAAACTAAACTAAAACCTCGCCTTGGGGCTGTTCAGAGCTTACAGAAGATTTCCCAGTATTGCTCACTACGTCAGGGACCCGCGGCAAGACAGAGGGTGCCCTCTAACCTCTCCCTCACCTTTGACCCTCCCCTCACCCGCTCTCTGTCACAGGATATTTTTATCGCCGGGAATGCAAGATGCCGGATTTAGTTTGGGGCCTAATGGGTATCTATGTCTCACCCTGCTCAGTCCCCCCGTACGGAATGAAGTTCCAGCGTCAGACTGTTTTGTCATGAACCTGGCTGTGTGTCACTGCCTTGAAGACCAGCACAGTTTGATAGCTAGAATGAAGGGTCTGCAGAAGAGACCCGACCTGAAAACATCACCTATAGACTTAAGAGATGCAGCGTGGAAAAGGCCCTTTGGCCCACCGAGTCCACGCTGACCTGCGATAAGCCTGTACACTAGCACTATGCTACACACTAGGGACAATTTACAATAGCCAATTAACCTACAAACCTGCATGTTGTTGGCGTGTGGGAGGAAACCTGAGCACCCGGAGAAAACGCACGTGGTCACGGAGAGAACGTACAAACTCCGTACAGACAGCACACATAGTCAGGATTGAACCCGGGTCTCTGGCGCTGTAAGGCAGCAACTCTACCGCTGCGCCACTGTGCCACCCTGTGTTCCCCATGGATGCTGGCTGTGTTATTCCAGCATTTGTGTCTTTTTTCCACAGTTTGATAGCTGTACTGTTTGTTATTCTTGATCAAACAACTAGATCAAAGTAAAGTCAGGGAATCGTAGAATAACACTGTATGGAAACAAGATTGTAGCATTGGCTCAGAATCCACACTGCCAACAATCACTCAGTTTACTCTATTCTCCCTACAGCTCTCATCAACTCCCCACAGATTGAGGGCGGCACAGTGGCGCCCAGCATTCCATGAGTCATAGGAGCAGAATTAGGTCATTTAGCCCATCAAGTCTACTCTGCCATTCAATCATGGCTGATCTATCGTTCCCTCTCAACCCCATTCTCCTGCCCACTCCCCACAATTCCTGATAGCCGTACTCATCAAGAATCTGAAGCAGGGTCTCGACCCAAAACGTCACCCATTCTTTCTCTCCAGAGATGCTGCCTGACCCGCTGAGTTACACCAGCTTTTTGTGTATCTTCGGTTTAAACCAGCATCTGTAATTCCTTCCTACACAAGAATCTATCTATCTCTGCCTTACAAATATCCATTGACTTGGCCTCCACTGCCGTCTGTGGCAATGAATTCCACAGATTCACCACCATCTGATGAAAGAAATCCCTTATCTCCTGTCTAAAAGTACGTCCTTTTATTCTGAGGCTGTCCTCTGGTCCTAGACTCTCTCACATGTTCAAACATCCTCTCCACATCCATTCTATCCAGGCCTTTCACTATTCGATAAGTTTCAATGAGGTCACCCCCTCATCCTTCTAAACTCCAGTGAGTACAGGGCCCAGTGGCATCAAACGCCTTCAAACTACCAGAGTCGATGGTGGATTGTTGAACACCGCAGCATGTTGTCCCTTCTTAAATCGTCGACAGCCACTCCGATCAGTAGTGCATCGACAGCAGAGCAAGACTGAAGTGTGATCTGTAGTCACGTGGATTGCCTGCTATATTTATCAAACCTTTTCAGCCAAAATTGTTAAGCTCCTTGCTTCCCATTAACAAGTCACTTTCAATATGTGCTAGAGTGGCTGCTTATGATCTGGTGACACCTTGTCACAGAGCAACCTTAGCGGAAGTGTATTTAGGGCGGGCGAATGTAAGATAGCAGTTTACCCCAAGTGTGATCCCTGACGATTGATTTGAACTCTCCCTCTTGTTGTCTCTATGGCAACCGTGGAGACCATCTTGAGTTCCCAGTGGAGACAACTCTGTCTCTCGAGCTGTGTGGCCTAGGGGCTGATAACAGCTGCTGCAGCTTCTCAATGCAACGCTACCATTTATTTTGAGAGGAGCAGAATACAAAAACAGGGATGTAATGCTGAGGCTCTATAAGGCGCTGTCCAGACTACGTTTGGAGGGTTGTGAGCGGTTTTTGGGCCTCATATTTGAGAAAGGATTTGCTGGCTTTGGAGAAGGTCCAGAGGAGGTTTACGAGAATGATCCCAGGGATGACTGGGTTAATGTATGATGAGCGTTTGTCAGCATTGGGCCTGTACTCGCTGGAGTTGGAAGGATGAGGGGGCCTCTCATTGAAACTTACCAAATAGTGAAAAGGCCTGGATGGAGTGCATGTGGAGAGGATGTTTCCACTAGTGGGAGAGTCTAGGACCAGAGGCCATAGCCACCCACAGAATAAAACGGTGTACATTTAGAAAGGAAATGAGGAGGAATTTCTTCAGCTAGATTGTGGTGAATCAGTCGAAATAATTTTCACAGACGGTTGTGGAGGCCATGTCAGTGGATACTTTTAAGGTGGCGATTGACAGGTTCTTGATTAGTAAGAGTGTCAGGTGTTGTGGGGAGAAGGCAGGAGAATGGGATTGTGAGGGAAAGATAGATCATCCAACAGGGATGGACTATGGGCCGAATGGCCTAATTCTGCTCCCATAACACGAACTTATGAAATATCCTTTGTCTGTTCTGACAAAGTGTCTCAGCCATGAAATATTACCTGTTTCCCTCTCCACAGATGCTGCCTGACCTGTTGAACAAGTTCTGGTTTTATTTCGGATTTCTGGCATCTGCAGTTTATTAACATCCTCTTCATGACTTCTGCAAATAATTGTGCTGAACTTGGTATTATCATAAAAGCTGATTATGTAATGCTCATCCAAGTAATTGTTTAGATTCAGGGGCCGGTGCACAGTTGTGAGACCATGTTCATGTTCGGCTGCAAAGAGATACGTCTTAGCAAAGTGTAGGATGAATGTTGAAATGTGAGTTTGTGGGTAGTTTGAATGCACAGGGACCACACCGGGACCACACAGGGAACAGACCTTTCGCCCATATCCCTCTAAACCTGTCCTATCCATTTACCTGTCTAAATGTTTCTTAAACATTGTGATAGCACCTGCCTCAACTATCTCCTCCGGCAGCTCGATCCATACACCCACCACCCTTTGTGTAAAAAAAGTTACCCCTCAGGCTCCCTTTAAATCTTTCCTCTTAAACATATGTTCTCGGGTTTTTTCGATTTCCTTACTCTGGGCAAGAGACTCTGCGTCTACCCGACCTATTGCTGTCCTGATTTTATACACCTCCATAAGATCATCCTCCTGCACTCCAAGTAATAGAGAGCTAAACGTCTCCCTATAGCTCAGGTTCCACGAGTCCTGGCAGCATCTGGTAAATCTTCTCTGCACCCTTTCATACTTGACAACATTTTTCTTGGAAGCGTTTGTGTCTGGCAGCTATCTGACCTGCTGGCTGATTTTCTCTCTGACTGCACTTTTAACATGTAAGTGATATAAAGAATTCAAATCTGATCTTACACCTTGGAGGATATGTAGCAAGAGAGGATGACGTCTGTGGCCTCTCACTGGCATTGGATGTTTCCAGCAATACGGTAGATAAAACCCTTTTATCTTATCAAACGTTAAACCCGCTCTGCCGCATACGCTATCCCTTGATGGGAGACGGAGGACTGTGGCCAGTCTTGGATTTTAATGCCAATTAAATTTAAACATTTGGCTCACAAATAGTGCAGCAAAGAGGAAGGCCCTTCCAGTTAATGCCACTCCTGTCCTCTGCTCTGATAACTTAATCCCCTTGCAGGATTGATCTAATTTCCTTTTGATGGCTGCTATCAAATCTGATTACATTACCTCATCAGGCAGCAGGTTTCGCACCATAACCAGCCGACCTGGATAGAGTGGATGTGGAGAGGATGTTTCCACTAGTGGGAGAGTCTAGGACCAGAGAGCGCAGCCTCAGAATGAAAGATCATACCTAAAGAATAGCGACGAGGACAAATTGATGTAGTCAGAGGGTGGTGAATCTGTGGAATTCATTGCCACAGACGGCTGTGGAGGTCAAGTCAATGGGTATTTTTAAAGCGGAGATTGACAGGTTCTCGATTAGTAAGGGTGTCAAGGATCATGGGGAGAAGGCAGGAGAATGGGGTTGAGAGGGGGAAAATAGGTCAGCCATGATGGAATGGCAGAGTGGACTCGATGGGCCGAATGGCTTTATCTTGCACAAAGCAGTTCACTGTACATGTGACAATAAAGTATCATTGAATCATTGAATGACTAACATTGTTCCCTTTATCCTGTATCTGTACACTGTGGGCAGATTGATTGCAACCATGTATATTGTTTCTGCTGACTGGTTAGTATGCAACAAAAGCTTTTTGGTGTGCTTTGGTAAGCGTGACAATAATAATCTAAGTTCATCTAAAAAGCTGATGGTATAATGTGTAAGAAAGAACTGCAGATGCTGGATAAAATCAAAGGTCGACACAAAATTCTGGAGCAATTCAGCGGGTGAGGCAGCATCTATGGAGAGAAGGAATGGGTGACGTTTCAGGTTGAGACCCTTCTTCAGACTGGTGGTATAATCTGGAGGCAGCTGGTGAGAATGTGCGAGTAACAGAATGTAGGCTTTGTGTAAATAGGTGGTTGATGGTGGGGGTAGACCAAAGGGTCCACCGACTGTGCTGAACTTCACCAGCAAGACTGCAATACAGGGGCGGCATGGTGGTGCAGCGGTAGAGTTGTAGCCTCACAGAGCCAGTGACCTGGCGTTGATCCTGACTACGGGTGCTGTCAGTACGGAGTTTGTACATTCTCCCTGAGATTGCGTGGGTTTTCTCCGGGTGCTCCGGTTTCCATGCTGCTTCTGTTACGGTTCTATGACCTCCTTTATTCTAGGAAGAAGAAATGCAAGCGTTCCGCACCCTCTCCCAAGATTTCTTAGAGACACAAAAATAGAAAATGCTGGAAACACTCAATGGTCAGGGCAGCATCAGCGGAAAGAGAAACCGTCGATGTCTTAGCTCGAGGACCCCTCATCAGAACTGATAAAGAAGAAACAAATTAGATCTTGGTAGCAGAGATGGATGGGTAAAAACAAAGGGAATATCAGAACTTACATATGAAGAAAGACTGGATAGACTCGGCTTGTACTCGCTAGAATTTAGAAGATTGAGGGGGGATCTTATAGAAAGTTACAAAATTCTTAAGGGGTTGGACAGGCTGGATGCAGGAAGATTGTTCCCGATGTTGGGGAAGTCCAGAACAAGGGGTCACAGTTTAAGGATAAGGGGGAAATCTTTTAGGACCGAGATGAGGAAAACATTTTTCACACAGAGAGTGGTGAATCTGTGGAATTCTCTGCCACAGAAGGTAGTTGAGGCCAGTTCATTGGCTATATTTAAGAGGGAGTTAGATGTGGCCCTTGTGGCTAAAGGGATCAGGGGGTATGGAGAGAAGGCAGGTACAGGATACTGAGTTGGATGATCAGCCATGATCATATTGAATGGCGGTGCAGGCTCGAAGGGCCGAATGGCCTACTCCTGCACCTATTTTCTATGTTTCTATCTCTGACAGAGTGGGACTAAATATAATAATGTGGCAATTTGCAGGTAGTTAGGATCTGATAAAGCTTTATTGTGTAGAAAGGAACTGCAGCGGCCCAGTGGCGCAGCAGTAGAGTTGCTGCCTGCCAGCTCCAGAGACCCGGATTCAATCCTGACTACGGGTGCTGTCTATACGGAGTTTGTACGTTCTCCCCGTGACCGCATGGGTTTTCTCCGGGTGCTCTGGTTTCCTCCCACACTCCAAAGATGTACAGGTTTGTAGGTTAATTTGGTTTTGGTAAAAATTGAAAATTGTCCCTCGTGTGTAGGATAGTGCTAGGGTTCAAGGATTGCTGGTCGGCGCAGACGCGATGGGCTGAAGGGCCCGTTTCCACGCTGTATCTCTAAACGAGGCTAAAGATGCTGGTTTACACCGAAGATAGACACAAAATGCAGGAGTAACTCAGCGGGACAGGCAGCATCTCTGTAGAAAAGGAATAGGTGACGATAGTATATGGGTGTATAGTGTATGCTTGTCAGCACAAACAGGGAGGGCTGAAGGGCCTGATTCCACGCTGTATCTCTAAACTAAACTAAGAGTGTGTCTGTGTTTTCCTTTGGACTTTCTGCCCCCAGTTGAAGGCTGCTACACGACAGAGAATGTTAATGTAATTTTGACTGCCGTAAGGCTTGAAATTATTTTTTAGGTTAAGGAGGCCACTTTTTGTTCTGGAAAATTATTAAACGGATATGCAGTTAAGGACAATCTAGCCCTTCAGGTGCCGAATATGACCATGAACGTGGAGATTGCAGTGAGTTATGGGGATCAGCAAATGTTCCCACTCTGACATTTTGTGCTACTTCACAAGCACTACCAGAGGGAACACTTTTCTCTGTTTTTGCTTCATCACTTATCTATGTTCATTAACTGTTGTTCAGAGAATGATTGCAGTGTGCCGGGTTAGCATGAGCTTGACATTGACGCAAAGAAAAAACACACAAAGCCACTGCTTCAGGGGAAGACCTTTGTTTAGCAGCAAGGAACTGCAGGTGCTGGTTTAAAAAAAAAGGCGCAAAGTGCTGGAGTAACTCAGCGGGTCAGGCGACAGCTCTGGAGAACATGGACAGGTGACATTTCACAGAGTGCTAGAGTAACTCAGCGGGTCAGGCAACAACTCTGGAGAACATGGATAGGTGATGTTTTAGGTTGGGATCCTTCTTTGTTTTGTTTCTTCTGTTGCTCTGGTACTAAATAAAGCTTGTGTGTATATTACTCACCTGCACGTTAAGGGCAATTTATAGATGTTTACCAGAGTGCTGCCTGAATCGGAGGTATTTTCCACAAGGAGAGGTTGGACAAACTTGGATAAGTTTTTTTGGCCTTCCATCACAGCAATGTGATGGATGTTTATGTAAATTATGTTGTGTCTTGGGTCTATTTGTTTGTAATGTATGGCTGCAGAAACGACATTTCGTTTGGACCTCAAGGGGTCCAAATGACAATAAATTGAATTGCATTGTATTGTATTGTATTGTATTCTCTGCAGCATTGGCTGTGCAGAGATCTGATAGATAGTTATAAAACTATGGGAGACATAGATAGGATAGATCAGAATCGTTTTCCCAGGGGGTGAATGTCAAAGGCTACAGGACATATCTTGAAGGTCAAAGGGGGAAAGTTTAAAGGATATTTGCTGGGCAAGATTTTTCCACACAGGTGGGTGCCAGGAATGCAGTGCCAGAGGTGGTGGGGGTGGAGGAAGATGCAACAGTGGCATTTAAGAGTCTTTTGGATAGGCAATGAATGGAGGGATATGGATCACCTGTAGGCAGAAGAGATCAGTGTAATTTAGCGTCATGTTTGGCATTAACTTTGTGGGCCGAAGAGCCCGTTCCTGAGCTGCACTGTTCAACCTTCTACTGCTCTGCACGTCTTTGGAGTGTGGGGGGAAATTCACGCGGTTACAGAGAGCGCGTGCAAACTCCGTACAGACAGCACCCGCGGTCAGGATTGAGCCCGGGTTGTTGGAACCATCCCTGCCCTAGTTTGCAGTAAGATTAAATCTTCCGTCTGTTGGAGAAGATCAGAAATAGTACATTAGGCAAACAGCCGTTCATCCGTGAAGTGAGACATAGTGCCAAATACAGACCTAGCCTCAACATTTGTCATCTCCTTGAGCACTAAGTGTCATTAATTGTGCTTGTGTCACCATGACTGCACCTGCAGACACCTCCACCCATTGATCAACGGGACCGTGATCTCCTGACTCACACGTCATGCAGAATTAAACATGCCAATGGACGCACCTTTTCTGAGCCACGATGACCTTGCCAATGCCTGAAGGAAATCGGGGCTGCATTGTAGTCAAGGAACCTGCGGAGGGAACAGTTCCCCACTCCCTCTTTATTTCCTTGCAAGGTAGAAGGGGGTTTAGGCTAGTTATTGTCGAGTGTACCGAGGCACAGTGAAAAGCTCCTAAGTTATAGGAGCAGAATTAGGGCATTTGCCCATCAAGTTTACTCTGCCATTCAATCATGGCTGGTCTATCTTTCCCTCTCAACCCCATTCTCCTGCCTTCTCCCCATAACTCCTGACACCCGTATTAGTCAAGAATCTGTCAATCTCCACAGTTTAGAGATGCAGTGTGAAAACAGGCCCTTAGCCCCACCGAGTCCACACTGACCAGTACATTTGCATACTTCCACTATCCTATATACACTGGGGACAATTTATAATTATACCAAGCCAATTAACCTACAAACCTGTACGTCTTTGGAGTGTGGAAGGAAACCGGAGCACCCGGTGAAAACCCACGCAGGTCACGGGGAGAATGTTGAAACTCCGTACAGACAGCACCCGTAGTCAGGATCGAACTTTAAGTCTCTGGCGCTTTAGGCAGCAACTCTACCACTGCGCCTCCATGCCGCCCTTAAAAATATCCATTGACTTGGCCTCCACAGCCGTCTGTGGCAATGAATTCCACAGATTCACCATCCTCTGTGCTAAGGAGATTCCTCCTCATCTCCTTCCTAAAGGTACAACCTTTTATTCTGAGGCTGTGCCCTCTGGTTCCTGGCCTCTCCCACTAGTGGAAACATCCTCTCCACATACATTCTATCCAGGCCTTTCAATATTTGGTAAGCTTTGTTTAGCGTGCTCTCCAAACAAATCAGGTAATACCGTACATAAATACAGTCAAGCCAAACTCAAGCACAAAAGATGGAGCAAAGAGGAAGATACAATACATTCCTGCATGCTATGCAGAGTCGATGGCATTGTATCACAGCCAGGAAAGTTTCCTCCCATTTACGAAAGTTCCTCAAAGCTGCAATGAGGCGGAAGTGGGAAACTGATTCATTGGACCTATGTTATTTACCTACATTTTCACACCAACAGAGGACTTGATAGAAATATGTAAACATTATTTGTAGGAAGGAACTGCAGATGCTGGTTTAAACCGAAGATAGATGCAAAATGCAGGAGTAACTCAGCGGGACAGGCAGCATCTGTGGAGAGAAGGAATGGGTGACGTTTCGGGTCGAGACCCTTCTTACAGACTCAAGAAGAAGAAGACCCTTCAGTCTGAAGAAGGGTCTCGACCCGAAACGTCACCCATTCCTTCTCTCCAGAGATGCTGCCTGTCCCGCTGAATTAATCCAGCATTTTGTGCCTTTGTAAACATGACAGGCGTGGATAGGGTTTAGCAAGTTATGTTGCTGTCATCCTGTGTTGCTTTGACCCTGCGTTCACTCCTGCCGTTCCACTAAATCACTGAAGCAGGATAAGCATGTTTTGTTTATTGTCACCTGTACCGAGGTACAGGGAATTAAAATTTATATAAAAGTATTTTTAAATGATCGCAGGCGTGGATAGGGCAGACAGTCAAGACCATTTCAACCAGGGTGGAGATGTCAAAACACTCGAGGGCGTTGCTTTAAGATCGGAAGGGAGGAGTTGAAAGGAGATGTAGTGCAATTGTTTTTTACACGGAAGGTGGTTGGGGCCTAGAACGTGCTGCCAGAGGCAGCGTGGAGGGAGATTTGAGAGTAGCATTTAAGAGGCACATGTTCACACGGGGAATTGGTGGGAGGCAAGGATATGGATTACATGCGAGCAGAGGAGATTAGTTTAATTTGGCATCTTATCTGACTGGCACGGACATTGTGGGCCGTAGAGCCTGTTCCTGTGCTGTCCTATGTATTGTATCTCGTCCCCACCAGTGGTCCTCCTCTTGGGCTCCCCCGGACAGCCTTCTACCCTCTTTAGACCTCTTCATTTCTAACTGCTGGCATGACATCAACCGTCTCAACTTTTCCACTCCACTCACCTATGTTAACCTCACCCCCCTCTGAACGTACAGCCCTCCGCTCACTCTGCAGCAACCGTGACATTATCATCAAACCCGCCGACAAGGGAGGTGCCGTGGTAGTCTGGTGAGCTGACCTCTACCGCACAGAGGTCAGACGCCAGCTCTCGGACACCTCCTCCGACCCTGTCCTTGGACCATGATCACCAGGCCATTATCTCACAGACCATTTCTGATTTGTATCACTTCTGGCTGTCTGCCCTCCACAGCGTAAAATGGGAAATAGAAGTGTAGAGGAATGCGATCATTACTTTGAACATCAGCACCCGTCCATTTGCGGTGCCACTCAACGAATGCGCTCTGCTGAACCTGAACCTTTTTGTTCTGGAAATGTGGCGCTTCTTATGGGCCTCTCCAAATAAAGTAGCTCATGGAGATTCCACACATTCCCAAGGGACTTCCTCCAACAACGTTGGAATCGCCCTGAGCTATGGTGGGACACTTTCCTTATTTGTAGAGCCTATTTTCCATTTAAAAAGTGCTGGAGTAACTCAGCGAGTCATGCAGCTTCATTGGCGACATTTCAGGTGGGGATCCTTCTTCATCTTCTCCACAGAAGCTGCCTGACCTGCTGAGTCACTCCAACACTTTGTGTCTTTTTTTTGTAAGGGCAGCATCTGCAGTTCCTTGTGTTCCTATTTTCCATTTGCTGATCGCAATCTCGCCTGGATAGAGTGGATGTGGAGAGGATGTTTCCACTAGTGGGAGAGTCTAGGACCAGAGGTCTATAGCCTCAAAATAAAAGGACGTACCTTTAGAAAGGAGATGAGGAGGAATTTCTTGAGTCAGAGGGTGGTGAATCTGTGGAATTCATTGGTGGCTATTTTATTGAGTAATTTTAAGGTGAAGAATGACAGATTCTTGATTAGTACGGGTGAGGGGGTTATGGGGAGAAGGCAGGGCACACGCATGCATGTAAAGAAGCACATCTACACGCACACGTGTACACACAGATGCACAGACACGCAGCCACACACACACACACACCGACACAGTCACACTCAGACACAGAGACAGATGCACAGACAGACATACACACCCGCAGTCACAAACTCACACAGACACATACAGATAGACAGACTCAAACACAGACACGCCATCAGTAGTGCCATGTGCCTGTGTTAACGAATGTTACAGGTGATGTGGGCACCATTAGTGCAGGCTTCCCTTCCACTTAGTTGCCTAGCTACATCTCTCAGCTGCAGCACACATACCAGCTGCAATAATGAATTGTTTGCAGCTCCTCGAATCCCTTATGTAATATCTTTCTTGTTGCTCCAATGCTGATTGCTGTAGTTGCACTCAACATGATTGTGTCATAGTTAGATCAATTAGGCGTCTCTTGTGCTCTGCCCTTCTATCTTGGCGCAGTCGTTGTTGTCTCGTTTTAGCCTGTTGATCAGCGTAATCTAGTCTCGGGTGTCTAACTGTTATGATCTTGTACCTCAATTTGTTATTGTCACAGTTTTGCTTTCCAGCTAAGGGCGGCACGGTGACACAGCGGTAGAGTTGATGCCTTACAGCACCAGAGTTGCGTTCGATCCTGACTATGGGTGCTGTCTGCACGGAGTTTGTACGTGCTCCCTGTGTTTTCTCTGGGTGCTCCGGTTTCCTCCCACACTCCTAAGGTGTCCAAGTTTCTTGGTTCATTGGCTTTGGTATAATTGTAAATTGCTCAGTGTGTGTAAGATACTGTTAGTATGTGGGGATTACTGGTTGGTGGGCCAAAGGGCCTGTTCCTGTGCTGTACTAAATCCCTAAACTAAATTTAACAGTACATAGTGCAAATATCTCTTGCGTAGGGAGATGCTGGTTTACATCAAAGATAGACACAGAATGCTAGAGACAACATCTCTGGAGAGAAGGAATAGGTGACGTCTTGGGTCAAAACCCTTCTTCAGACTGCGAGGCAGGGGAGAGGGAAACGAGAGGTGTGGAAAGGTATAGAACAAATCAGAGCCAGCACTGATGACTCTGAAAAGGTGGAGCCCACAATGGTCCATTGTTGGCTGTTGAAAAGGTGATAAAGAAGGAATACTAAAGATGACATTAGCAAAAGTCTAGGGTGGAGAAGGAATGGAGAGAGAGAGGGGGGAAAGCAAGGGTTACTTGAAATTAGAGAAGTCAAATATGTCTTATTGGTTGTTGGTCCTCTTTGACTGTGTGCCTTGGTGCTGTTGCTATGCAAGGCACAATGACACGAACAGAATTGTACACAAATAATAATTGTCTAATTGGAAATCAGGAGAGAATGTGAATAGATCACCCCTTCCATATGGTGACCTGGATTACCATGGGAGATCACTGACGCTGGAACGGCACAAATATTGTCCACATGTTTCTCGGGCACTGAAGTTTAGTTTAGTTTTAGTTTAGTTTAGAGATACAGCGTGGAAACAGGTCCTTCGGCCCCCCAACCCCCCCAACCCCCCGAGTCTGCGCCTACCAGCCATCAACCCATGCACAAGTACTATCCTACACACTAGGGACAATTTACAATTTACAGAAGCCGATTACCCTATAAATCTGTACATCCTTGGAGTGTGAGAGGAAACTGAAGCACTCTGAGAAAACCCACGCTGTTCATGGGGAGAAAGTACTAACCCTGTATCGACAAGCTCCTGTAATCAGGATCGAACCTCGTTCTCTGGAGCAGAATTAGGCCATTCAGCCCGTCAAGTCTACTCCACCATTCAATCATGGCTGATCTATCTTTCCCTTTCAACCCAATTCTCCTGCCTTCTCCCCATAACCCCTGACACCCCCATTTAATAAGGAACATCAAACAAGTCGACGGATGCACTGCACAAGTTGTGGGCGATTAGATTTCAACAAGGTTGCGTCAATTCCTAGAGGGAGTGATGACTAGAGCGAGTAGAACAAGGACACAAGGGACTGCAGATGCTGGAAACTTCAGCAAAACAAACAGAGTGCTGGAGAAACTCAGTGGGTCAGGCAGTATCCGTGGAGGGAAATAGGCAGATGATGTTACAGGTATGGACCCTTCTTCAGACTGAAGGTGGGGAGAAAGCTGGAAAGAGAGAGATAGGGGTGGGGGAAAGAATGGCAAGTGATAGATGGATACCAGTGAGGTGGATGGGACAACTGGCAATGTGGAGGCAGTGGAAAAGGAGGCAAACAATTATCAGATAGTGAAGGAAGATGAGGAGTGAAATGTAGAGCCGGAGGGAGGGAAGTAGATGAAAGGGGATGTGGGCGAAGGGGGAATGAGGAGGGTTTAAAGACAAATGGGAGTCTGAGATGGGAGATGAGCACAGGGAGGAGAGGAAATGAATGGGGTGATGGTGGGTGAAATGATTGCGCACTGGTGGGGGAAATAGAAAAGGGGAGAAGGGGTTAGCAGGGTATTACTTAAAATTGGAGAATTCAGTGTTCATACCGTTGGGCTGAACGCTACTTAAGTGGAATATGAGGTGCTGTTCCTCCACTCTGGCAGCGGAAGAGGCCCAGGCCAGAAAGTGTTGGAACGGGAAGAGGAGTGCAACCGGGAGATCCAGTACGCCTTGGTGGAGCGAGCGCAAGTGTTCGGTGAAACGGTTGTCTCGTCTCGCCAATGTAGGACCGAAGAATAAAGACGAAGGTTTGATGAAGTGTTGGTCCGCGAGAGTGTGCAGTGGGATATTGGGAACCTATTTAGTGATCAGGTGCTGACCACCTCAGTTGGGCCTGGAGTAAGATGCCTTCACATGGAAAGGTCCACATTGCTCAAGGCCAGGCGATCTTTTTTCAGCTACGCACACAACCTTTAATCCCGTGAATTTGTAACGTCACATTCTCCCACTCAACAGATTGAGAGATTTATTATTTGAACCTTAACCGAGATATTTGAAAATCAATAAAAAGAGCCTTTACTTATTCCAAATGCTCATTTGATTGTTTTGGCAATTGACATTTACAGCGGTAATTCAATGACATCTTAAAATTGGGCTGCAAAATAACTAAAATAGAATATAATGCAGTAAGGGATAACTAGTGGATTAATTTTTTTCCTGTTCATTTCTATAATGCAGTAATGCACTGATTTTTCTATAATTGTAATCATTATTATTATACAATTATAATGATATAAAAGAATATATAATTATATCATATTGTATACATTTTTAATTTTATAATTATATCGTACAATTGTTATATTATATAATCATATAATTATTATGATCAATAATCAATTATAATCAATAATCAATACATAATGATGATATCAATCATTATTATAATATTAATTATATTAGTTACTACAATAATATATATTGTATATATTATTGGATTTATATAATATGTATATTATACATTATTATTGTTATACTTTGTATTATATTGTATTATTTTATAATATACAATTTTTATTTAATATTTTTTACAATGCAACATTTAAAAAAAAATTGGGCAGCAAAAGAGAATAGAATATAAACTATTAAGGGATACCTACTGGATTAATTTATTTTCCGATTCATTTTTATAATTTATTTTCTCTCATTTATAAAGTGGTCGCTGACCTATAAACCTCTGGTGAAGAACTGAATCCATTAATATCTATTTTACCAAAGCTGTTCATTTTTTTCCCGAAAATATTTTTATACAGTGACAGCACAGCAGTAGTATGCACAGTGTTATTGAATATTTAATATAGTGCAGATGCTGGAAATCTGAAATAAAAATAGCAAAGTGCTGGAAAAGCCATGTTCTCTTCAATGTTGGGAACGCTAAACGCTGGCTTGCTGACTGCTTTGTAGAGTGCCTCTGTTCGGACTGTAGGACTGACCCTGTATTTCTGTTACCTGCCTCTTTACTTCAGAAGAAAGGAACTGCCCCCCAAACGGTACCTGTCCATTCCATCCATAGATACAGCCCGACCCCTATGTTCCTCCAGCACTTTATGTTTTATGCAAGATTCCAGCATCTGCAGTTCATAACTCTTGTTCTAGAAGCAGATTTAGACCATTCAGCCCATCAAGTCTACTCCACCATTCAATCAAGGCTAATCTGTCTTTCCCTTTCAACCCCATTCTCCTGCCTTCTCCCCATAACCCAACACCCTTACTAATCAACAATCTGCCAATCTTCGTCTTAAAAATATCCATTGACTTGACCTCCACAGCCAACTGTGGCAAAGAATTCCACAGATTCACCACTCCCTGACTAAATAAATTCTTCATCTCCTTTCGAAAGGTTCTCATTCCCACTCCCACACTGTCTTATCTGACCTTTGCATCCTGCACTGTAACAATTATGCTTCTCACAATATTGAGGGTGTATCTGGGTAAACTATATTTAAACGGGCGGTACGGCAGGGACGGCACAGAGGCGCAGCAGTAGAGTTGCTGTCTTCCAGCGCCTGAAACCCGGGTTCGACCCTGAATACGTGCACTGTCTGCACGGGGTTTATACTTTCTCTCCGTGAAACCTGCGCGGGTTTTCTCCAGGTGCTCTGATTTCCTCCAACACATTCAGGTTTGTAAGTTAATTGGCTTCGGTAAAATTGTATAGGTGTGTAGGATAGAGTTAGTGTGCAGGGATTGCTGGTCAGTGCAGACACGGTGGGCCTAAGTGTCTGTTTACGTATTGTATCTCTAAACTAAACTAAATGATCTATTTTGTAACGGTACGTTACGGTATGGTACATTCCCGCTGCTGTCATTTAATTACTGCAAGCAGACATCTAATTCGGATTTTCTAAATGTAAATGCTGAATACCACCCTGGAGTCCTCTGGTCTGTCGCACACCGGGTAAAGGCCAATTCGTAGAACACAAATTGCTGGAGTAACTCAGTGGATCAGGCAGCATCTGACATGGATGGGTGATATTTGGGGTCGGGACCCTTCTTAAACTCAGGGCTCAAGACTCGAGACCATCTAATTAGTGGAAGGATAGGGAGGGGAATGTGTAACCCAACCTGATGCTTTGAAAAATAGATTTTGATATAATTGGTCTTCAAGAGTCAAGAGTGTCCCAAACAGAACAATGAAATTCATACTTGCGGCTGCACAACAGAATGTGTAAATATAGTAGATGTTCACAAAATGCTGGAGTAACTCAGCGGGTCAGGCAACATCTCTGGAGCAAAGGAGCCTCTTCCATTGTCAGAGTAAGGTCACATGCAAATTGGAGGAACAGCACCTCATAATTTGCTTGGGCAGCTTACAGTCCAGTGGTATGAATGTTGATTTCTCGAATTTCAAGTGACCCCTGCATTTCCTCTCTCTCTGTCCCTTCCCCACCTTAGTTATCCTGCTAGTTTCACTGTTTGCATCCATATATTCTTTCATTATCATCTCTTCCCCAGCCAACAATGGACCATTGTGGGCTCCAACGTTCCTTGGTTATTGGTGCCGGCTCTGATTTGTTCTGTACTTTTTCATACCTCTAGTTTCCCCCTCCCCTGACTCTCAGTCTGAAGGAGGGTCTTGACCTGAAACATCACCTATTCCTTTTCTCCAAAGACGCTGCCAGACCCACTGAGTTACTCCAGCATTTTGTGTCTGTCTTCGGTGTAAACCTGCATCTGCAGTTCCTTCCTACACATCCCATGGTGTTACTCTCTGAATGCCTGACCAGATTGTAGCCCTTTGTCCACAAGGAGAGGAGTGGAATTTAGTTTAGTTTATTGTCACGTGTACCGAGGTACAGTGAAAAGCTTTTGTTGTGTGCTAACCAGTTAGCAGAAAGACAATACATGATTACAATTGAGCCATCCACTATTTGTAAGATAGAAGATAAAGGGAATAACATGAATAACATTTAGTACAAGTTAAATCCAGTAAAGTCCAATCGAAGATAGTCCGAGGGTCTCCAATGAGGTAGATAGTAGCTCAGGACCACTCTCTAGCTGGTGATAGTATTGTTTGGTTGCCTAAAAACAGGTGGGAAGAAACTGTCCCTGTATCTGGAGGTATGCTTTTGACACCCTTTGCCTGATGGAAGAGGGGAGAAGAGGGAATGGCCGGGGTGAGTGGTCCTTGATTATGCTGCTGGCCTTGCCGAGGCAGAGTGAAGTATAAATGGAGTCAATGGAAGGGAGGTTGGTTTGAGTGATGGTCTGGGCTGCGTCCACAATTCTCTGCAATTTGTTGTGGTCTTGGCTGGAGCTGTTCCTAAACCATGCTGTGATGCATCCCGATATAGGACAAGGAAGAACGGAGTGGGTGTCTACTCCATCTGCAGCTTGGCACGGGGAGATGCGGATGGACCATGTGGGGGAAGAAATGGGAGAAGGAGGATTAGGTTGGAGCGGGGTGACAACTTCACTGTACTTGACCTGCTTCTGCCTGTGATCTGGAAAGCAATGGTGTGAGTTGCTGCCATTGCCCTGCCCTCAAGGGTGGGGAGGCTTGCATTGGTTGCCAGCACACCCAGTGCCCATCCTGGAGCCGACAACCAAGTTTGTCCGTGATCACTGTGCCCTGTATTTGGTGTCGAGATTGAATAGGAGGGTGCTTGGCCAACCATGATGTCATTGTCATTATGACGAGTTGCTACCTCATAATGCCAGAGACCCGGGGTCGATCCTGACTACGGGTGCTATCTGTGTGGAGTTTGAACGTTCTCCCCGTGACCGTGTGGGTGCTCCTGTTCTCCGGGTGCTCCCGTTTCTTCCCACACTCCAAAGACGCGCAGTTCATTGGTTGTGTAGGTTAATTGGCTTCTGTTAATTGTAAATTCACCCTAGTGTGTAGGATAGAACTAGTGTTGGTCGGGGTGGAGTCAGTGGACCGTAGGACCTGTTTCCACGCTGTATCTCTAAACTAAACAAATATGATATTGCGTGTGTGTGTGTGTGTGACAGGATTTGTAGGTTGGGTTCAAATTCTGTTTGGTGCATGTTGCTGGTGTGTGAGTAATGGGGACCATGGACTACTGAGCGCTATATGGAGGTGGGATTTTTTATCTTGATTAATACGGGTGTCGGGGATTATGGGGAGTAGGCAGCAGAATGGTGTTGAGAGGGAAATATAGTTCAGCCATGATTGAATGGCGGGGTAGACATGATGGGCCGAATGGTCTAATTCTGCTGGCATGAATGATGAAATTATTTGACGTTTGACTCACAGCACTTAAACACCCAAAGGTGGTCAATAAGCTTCATACAACATTGTTTCAATGCACCTTGTATTGATCTCAAGGTCAATCTCCTCCCACTTTAAAACAAAAACAAAACTAGATTCATTCAAGTATTTAAAGTATGAAATTATTCAAGACAAACCCAACACCACAATACAAGTAAAACAAATGTTCCTTAAACAACTATTTCCCCATCCTCTCCTCCCACTTTTGTCCACGTGTATGGTTCAAGGCCACTGAGTTAATAGACCTCCCCGATCATCTCCTCCCTCTGAAAATTGTCCGCGCTTGGCCGTGGATAGGTTCAAAGTGCTGGAGTAACTCAGCGGGTCAGGCAGCATCTCTGGAGAATATGGATAGGATGTTTTGGGTCGGTGCCCTTCAGACCCCCTCAGACCCCTTCAGATCCCCTAGCCTTGGTTCACCCAATCCCTGTTCCAGGTGTACCTGGACCCTGTCCCCGCACTCTTATCTCTGCTCCATTGACGACTGCATCGGAGCTACCTGCTGCACCTACATGCAGAATTTATAAACCAGCATCTGCAGTCCCTCTCCACACACTCTGGGTTGGTCGCACCCTCTGCTCGCGTGCTGTCGTCTGCACGTTAACCTCTACCGATAGTTCCAGTCACAAACCTGACGCTGGTGAGGAGGTGGCTCTCTGCAGCGCTAACCCGATGGTCACGAGAGGGCAGGCCGACCAATTCAAGAGGTCCACTCTTCACAGGGTGGAGAACCATCCCTTGAGCACCATGACGTCGAAACTCTTCCCACCGCCTCTTCAACCTGTGTCCTGAGAGCTTCCAGGACTTCTCCTCCACTCGTTCCTTTGGACCGATTCTAGTCGCTCACAAACAGACACCCTGTGCCGGGGTGGGGTGAAGGTGATTTAATGGGGACCTGAGAGGTAACTTTTTTACACAAAGGGTGGTGGGAACGTATGTAACGAGCTGCCTGAGGAGGGAGTTGAGGCTGGGACTATCGCGACATTTAAGAAACGTTTAGACAGGTACATGGATAGGACAGGTTTAGAGGGATATGGGCCAAATGCAGGCAGGTGATAAAAGTGTAGGTGGGACATGTTGGTCATTGGGCAGAAGGGCCTGTTTTCAAGCTGTGTCTCTGACACTGACAGAGGCTGAGCTGTACCAGGGCACCTTCACATGATAGTGATGTGTCACCTTAATACAAATGTGGGAGGGGCACTTTGGGAGAAGATAAGTGATGAACACTGCCCGGTCCATCAAGGTTACTGACCTCCCCACCATCGTAGGAACCTACAGGTGGCACTGTGGGGTAGAGTTATTGCCTTACAGTGCCAGAGACCCGGGTTCGATCCTGACTATGGGCGCTGTCTCACAGAGTTTGCACGTTCTCCCCGTGAATGCGTGGGTTTTCTCCGGGTGCTCCGATTCCCTCTCATTCTCCAAAGATGTGCAGGTTTGTGGGATAATTGGCTTTGGTCAAAATTATAAATTGTCCCTCGTGTGTAGGAGAGTGCTGGTGCACAGGGTGAGCTCTGGTCGGCGTGGAGTCAGTGGGTCAGTGGGTCTGTTTCAGCTATGTATCTCCACACTAAGTTAAAGTAAACTATAAACCAACTACATCTCAAGAAGGCAGCTAATATCATCAAAGACCCAAACCATCCTTGGCATGCACTCTTCTTTCTGCTATCATTGGGAAGGAGGTACAGAAGCCTGAGAACATTACCTCCGGGTTTGAGAACAGCTTCTCATCAACTATCATGCTCTTGAACCACTCTGTACAACCCTAACTCTAACCCTACCCTAGCACCAAATTACTATGGAATTTGTATAAGGTTTCACTGTGTACTTTAGTTGACACCGTTATGGTCTGGTTTGCCCAGTGTAACTGATAATTGATTGTACATTTATTTGCGTAAGAAGGAACTGCAGGTGCTAGTTTACACCGACGATAGACACAAAATGCTGGAGTAACTCTAGTTTCCCTCTCCTTGGATTCTCAGTCTATCGAATGTTATCGAGCCGAAACCTCACCTATTCCTTCTCTCTAGCGATGCTGCCTGACCCACAGAGTTACTCCAACACTTTGTGTCTATCTTTGGTATATTTACTTGCGTTGCATTTAATGTGCCTGTAAAGCTGCAAACTGAATGTAATAGTTCCGTTGCCGATGCATATAACGATGAAGCACTCTTCATTCTTGGTGTCTCCAGACCTGGGCTATATCACATTGCACCGATGTGACGTGGTCTGCTGGATTCTATGGATAGTGAGCGAGGGAACTCTATGTGGGCGGCATGGTGGCACAGCGGTAGAGTTGCTGCCTCACAGCGCCAGAGACCCCGTTTCAATCCTGACCAGGGGGAACTGTCTGTGTGGAGTTTGCACGTTTTCCCCGTGACTGCGTGGGTTTCCGCCAGCTTCCCCGGTTTCCTCCCACATCACGAAGACGTGCAGGTTTGTAGGGTAATTGGCTTCTATCAATTGCCCCCTAGTGTGTGTAGGATAGAACAAGTGTACGGAGTGGACTCGGTGTGCCGATGGGCCTGTTTCCACGCTGTATCTCTAAAGTAAAAAAACTAAGACCAGGGTCAGAGAGTTCACATTGTAAGATAAGAAGCTGTGATTGTGACGAGAGATTACAAATTATGACCAGGTTCCACACGATTGTGATGCCTCATGTATCGATCGGTGTGTGTTCGCTACATGCTTCCTGGTGCCTTGTAACGTTCTGGGAGATAATAGACAGGTAATACCTCAGTCCAGTTGGGAGAAGGAGGGGAAATGTGAGGATAATTCCAATCCATTGCCTTCTACTTCATCGCAACTGGCCCCTGGAGACGACTGGTTATGAAGAACCTTCCCTTTGCAAGTGGCGATGTTGGCCTCAGCCAGCAAGAACCGATGGAAGGAGATGAATGAGTTGGTGTTAGCTTCACCAGACAGCAGCCAGTTGAGTTTAGTTTATTGCCACGTACACCGAGGTGCAGGGGAAAGCTTTTGTTGCATGCTAACTAGTCAGCGGAAATACAAGGCAGCCTCTCAGTCTGATGAGTGGTCTCGAACCAAAACGTCACCTATTCCTTTCCTCCAGAGATGCTGAGTCACTATAGCACTTTGTTTCTATCCCGGTGTAAACCAGCATCTGCAGTTCCTTCCTACACACATGTCTTGATTAGAAACGTAGAAACATAGAAAATAGGTGCAGGAGTAGGCCATTCGGCCCTTCGAGCCTGCACCGCCATTCGATATGATCATGGCTGATCATCCAACTCAGTATCCTGTACCTGCCTTCTCTCCATACCCCCTGATCCCTTTAGCCACAAGGGCCACATCTAACTCACTCTTAAATATAGCCAATGAACTGGCCTCAACTACTTTCTGTGGCAGAGAATTCCACAGATTCACCACTCTCTGTGTGAAAAAATGTTTTTTTCATCTCGGTCCTAAAAGACTTCCCCCTTATCCTTAAACTGTGAACCCTTGTTCTGAACCTCCCCAACATCAGGAACAATCTTCCTGCATCTAGCCTGTCTCCTTAAGAATTTTGTAAGTTTCTATAAGATCCCCCCTCAATCTTCTAAATTCTAGCGAGTACAAGCCAAGTCTATCCAGTAAGACATCAAGATATATTTTACTAACCTTGATGTATTTATGCTTTATGCTGGGAATTAGTCAAATGGACCTTCTCTGGACCTTTTCCAAAGCATCACTATTACCCATTTGTGGGTGGATAGTAAAGCTGGATTAAGTTTTGCAATAAAGGCCTGGCCAAGATCCAGAAAGAGAAGAACTGTGTTCACAATCCCTAAAATTCTATTTATATTATTATTTACTTATTCACCACAGATTCTAAACATGGAAACGCTGGACAAGACTCTAAACGACTATTTTGTTTCATGGTTTGGGCCGAGGGGTAAGTAGGAATTTACTTGCTGTGTTTGTTTTTAAAGATTGCTTTGTCATGCAATGCGAGGGTTTACACAGGCTGGCAGTTAACATTGTATTGTAAAGGACAGGGTGTAAAGAATCATTGTGTGAGCACTAATTCAGCTGCTGGCACCAACGCTGACAGTAATGTGTATCTTATTCGGCGCAGTTATTTTAATGGGTGTATCTTAAGATGAATAGCCATTCCAAGGCCGTAAAGTAAAACTCAAGTGATACAGTTGGTGTAAATAATTGTAGGGAACCGGTGGGCGGCACTGATAAAGTTGCTGCCTTACAGCGCCGGAGACCCGGGTTTGATCCTGACTATGCGTGCTGTCTATACGGAGTTTGTACGTTTTCCCCGTGACTGCATGGGTTAACACTGGTTGCTCTGGTTTCTTCCCACGCTCCAAAGACGTACAGGTTTGTAGACTAATTGGATTCGGTAAAATCATAAATTGTCTCTAGTGCGTTCTCCCTGTGACCTGCGTGGGTTTTGTCCGGGTGCTCTGGTTTTCTCCCACACTCCAAAGACGTACAGGTTTGTAGGTTAATTGCTCGGTATAATTGTAAATTGTCCCTAGTGTGTGTAGGATAGTGCTAGTGTGCAGGGATCGCTGGTCGGCGAGGACTCAGTGGGCCGATGGGCCTGCTTCTGCACTGTAAGTCTAAAACTAAACTAAATGAAATCATATTGGGTTCCCTCATCAGGATGCCCTTGTCTTACATTTATATATATATATATATATATAAAACTTTAGACGTTAGACTTTAGAGATACAGCACGGAAACAGGCCCTTCAGCCCACTGAGTCCGTGCTGACCAGTGATCGCCCCGCACATGAGCACTATCCTAATTTACTGAAATCAATTAACCTACAAACCTGTATGTTCAGAGCGGCACGGTGGCGCAGCGGTAGAGTTGCTGCCTTACAACACCAGAGACCCGGGTTTGATCCTGACTATAGGTCCTGTCTGTACAGAGTTTGTACGTTCTCCCCGTGACCGCATGGGATATCACTGGTGGCTCTGGTTTCTTCCCACACTCCAAAGGCATGCAGATTTGTAGGTTAATTGGATTTGGTAAAATTGTAAATTGACCCTGGTGTGTAGAATAATGCCAGTGTACAGGGTGATCACTGGTCGGTGTGGACTCGCTGGGCCGAAGGGCCTGCTTCTGTGCTGTATCTCTAAAGTAAAGTCGAAAGTGGGAATGTGAGTGGTGATGAAGCGACATTGAAACTTCAAGAGATAAGGACAGGTTCTAGACACAGGAACTACAGATGCTGGAATCTTGCGTACAGCACAAAGTGCGGGAGTGACCCATTGGGTCGGGCAGCATCTCTGGAGAACATGGATACACGCCCTCTCCCACCTCGACAACAGAGACACTTACGTAAGAATGCTGTTCATCGATTACAGCTCAGCATTCAACACCATTATACCCTCTAAACTGATCACCAAACTCGGTAACCTGGGCATCGATCCCTCCCTCTGCAACTGGATACTGGACTTTCTAACCAACAGACCCCAGTCTGTTAGGTTAGACAAGCACACCTCTTCAACCCTCACCCTGAACACCGGCGTTCCACAGGGCTGTGTGCTGAGCCCCCTCCTCTACTCCCTCTTCACCTACGACTGCACACCTGTACATGGTACTAACACCATCATCAAGTATGCAGATGATACAACGGTGATTGGCCTCATCAGCAACAACGATGAGTCGGCCTATAGGGAGGAGGTCCAGCTCCTAGCAGCATGGTGCGCTGACAACAACCTGGCCCTTAACTCCAAGAAGACCAAGGAGCTCATTGTAGACTTCAGGAAGTCTAGGGGCGGCACGCACACCCCCATCCACATCAACGGGACGGAGGTGGAACATGTTTCCAGCTTCAGGTTCCTGGGGGTCAACATCTCCGATGACCTCTCTTGGACCCACAATACCTCAACTCTGGTCAAGAAGGCTCACCAGCGTCTCTTCTTCCTGAGGAGACTAAAGAAGGTCCATCTGTCTCCTCAGATCCTGGTGAACTTCTACCGCTGCACCATCGAGAGCATCCTTACCAACTGTATCACAGTATGGTATGGCAACTGCTCTGTCTCCGACCGGAAAGCACTGCAGAGGGTGGTGAAAATTGCCCAACGCATCACCGGTTCCTCGCTCCCCTCCATTGAGTCTGTCCAAAGCAAGCGTTGTCTGCGGAGGGCGCTCAGCATCGCCAAGGACTGCTCTCACCCCAACCATGGACTGTTTACCCTCCTACCATCCGGGAGGCGCTACAGGTCTCTCCGTTGCCGGACCAGCAGGTCCAGGAACAGCTTCTTCCCTGCGGCTGTCACACTACTCAACAATGTACCTCGGTGACTGCCAATCACCCCCCCCCGGGCACTCCTCCCACAGGAAAAACACTATGTCTGTATACATGTAAATAGTTTTATTTATTGAAATCATATTCTATGTCGCTCTCCAGGGAGATGCTAACTGCATTTCGTTGTCTCTGTACTGTACACTGACAATGACAATTAAAGTTGAATCTGAAAAATCATCTGAATCGGATATGTGACGTTTTGGGTCGGGACCTTCATCAGACTGATTATAGTAGGCTTTTCTAGGTTTCCGTGGTTCCTCAGCTTTCTCTCCTCTTCTACAATCAGTCTGAAGAAGAGTCCTGACCCAAAACATTGCCTAATCCATGTCCTCCAAAAATGCTGCCTGACTTGCAGAGTTACTTCAACACTCTGTGTTCTATGTGGACAAGCTAAGTGAATGAGAAACAACAAAGCCAAATTGGATCAAAATAACAAAGGTTTTCTTCACTCCGAGTTTTTGTAGTTTTAGAGATACAGCGCTGAAACAGGACCTTAGGCCCACAATTTTTTCGAAGCCAATCAACCAACAGACCTGTTCGTCTTTGGAGTGTGGGAGGAAAGCAAAGCATCTGGAAAAAACCCACCCGGTCACAAACTCCGTACAGTCTCTACCACTGTGCCACCGTGCAGCCCTTGGCATATGACAATAAAACACTCTTGACGACTTAATCTCGCTGAGATTAGGATTGTAAAGGGAGAAACTGAAGTCATTAAACCGAGGGATTTCTTGCTTCTGCCTCTTTTTTCCCTTATTGAATAATTGAATTCTGTGTATGGTGGCACGGCAGTAAAGTTGCTGCCCTACAGCGCCAGAGACCCAGGTTCGATCCTGACTATGGGTGCTGTCTGTACGGAGTTTGCAGCGCATGCACTTTCTCCAGGTGCTCTGGTTTCCTCCCACACTCCAAAGAAATGCGGTTTGTAGGTTAATTGTCTTCTGTAAAATTGTAGTGTGCCGGACAGTGCTATTGGACAGGGTGATGACTGGCCGGCACGGACATGGTTTAGAGGGGTATGGCCCACTAGTGTTGATGCCACGTGTAGGCCGGTGTGGACAAGGTGGGCCGAAGGGCCCGTTTCCATGCTATATGATTCCATAACTCTACGGCAATCTTACATAAAAATAAAAGTCAAGTGATCCATGACTAAGAATAGTGTTTGGTGTGATGTGTGAGATATTATTGCCCTTTATATTTCAGGCATGAAGAACAATAATAACTATTAATGTCATGAGTAAATTAGATTTTTTTTAGGATAAATTAACATACCCATCATCATACCACTGGAAGTGTTAAATTGTTAAAACCTCCTGATTCTGCTCCAAATATTTTTCCTCAATTAAATCCCCTCTCATCATTGCTATTTTATTGCATTTAATTTTTTCTGGAGTCACGCAGGAGATGATTCATGGAATTACATCCATATTCGGCAGCGGTGGAGTTGCTGCCTCACAGCGCCAGAGGCCCGGGTTCAATCCTGACCACGGGTGCGGTTTGTGCAGAGTTTGTACATTGTCCCTGTGACCGCGTGGATTTTCTCCGGGAGCTCCAATGTCCTCTCACATTCCAAAACCATACAGGTTTGTAGGTTAATTGGCTTGGTAACATTGTAAATTGTCCCTAATGTGTGTAGGATAGTGCTTGTGTTCGGGGATCGCTGTTCGGCGATGACTCGGTGGGCCATAGCGCCTGTTTCCCCGCTGTATCTCTAAACTAAACTATACTAAATTCACTAATACATCAGCCATCCGACTCTGGTACCTTTCTGTTGTAGCTTGTCTGGTGCATCATTGGCTGGTATCATATTTATGGCCGGAATTTTATTTGATGCGATTTAGAAAAGTATGTTGTAATGTAACAGTTATCATCACGAATATTTTATTGTCATATGTCCCGAAACGAGAAAATGACATTTTTGCTTGCAGCAGCACGGCAGATATTTAAACATATTACTCTATAAACACCATAATAAGCAACAAAAAACTAAGTTCGGTATATATTAAAAAAAGCAGGTAAATAAATAGACAATAGTAGTGCAAAGTCAAAACTTATGCCCCCAAGTTTATGAAATTCTGAGCCTATTTGGAGGTTGTGATGTTTAATAGCCAAGTGGTTGTGGGGAAGAAGCTGCCCCAGTGTTGTGGAGCAATGCAACATGGAAACTGGCCCTCTTTACAAGTTGTTGTTGACCATCAAGCACTTAGACTAATCCTACCCTAATCCGTATTATTGCCCCCACACATTCTATCAACTTCTCCACAGACTCAATCACTGACCTGCACTCTAGGGCCAATGTATAGTGGGCAATTCCCCTGGCAGGTGTTTGGGTTGTGGGAGGAAACTGGAGCACCAAAGGGGGGAATCCCACATGGTCACAGGGAGAACCTGCAAACTCCACACAAACAGCTCTGAAAGTCGGTGGGACAGTGGCGCGGTGGTACAGTTGCTGCCTCACAGCACCAGAGACCCGGGTTCGATCCTGACTATGGGTGCCGTCAGTACGGAGTTTGTCTTTTCTCCCTGTGACCGTGTGGGTTTACTCCTGGTGCTCTGGTTTCCTCTCATCTTCCAACGATGTGCGGGTTTAGAGGTGAATTGGCCCTTTGTAAATTGTCCCTAGTGTGTTAGAAGCGGATGAGAAAGTGGGGTAACATAGAGCTGGTGTGAAGTGATCACTGCTTGGCGTGGACTCAGTGGGTTTTCTCCGGGTGCTCTGGTTTCCTCTCACTTTCCAAAGACGTGCAGGTTTGTAGGTTAATTGGCTTTGGTAAAATTGTAAAATGATTCCTCCTGTGTAGGATAGTGTTAGTGTATGAGGTGATCACTGGTTGGCATGGACTTGGTGGGCTGAAGGGCCTGTTTCTGCGTTGTATCTTTCAAGTTTAAAGCATGAGATCAGGATCGAACCGGGGTTGCTGGAGATGTGATGCGGTGGCTCTACCAGATGTGTCACTGTGCCGCCCTTAACGTAGTCGAATGATAGAGGAGAATCTATATGACAGTGAGAAGATGGGGGTGTGGACTCCTATATATTGGCGAGACCAAGTGCAGACTGGACGATCCCTGAACACGTTTGCTGAACACCTTTGCTCAGTCTGCCTAGGCCTACATGATCTCCCGGTTGCCAAACACTTTAACTCGCCCTCCCATTCCCACGCTGACCTTACTGTTCTGGGCCTCCTCCACTGTCAGAGTGAGACCACATGCAAATTGGAGGAACAACACCTCATTTTGCTTGGGCAGCTTAAAACCCAGCAATATGAATATTGATTTCTCTAATTTCATAACCCTTGCATCCCCTCTCTCTACATCCCTCCCCCGCCCTTGCCGTCGTGCTAGTTTCAGGGTTGTCCTGTTGAGTTTCATCGTCTGTATAACTTGTTATCACCTACCCCACAGCCAACAATGGACCATTGTGGGCTCCACCTTTCCTTGATCATCGTTGCTTTTTGCATATCTCTCATTCATTTGTCCCATGTACCGTCTATAACTCTCCCCTGACGCTCAGTCTGAACAAGGGTCTTGGCCGGAAACGTCACCGATTCCTTTTCTCCAGAGATGTTGCTTGGCCTGCTGAGTTACTCCAGCTTTTTGTGTCTGTCTAGATGACAGTCATGTGCCTTGCTACTTTGTTGTTTACAATCTTTGTCGAATGGAAACGTGTCACATGCATTGATCAGCCGCTGTAACCCCATGGTGCTCTGGTTATTTTAAACAGTGGCAAGAGGACTGTTGTGGCATATCTTGTATTCCCACAGGCAAAAGTAAATTTCCACCAACTGGAGATTCAGTACCTTCACGGTGAATTGTGCAAGAATGTTGGACGGGCCCTCTGAATCTCCTGGACCCTGTTCCAGTTAATCTGCTAACCAAATGTTCGGCAATCCCCACGTTTCACCGCCTGACTAACCTGCCGCAATTTCTATTGCTCCCTTGACCTCAACAGGACCCTCTTTCCCAAGCTTCCATTAACTCTCTGGGGCCTGGTATCCGATACGATAGAACCTTATTTATCCTAGGATGAAAATTGGTCTGCCAACAATTATAAAACACAACAGGATACGTGAAACACTAAATTAAAGTGTAATGAGTGAAAAGTCCAAGATTGGGGATGTGCAGGGGGGGAGGGGGGGGGGGGGGGGGGAATCAGTCTCAGTCTATCCCAGGACAGAAGGGGGACGAGTTGTACGGTTTGATAGCCACAAGGAAGAAGGATCTCCTGTGGCGTTCTGTCCTGCATCTTGCTGAAGGTACTCCTCAGGTTGACCAGTATGTCGTGAAGGGGGTGAGCTGTATTGTCCTGGATGCTCTGCAGTTTGAGGAGCATCCTCCCCTCCAAGAATCACCTCCAATTAATCCAACTCCACTTCCAGGACCGAGCCAGCCTCTCTGATGAGCTTGTTGATTCTGTTGGCGTCAGCGGCCTTCCCATAGCCCCTTCAAACTTACTGGGCCCCATCTAACGTATTCCCTTTAAATACACTGGGGCCCTATTTCCTGAAACTAATTTCTTCAAACTCATCATGCCCATGTTTCCCACTCTCCTGTTAAACACACGGGGTCCTGTTTCCTCACATGCCCTATGACCAAGCCAGAGCTCTCGTTCTCGTTCTACTTTTGAAGCACACCAAGGCTCTAGTTCCTATACTCTCTTCAAACTTGCTAGACCCCATTTTCCACATTTCCTTTAAAAACTCCGGGGACCCTTTTCCTTGAGTTCCCTTTAAGCTCACCAGGTTCAATACAAAACTGATTATACTTCTGTGGAATATCAAAAAAAAATATCCAAAGGGCAGGTCCACCACCGATTTTCCGGCATCCTTGGTTCCAGAGCCTTTCTGAATTATCGGTTTTGCTGGACCAACATAGGTCATGGTCTCCCTGAAGAGTCCAACGGTACCGGAACAGTGTGCTGAGGAGTCGAGAGATCGGCCCACAAAGTCGGCCTCGGAAGTCGGCTATGGCAACGGGTCAGCCAGCTCCAAAGTCCTGTTTCTTGCAACCTGCCCTATCCAGTACTTCTCTCTGTGGGAGAAGTTGTACATTAAACACTGGCGCTAAACTCAATGCCCTATTTCTTCTGAATAATAATTGAAGATTATCTTGAATGGCCGTCAGCAATCCTCCTGCTGATTCCTCTTCTAAAATACAAACAACTTCGGAGATGAATGATTCTGCCTTTTCCGTACTGTAACTGGTTTAGGTTAGAGAGAGACACAGCATGGAAAGCACCTTTCGGCCCACTGAGCCCACGCCGACCATCGATCACCCGTTCCCACTCGTTCTATGTTATTCCACTTTCTCATCCACTCCCTGCACGTTAGAGGCAATTTAGAAAAGTCAATCGGGTACAAGCTGCACGTCTTTGGAGTGTGGGAGGAAATCAGAGCACCCGGAGAAAATCCATGGGGCCACAGGGAGAACGTAGAAACTCCGTACAGACAGCACCTGAGGTGAGGATGGACCACCAGTGTCTGGTGCTGTGAGACAGTGGCTCTATAGATTGAATTCTTTTTGACATCAGCACTGCATCCTTGTACCAATTATTATCATTCCCCATCAACAATATCTAGCAGGCAAATATCCAAAGTCTTAATTTTGTGCTTATTGATCTCAGTCCACTCTTGTTGCTTTTCTTTGCAATGACTGACGAGATATTTTCTGAGCCAGGAAAAAAGATTTTACGCTACTGTGTCCCATGATGTTGTCACTGACCGGGTTTATAAAAATATTATTTATGTAATGGAATGATGGAATGAAGGGCCCACTGTTCATGAGCTTGAATCTTGAGTGGGAAGCGATTAACTTCTATTCTTATTTAGTTTTGCTTACCATCCATTTTATAAGCATCTATTTGTTACCTTGCCTGCTGCTGTTATCAGTACCCAAGTGTATACACGCTAACATTCATTGACCTTGGTAAATGTCACATCACCAATCTAACTAAAAGCCTCTACAGCCTAATTCACTCCTCCTGTATTATGGTTGTTGGCTTGGTATTATATTCACAGTTAATTACTGTGAGGCTGAATTTCTTTCCAGCTGTTATCAGGCAACTGAACCATGCTATCAACAGCTAGAGAGTAGTCATGACCTCCCATCTCCCCTTGGACTATCTGTAATCGGACTTTACTGGACTTTATTTTGCACTAAACATTCTGTCCTTTATCCTGTATCTGTACCCTGTGGATGGCTTGATTGTAATCATGTATTGTCTATCCGTTGACTGGATAGCACGCAAGCAGAAACAGTGAGTGGCACGGTGGTGCAGCGGTAGAGTTGCTGCCTCACAGCACCAGAGCCCCGGCGTTGATCTTGACTATGGGTGCTGTCTGTACGGAGTTGATACGTTCTCCCCGTGACCTGTGTAGATTTTCTCAGCATGTTCTGGTTTCCTCCCACACTCCAAAGACGTGCTGTTTTGTAGGGTAATTGGCTTTGGGAAAATTATAAAATGTTCCTTGTGTGTAGGGTAGTGCTAGTTTACAGGTAATTGCTGGTCAGCGCAGACTCACTGTTTCCACACTCTATCTCTAAACTAAACTAAGAAAGCTGTTCACTGTACCTCAGCACGAGTGACAATAAACTGTACTGACCTAAACTAAACTAAACATTAATGCTTACAATACATAGATAGCGACTGGCACTGAATCCTGGGGCAGTCCACTTGTAACCTGACTCCATAGGGATACAAGCCCACTTAAGATCTGCCTTTACTTTTGGTCTCAGTTAGCCAGAGTCCTCTTGGGCTTAATGCCACTGTGTCCACCTTCCCTGACCCGATGAGGCCATGAAACTGCCTTCAGTGCTGAATCCATCAGCAAGGAACTAACTCTTGCTGCTTATGTTTGCCGTCACCTCTAGCCACAAGTTCATACGTTCATAACTTATAGGAGCAGAAATAGGCCATTCGGCCTCTGGTCCGAGACTCTCCCACTAGTGGAAACATTCTCCCCACATTCACTCTATCCACGTTGCCCTAGAGTCATAGATTCATGCATTATGGGAACAGGCCCTTTGGCCAACTCACCCATGCCAACAAGGTCCCACTTGCCTATCATAGTCATACAGCGTGGAAACTGGTCCTTCAGCCCAACTTGCCCACACAATAGACAATGGGTGCAGTAGGCCATATGGCCTTTCAAGCCAGCACCGCCATTCAATGCGATCGTAGCTGATCATCCACAATCAGTATCCCGTTCCTGTCTTCTCCCCATATCCCCTGGCTCTGCTATCTTTAAGAGCTCTATATAGTTCTCACATGAAAGTTTCCAGAGAACCGGCCTCCACCGCCCTCTGAGGCAGAGAATTCCACAAACTCACAACTCTCTGTGTGAAAAAGTGTTTCCTCATCTCCTTTCTAAATGGCTTGCCCCTTATTCTTAAACTATGGCCCCTGGTTCTGGACTCCCGCAACATCGGGAACATGTTTCCTGCCTCTAGTGTGTCCAAACCCTTAATAATCTTATATGTTTCAATAAGATCCCCTTTTATCCTTCTAAATTCCAGTGTATACAAGCCCAGTCGCTCCATTCTCTCAGCATATGACAGCCCTGCCATCCCAGGAATTAACCTTGTGAACCTATGCTGCACTCCCTCAATAGTAAGAATGGCCTTCCTCAAATATGGAGACCAAAATTGCACACAATACTCCAGGTGTGATCTCACTGGGGCCCTGTACAACTGCAGAAGGACCTCTTTGCCCCTATACTCAACTCCTCTTGTTATGGAGGCCAACATGCCATTCACTTTCTTCACTGCCTGCTGTTCCTGCATGCTTACTTTCATTGACTGATGAACAAGGAGCCCCAGAACCCATTGTACTTCCCCTTTTCCCAACTTGACACTATTTAGATAATAATCTTCCTTCCCGTTTTTGCTACCAAAGTGGATAATCTCACAAGTTTGCAGATGATACAAAAGTGGGTGGTATTGCAGATAGTGAAGATGGTTGTGAAAAATTACAACAAGATCTTGATCAATTGGCCAGGTTGGGCTGATGAATGGTTGATGGCATTTATTACAGAGAAATGTGAGGTGTTACAACTTGGGAAGTCTAACATGGGCAGAGCCTACACAGTGAATGGTTGGGCTCTGGGCATTGTTGTCGAGCAGAGGGATCTAGGAGTGCAGGTACACACTTGAATGGTCAAAAATACTTTTGGCACATTGACCTTCATCTGTGTGAGTATTGAGTATAGAAGTTGGGAGGTCATGTTGCAGTTATATAAGACGTTGGTGAGGTCGTATTTAGAGGATTGTGTTCAGTTCTGGGCACCATGTTATTGGAAAGATATTGTCAAGCTGGAAAGGGTACAGAGAAGATTTATGAGGATGTTGCCAGGACATAAGGGTCTAAGCTATCCGGAGAGGTTGAGTATGCTGGGACTATTCCTTGGAATGCAGGAGGATGAGGGATGGTCTTATAGAGGTGTATAAAATCTTGAGAGGAATAGATGGGGGTAGATGCACAGAGTCTCTTGCCCAGAGAAGGGGAATCGAGGACCAGTGGACATAAGTTTAAGGTGAAGGGGAAAAGATTTAATAGGAATCTGAGGGGTAACTTTTTCTCACAAATAGTGGTGGGTGTATGAACCAGCTGCCAGAAACAGACAGGTACATGGATAGGACAGGTTTTGAGGCATGTGGGCCAAATGCTGGCAGGTGGGACTAGTGGACGGGGCATGTCGGCCGCTGTGGGCCTGTTTCCACACTCTATGACTCAGTGACTGTATGTAATAAAAATTAACCGCAGATGTTGGTTAATACCAACGATATGCACAAAGTGCTGGAGTAACTCAGCGAATAGGCAGTATCTTTGGAGAAAATGGATAGGTGATGTTTCAGATCAGGACCCTTCTTTAGAATTTAAAATCTTTCTTTAAAATCTTAAAAATCTTGTCTAGCATTCTCCCCATACATAAGTGTGTGTGTGCGAGTCATAGTCAGACAGTGCAGAAAATGGCCCTACGGCCCAACTCGTCCATGCCAACCAAGATGTCCCATCTACGCCAGCCCCATTTGCCCACATTTAATCCCATACCGCTCTAAACCTTTCTTGTCCATGTATCTGTCCAAGGGTCTTGCATTTTTCCTTTACTATTTTCCCTCAGGATTAAGTATGATTCATGATCCCAGATATTTAGGTTCATATTTTAGTATCATATGTGCTGGCACTGTGATTTTTTATAGGATTGGTGCAATCCTGTAATATTATATTTCCAGTGAGTAGGCTTTTTCTGCATTATTATTCTTTGGGCATGTTTTTCTTCACACAATGTTTCGTTTGGAAGGCATTTGCTGAACAAGCTGAATAAGGGATATAAACTGCAGAGCAAATGTAAAGAAAGAAACATTTGTGTTTAGCTGTGTGACAGTGTAACAGCTGTGTAAATTGGCTGAACCCACAGATTTAAAAGTTGAATAAGAACAGTATATATATCCCATGAGAACAAATGACCTCAAAGTTATCTGTGTCTTAATCTAGACAAAACACGTTGTACTAAGGGCTTTGGGGGGGAAATGAAAGCTTTTATTGTGCCGGGTTTTGCAAAAACAGTAGTCTTAAGAGTTGCAAGAGCAATTTTACCTATTGGAAACTAGTTTCTCGTAAGGAAAATGGTAATGTAACAATAATCCTCTGTCACATAAACACTGCCTCCTTTATACCAATATCTCCATTTGTGGGAACATTGTTCCAGTGTTGCATTTTGGTTTACGGGAAGGTTGCCATGTCTCGTGCTCCCCCGTCCATGGGCAAGTCTGCAAGAATCCAGAATGGAGATGGAATGAGATTTAAATTCTCTTTGCCCCTAAGATAGACACAAAATGGTGGAGGAATGGGCGACCGTTCGGGTCAAGACCCTTCTTCAGTCTGAAGAAGGGTCTTGACCAGAAAGGTCACTCATTCCTTCTCTCCAGAGATGCTGCCTGGCCCGCTGAGTTACTCCAGCATTTTGTGTCCATCTTCAGTGTAGACCAGCACCTGCAGGTTTTTCCTGCACTTCTCTTTGCCCCTGTTAGTCTTTAAGAATTAAAACCGCTTATTTATTATCTCTGTTCATTCAGACTCATAGTTGAGGTTAATTATCCACTCCCCCCCCCCCACCTTTTGTATTCCCGCTCTTTTCCCCTCCCCCCACCTGGACTCTCACCCATTTCTCTCCTCCCCCTCACTCCCCCCTCCACCTCCATTCCTTCCTCTGGCTTCACAATTTGGACCTCTTCACACTTTTTGTCCTAGAGTCATACAGCATGGGAACAGATCCTTCAGCCCAGCTTGCCCACACCGACCATCTACACTAGTCCCATCTGCCTGCGTTTGGCCCATATCCTTCTTTACCTATCCTATCTATATACCTGTCTAAATGTTTCTTAAACGTTGCAGTAGTACCTGCCTCAAATACCCCATCTGCAGTTTGTGGCATACACCTACCGCCCTTTGTGTGAAAAAGTTACCCCTCAGATTCCTATTAGATCTTTACCCCTTCACCTTAAACCTATGTCCTCTGATTCTTGATTTATCTACTCTGGGCAAGAGACTGTGCATGAACCCGATCAATTCCTCTCATGATTTATACACCTCTATAAGATAACCCCACATCCTCCTGCACTCCAAGCAATAGAGTCCCAGCCTACTCATCCTCTCCCTATGGCTCGGACCCTCGAATCCTGGCCACATCCTGTTAAATCTGATCTGTACCCTTTCCAGCTTGACAACATCTTTCCTGTTACACGGTGCCCAGAACTGAACACAATACTCTAAATGAGGTCTCACCAACGTCTTATAGAACTGCGACATGACCTCCCAACTTCTATGCTCAATACTCTGGCTGATGAAGGGCAAATATCTTTTTGACCACCCTATCTACCTGTGACGCCACCTTCAAGGAACTTTGTACCTACACCCCTGGGTCCCTTTGGTGGACAACATTCCCCAAACCCTAGAATTCACAGTGTAGATCCTTTCAGATGGTGATCTTCTCATCTCTGGCCTTTGTCCAACCATCTGCCTATTAACCCCCCCCCCCCCACACATCCATCTGCCTATTAACCCCCCCCCCCCCCCCCCCACACATCCTCTCACCTGTATCCACCTATCATTCGCCAGTGGGGAAAAAAGAGGGTGGGTAGGGGTGTGGGGTGGGATGTTGTACAAGCAGGAATCACAGAAGGATGTCTGAAACAAGGAAAGACACAAGATGCTGGCGTAACTCAGCGGGTCAGGGATTGGGTCGGGACCCTTCTTGCCATAAGGTCACAAGTGATAGGAGTAGAACTTGGCGTATGTGCGGCCCATCAAGTCTACTCTGTCATTCAATCATGGCTGATCTGTCTCTCCCTCCTAACCCCATTTTCCAGCCTTCTCCCCCTAACCTCTGACACCCGTAATAATCAAGAATCTATCTATCTAGGCCAGTGGTTCTTAACCTTTTTGGCATACGTACACACATACGCCAACAAAATACTGTATGTGGTATGTACCTTTGTTAAGTTCATAAAAATGGGCTCAACAAATGGTAATATGTTATTTATGACCCCTTCATGACCCCTGGTAAAGCCCCAAAGCCCCATGGGGGTCCCGACCCCCAGGTTAAGAACCACTGATCAAGGCCTTAAAAATATCCACTGACGGCCTCCACAGTCTTCTGTGGCAAAGAATTCCACAGATTCACCACTCAGACTAAAGACATTTCTCCTCATCTGCTTCCTAAAAGAACGTCCTTTAAATCTGAGGTTATGACCTCTAATCCTAGGCTCTCCCACGAGTGGAAACATCCTCTCCATATCCACTCTATCCAAGGCTTTTACTATTCTGTGAGTGTCAATGAGGTCCCCCCCCCTCATTCTTCCAAACTCCAGCTAGTGCAGGCCCAGTGCCGACAATCGTTCATCATATATGTTAACCTACTCATGCCTTCAGTCTGAAGAAGGGTTCTGACCCGCCAAACCTTGAGAAGATTATGCAGTCCTGCCCCCCACCTATCTTGCTGCTTTATCCCCCGCCCCCCTCCCATCCCACTCCCCCACCATCGCAATCACTCTGAAGAAGGGTCACGGTCTGAAACGTCACTGATCCATGTCTTCCAGTGATGCTGCCTGACCAGCTGAGTTACTCCAGCACTCTGTGTCCGTGTTAGACTGCTGACAGCCTTCTGCACACAGTGTCTCTGGAGCTAACATGACTGTTAATTTGGTGTTGTGCCGTTTGTCATGGTCTACCAGGTGGTTCCCCTGTGCTCTGTGCAGTCAATAGCAAGCGCCATACACTGGAAATAAACAACCTCTATCTGTTTGTGCTCAGCTAGTGGTGTGTTATGTACCTGGAAAACAATGCAAGGCTTTGTGGATCACGGCAAAGTCCAGTGCCAACAACTGTTGTTCCTGTTGGGTCCCCATATCTGAGGAAGGATGTGTTGGCGTTGGAGAGGGCCCAGAGGAGGTTTACGAGAATGATC
Source organism: Amblyraja radiata (assembly GCF_010909765.2). Taxonomy (NCBI): domain Eukaryota; kingdom Metazoa; phylum Chordata; class Chondrichthyes; order Rajiformes; family Rajidae; genus Amblyraja; species Amblyraja radiata. The sequence goes on along the minus strand of NC_045960.1, from coordinate 20,569,359 downwards.
CCAGGGATGACTGGGTTAACGTCTGATGACTGTTTGACGGCCCTGGGCCTGTACTCGCTGGAGTTTACAAGGATGAGGGGGGAACCTCATTGAAACATACTGAATAGTGAAAGGCCTGGATAGAATGGATGTGGAGAGGATGTTTCCACTCGTGGGAGAATCTAGGACAAGAGCTCATAGCCTCAGGATTAAAGGACGTTCTTTTAGGAAGGAGATGAGGAATTTATTTAGCCAGAGGGAGGTGAATCTATGGAATTCATTGCCACAGACTGCTGTGGAGACCAAGTCATGGATATTTTTAAGACCTAGATAGATAGATTCTTGATTGGTAAGGGTGTCAGGTGTTAGGGGGAGAAGGCAGGAGAAAATGAACTTATGAACATAGGACTTCCAATCCCTCGCAGGCAGCACCTTGTGCTTATTCAGTGCAAAAAAAACCCCACCAGGAAAGGGAATTGGGACTATTTACAATGAAGAAGGGTTTCGGCCCGAAACGTCGCCTATTTCCTTCGCTCCATAGATGCTGCTGCACCCGCTGAGTTTCCCCAGCAATTTTGTGTACCTTCTGGGACTATTTACATCCTTGGAGTAAACGTGAGGTAAATAATAATAAGAGCACACAGTAAATAAGTCATTGGTGCAGAATTATGCCATTCGGCCCAGCAAGTCTACTCTGCCATTCAATCATGGCTGATCTATCTTTCCTCCTCAACCCCAATCTTCTGCCTTCGCCCTGTAACTGACGCCTGCCTGTACTGATCAAGAAGCTGTCAAACTCCACCTTAAAGTCCGATACACAAGATCATGGAGGGGGAGCACGAGGACCTGCAGATGCTGGAATCTTGAGAAAAGCACAAAGTGCTGGAGGAACTCAGCGGGTCAGGCAACATCTATGGAGGGAGTGGACAAGCAACGTTTCGGGTTGGACCCTTCTTCAGATTGTGGGCACAGTTACGTAAGTCATAGGAGCAGAATTAGGCCATTTGGTCCATTGAGTCTACTCTGCCATTCAATCATGGCAAATCTATCTTTCCCTCTCAACCCCATTCTCCTGCCATCTCCCCATAACCCCTGACACCCGCACCAATCAAGAATCTGTCAATCTCTACCATAAAAAAATATCCATTGACGGCCTCCACAGCCATCTGTGGTAGTGAATTCCACAGATTCACCACCTTCTGACGATAGAAATTCCTCCTCATCTCCTTTCTAAATGTACGTCCTTTTATTCTGAGGCTATGGCCTCTGATCCTAGACTTTCCCACTGGTGGAAACATCCTCCCCACATCCACTCTATCCACGTACTTTGTATGGATGGTATAGATGGTCTCACACGCACACAGTTTGTACATTCTCCCCGTGACCTGCATGGGTTTTCTCTGGGATCTCTGGTTTCCTCCCATATTCCAAAGACGCGCAGGTTAGTAGCTTGGCGTACATGTAAATTGTCCCTAGTGTGTGTAGCATAGTGTTAGTGTGCGGGATCGCTGGTTGGTGCGGACTCGGTGGGCCGAAGGGCTTGTTTCTGCACTATCTCTAAACTAAACCTGTTTGTGAGAAAAGAAATGTAATTGTGCGTTTGCACTTCGCACATGTGACAACAAAACACCATCGAACCATCGAACCCTGCTTCCTTCTTAAACAATGCGCTGATGAAATGTTTGAGAGGTTGTTACATAGGCCCCAGACCTTAGATGTCTGGTAGCGGAAGGACCCTAGACCGTGGTCCTCCCCCACTGAACCCTTGTGGTGGCCACACCGAGCTTCAGTACATCTCCCATTCCGTACCCCTTCACACGGCGGCTGTTCGCTAGAGGGTGTCTCCTCACCCTGGAAGACCAACAAGTGTCAGGCAGAACAAAGTGGACTTTAACCAATCTTCTAGCAAAAGGATATCTCTCATTTCCCTCTCCCCTATCTCTCAGTCTGAAGAAGGTTCTTGACCCGAATCGTCACCTATTCATTTTCTCCAGTCCTGCTGAGTTACTCCAGCTTTTTGTGTCTATCTTCAGTTTAAACCAGCATCTGCAGTTCCTTCCGACACTACTTTGCAAGAGTTCTCCACCTCTTGAAGAAAGGTTAATTGGTTTTGGTAAAAAGTGTAAATTGTGTAAGATAGTGTCAGTGTGCAGGGACTGCAGGTTGGTGCGAACTTGCTGGGCCGAAGGGCCTGTTTCCGCGCTGTATCACTAAACTAAAAGATAGTTTCCCCGTAGCATTCACCACCTCTACATCTCAGTGGAGTAATGAAGTGTGAAGCATTAACTGACACTAGGTGCCCTTTTGTGTAACCTGGCATCTGCCGTTCCTATGTTTCTGCTTCTTGCAGTAGTTGATGTTTATCTTAGAGTGAGCCCCTGGGAACAGTATTGGGTCTTGTGTTTCGCAGTTGATCGAGATGAAACTCGACACAACAACCTATTCCAGACCTACTTGGCAAACGGAAATGTCCTAACAGGAGTTATTTAATCTAAAGTGTGGCTGCTGTCTTTCTGTGAGGTAAATAGCAAAGGTCTTTGCTCACAACCTTTATCTTCAGTTTCTCTCCTTGAATCTTGTTGTCCAGAGTAGAGGAATTGAGAATCAGAGGACATAGGTTTAAGGTGGGGGGAAGATTTCATGGGAACCTTAAGGCTAACTATTTTACACAAAGGGTGGTGGGTGTTTGAAACGAGATAGTTGAGGCTGGTAGTACCGCAACGTTTAAGAAACATTTAGACAAGTACAACATTTAGATGAGGTAGGTTTGAAGGGATATGGGCCAAATGCAGGCAGGTCGGACATGTTGGTCAGTGTGGTCAAGATGGGCCGAAGGGTCTGTTTTCACACAATATGACTGTATGACTATGAATCAGAATGCAGGCTGCTGACAGTGATGATATCCTCACGTATGAAATGCGGCAGGGAAAATGATGCCTGCATTGGTGTGTATTGCGTCAGTAAGTGCATGGTGCAATTTCCCATTAAGCGGGACCTCAACAGGAAATACTTCAAGAATAGCCGTCATCTATACAGACGACAATGTGTGTGGGTGTTTTTATCACACATAATGTGTGTGGGTGTTAAAGCAGTAAGTTCTCGTTTAATCTTTCTATTTTATTTCGAAGTCTCATGACAAGACCACATGAGGCCTTTGAAGCTCTAGGGTTTCATGCAGTAAACTAATCTGCATGTGAACACACTACACAGATAAACCATAAATGGTAGAAAAGACATAGGCCATTAACACATGATGATAACTTTACATACATGTACATCACCCTTAATTGCACCACAGTCCCATTAGCCTCGGAGTTACAGACAGACAGCTCATGTAACATTGTCCAGAATTCTATCTGCAATCCAGACATGTTAAGCGGTTTATTATAAACTTCCGAAAGTGCGTTCATCTGAGCCTCCTGCTGTTGCAAGAATGTGATCAAGAGGAACATCCATTCTATTGGCTGCTGACGTGCCAGCAGCCCTGGTGGAGTGTGACGAGAAATTATCTGTATTCACTCCCTCTTTCAACAGCGTACACTCTATCCATCTTGAAATAGTCTGCACCGACACTCTCCTGTGAGACTTTTTTATAACTATGAATAAAGCTTTTCCTTCATCTCGTAGGTTCTTAGTAACCTCAATGTACCTTTTCACATAATAAACACCCACAATCTCCGATCTGGTGGGTATGTTGCCAGCTCCAACTTGTACCCAATCGTGCCTGCTCTGCTTTATGAGTTAATTCACATAAACTGCTAACTTCTTGTCAGATATGACTGAGTGATCCAGACGGAGATTGTGTAAAGACTGTGCTCTTCGTGCTGAAATAAGTGTCATAAGCATGACTAACTTAAGAGTAACTGCTCCAATGTTAGGGATGCAGCTGATGATAATCTGCATATACATTTATACTGATTGCACATTCACACTACTTTGTATCTAGGCTTTAGAGGGTTCATATTAAAGACACCTTCCAAAACATTGTTACCAGTGGGTGAGAGCCAATCATTTGTTGTCCCACTCCAAGCACTAGATACGATGACAAGCACTGCGAACAGTGTTCATTGTGCTATAACTTAGTCACTTCTCATTAAACCAAACTGAAAGAAACCCCCAAACTTCTGCTACTTCTGCTTTAATGTAGCTCATGTGTGTCTCTTCACAAAACTTTCCACCTCTTTCATGTAGGTAGCACACTGCTTTCTTGTGCCATCTCGCCAAGCTGTAGTGAGCACGTCAACTGTCCTGCTGGATAGTCCTATAAGCTCGAAGGGTCTCTTTAAATCCTGCAAATTAATAAATCAATACGATCATGCAGTGGATGTGGTGCACGAGTGACAGGTTGAACTAACCACTGTTTGTGTTTGTGAGCAAATATAGGAGCTTCTTTCAGCAGACCTTTTTACAATGGAAACCATGGTTGAGACGGCCAATTTGGCACGACTACAATTCATGTTGCCTCGTCTTGAATTAGCTTATGGAGGCATCTTCCGATAAGGCAGAATGAGGAATTTCTTGACCTGGTGTCTGCTTCAATGCTGTACCTACATGGCAGATGACACCCATATTTTCCACATATACCGTGCCCAAATGAACTTTGCTAGTGCATCATGTTTGAGACCTACAGCTCCCATATGGTTAACATACGCTACTGCTGTCAGCCTCATACATCTATCAGAATGTCCCATACTCAAGTTTAGGCCAAGAAGCTTCTCACGATCCAGGCTTCTATAATGAATGGCCCCATAGCTGGGAAGGCAACTACCAGCTTGCATATCACCCTTGCAACCTGTCGTATTGTAGAATTCTCATTCTTAAGTAAGCCTATGCAAGCATCTCCAAAATTCTGTTTCTTATCTGTAGGTAGGGTCACAGACCTATCTGAAGAGTTTATGAAAAAGCTTAGATATGCGATCGTTTTTGTCGGCTCAAGCCTGGGCTTTCCTGGATGAATAACAAATCCTAGATCTTCTAGGATTGTCTAGCATGCTAAAACAGCTACCTCTGTGTCATATCTCGTCTTTCCTACGATGAGTGTGTCATCTATCTCCTGTGACTCATGTATTGGTACCGGAAAGAATACATCTTTGAGATCGATTGAGGCCAAAAAGCAATCCTCAATGATCAGCAGTTTTGTTGAATGAAAACCCATTCTAAAATGGTTATATTCCAAGCACATTTTCAAACTAGCCAAATCAAGAATGATTCAGTATGCTCCATCTTCCCTAGACCTAGTGAAGATATTGGAAATATATTCATCTTGTTCATGGACAATCTCCTCAATCAAATCCTATTTTGTAATTTCACCACCTCTACTCGGATAGCTATATATTCCTCTTTAGACCATTTGCACGGGAATTTGGTCTTTTCTTGCCATGGAGGAAACCGGTCAGACAGAAGGTCAGATTTATAGCCATAAATGGCTAGTAAAATGAAAGGGCCAGTGGCTATCTTTTCCCGCTTACTTTTGAACTGCCTCAATATACCTCCGACTTGAATATCCTCCGTACAGTTCGTGCAGCTGAAGGAGTAATACTCACCTACCTCAACGTGATTAGGTGGTTGATTGATACTGCTGATACTCATTCTTGTTCTGTCCATTCCCTCTGACTCTGACATCGTGGCCTGCGGGGGTTGAGACTGAGTGTGTGGCACGCGCTGTCTCCACGGTGAGTACTGTGAACCTGCGCCAAAAAAGGCCTCTGGCTCTGTGTTAGTTGTGTAGGCCTGGTGCCCCAACCAGCCTCAGTATAGCGGTTTCAGCCACTAACTTGGTTGGGATGATATCCTTACACAGCAGTGCTAAGGCGTCTTGCTGCACTTCAGAACGTTGTGTTCCATCCACCGACCTCGCAAACACCGAAATCCCTCTTGTGAGAGCTCTCCGAACCCGCTGGAGTTTTAAATCTTAAGATTTTGTTTAGCCAATCAACGTGTCCCAGATGGTGATGTTGACCTTCAGTACATCGCGAGTCTGGCAGTTATCAGGATGAACATACTTTCCAGCATTCTCCAGCTAAAGTTAAAGTCCAGTAAAGTCCGATTAAAGATAGTTTGAGGGTCCCCAATGAGGTGACAGTAGCTCAGGACCGCTCTCTAGTTGTTTGTAGAATGGTTCAGTTGCCAGATAACAGCTGGGAAGAAACTGTCCCTGAATCTGGAGATGTGCGTTTTCACACTTCTATACCTTTTGCCTGATGGGAGAGGGGAGAAGAGGGAGTGACTGGGGTGAGACTCATCCTTGATTATGCTGCTGGCCTTGCAGAGGCAGCGTGAGGTGAGAAGGGTGCATGGGAATCAATGGGATATTTTTAAGGCAGAGATTGATAGATTCTCAATTAGTACGGGTGTCAGGGGTTTTGGGTGGAAGGCAGGAGAATGGGGTTGAGAGGGAAAGATATATCAGCCATGATTGAATGGCGGAATAGACTAGATGGACCGAATGGCCTAATTCTGCTCCTATCACATGAACGGGGGAACTGGGATCCATGCCACGAAAAATCTGTTTTTGCAGCAAGTTATTGAAAATAACCTGTGGCAATTTTCAAGTAAGGCAAGTGATTTAAGAATAAAGTCTTCCTTCTCGATGTACCCAAAGCCACAGGTTCATGCGGGTCCTGTAAGCGCACGGATTGAGTTCTGCCCACAGTGAGTGTAAGTTAGTGGGTGTGATTGACGAGTCTACCACAGCTGAATATGACTCTTTGGCCAAGCACTGATGAGAAGCAGAGAGCACCCAACTACAGTGCAAACTGGGAACAACCTTGCCCATGATATGAATAAACTCTGTGGTGTATGGGACAGGGAGGGGGGAAATGCCAATCATTCCTACACCTCCATGAGTGAATGAACAAAATCTTATTGTCACAGTGAAATTAGTTATTTTACATACCATACACAAAGTATGCAAAGAGTTGCCAAATGGTGCACTGGTAGAGTTTCTGCCTCACAGCGCCAGAGACCTGGGTTCGATCCAGTCTGTACAGAGTTTGTATGATCTCCCCGTGACACAATTTGGTTTTCTCCAGTTTCCTCCCACACTCCAAAGATGTACAGGTTTGTAGGGTAAATGGCTTGGTAAAATTGTAAATGATCCCTAGTGTGTGTAGGGATGGTGTTAGTGTGCAGGGATCGCTGGTCAGCTTCGGTGGGCCCGTTTCCGCGTAGTATCTCTAAACTAAACTAAATTAAGTAGAGGGTGCTGACAAAGTTATAACGTGTTCAATGTAGTCCCCAATTATCCCTCTTTGCTCTCGGTGCCCCCCCCCAAGCCGGGTCCTTCTTTGTTTTCACACTAACTTGCAGAGTTCCTCTAGTACTGTGTTTTTGCCAAAGGACCAGGAACTTGAATTTGGTGGTTAAACTGAATTTGAGTTCAGGTTTCCACAAGCACTGATCAGCTCGTTGGATCCTTTTGAAAGAACTGGTATGGAGAAGAATGATTATCTAATTGGATGGTGCCAGAACAACAATCTTGCTCTTAACGTTAGTAACACTGGGGAATTTATTTTTTAGCTTCAGGAGGGGAAAGGTGAGGATTAATGAAACTGACCACCTACAGGATGACTGAGAAGAGAGTCAAAAGCTTCTGGCTTTTCCATCCTGACTACGGGTATTTTAATTTTAGAGATACAGCGCGGAAACAGGCCCTTCAGCCCAACGAGTCTGCACCGACTAGCGATCCCCGCACATCAACACTATCCTACACACACTTGGGGCAATTTTGCACCTAACCAATTAACCTACATACCTGTACGTCTTTGGAGTGTGGGAGGAAACCAAAGATCTCAGAGGAAACCCACGCAGTCACGGGGAGAACATACCAACTCTGTACAGACAGTACCCGCAGTCGGGATCGAACAAGGCTCTCCGGCACTGTAAGGCAACAACTCTACCGCTGCGCCACCGTGCAGCCCGTACTGGGTACTGCCTGTACGGAGTTTGTACGTTCTCCCTGTGACCATGTGGGTTTTCTCTGGGTGTTCCTCCCACACTCCAAAACGTACAGGTTTGTAGGTTAATTGGCTTTGATAAAGATTGTAAATTGTCCCTAGTGTATAGGATAGTGTTAGTGTACAGGGTGATTAATGGTCGGCATGGACACGGTGGGCCGATGGGTCTGTTTCCGCGCTGTATCTCTAAAGTAAACAGTCTAATCATGGTTGGGAAGAAGCTGTTCCTGAACCAGGAGATCACAGAAATGTTCCTGAAGAACAACATTCTGAGTTTGTAAAGTTTGTAAAATCAAGAAAGATTCCTGATGGTGACGCCCCAACTTTATGCTTCAGCTGTGAGATGCAACGTGAAGAAAGCAGACTTTATTCTATGTGACAGTGGGATGTGTGATTGGAGGGTGGGCCTTTGTTCTGTGCGTGTGCACAGTGTTTGAGCTACCGTGACAAAGCAAAACAAGGCGATGAGGACTGTTCGGTGACGCCTCGACTCATGACTCTGGCGTGCAACTCTTGAATGCACAGGGGTATGTGGAAAGCACCATGTTACACAGAGCCTGAAGGGGCAGAGCACTGGAGCGCGGAAACACTGCTTCCGCCAACTGGGGAACACGGAACCTGCCGCACTGGTCGAGCTGCTGCCTGACTCATAGTTATAGAGTCATTCTGCGTAGAAACAGGCTCTTCGGCCCAACTTGCCCACACCCGCCAACATGTCCCATCTACGCTAGTCCCACCTACCTGCGTTTGGCCCATATCCCTTGATACCTGTCCTATCCACGTACCCGTCTAAATGTGTCTTAATTGCCCACATAGTCCCTGCCTAAACCACCTCCTCTGGCAGCATGTTTCATACACCCACCACCCTCTGTACGAAAAGGTTACAACTCAGGTTCTTGATCATTTTATCCCCCCTCACCTTAAACCTATGTCCTCTGGTTCTCGATTCCCCAACTCTGGGCAAGAGACTGTGCGTCTACCTGATCTGTTCCTCTCATGATCTCTACCTGATCTATTCCTCTCATGATCCCCAGGTTGGATCTTGACCTCGGGTGCTGCCCATGTGGAGTTTGCACGTTCTTCCTGTAACTCTGTATGTTTCCTCTGGGTGTTCTGGTTTCCTCCTACTTGGAAAACAACATGTTCACATAAAAACACAAGATAATAGGAGAAGGAATGGGCCACTCAGCCCCTCAAACCTATCCCATCATTTTTTATGATCATGGCTGATCTGCCCCAGACCTCAACTCCTCTAGTTGACCACAGCCCTCAATAACCTGATCTTATCCATCTCTATCTCAAAGACCCAGTAGATCTCAGCATCCCTCTGGAACTGTTGCCTGGATAATGGACAACAGTAAGGACAAAGGCAAGTGCTGAGTTTAGTTGAGGATGTTGCCAGGACTCGTGGGCGTAAGTTGTAGGGAGAGATTGAGCAGGCTGGGACTTTATTCCTTGGAGTACAGGAGGATGAGGGGTGATCTTATAGTGGTCTATAAAATCATGAGAGGAATAGATGGGGTAAATGCACAGAGTCTCTGGCCCAGAGTAGGGAATCCTGAACCAGAGGACATAAGTTTAAGATTATGGGGGAAAAAAATTAATGGAATGAGCTGGTGGAGGAGGCCGTTGAGGTAGGGACTACTGCAAGGTTTAATAAACATTTAGACAGGCACATGGATAGGACAGGTTGAGAGAGATATGGTCCAAGTGCAGGCAGCTGGGACTAGTGTAGATGGAGCATGTTGGTCGGTGTGGGCATGTTGGGCCAAAGGGCCTGTTTCCACACTGTATGACTCTATGACTCCATCCATCCACAACTTGAGTAATTATCCATTGTCCACTCTATAGTCTTAGCAGTCCTAGTAATCTTCAGGAGGATAAATTCCCTGGTCGCTGTAAACACCTGCAAGCCCCTTTGAACAGGTCCCCTGCGTGGGAAAGAGCCGTGGTGCTTTGAGGGGGTGGTTTACCATCTACTGCTTCACCACCGGTTTTCCAGCATCTGGTGGTCCGGCACCTCCTCTAATTACTAGAGCGCACTTGAAACCTCCCCCCCCCGCTGAAAATGTGGCACCTAGGCCGGGTGAGGCAGCCAATCCCGACCTCATCAGGACTGCCGTGGCCGATCGGCAGGTCGAATTTGCCCCCTGTGGCCGGGGCTCTGGAACTCCGACAGATCCATTGCAATAGCTAACTTCCATGGCCGACATTGCGGGCCAGTATCTCGGCTCCTCGGCAGCCCAGGTGGACCCTTCCTGTACCGTTGGACTCCTCTCGGAGACCGTGACCTCTGTTGGTCTGGCAAAACGGACAATCAAGAAAGGCTCTGGAACCAAGGGCGCCGGAAAATCGGCGGTGGACCCGTATCACTGTTTCTGCTCTTTGGCAGATGCCTGGCTTTACCTTGCACTAAATGTTATTCCCTTATCAGGTATCTGCACACTGTAAATGGCCCGGTTGTAATCATGTCTTGTCTTTCCACTGACTGGTTAGCACGCAACACAAGCTTTTCACTGTACCTCGGTACACGTGACAATATACTAAACTGTAAAGTGTAAACTGTAATGTCGATTGCCCTTTGCAAGGGCTGTGTTTGCAGACGTCAGCACACAGAAAGCTTGAAGAACAAATAAATAGACTTCCTAAATTCAACCTCCACTCATTCGTATGATAAGATAACACCGTCGCCATGGTGATTTCACCCGTACCATTGAGCGTGCATGGCAGCAGGTCATGTACAGGTGGAGCATTCAAAATGCAAGCATTTAACGCTAACTCCAATGCCGCTAGCAAATTTAGATTAGTTTAGGGAAGGGACTTGAGAATGCTATTGCAGGATTCACAAAAGTCAAATCAGTAGTAAAGAAGGCAAATGCAATGCCAGCATTTATTTTGAGAGGACTAGAATATAAAAACAGGGATGTAATGCTGAGGTTCTGTCAGGCACGGGTCAGACCGCATTAGGAGTACTGTGAACAGTTTTGGGCAGCATATCTGAGGAAGGATGTGCTGGCTCTGGAGAGGGTCCAGAGGAGGTTGACAAGAATTATACCAGGAGTGATTGGGTTAACATACGATGAGTGTTTGACGGCACTGGGCCTGTACTCGCTGGAGCTTAGAAGGATGAGGGGGAGACCTCATTGAAACTTACCGAATATTGAAAGGCCTGGATAGAGTGAATGTGGAGTCTAGGACCAGGGGCCACAGCCTAAAAAAAGAGAAGTACCTTTAGAAAGGAGATGAGGAAGAATTTGTTTAGTCAGAGGGAAGTGAATCTGTGGAATCCATTGCCACAGACAGCTGTGGAGGCCAAGATAATGGATATTTTTAGAGCAGAGATTGACAGGTACTTGATTATTACAGGTGTCAGGGAAAAGGCAGGAGAATGAAGTTGAGAGGGAAAGATTGAACAGCCATGATTGAATGGCAGAGTAGACGTGACGTGCTGAATGGCCTAATTCTGCTCGAACCTACTAACTTATAGACAATAGGTGCAGGAATAGGCCATTCGACCCTTCGAGCCAGCACCACCATTCAATGTGATCATGGCTGATCATCCACAATCAGTACCCCGTTCCTGCCCTCTCCCCATATCCCCTGACTCCGCTATTTTTAAGAGCCCTATCTAGCTCTCTCTTGAAAGTATCCAGAGAACCGGCCTCCACCGCCCTCTGAGGCAGAGAATTCCACAGATTCACAACTCTCTGTGTGAAAAAGTGTTTCTTCATCTCCGTTCTAAATGGCTTACCCCTTATTCTTAAACTGTGATCCCTGGTTCTGGACTCCCACAACATCAGGAATATGTTTCCTTCCTCTAGCGTGTCCAAACCTTTAATAATCTTATATGTTTCAATAAGATCCCCTCTCATCCTTCTAAACTCCAGAGTATACTAGCCCAGCCGCTCCATTTTCTCAGCATGTGACAGTCCCGCCATCCCGGGAATTAACCTTGTAAATTTACGCTGCACTCCCTCAATAGCACGAATGTCCTTCCGCAAATTTGGAGACCAAAACTGCACACAATACTCCAGGTGTGGTCTCACTAGGGCCCTGTACAACTGCAGAAGGACCTCTTTGCTCCTATACTCAACTCCTCTTGTTATGAAGGCCAACATGCCATTTGCTTTCTTCATTGCCTGCTGTACCTGCATACTTACTTTCATTGACTGATGAACAAGGACTTCCAGATGCCGTTGTACCTCCCCTTTTCCCAGCTTGACACCATTTAGATAGTAATAGTTTTCAAGATTAGTTTATTGTGACGTGTACCGAGGTACAGTAAAAAGATTTTGGTGTGTGCTCTCCAGTGTGGTAACCAGTCAAAGACACTGCATAATTACAATCGAGCCTTTCGCAGTGTAAAGATACACGATTGAGGGAATAACGTTAAGTGCAAGATAAAGTCTGATTGAAGATAGTCCCAGGGTCTCTGATGAGATAGATAGTTGCTCAGGACCCCTCTTTGGTGTTGATGGGATGGTTCAGTTGTCTGATAACAGCTGGGAGGAAACTGTCCCTGAATCTGGAGGTGTGTGAGAGTAGTCTGAAGTTAGCGTGTAGCATCGCGAGCCGCGTCTGTAATGTGATGGCAGGCTTGGCTCGCTTGCCGTGGAACCGGGAACCCGCCCGGGTGAGGGAAGCCACGGAGGAGGCGGTGGTGGACGCTGGGCAGAGGGTCGATAAAAGGAACTGGTGGTTCCTTACCCTCCGCGCCCTCGATCGGCTGCGGGAGGCACCCCCCAGGCGGGTAACAAGGGCTGAAGAGGGCCGTGCGAGGAGAGGACAACTGTTCACGAGACGACCAGAATGGAGGTGACGCCTGCAACGGGCCTTTGTGGCCAGTTGGTTAACAGGACCTAGTGGTCTTACACTTATACCGAGCCAATTAACCTACAACCTGTACGTGTTTGGAATGTGGGAGGAAATCAATGATCTCGGGGAAAACCCACGCGGTTACGGGGAGAACGTACAAACTCCCTACAGACAGCACCCATAGTCAGGATCGAACCTGGGTCTCTGGTGCTGCAAACACTGTAAGGCAGCAACTCTACCGCTGCACCACTGTGCTGCTCCTGTTGTTGTTGTTGTTGTTGTTGTTGTTGTTGTTGTTGCTGTTGTTGTTGTTGTTGTAATTGAACATTATGGTTTAATAAAATTAAATAAAGGGAAAAGGTAGGAGAACAGAAATTGTCTGTGTGGAGTTTGCACGTTCTTCCTGTGACTGCGTGGGTTTCCTCTGGGTGTCCAGTTTCCTCCCACATCCCAAAGTTGTTCGGGTTTGCAGGATAATTGGCCCTCTGTAAATTGTCACTAGCGAGTGTAAGGAGTGGATGTGAAAGTGGGATCACATAGAACTAGTGTGAACAGGTGATTGATGGTGGGCGTGGACCTGGTGGGCCGAAGGGCCTGTTTCCGCGCTACAGCTCTAAACTAAACTAAACATATGGGCTGTAGTCAACTTGCCCACGAATAAGGATGCAAAGTGGTGGATGATAAGCTGAAAAGAGACAGTTAGTCTTGCAAATAATTTATTTATCCCTCTCTCTTCCTTCCTGTCTCTCTCTACCCCCACACTCTCTCCCTCCCCTCTTTCTGTTTCTTTCTCCACTCTCTTTTCTTTTTCTTTCTCTCTCTCTCTCCTCTCCCTCTACTTCACCCTCTCCCTCTCTCTTCCTACTCTCTCTCTACTCTCTCTCTCTCTCTCTCTCTCTCTCTCTCTCTCTCTCTCTCTCTCTCGCTCTCGCTCTCTCGCTCTCTCTCTCTCTCTCTCCCTCTCTCTCTCCCTCTCGAGTGCAGTCCGTGAACAACCTGTTGCCTAGCTGTGCTTTGAAGTGCATTCAACCATGGCTGTTTACGTAATGCCGGAGAATTAAAGCTTATTCAGTGTGTAGCTTAGATAATGACAATTTTTAAGTCCATCAAGAACATAATGCAAAAAGCAATTTCAGAAATGTTATTTAATTCAAGATGCTTTTGTTCACCATGTACCGTATTCTGATGCAATCAGCGTTTATTTTGAACTCTATATTAACTTGATTTGTATATTTTCTGCATGGTCTCACAATCCTTGAATGCATTGCAACTTATTTACATATGTCCAGATGCATCCTGCAAAATGTTTCAGAATCAACTAATAGTTCGAGCTCTATGCCTAGAATGCGCCTGTTGTATTCATTGTGTTTTTGTAGATTTTGAAATAAATGCAGCAAACATCATTCAATTCCAGACGGCTTGAAGTAGCTTTTTCAGTGCAAGGTGCTACATCAAACCAAATACTCTCAAAGTGAATTTATAGAATAGTACAAAGAGCAGGGATTAACGGGTCCCTTTCAGAATGGCAGGCAGTGACTAGTGGGGTACCGCAAGGCTCGGTGCTGGGACCGCAGCTATTTACAATATACATCAATGATTTGGATGAAGGGATTCAAAGTAACATTAGCAAATTTGCAGATGATACAAAGCTGGGTGGCAGTGTGAACTGTGAGAGGAGGATGCTATGAGAATGCTGGGTGACTTGGACAGGTTGGGGGAGTGGGCAGATGCGTGGCAGATTAAGTTTAATGCGGATAAATGTAAGGTTATCCACGTTGGTAGCAAAAACAGGAAGGCAGATTATTATCTAAATGGCGTCAAGTTGGGAAAAGTTCAAGTTCAAGTTTATTGTCATGTGTCCCTGATAGGACACTGAAACTCTTGCTTTGCTTCAGCACACAGAACATAATAGGCATTGACTACAAAACACATGAATAAATAAACTGATAAAGTGCAAAAGGACAGATAATGGGTTATTAATGATCAGAGTTTTGTCCGAGCCAGGTTTAATAGCCTGATGGCTGTGGGGAAGTAGCTATTCCTGAACCTGGTCGTTGCAGTCTTCAGGCTCCTGTACCTTCTACCTGAAGGTAGCAGGGAGATGAGTGTGTGGCCAGGATGGTGTGGGTCTTTGATGATACTGCCAGCCTTTTTGAGGCAGGGACTTTGATAAATCCTCTCGATGGGTGGGCGGCACGACTCACGTCGCAGCGGCCTCTGCAGTCCGTCTGTCTTTTTATTATTTTTTGTCTCGTTTGAATGTAGTTTTTATTTATTTTTTAACTGGGTATGTGTGTGGGTGGCGGGGGGTGTGGGGGGGAAACTTTTAAAATCTTTTCCCTGTAAGGAGAACCCGACCTTTTCTCTGTCGGGTCTCCGTTGTCGCTGGGGCTTAGCACCGTGGTGCGGCCTCCAACCGGAACGACCTGGGGCTCCAGTCGCGGAGCTGTGGACTTACCCACCATCGCGGAGCTGGCCGAGTTCAGAGCGGGTGGAGCTGTGGTGGCGCGCTGCTGCGGCCCGACCCAGGAGATTCGGAGGCTTACCGCAGGTCTGGTGGACGGTGACACCGGGAGCCCGCGGGTCCCTGCTGGGAGACCGCTTTTCGAGGCTTCCGCAACGGCGACTTCTCCCGCCTGAGTTGCGCGGTTGAGGATGACCTGGAGCGGGGCCTTACATCATCGCCCGGCGCGGCTTTGAATGGCTGCGGGACTTGTTAGCGCATGTCGGGGGCTCCAACACCAAGACCCGGAGCGTGGCCTTACATCACCCGGCGCGGCTTTAATGGCCGCGGGACACTTACCATCGCCCGCCGGGGGCTTTGACTCTGACATCGGGAGGAGAATGGGGAGTGCAGGGGAGAGATAAGACTTTGCCTTCCATCACAGTGAGGAGGAGATTCACTGTGATGGATGTCTGTGTAAATTGTGTTGTGTCTTGGTTCTTTTTCTTGTGTGTATGACTGCAGAAACCAAATTTCGTTTGAACCTCAATGAGGTTCAAATGACAACAAATAAATTGTATTGTGTTGTATTGTATTGTATGGAAGGAAGGTCAGAGCCGATGATGGACTGGGCAGTGTTTACTACTTTTTGTAGTCTCTTCCTCTCCAGGGCACTCAAGTTGTCGAACCGAGCCACGATGCAACCGGTCAGCATGCTCTCTACTGTGCACCTGTAGAAGTTAGAGAGAGTCCTCCTTGACAAACCGATTCTTCGTAATCTTCTCAGGAAAGGGGAAGTACAACGGGATCTGGGGGTCCTTGTACATCAGTCTATGAAAGTAAACATGCAGGTACATCAGGCAGTGAAGAAAGCGAATGGCATGTTGGCCTTTATAACAAGAGGAATCGAATATACCTGTAGTAGCAAAGAGGTCCTTCTGCAGTTGTACAGAAGCCTAGTGAGACCACACCTGGAGTATTGTGTGCAGTTTTGGTTCCCTAATTTGAGGAAGGACATTCTTGCTATTGAGGGAGTGCAGCGTAGGTTTACAAGGTTAATTCCCGGGATGGCGGGACTGTCATATGCTGAGAGAATGGAGCGGCTGGGCTTGTACACTCTGGAGTTTAGAAGGATGAGATGGGATCTCATTGAAACATATAAGATTGTTAAGGCCTTGGACACACTAGAGGCAGGACACATGTTCAGAACCAGGGGCCACAGTTTAAGAATAAGGAGTAAGCCATTTAGAATGGAGACGAGGAAACACTTTTTCTCACAGAGAGTGGTGAGTCTGTGGAATTCTCTGTCTCAGAGGGTGGTGGAGCAGATTCTCTTGAAAGAGCGAGCTAGATAGGGCTCTTAAAAATAGTGGAGTCAGGGGATATGGGGAGAAAGCAGGAACGGGGTACTGATTGGGGATGATCAGCCATGATCATATTGAATGGCGGTGCTGGCTCAAAGGGCCAAATGGCCTACTCCTGCACCTATTGTCTATTGTCTATTGTTTTTTGTCTAGTGAATTTACAGTAGACTCTGCTTTAAGTGCTGTTGTCACCTTTGTTTTTCTCGTTGCAGATCCCAGAGTTGAGGGTTTTTTCCTGCTCGATACCTACCCCCCT
The DNA here is from genome assembly GCF_010909765.2 of Amblyraja radiata. NCBI lineage: Eukaryota > Metazoa > Chordata > Chondrichthyes > Rajiformes > Rajidae > Amblyraja > Amblyraja radiata. The sequence goes on along the minus strand of NC_045960.1, from coordinate 20,552,547 downwards.
ACATTTCTACTCAGCCTCCTGTACCTCTTTGTGGTTTGGGTTGGACCCAAGTACATGCAGAATAAGCCGCCCTTAACCTCCAGGGGAATCCTCGTGGTCTATAACATTGGATTAACTCTCCTGTCTTTATACATGTTCTGTGAGGTGAGAAGTTTGAACGTTTTGGTCATTGTTAATAATTGAGTCTTTTCTTTCCCCACTGAATGTATCGCCGAGAAGTTTGTTGTCATGATTTAGTGCAGTTAAAGCTTCGGCCCACTGCGACCACGCTGACCATTGATCGCTCGTTCACAAATACACTCCATACACGCTACGGGAAATTTACAGAGGGCCAATTAACCTACTAGCCCGAGCATCTTTGGGATGTGAGAGGAAACCGGAGCACCCGGAGAAAACTCTCGCAGTCACAGGGAGAACGTTCGAACTCCACACAGACAGCACCCGAGATCGGGATCGGGCGGGGGTCTCCGGCGCTGTGGGGAAGTAAGGGGAGAGAGAGTGTGTAGCCTATTTAATATTAATACCTGGTCATAATGTGGCTTCTAAACAGATGATTGAAACTTAGTCTAGAGAGGAATACTAAGAGACATTTTCTTAGTTTAGTTTAGAGATACAGCGCAGAAACACCAGGTCCACGCGACCACAAATCGCGCACATTAACGCTATCCTACACACACTAGGGACAATTTTACATTTACCAAGCCAATTAACCTACAAACCTGCACGTATTTGGAGTGTGGGAGGAAACTAAAGATCTCGGAGAAAACCCACGCAGGTTACGGGGAGAATGTACAAACTCCGTACAGACAGCACCCGTAGTGAGGATCGAAGCACTGTAAGGCAGCAACTCTACCGCTGCGCCACTGTGCAGCCCTTTAGTTTAGAGATACGGCAGGGAAACAGACCCTTTGGCCCACCGAGTCCGCACCAAAAAGTGATCAATCTCTAACACTAGCACCATCCTACACACACTAGGGATCATTTACAATTTTACCAAGTCAATTAGCCTACATTGTCTTTGGAGTGTGGGAAGAAACAGGAGCACCCGGAGAAAATCCACGCGGCCACGGGGAGAACTTACCAGCTCAGCTCAGGCGGCACCTGTAGTCAGGATTGAACCCTGGTCTCTGGCGCTGTAAGGCAGCAACTGTATTACTGCACCACCGTGCCACCCTGGAAGGTTGGTTCAAGCAAGCATGTCCCAAGTGTATAAAACCCCCTTGTGTTTATACATTGCGTGTCATGTCTCAGGATAGTGTCTTGAGGCTTATGCAATGAGTCACTTTGAAGAGCATTGAATGTAACTGCATATTTAGTCATTTTACAAACAGCAATATAAGTGACTAAACTTAAAGAAACGCTGCTGCTGAAAATCTGAAGTAAAAACAGAAACATAGAAACATAGAAAATAGGTGCAGGAGTAGGCCATTCGGCCCTTCTAGCCTGCACCGCCATTCAATATGATCATGGCTGATCATCCAACTGCTGTTCAGGCCACATATCGGGAAAGAGAAGTAGAGTTAAGGGCCTGTCCCACTTTCCCGAGTCCTCTGCCGAGTTGAAAGGACCTTTAAAAAAAAAATCAAGATTTTTCTGATCTACGAACTCCTCCTCCAGACTATCTTTTTACTCGTGGACTTTTTTGACATGTTGGAAAAAACGTCCCGACTTACCTGATGCCCCGAGTACCTACAGCTGGCATAACGAGCCGCTAGGATATATCTACAGACTCCTGCGGCCTCCTGCGGACTCGTTACGGACATTCTCCGAGTTTGAATCAAGGGGAAAACTCGGGAGAATTTGTGAGTTACTCGGGAAAGTGGAACAGGCCCTTAAATATTATTTAAAAAGGCAAAGGTCTTTGACCTTCCACTTCTCTTTCCACAGAGGCTGCCTGAGGCACTGACAAGTGTTTCCAGCATCTCCAGCTTTTATTTAGAGGGTGACACTGTGGTGGCACAGCGGCAGACTTTCCGCCTCACAGCGGCAGAGATCCGGGTTTGATCCTGTCTACGGGTGGTGTCTGTACAGAGTTTGCACGTTCTCCCTGTGTGGGTCTCCTCCGAGTGCTCTGGTTTCCTCCCACATCCCAAAGACATGCAAGTTTGTAAGATTAATCGGCCCTCTGTAAATTGTCCCCAGTGTGTAGGGAGTGGATGTGAAAGTGGGATAACATAGAACGAGAGTGAACAGGTGATCGAGAGTGGACTCGCTGGGCCGAAGATCCTGCATCTGTAAAAACGAAAGAAAAGCTTTGTTATTCTTTGAGCTAAACTTTCAGTGACCACAAACTCTGTCTGTTTGTTCCCTCAGCTGGTGCGAGGTGTTTGGGACGGTGGATACAGTATCTTCTGTCAGGATACCCATAACGGTGGCGATGCTGACCTCAAGGTAAACTTACCCCTGTGCTCTGTGTGAGTGGAATTGATCTCAGGAACGGTGACCTCAGTAGATCCACAAGCTGATACAAAGATGGCTGCCATTTCTTTTTAATTACTCTTTATGATTTTAAACAACTTCTCTGAATATTGTTTGTAAGGAAGAAGCCAAGTGTATTTGTATTTCTATTTATTCTCCTACTGTTGTACAGTAAAATAACTAGGCAAACCTGTGTGGCACAGTGACACAGTGGTAGTTGCAGCCTTACAGCGCCAGTGTCCCGGGTTCGATCCTGACTACGGGTGCTGGTTGTGCGGAGTTTGTACGTTCACCCTTTGACCGAGTGGGTTTTCTCCAGGTGCTCCTGTTTCCTCACACACTCCAAAGAAGTGAAGGTTTGTAGGTTAATTGGCTTCTTGGAGGTTTACGAGAATGACCCCAGGAATGATTAGGTTAATATATGATGACCTTTTCACGGCACTGGGCCCTGGAGTTTAGAAGAATGAGGGGACCCTCATTGAAACTCACCGAATAGTGAAAGGCCTGGATAGAATGGATGTGGAGAGGATGTTTCCAGTAATGGGTGTGTCTAGGACCAGAGGGCACAGCCTCGGAATAAAAGGGTGTAACTTCAGAAAGGAGATGAGTAGCAATTTCTTTCGTTAGGGTGGTGAATCTGTGGAATTCATTGCCATAGAAGGCTGTGGAAGCCACCAATGGGTTTTTTAATGGCGGAAATTGACAGATTCCTGATTAGTATGGGTGTCAGGGGTTATGGGAGAAGGCAGGAGAATGAGGTTGAGAGGGAAAGATAGATCAGCCATGATTGAATGGTGGAGTAGACTTGATGGGTCAAATGGCCTAATTCGCTAGGGGCGCCGAATTGAAGGCGCCTCTGCCTACAGTCTGTACGATTTTTTTCCATCTTTTTTAATTTTAGTTTGTCTAACCAGTTTGTTTTGGGGATACTTTAGTTTTTCTATGTGGGGGAGGTGGGTAGGGTAAGGGGGAAACCGCTTCCCAGTCGCTTCCTGACTATATCTCCGAGTGGCGACCTCACCCCCCCCTCCTCGCGGCCTACCACTGGATCGGAGCGGCCTTTCCTACCGGAGACCGGGGACCGGACCAGCGGCGGCGCTGCGCTGGATTCATCGCGAAGTGGGTGATACTTACCTGGATCGCCGTTTGAAGTTCCGGAGCGTTGGGCCTGCACGTCGACATCGCGGGGCTGTGGTTCGTGGAGCTCCCAGCGCGGGCGGCGCTGACCGACATCGCGGAGTCTCTGGGGCCCTTTGCCGAGGGCCGTCAACGTGAATCTCCGCCCGGCGCGGCCTGGGGACGTCAGGAGACGTGGACTCCGGTGGGAGGCGGCGGCCGTTTTGGAGGTCCAAGCCGCTGAGGTTGGCCTCCCGTTCCGATGTCGGAGTTCCAACATCCCGGCGAGCGGGCCTGAGGAGGGCTCCGGAGGCCCTGTCCACGGGTGAACATCAGGAACATTAGAGGAAGATGACTGACTTTGGTGCCTTCCCTCACAGTGGGAAACTTTGATTCTGCTGTGTGGGGATGTTTTGTGTTGGACTCTAGTAAAGGGACAAAGTCAATCCCCAGCAAGAGGCCGCCAGCTCCACGATGTTAGGCCACCGTGCAGACAGAGATACGTTACTGAAAAAAATCACATCTCCGTCGAGGTAAGAGATTTTAAAAAAAGTTTCCCCCAACCCTCCCCCCCCACCCCCCACATAAAACAAGCTAAAGAACACTAAAATATACATTTAACACATACTATAAAACAACAAAGAAAGCAGGGACAGGCAGACTGTTGGCGAGGCGGCCATTGCTGGCGCCACCCGGTGGAAATGTTGCAGTTGTACAAGACGTTGGTGAGACCGCATTTAGCATATTGTGTTCAGTTCTGGGCACCATGTTATAGGAAAGATATTGTCAAGCTTGAAAGGGTTCAGAAAAGATTTACGAGGATGTTGCCAGGACTAGAGTGTGAGCTATAGGGAGAGGTTGAGTAGGCTGGGTCTCTATTCCATGGAGCGCAGGAGGATAAGGGATGATCTTATAGAGCTGTACAAAATCATGAGAGGAATAGATTAAGTAGATGCACGGAGTCTCTTGTCCCAGAGTAAGGAAATCGAGGACCAGAGGACATAGGTTCAAGGTGAAGGGGAAAAGATTTAATAGGAATCTGAGGGGTGACTTTTTCACACAAAGGGTGGTGGGTGCATGGAACAAGCTGCCAAAAGAGGTAGTTGAGGCTGGGACTATCCCATCGTTTAAGAAACAGTTAGACAGGTACATGGATAGGACAGGTTTGGAGGGATATGGACCAAGTGCAGGCAAGTGGGACTCGTGTAGCTGAGACATTGTTGGCCAGTGTGGGCAAGTGGAGCCGAAGGGCCCGTTTCCACACTGTATCACTCTATGACTCTAGTGTGTAGGATGAAACTGATGTATGGGTGATCTTTGGTCCGTGTGGGGTTGGTGGGCTGAAGAGCCTGTTTGCACACTGTATCTCTAAACTAGATGTTATTACATAGAATTTTGTGCATCTGGCACCAGAAGGCCTCATGATATGCTAACTCTGGTCCAGGACTTGATCTGTTTAAAAGATATTTGGAAGTCAAAATCAAGGAAGGGCTTGGTGGAACTTATATTCTGTATTAGTTACATTTCTTTGATTTACTTTTTAACCTATTAAATTCAACAGCTTGATGTTATTAAAACTGTCCATTAAGAAAATTAAGCATATTTAATGGTGATCTCTTTTGATTCAGAATATCATTTATAATATTACCATCGGAAATACTGTCAGTATTTCAGTGATTAAATTAAATCTTTAGTTTGACATTATTTTAGTGTTAGTTTAGACATATAGCGCGGAAACAGGCCCTTCGGCCCACCGAGTCTGCACCGACCAGCGATCCCCGCTCATTAACACTATCCTACACACACTAGGGACAATTTACATACACCAAGCCAATTTACCTATATACCTACACGTCTTTGGAGTGTGGGAGATCTTGGAGAAAATCTTGGAGAAAACCCGAAGATCTTGGAGAAAACCCATGCGGTCACAGGGACTACAAACTCCGTACAGACAGCACCCATAGTGGGAATCGAACCCGGGTCTCCGGTGCTGCAATTGCTGTAAGGCAGCAACTCCACAGCCGCCCATTAAGTGCCACAAAAATTAATCTTGGCTTTGCTGTTACATTAGACACGTGCTGTTAACGGGACAATCCTGGCAAGATTTAGCATGCTTTAGTTTAGTTTAGTTTAGAGATACAGCGTGGAAACAGGCCCTTCGGCCCACCGAGTGCTCGCTGACGAGCGATTACCCTATATACTGCCACTATCCTACACAATAGGGCCAATTTTCAATTTTACCGAAGCCAATTTACTGGAGCACCCGGAGAAAACCCAGGCAGGTCACAGGGAGAACGTACAAACTCCATACAGACAGCACCCATAGTCAGGATTGAACCTGGGCCTCTGGAGCTGTGAGGCAGCAACTCTATTGTTGAGCCACCGTGCAGCCCGTAAATCCACTGGGTAGATTTGCATAAGAATATGAAAGGTCTGAATTGGAATGGTTAGAAATCCATTTTTCCTTAGTTTAATTTATTATTGTTTATTATTATAATCACGTGGACTGAGGTACAGTGAAAAGCTTTTTTTATTGTGTGCTATCCAGTCAGCGAAAAGACTATCTATGATTACAATCAAGCCACCCACCGTGTGCAGATACAGGATAAAGGGAATAATGTTTAGTGCAAGATAAACTTCGGTAAAGTCTGATTAAAAATAGCCTGAGGGACTCCAATGAGGTAGATGGGAGGTCAGGACCACTCTCGAGTTGGTGACGCAGGATGGTTCAGTTGCCATATAACAGCTGGGAAGAAACTGTCCCTGAATCTGGAGTTGTGCGTTTTCATACTTCTGTACCTTTTGCCCAATGGGAGAGGAGAAGAGGGAGTGACCGGGGTGAGACTCGTCCTTGATTATGCTTTCTGTTTCATTTTGATTCTTTTTTTCTTATTTTGATGATGCATTTTTTGGGGGTTTGTTTTGTCATTCAGGCCAGAGATTTTATGGTTGATCTCAACTCACGATGTCAATGACTGTTAAAATGAGCCAAGTAGTTTGGCGGAGTGGCAGTATATATTTTGTGTTTGCAATGGACTAGCAGCGTGGCCTTTACCAGGTGGCGGCAAGATTAGCTATGTGTCCCCTGATGTTTTGCAGTCTTCCTCGGCAAATGTTCTGCGCTCAGACAGCTGATGGAGCCGTGTGCTTATCGAACTCGTGTGTGCTATAAAGGAGGAGATGGTGTTTATGGTGATCAACATTTGAGCGTTCTCCCCTCTTTTTCCACAGATTATCCGTATCCTATGGTGGTACTACTTCTCCAAAGTCATAGAGTTCATGGACACATTATTCTTCATTTTACGAAAGAACTACCATCAGATCACAATTCTGCATGTCTATCACCACGCCACCATGTTCAACATCTGGTGGTTTGTCATGAACTGGGTGCCCTGTGGACACTGTAAGACAAATTACCATCTTTTTCTCTTTTTAGCTGCTTTTATTTTATCTTTCAAAGGGCAACTAAACCCATGTAAAGGGATTTTCTAATCTTAATGTAGCACCTTCGGGAGGGATGGTGCCCCTGTCCCACTTAGGAAACTGAACGGAATCCTCTGGAGACTTTGTGCCCCACCCAAGGTTTCCGTGCGGTTCCCGGAGGTTCCCGGAGGTTTTTGTCAGTCTCCCTACCTGCTTCCACTACCTGCAACCTCCGGCAACCACCTGCAACCTCTGGGAACCGCATGGAAACCTTGGGTGGGGCGCAAAGTCTCCAGATGTTTCCGTTCAGGTTTCCTAAGTGGGACAGGGGCATTACAGCGCCAGAGACCAGGGTTCGATCCTGACTATGGGTGCTGTCTGTACGCAGTTTGTACGTTCTCCCCGTGACCGCGTGCGTTTTCTCTCAGTTCTCCGGTTTCCTCCCACACTCTAAAAACGTGCAGGTTTGTAGGTTAATTGGCTACGGTAAAGATTGTAAATTGTCCCTAGTGTGTAGAATAATGCTAGTGTATGGGATGATCGCTGGTCGGCCCGGTCTCGGTGGGCTGAAGGGCCTGTTTCCGCGATCTTTCTCTAAACAAAACTAAACTAAACTAAACTAAATTGGATGGGCTAATTCTGTTCCTAGAACTTATTAACATGGGTAAACTGACCAGCATCTGTCTGCTCCTGTTGACTACCTGCATTGGTCGACACTGCATACCCACGTTACCATAAGCCCCGGCAAATGTCCATACCTCATGCAGAATCCTCAGTCCATCCTATGTTGTAGATACCCCCATACCAGAGTTCATACTCGGTTTCATCCACCGCTACCCAGCGTAAGTACTCCCACCTCCTCCTCTTGTACGGGCAGTTTGAGTTTAGTTTATTGTCACGTGTACAGAGGTACACTGAAAAGCTTTTGTTGCGTGCTATCCCATCAGCGAAGATACAACACAATTACACTCGAGCCGTCCACAGTTTACAGTTACATGATAAAGGGAATAACGTTTAGTGCAAGATAGAGTCCGATCACAGTTAGTCCAGCTGTCTGGTGAAGCAAGCTTCCAGTCACCAGAGTGTATAAACAAGGAACTGCAGATGCTCTTTTTTTCAAGGAAAGCCACAAAGGGCTGGAGTAACTCAGCGAGTCAGACAGTGTCCCTGGAGAACATGGATAGGTGATGTTTCAGGTCGGGATTGTTCTTCCAACCGAAGGCAGAGGGTAAGCCAGAGCGAAAAAGGGTCCCGACCCAAAACATCACCCGTCCATGTTAGGGTTTTGGAGTCATACAGTGTGGAAACAGGCCCTTCGGCCCTACAAGCCCATGCCGAGCAACATATCCCACCTACTCTAGTCCCACCCGCATGTGCTTGGCCCCTATCCCTCTAAACCTGTCTTATACATGTACCCATCTAAATGTTTCTTAAATGTCGCAATAGTCCCTACCTCAACTACCTCCTCCGGCAGCTCCTTCCAAACACCCACCAAGGCCACATATCCATGTTCTCCAGGGGTGCCTGACTTGTTGAGTTACTCCAGCCTTTTCTTGTCTCAGAGGTTCTCTGGCGATTCTTACTTGTACAATATGCCCACCCACTCGAATTCTTGCAGGGAAATGGCCTCTGGGCTAAACATCCACTTGTATTGCAAAGCACCAGGCGGTAAGTGTGCTTGGTAACACTATCCTGCAAATGGAAGCCACTCAGGTCAAGGGTGTTGCTGTTGGGGGGGGGGGGTGATGGAAACAACAGGTAAAGAATGGATCGACTGGGACAAGGTTCACCAGGTTAATTCCGGCTAGATGCAGGAAAAATGTTCCCCATGTTGGAGGAGTCCAGAACCAGGGGTCATAGTTTAAGAATAAGGCGTAGGCCATTTAGGACTGAGATGGGGAAAAACATTTTCACCCAGAGAATTGTGAATCTGTGGAATTCTCTGTCACAAAAAGCAATGGAGGCCAGTTTATTGGATGTTTTCTAGAAAGAGTTAGATATAGCTCTTTGGGCTAATGGAATCAAGGGATATGGGGAGGAAGCAGGAACGGGGTACTGATTTTGGATGATCAGCCGGAGGGTCCCGGAGGTTTTTGTCAGTCTCCCTACCTGCTTCCACTACCTGCAACCTCCGGCAACCACCTGCAACCTCCGGGAACCGCACGGAAACCTTGGGTGGGGCGCAAAGTCTCCAGAGGTTTCCGTTCAGGTTTCCTAAGTGGGACAGGGGCATTAAAATGTGCAGGGATCGCTTGTAGTCACGGACTCGGTGGGCCAAAGGGCCTGTTTCCATGCCGTTTGTCTTAGCTAAAGTATACTAAATTGATAGTTGCTAATTCATGCAGTTGCCACATAGATGATCCAATGCAGTTGCCACATAGATGATCCAAGTTGAACCAAATTTATATCTAGTGCTGGAAAATCAGTTGGTGACTGGCCCCTGTCATTCAGCAAAGACCAAATCTTCAAGAACCCAAAGTACATTCTACAATATTCAGGCTTCATTATGTTTTGCACAATCTTATAACATTTATTCGGGCGACAGATGGCCCACTGGGCTAAGTGTTCGGCTGGCGACCGGAAGGTAGCCGGTTCGAATCCCGCTTGGAGTGCATACTGTCCTTGGGCAAGACACTTCACCCACCTTTGCCTGTGTGTGAATGTGTGTGAGTGATTGGTGGTGGTCGGAGGGGCCGTAGGCGCAGATTAGCAGCCACGCTTCCGTCAGTCTGCCCCAGGGCAGCTGTGGCTACAGAAGTAGCTCACCACCACCGAGTGTGACTGAGGAGTGAATGAATAATGCGATGTAAAGCGCCTTGAGTATTCTAGAAAGGCGCTATATAAATCCCATCCATTATTATTATTATTTATATTCAATATTAAATGTAGCTGTGCAACTGTTTTTAATCACGGTGCCAGTTAATCAATTGCTAACCTATTTAAAATGAAACGCAATGGGACTCTATAAGTGAAGGGGCTGCACGTGGGCACAGCAGTAGAGTTGCTGCCTCACCGCGCCAGAGACCCGGGTTCGATCCTGACTACGCGTGCTGTCTGTACGGAATTCTTACATTTTCCCTGTGACCGCGTGGGTTTTTTCCAGATGCTCCGGTTTCGTCCCACACTCCAAAGACGTGCAGGTTTGTAGGTTGATTATCATTGGTAAGTTGTAAAATTGCCCCTCGTGTCCAGACAACCTCCAAATAAGCTCTGAACTACTTAGACTCGGGGGCATTGGTTTTGGCTTTGCACTGATATTGTTTGTTTGTTCTGTAGGTGTGTGTGCATGCGCATGTATGTGTATTTATGTGTGCATATACACACACTGAACTTTTTTTTCTTGTTTATTTATTTTTCTCGTTTTCTAATTTTTCTCTTTTTTCTCCTTTATTTTCTCGTATATATATTGTTTACAGAATACTATGTTTACATATTCTGTTGTGCTGCTGCAAGTAAGAATTTCATTGTTCTATCTGGGACATATGACAATAAAACACTCTTGCCTTTTAGTTTGCATCAATGTGCTTTGCAATCTAGGCCTCAGCCGTGTTGAACTGAGTCTTGTGTTTACTTGCAGCTTTCTTCGGGGCCACCCTGAACAGTTTCATCCATGTGCTGATGTACTCCTATTACGGTCTTTCCGCCATCCCAGCCATGCGCCCGTATCTGTGGTGGAAGAAGTACATCACGCAAGGACAGTTGGTGAGTTCAGCCTGACACTTGAATGTCAGAAGACAGGGTGGATGCACTGAGGCCTTGTCCCCATGGTTGGAGAATCAACTGTGAGCAGTTTTGGGCACCTTATCTGAGGCTGGCTCTGAATAGGGTCCAGAGGAGGTTTACAACAATGATGCCAGGAATGAGAGGGTTAACATATGATGAGCGTTTGACGGCCACTGGACCTGTAGTCGCTGGAGTTAAGAAGGATGAGGGGAGGACCTCATTGAAACTTGCCGAAGAGTGAAAGACCTGGATAGATTGGATGTGGAGAGGGTGTTTCCACTAGTGGGAGAGTCTAGGACCAGAATGAAAGGACACACTTTTAGGAAGGAGATGAGAAGGCATTTATTTAGTCAGTGGGTGGAGGATCTGTGGAATTCATTGCCACAGACGGCTGTGGAGGCCGTCAATGGATTGGGCGGAGATTGACAGATTCTTGACTAGTAAGGGGTGTCGGGTTATGGGGAGAAGGAAGGAGAATGGGATTGAGAGGGAAAGATAGATCAGCCATAATTGAATGGCGGCGAAGACATGATGGCCTGAATGGCTTAATTCTGCTCCTTGAACTTATAATCAAGGACTACAGGGCACATGTTCACGGTATATCGAACGCGTTGTCAGTAGAGGTAGTTGAGGCAGGCATAATAACAACATTTAAACGCCACTTGGACAGGTACAGTACATGGAAGATCAAGGCTGGAGTAACAGCGGGTCAGGCAGCATCTCTGCAGAGAAGGAATAGGTAACGTTTAGGGTTGAGACCCTTCTTCAGACAGCTACATGGGTGGGAAAGGTTTAGAGGGATATGCGCCAGGCATGGGCATCTGGGAAGAGCTTGGTCGGTGCATCTTGATCAGCATGGACAAGTCAATAGACAATAGACAATAGGTGCAGGTGTAGGCCATTCGGCCCTTCGAGCCAGCATTCAATGTGATGATGGCTGATCATCCCCAATCAGTACCCCGTCGGGCTGAAGGGCTTGTTTTGGTGTTGTATGACCCCATGACCATGCACAGATCAGATATCAAACATCGCTCTACATGTGCGTGAGTCTGTCTTGTGTAAGCATCACTCAAGCAGAGATGCTGAAGTTGTTATTTTGCACTGATTCGAAACGTTTGTAGTTTTTGATTTGTGCAGTTTATTTAAATATAGCTTTCTATCCCGTCCCTTGTGACTGATTTCCTCTCCGTGTCATACACTATGGTTTCCAGTCAGTGAATAATAAGTTTGTGTATGATCTTTGCAGCTACCAGATGGTGACCAAGTTATATTTGCCAGATGAGACAGATATGGGATAGATTAGGGCAGTACAGTGACACAGCGCTAGAGTTATTGCCTTACAGTGCCAGAGACCCAGTTTGTTCCTGACTACAGGTGCTGTCTGCACTGGAGTTTCAACGTTCTCCCCGTGACCATGTGGGTTTTTACCGGATGCTCCGGTTTCCTCCCACACCATAAAGATGCATGGGTTTGTAAGTTAATTGGCTTTGATAAAGATAGTAAATTGTTGCGAGTGTGTGTAGTATAACGTTGGTATAAGGGGTGAATGAACCGTTGAACATCTTTGAAGACCTCTGCACTGTTTGAGCCATCAAGGTGCAAGGTCTCATCAGCGTTCTCTAATGGGGAATCTTCGCAGATGTAGACCTGCGATGAATGAGCAGGTTACGTTCTGGAGCAGGAACCAGGCTTAATTTAGATACTCAGAAATAGATGATGGTTTGCCAGTTGGTGTGTGAAACTGAGATAACAATTGTCAATAGCATTGACAAGCATTATCTCCTCACTAATTGCTCACTGCCGGAAATGTCTGGCGAGATTATTTACACGTGTAAATGAGCTGGCAAAGTTATGGCAGTGTCTGCAGCTCCATCAAAAATTCCTGCTTAACTTCCAATTTTAGATATCGATTTTGCACTAAGGTTCTTGGTTCCTGGTCCTCCAAAATATTCCAAATGGAATTTAAACTGGCGGTTGCATGATATAATTATAAATGGTAGCATGGTGGCGCAGCGCTAGAGTTGCTGCCTTAAAGCGCCAGAGACCCGGGTTCGAACCTGAATATGGGTGCTGTCTGTCTGCTGACTGTACTTTCAAGCAGGCACGGAAATCGCTATCAAAATATGGAGGAGACCGGGGGACAGGGGGGACACAATCTTTTGGTGGCCGCTCGCGCATGCGCACACACACACACACACACACACACACACACACACACACGCACACGCACACGCACACACACACACACACACACACACACACACACACACACACACACACACACACACACACACACACACACACACGCGAGGCTTCGGAGGCTCAATCCAGCGCTAAATGCAGCTCAACTCTGCCTGTCTCACCGAGTTAACCTACAGCCCTGCCTGGACTGACGGGACACCAGAGCTGCTTCTCCGCGCTGGCCATATTTTCCGCAAGCCCAGGTAGGTTAACCTGGCGGGACAGGCAGAGTTGAGCTGGGTTTAGCGCTGCTTCTCTGCGCTGGCTGTAGGCCTGGGGGCACAGCTCGTGTCTGACTCCCGACCTCTCTGGCCAACCTTGGGGGGGGGGGGCACTCGGTTGGGGACGGGACAGCGCCGGAGACCCGGCCGGGATCGATCCTGGCTGCGGATGAGGGTGTTGTCTGTGGTATGCAGGTCTGTGCCGAGAGTGTTTTGGCACGTCTTCCTCCTCCAATGATCGCGCTGAATCATCATGTCCCGCCCCCATTGCCTGCTGACCCACGTCTCTCGTACAATCTCTCTCGTCTGCCCTCGATCAGCAGTCCCACCCCCACTGTCTCACGGAAAGCGGAGATTTCACCGGGTTTTAAAATCCGGATTACAAAAACTTTGGGGGATGTCCCCTACCTCTCAAAACAGAGGGGGGACGTGTCCCCCCTGGCCCCCCCACCTGGGTTTTCCGCCCCAGCTTTCAAGAGAGAGCTAGATAGGGCTCTTAAAGATAGTGAAGTCAGGGTATACGGGGGGGAGAAGGCAGGAACGGGGTACTGATAGGGTCACATTGAATGGCGGTGCTAGCTCGAAGGGCTGAATGGCCTACTCCTGCACCTATTGTAGAGAAGTAACGGGTAATATTTCGGGTCGAGACCCTTCTTTAGACTGATGTCAGGGGAGTGGGGGGTTACATAGATAAGGAAGTGTATAGATAAGGAAGTGTACGGTGTGAAAACAGGACAAATGGAATGGAGATCAAGGAAAATGTATAATAGATCATTGTCAGTTGGGTGAAGGTAACAACAAAGCAAACAGAGTTAAAATGTAGTTGGAGACTGTAAGACTGGTGGGAGAACTGGGAAGGGGGAGGAGATGGGGAGAGAGGGAAAGCAAGGGCCACGAAGTTAGAGGACAATGTTCATACCGCTAGGGTGTACACCACCCAAGCGAAATATAAGGTTCTGTTCCTCCAATTTGCAGTGGGCCTCACTCTGCCAATGGAGGCCCAGGACAGAAAGGTCAGTGTGGGAATGGGAGGGGGAGTGCTGATCAACCAGGAGATCAGGTAGGTTAAGGCGGACTGAGCGACGGTATTCAGCGAATCGATCGCCAAGTGTGCGCTTGGACTCGCTGATATACAGGAGTCCACACCTGGAACAGCGGATTCAGTAGATGAGGTTGGAGGAGATGCAAGTGAACCTCTGCCTCACCTGAAAAGACTGTCGGGGTCCTTGGACATAGTCGAGGGGGGAGTTATGGGCACAGGTGTTGCGTCTCCTGCGGTTGCAGGGGAAAGTACCTGGGCAGAGGGTGGTTTGGGTGGGAAGGGACGAGTTGACCAGGGAGTTGTGGAGGGAATGGTCTCTGCAGAAGGCGGAAAGGGGCGGAGATGGGAAGATGTGGCGTAGTGGGATCCCATTGCAGGTGGTGACAATGTCGGAGGATTATGTGCTGTATGGGGTGGCTAATGGGGAGGAAGGTGAGAACAAGGGGGACTCTGTTCCTGGTACAAATGGGGGAGAGGGGGCAAGAGCAGAGCTGCGGGATAGCGAGAAAACCCTAGTAAGGGCCTCATCTATAACGGAAGTGGGGAACCCCCGTTCCCTAAAGATTGAGGACATCTCCTGGTATGACCTGGTATGGACCACTTCACGCACCAGTCACTCCCTCTTCTCGCCTCTCCCCCTATACCAGGCAAAAGGTATAGGTGTGAAGACGGAGGATTTGGTAGTAGGGGATAGAGTCTTTACAGGAAGTATTCTAGACAGCAGTGGGAGTCAGTGGGTTTATAATAGATGTAAAGTCTATTATATAACTATTATATAACATCCATTATATTTCCTATTTCCTGGCAATGAAGATGTACCTGCGTCGAAGACCCACCCCCAATTTGTTGCTAAATTTTAAAGAAAGAATGGCGGGACAGGATCAAGGGTTTGGTTTAGGCCAGGGGTCGGCAACATCGCCTGCGTGCCCCGATACTGGCTGCAGTCCCCAGATCCCTCGTGTCCCCGGGACTGGCTGCAGTTCCCAGGTCGCTTGCCCCAGTTCTGGCTGTGACACGCAGGTCGGCTGCGTGCCCCGTGACTTGCTGCAGTTCTCAGATCGCCTGCCACCCGAGCTACTTCCCACCCCGGCCACAATGCGGTGGCTGGCATGATCCCTGACCCCCTCCTTCTCAACGTTCCTGCCTGTGCTGATGCGGGCCAGACTTCCCACACGCTGTGGAAGGAACCCCCCCCCCCCAGCGGCGCTGTCCTTTTACAGCCGCTTCCCATCAGCTGCCAGCATCCCTCACTAATATAACATCGTTCTTGATGTTGCTGTACTGAGGGATAGCCAAGTCTATCTTTCTTGGCTAACATCCTAACCTTCGGCCTCCAAGACGCAGGTACATTTTCGTGCCTTATTTTTGGGTAAAAAATAGCGTCTTCATTGCCGGGAAATGCCGTATATAATATCTATTATAAACCCACTGACTCCCATAGCTATCTAGACTACACTTCTTCACCTCTTTTTGTATCTATTCCAGCATCTGCAGTTCCTTGTGAATGTTTTTTTTTAATTTCTCTGTTTAACTGGTACAAGGTTGGTGCTCTATATCGCATATGTTTACTTTGTCTTCAGTTTGAGGAATTTTGATTCAATTTCTATGTTTTCCGTTGTTTTCAGCTGCAGTTTGTTCTGACGATAGTTCAGACTAGTTTTGGTGTTATCTGGCCCTGTGGATTTCCAAGTGGCTGGCTCTATTTCCAGATTGGCTACATGATATCTCTGATCATCCTCTTTACAAACTTCTACATCCAAGTAAGTGCTCATATCAGGTCATTGCTGAGATCATTCCTACCGGTATGTCTTCATAGTCTCGCTTATTTCAATCTGTAAATCCTTTCATTGGTGTACATTTCGAAAGATAATCACAGCACTTTATCACAAAGGATCTTGGGCTTTAGTTTAGTTTAGTTTAGTTTAGTCCATTATCACGTGTACCGAGGTACAGTGACAAGTTTTTGTTGCGTGCTAACCAGTCAGTGGAAAAACAATACATGATTATAAACGATCCATTTACAGTGTACAGATATATGATAAGAGAATAAAGTTTAGTGCAAGGTAAAGCCAGCAAGGTCCGATCAAGGATAGTCTGAGGATCATCAAAGAGGTAGATAATAGTTCAGGACTGCTCTCTGGTTGTGGTAGGATGGTTCAGTTGCCTGATAACAGCTGGGAAGAAACTATCCCTGAATCTGGATCTGTGCGTATTCACACATCTATACTTTTTACCTGATGGGAGAGGGGAGGAGAGGAAGTGGCCAGGGTGGGACTCATCCTTGATTGTGCTCCTGGCCTTGTCGAGGCAGCGTGAGGTATAAATGGAGTCAATGGAAGGGAGGTTGGTTTGTGTGATGGTCTGGGCTGCGTCCACAATTCTCTGCAATTTCTTGGGGTCTTGGATGAAGCTGTTCCCAAACCTATGCAGTGATGCATCCCGATACATTTTGAGGGGAAATTATTCCATAACCTACTCAAGTTTTTATCATCAGTACCATGTCATTAGTTTAGATGAGTTTATTATTATCACATGTACCAAGGTACAGTGAAAAATGTTTTAGACTTTAGGCATTAACGATACAGCTTGGAAATACGCCCTCAGCAAGAGCATCACCCTACATTGTCAGAGGCTGGTGGTGAATCTGTGAAATTCTTTGGCACAGAAGGCTGTGGAGGCCGAGTCAGTGGATATTTTTAAGGCACAGATAGATAGATTCATAATTAGTATGGGTGCCAGAGGTTATGGGGAGAAGGCAGGAGAATGGGGTTGGAGGGAAAGATAGATCAGTCATGATCGAATGGCGGAGTGGACTTGATGAGCCAAATGGCCTAATTCTACTCCTATCACTTATAAGCACAACTCCCCTGGCTAATACGGAAGGTACAGAACAGCCCACTGACTCTGTGGGCAGGAGTTGCCGAATGCTGCATGACCCACACTCTGAGTTACTTTGTGTACATTGTGTTTCACTCAAGATCCCGGCACCCGCACTTCCTCGTGTCCTCCTCATTCCTCACCCATTTTTTTGTGTCTCCACGTTTCCAGACTTACAAGAAAAAGAGCGCGTCCAAAAGCAAAGACATTCTAAACGGCTCGACGCTGGCCGTGAACGGGCATGCAAATGGCACGTCTCCACAGAAGGAGCACTTCCCAGCAAAGAAAACTCTTTAAGGCTCCAGGGCTAGCACTCCGCTTCGATGGCACTCTTAAGATTTTTGTGACGTTCTAATGCAATTTCAAAAGTTACCAATGTGTTAACTATATCCAGTCCTGCGTTGCATAGCTGTAGCGGCTAGGGACTTGGAACTGAATATTGTTGTGATTAATAGGGAACATAAGTTTAGAGAAACCCCCTTGTCCAAAAAGTCTTAGAAAGATAGAGAAAAAAAATCCGTAACAGCTCGATATAATTTTAAAAGTGGTAGATTACTTCCTGAACTAGAGCAATGGATCCCAGTGTGAATCGGGTAAAACGTGGTTAATTTTAGTTTACAACACTCTTGTTGCCTTACTGCTTATTTGTGTGTTAGGAATTGTCTTGTGTTTACCTTAATCTTAAACCATATTTATATGTACGTTGGCACAGGGTGTTGTCCCATATGCCTTAGCTCGATCTACAGTACTAATGCAAAACAATTATTAGGTATAACCGTTTCACGAATGCCACAACCCCGTGGTTAGTAAATACACATGGAGGTTTTGATAAGGTGGGATTTGGATGTGTTGGCACAGAAATGATTGAATGCTTGTTAGGTGCGTTTATACAGTCAATTCCCCATCCATGCAAGTGACCACCAATCAAAACTTGCTCGGGCTGCCCACCCTTTTTCTTTACCGATTGCGTCCACTTTGACTGAGTCGATTGGTCGAGGTTATCACGTAAATTTTAATTTCCGCTTTTACCTGTGGACATGGTTTCATACTAACTCTTTGAGTAAATCTCCATTTCCGCTTTAACTCGTAGACTAGTTCCCCATTAACTCTTTATGTAAACCTTCATCTCTGCTTTAACCCATGCACTGGTTCCCCGTCAACTGCATATGAATCTTTCTCTCTACCTTCACCTTATCTACCTTTGCCCTTGCCCAGAACTCCACCCCCTCTTCTCAGGAATACCTGCGATTGCTGTTTCAGGCGTCGAGGTGCTTTGGACAGTTAGCTCGGACTCCAGGCTGCGGCTTCATGGCCGTCTTGATCAAGCGGTGGAAGCCACCGTCACGGGTGGGGACAGCAAATGGCGGAACCACAAAGAGCATCGCAAAGGGAAAGGCCTGTTTCCGTCACTGGTGGACTTTGCTTGGTGACTTTGACATCTGTTTCCATTTTAGATTCCCGGCAATCCGTTTTTTTTTGTTTAAAAGCCACCTTTTAAGTTAATCCGGCATTGTTTTACAGTACATGGGTGTTCACCCATTTAGAAGTGGTTGGTTTTTGGACAGTCGGAGGTAGAAAGGATATGAGATAACACTCAGCTGTTACACGCGGTTATCTGTCTTGGGTGAGTGTGGTGGCTAAATGTACCATTGGTTATGCAAAGAGTACACACTGTGATGAACCCATGACTTATGTAGTGCTAATAACTGGTGCATAGGTGCTGTTGTGGGCAGTTTTGTGTATGTAGAGAGCTGAGCCGGCGGGAGGGTGCCCCATATCACCCATTAGTGCGAGCGTTGATGTTATTAGCTGGCATATGCTCCAGTGCAGGAGGTGAACCCAAGCATAAAGCGGCAAAGAGATGAAGAGCTCTCTGCACCACAGAGATACCCGATCCACGCTGCATTTGAGACGCTACAATGGCTTGTTAACCTGCAACTTAATGCCATTGATGGGCGGCATGGTGGTGCAGCGGTAGAGTTGATGCCAGAGTCCTGGGTTCGATCCTGACTACGGGTGTTGTCTGTACAGAGTTTATACGTTCTCCCTGTGACTGAGTAGGGTTTCTCTGGGTGCTCCGGTTTCCTCCCACACTCCAAAGATGTACAGGTTTGTATGCTTCGGTCAAATTGTAAATTGGATGGTGTCAGTGTGCGGGATCGCTGGTCGGCACGGACTCGGTGGGCCGAAGGGCCTGTTTCCATGCTGTACCTCTAAACAAACTAAACTAAAGATGGGTAATGATCTCCAAACACGAGCGGCACGTTGATCGTGGGTTGTCTGTATAGGTTGGCACTTTGGCAGTAGATTATCCATTGTGCACTATGGAACCAAGAAAAGGTAGGTGGTAACCCTTTCATGAATTAGTTACCTGCTTGGAGACAGGGCGATGAATAGGGACTGGTGAAGTTTGCTTTGTGAAGGGCAGCCCGGAGCGGTCGCACACGCACACGCACACGCACACGCACACGCACACGCACACGCACACGCACAAAACACACAGGCCTTCAGCTTGGCTTTTTTTAATTGCGAGAAGATGGCACAGTCTTCAGTCAGGTCGGCAGTGGTGTTTTCTTTTTGTAGTTCGTGCAGTTACACATATGCCTTAAAACTAAAATATTGCAGGGTCCAAAACCTTGCAGCAGGTCGGTGAAAGCCGTACACAGAAATAGTCACCGCGTATAGTTCCTAATTGGCATTAATCAGCAAGGTGTAGACCTGGATCCTCGCCACTGTATTTGAAGTGCATGTCCTTGGATAGTTAATCTCTCAGCTGCTTCAAGATCACATTAACGGATACTGTGAAAAGACGACACATTATTCTTACTTTATCAATGAAATTGTGTCGTATTTGATGTAATGTTCTCCCCCGCAGTTTAGAAAAGAACTCCTGGTTTCTTCAAGTGGGTGCACAATCTGTAGGTGAAGACACACACAAAAAGCTGGAGTAACTCAGCAGGACGGGCAGCATCTCTGGAGAGAAGGAATGGGTGACGTTTCGGGTCAAGACCCTTCTTCAGACCCGACCCCAAAGGTCACCCATTCCTTCTCTCCAGGGATGCTGCCTGTCCCACTGAGTTACTCCAGCTTTTTGTGTCTATAGAGGAGTTAGAATTTCGGTTGAAGTAACAGCACATGAGTGAAGCCAATTTTTTTTCTCCAATGAATTGATTCTGCCGGAAAGACGTGGATATTCATGGTCAGTGGGTAACAAGACTGTGCTTGTAAATCCCTGCGGTCAGATCTTTCCAGTCAAATATCCAGCTGTGATCAGGTCACAATTATCCTTTCTCCGGACCGGGCTAGTCGGTGTACATTCATGTTCATATTCTCATGTGGTAGGAGCAGAGTTAGGCCATTCGGCCCATTCAATTATGGCTGATCAATCTTTCCCTCTCAGCCCCATTCTCCTGCCCACTCCCCATAACCCCTGAGGCCCATCTTTACAGACATTGTCTTATCTGCTGTGTGACCAAGGGCTGGTCCTGACCATGAACCTTTGCGCAGCTTAGCCCAACAAAGAAGGCTGATACAAACAGTACGTCAAAGGAGGTACCTGTAGCTGCCCCGTGGCCGAGAAGCCTCAGCGTGGGCAAGACTGATCCTTTCTTTCCACTCTCAGTGGAGAATAAAATGCCTGGGTTTTTCCGCAACATTGCATTGGTTACCCAACACATCTCAAAAGGAAATGTAATGTAATGCTGGGTTTGCATGGATTAAAAAGGCTGCATCCATTCTGAGCTCTGAGCAAACCAGTTTGTGTTGTCTTCATTAAGTGTGACATACTGTGTTCCTTTGTTCGTACATGTACTGAATTATTCAGTGAATGCTGCTCTCGAATGTCAAATCACATGTTTTGTTTGGTAAACGTTGATCATAAGTGTGCTGGTTTAACCCGTGGACAATAACTTGTATATTCATCACTTGTGACATCTGCAGACTCAACATTTCCAGAATTAAAATCTTTACTAAACTTCTATAGTGATCCTAATTTATTTATAATTCAGTGATTGCAGTGGCCACACACGCACACATTTGGTTTTGCTCACACTAAATTTAGTTTGAAGATAGACACAAAGTGCTGGAGTAACTCAGCATGTCAGGCAGCATTTCTGGAGAAAATGAATAGGTGACCTATCGGGTTGACACCGTTCTTCAGACTGAGAGTCAGGAGAGAGAGATACGAGATGTAGATGGTGATAAGGAGAGATATAGAACAGATGAAAAAGATATGCAAAATGTACCGATAATCAAGGAAAGGTGGAGCCCACAATGGTCCATTGTTGGCTGTGGGGTGGGTGATAATGAGTTATACATACGGTGAAACTCAACAGGATGACTGTGAAACTATTACGACCACAAGGGTGGGTGAGGGATGGAGAGACAGGGGATGCAAGGGTTACTTATACTTAGAGAAATCAATACCGCTGGGTTGTAAGCTGCCTGTACGAAATATGAGGGGCTTTTCCTCCACGTTTGCGTGTGACCTTACTCTGACAATGGAGGAGGCCCAGGACTTAAAGATCAGCGTGGGAATGAGAAGGGGAGTTAAAGTGTTTGGTAAACGGGAGATCACGTCGGACTAGGCGGACTGAGCAAAGGTGTTTCAGCGAAACAATTGCCTAGTCTGCACTTGGTTTCGTCGATATATAGGAGCCCACTCCTGAAACAGCAGATACAGTAGATGAGGTTGGAGGAGGTGTAAGGGAACAGTTTAGTGTAGAGATACAGTGCGGAAACAGCCTCTTCAGCCCACAACCAGCAATCCACATTACACTAGCGCACACTAGACTCCAGCCACAATTTATATATATTTTTACCAAAGTCAATTAACCTACACACCTGCACGTCTTTGAAGTGTGGGAGGAAACCGAAGCACCTGGAGAAAACCCATGCGGTCAGGGAGAGAACGTGCAAACTCCGTTCAGACAGCACCCGTGGATCAAACCCAGGTCTCTGGCGCTGTAAGGCAACAAATCTACCACTGCTGTAGAAAGAAACAAAATGCTGGAGTAACTCAGAGGGACAGGCAGCATCTCTGGATGGAAGGAACAGGTGACATTTCGGGTCGAGACCATTCTTCAGAAACATCTATCCAGATTGCTGCCTGCCCCGCTTAATTTACTGCAGCATTATGTGTACACCAGCATCTGTATCTGCAGTTTCAGTGTAAACCAGCATCTGCAGTTTCTCCCTACACATTGTTTCTACTGCTGCGCCCTTATCTCAAGTGGGTTTCAGTTTAGTTTAGAGATGAATGAATGATACATGATTGTCACATGAACATAGGTACAGTGAAATGCTCTTCACTAATACAGCATGGATACCGATACAGCATGGAAACTTGCCCTTTGGCCCACCGAGTCCACGCTACCCATTGATCACCCCTTCACACACTAGTTCTATGTTATCCCACTTTCTTCCTACACTCCCTACACACACTATGGGCATTTTACAGAGGGCCACACACCCGCACGTCTTTGGAATGTGGGAGGATAACCGGAGTACCCAGAGGAAACCCACACGGTCACATGGAGAACGTGCAAACTCCACATAACACATCACCGAGGTCAGGATGAAACCCTGGCCATTGGCTCTGTGAGGCAGCAGCTCTACTAATTGCTTCACTGTGCTGCCTTGATAGTCTAATTTGGTTTAGTTTAGAGATGCAGCGCGGAAACCGGTCCTTTAGCCTAACATCCACATCGACCACCCGATCGCACAGGTTCTATGTTATCCCACTGTCTCATCCACACCCTGCACACTTGGCACAATTTACAGAAGCCAAGCAGCCTACAAACCCGCACGACTTTGTGATGTAGGTTAAAATGTTTTTGGTAAAGATTGTAAATTGTTCCTAGTGTGTAGGATGATATTAATGTGCAGGGATCACTGGTCGGCACGGACTCAGTGGGCTGAAGGGCCTGTTTCCGTGCTGTTTCTCTAAACTAAACGGAATTAAAAAGAATTTCACTGTGTTTACACATATGACAGTAAAAGCACCAATTTACCAATAAAAAGTAAGTATGTGATTGGACATCATTGTAAAAGGAAGGTATGCCCATTAGTATGTGATTTTACCATCATCGTAAACGGATTCTGACGGCCTATCTATGCCTCTATTAAAATATTTCAGTCTCTCCATGTGTTAAACTTGGTGGCTCCCGATCAGTGTGTCCTTTCCCTGGATTGTGGCTTGAACATAGAAACATAGAAAATAGGTGCAGGAGTAGGCCATTCGGCCCTTCGAGCCTGCACCGCCATTCAACATGATCATGGCTGATCATCTAACTCAGTATCCTGTACCTGCCTTCTCTCCATACCCCCTGATCCCTTTAGCCACAAGGGCCACATCTAACTCCCTCTTAAATATAGCCAATGAACTGGCCTCAACTACCTTCTGTGGCAGAGAATTCCAGAGATTCACCACTCTCTGTGTGAAAAATGTTTTCCTCATCTCGGTCCTAAAAGATTTCCCCCTTATCCTTAAACTGTGACCCCTTGTTCTGGACTTCCCCAAAATCGGGAACAATCTTCCTGCATCTAGCCTGTTCAACCCCTTAAGAATTTTGTAAGTTTCTATAAGATCCCCCCTCAATCTTCTAAATTCTAGCGAGTACAAGTCGAGTCTGTCCAGTCTTTCTTCATATGAAAGTCCTGAACCCAACATCTATCTTCCTTGAAATGTCGACACACACACAGAGCTGCAGATGCTGGTTTGCCCAAAAAAGAAGACAAAAAGTGCTGTGTTGTCATTTTTAAAAAAAATGATAAGGAAGATGAGTTGGTTTGAACCTACGGTTTAACCCCAGAGCTCACACGCAGGGGGAAGGGAGACTGATGGGGGTAAAGTGGCCAACATTGGATGTTAGCAAGGGAATAAATAGATGTGTCAATGTCTAGCTTTCACAGCACAGCTTAATTAAAATAGCTAAAAGTAATACACTGCTGAACAGCAGGCTTCCTTATCTGTTGAGGGGGGATAGCTGTTCACAGTTGCGCTCAGGTTCTTATCCGTGGCAACCTTGAGATTACAGCTGCTCTTTGTCACTGTGTTTAGCAGGCAAGTCTCCCAAAGGTTAATGAACGGCCTTTTGCAATAAGTAGACCCCGTCAATTCTCCGTGCGGGAAAACTGATTGTTATGGAGAGTGGTTACAGGGAGCATAAGGTTAAAGATAACTCTGGGGAAAGACAAAGATGAAAGGTTACAGAGACATTGATCAATGATGGTTTATTTCAAATCCACAAGCAACCATTGTGTGGTGAGAATAGAAGATGCTGTAAGTACTGTGAGGTTTGACCTGCCCGCGTTGTTCCTGATCATCTTGCTCTGGAGCGTCACATTCACTTAGTTTAGTTAAGCTTAGAATTACAATGGGGAAATAGGCCCTTCGGCCCACTGAATCCGCGCCAACCCCCACGATCCCCGCACACCAACACACTAGGGACAATTTACAATTTTACCAAAACCAATTAATCTACAAACCTGCACGTCTCTGGAGTGTGGGAGGAAACCGGAGCACCCGGAGAAAACCCACACGGTCACGGGGAGAACGTACAGAACTGAGGATCGATCCCGGGTCTCAGGGGCTGTAAGGCAGCAAGTCTACGCTGTGCCACCGGGCTGCCCATAGGGTCATTCCTTTCATTCATTTCATATTTCTCGTTTCCCTCTCCCCTGACTCTCACTCTGAAGAAGCGTCTCGACCCAACACATTGCATTGTAGTGGTACGGTGCTTTGTGGAAACGTTTGTGCAGTTAAAGGTGTTGTCAGACAGAGGTCAGTCAGACAGAGTCCCTGCATCATACCCCCCCCTCCCCCCACCCCCCACATCAGACTGTCAACCTTATTATCGGCCGAAGATAGGCACAAAATGCTGGAACAACTCAGCGGGACAGGCAGTATCTCTGGAGAAAAGGAATAGGTGATGTTTCGGGTCGAGACCCTTCTTCAGACTGAGAGTCAGCGAGGGGGACACTGGCTGTAGGGGAAGGTTCAGAACACAGCAGAGCCGGTACAGATGGCTAAGGAAAGGTGGAGCCCACAATAGCCCATTGTTGGCTGGGGACGAGGTGATAATGAAATATATGGCTGCAAACAGCGGAACTGGTAGGATGACTAGGGTAGGGGAGGGACGGAGAGAGAGGGGATGCAAGGGTTACTTGAAATTAGAGAAATCAATATGCCGCTGTGTTGTAAGCTGCCAAAGTGAAATATGAGGTAAAATATGTGGCCTTACTCTGACGGTGGAGGAGGCCCAGGACAGAAAGGACATTATCGGCTATTCAGCCCACAGGACCCATGCCGACCATGAGAAGGGTTGATGTTGGGAAGTTAGAACCCGAGTGGCCTGATTCGGCTCCTTTAACGTGAACTTATGAGTACATAGCTGGGACATGGATTTTGAGGTATCACAAAATAAATAAATTGGATGGATAAATCTAATTCCATGGCCATTGAGAATATTCAAACAAATATAATTTTGAAATGTAACAGGGATGATGTGCTTCACACTTCCTTGGTCATCTGGTACCCGTCCTGTTGTGTTCTGGCCTTTTCCTACCTCCAGTTCCCTCCCCTTTCAGTCAGAAGAAGGGTCTCGACCCGAAATGTCACCCATCCTTTTTCTCCAGAGATTCTGCCTGTCCCACTGAGTTACTGCAGCACTTTGGGTCTATCTTAAGAATGTTTCTTGTTCAGTATACATTTCTCATGTACTGGAGATTGTTGGTGAGACGACATTCATCGCTTTTCACGAATTGCCCTTGAACTATGTGGCTTGCTGGGAGGTGGCAGAGCACATTTAAGGGCCACATTTTTGGTCAACCGGGTGAAAATATCAGATTTCTTCCCCTGTGTCATCAATGAAGCAGATGTGTTTTAATTCATCTGAATTAGGGTGGCACAGTATCGCAATGGTAGAATTTCTGCCTCACAGCACCAGAGACCTGCGTTCGATCCTCACTACCTGTGCTGTCTCTACCGAGTTTGTACGTCCTTCCAGTGACCTGCGTGGGTTTTCTCCGGGTGCTCTGGCTTCCTCTCACACTCCAAAGATGTACAGGTTTGTAGGTTAATTGGCTTGGTATAAATGTTGATTGTCCCGAGTGTACAGGATAGTGTCAATGTGCGGGGATCGGTGGTCGGCACCGACTTGGTGGGCTGAAGGGCTGTAAGTCTAAACTAAACTAAACTAAACAAGCCTCCGAACCTTAAAACCTTTTCAAAAATGTTGAGCTGGGCATTTCTAGGTTTTATGAGGAAGCACAAATGAACCTGGGTAACTGAAGGACTCTCTCCCGAAGACGTTGATGTAACCAGGAGGTTTGGAGGAGATGGTGAGGCTTGGGAGGGGAGCAGTAGAAAACTGAATCATATGATTTGTCCTTTTCCATATCTTTCATTCATTTGTTATATGTACTATTTCATACCTCTAGTTTCCCTCTCCCCTGACTCTCAGTCTGAAGAAGGGTCTCGACCCGAAACGTCACAAATTCATTCTCTCCAGAGATGCTGCCTGTCCGGCTGAGTTACTCCAGCTTTTTGTGTCTTTCTTTGGTGACCGGTTGCATCGAGGCTTGGTTCGGTAACTTTAGCGTCCAGGAGCGGAAAAGAAATTCAGAAAGTTGAGACCACCAGTCCATCATCGGCTCTGACCTCCCTACCATCGAAGGGATCTATCGCAGTCGCTGCCTCAAAAAGGCTGCCAACATCATCAAGGACCCACATCATCCTGGTCACACACTCATCTCTTCACTGCCATCAGGTAGAAGGTACAGGAGCCTGAAATCTGGTACATCCAGGTTCAGGAACAGCTGCTTCCCCACAGCCATCAGGCTATTAAACTCGGCATCAAACAAACTCTGAACTATAACAGCATATTGCACTTTATCTGTTTATTTATGTGTATATATGGTCTATGCTTTATAGACACACTGAACTGTTCTGTATTTATGCTTACAATACTCTGTGGTGCTGCAGCAAGCAAGAATGTCATTGTCCTATCTGGGACACATGACAATAAACTCTCTTGACTTGACTTGACTAAACCAGCATCTGCAGTTCCTTCCGACACACTAGCCAGAATAGAAATGTGTCCAAAAAGCCCACCAAAGTCAAACACTGCCACCTGCTGGCTGCCAGGAAGCCTGTCCGGGGAATGTGGAAACGTGAAACTGATGGCTATGATCATTGAGGAATTTAAAAGCTGTTGTACGGGTTGGGCAACTGTGAAAGTCCTCTTTGACTCCAAGTCCACCATCATGAAGTTCTTGGTTTCCCCTGCCCGGTAGATCTGGTCTCGTTCCCCCTTCCCTCAATACGGAACAAGGATAAGAGTTCAAAATGTTGGAGTAACTCAGTGGGGCAGTCAGCATCTCTGGAGAGAAGGAACGGGTGACGTTTCAGGTTGAGACCCTTCTTCAGACTGAGAGTCAGGGGAAATATGGAAGGGTACAGAGACCATATAAAGTGTGGAAAAGGACAGATTTGGGTATATGACAATTAAACACTCTTGATTCTTGACTTCCAAGTAACTATAATAATAATAATAATAATGGATGGGATTTATATAGCGCCTTTCTAGAATACTCAAGGCGCTTTACATCGCATTATTCATTCACTCCTCAGTCACACTCGGTGGTGGTGAGCTACTTCTGTAGCCACAGCTGCCCTGGGGCAGACTGACGGAAGCGTGGCTGCCAATCTGCGCCTACGGCCCCTCCGACCACCACCAATCACTCACACACATTCACACACAGGCAAAGGTGGGTGAAGTGTCTGGCCCAAGGACACAACGACAGTATGCACTCCAAGCGGGATTTGAACCGGCTACCT
Source organism: Amblyraja radiata (assembly GCF_010909765.2). NCBI lineage: Eukaryota > Metazoa > Chordata > Chondrichthyes > Rajiformes > Rajidae > Amblyraja > Amblyraja radiata. The sequence continues at coordinate 20,524,646 of NC_045960.1, read as the reverse complement.
TCCGGTCGCCAGCCGAACACTTAGCCCATTGTGCCATCTGTCGTCCATCTATGTACTTGACTTTACAATGCTGTGTAATGGAATTCTTCCCCCTATAATTAATAGAATGATATAATGGTTATAAATGCCTGTGGGATCTAGGACATAGGTTTAAGGTGAGGGGCGGAAAGATTTAATAGGAATCTGAAGGGTTACATTCTCACACATGGGGTGGTGGGTGTATGGAACAAGTTGCCGGAGGAGGTAGTTGAGGAAGGGACTATCGCAACATTTAAGAAACAATTGGTCAGGTACATGGTCAGAACAGGTTTAGAGGGATATGGTCCAAACGCAGGTGGGACTAGTGTAGATGACACATGTTGGTCGGTGTGGGCAAGTTGGGCCGAAGGGCCTGTTACCACATTGTATGACTCTATAACTCTATGACACTAATATGATACAATGCATCAATGCTACTCATGTGTCCTCTTTAACCAAAGCACCCATGAAGTGTTGGTCGCCTACAACAGTGAGGCAGACAGCATCCTCACTGTGAAACACAGAACCTTATCAGTGATACGTACAATCACACAGTGACACGTATTAGTTAGAGGTCTAAGATCATCTTCTATCTCTTTTTCAAACCAGGTTAGATCCCACAGGCATTTATAGCCATTACATAATTCTAAATAATTATAGGAGGAAGAATTCCATTAAGACAGCATTGTAAAGAGAAGCCATGTACATAATTACTTGTACGTCAAGAATCAAGAGTGTTTTAGTGTCATATATCCCAAATCCGAACAATGAAATTTTAACTTGCAGCAGCTCAACAGATATGTAAATATAATAATCTATAAACACTTTAATATACAAAAACGTTCAGTATATATATATGTGTGTATATATATTATATATATATAATTATATACACACACAAACCAGTATAAATACTGGTGCATATACAGTATATATGATACATATATATTATACACACCCACACACACACATATATACATACATATATATACATACACATATACACACCCGCACCCATATATTTATATATGTATGTGTATATATACATATATATACATATATATGTGTACCCATATGGTTGCGGGGGGGGGGGGGGGGGGCGGCCTGCGGAATCACACATACACACTAACCACCCCACACACTTACACACTAACCACCCCCCCCCCCCCCACACACACACACACACTAACTCCCCCCTTGATATTATATTAATATTATTCATCCACTCGAGAGGGAGAGGTGGGGGGGGGGGGGTAGAGAGGGAGAGGGTGAGGGAGGTAGAGAGGGAGTGGGAGGGGGGTATAGTGGGATGGGGGGGTAGATTTTGAGGGGTGGGGGGGGCGTGACGTCAATCAAATCGCGTGGACGATTCTGTGCGTGAGGCGGCGCCCAGCAGACCCATTGTGACGTCATCAGCGAGGGCTGCTCGTTTAAATTCAAAGTCTTTTGATATTTTTAAACATTTTCAGTAATGTCGAGAAATAAAGCATTAAATTTTCAGGTAAGGTGATTTGGGACTCGACGGGAAAAATGTCAACCGGAATATGTAAATATTTTATTGTTACCGCGTAGTTTTTTTGCGAAGATGTAAAGACACACATACACACATACAAGATCAGTGTTTTATTAGGTACTAGACCAAGCGGGATCGGTTGGGTCCCGTCCCCTCAATGGCAGAGGGAGGGCAGGGGCAGAGGGAGGGCAGGGGCAGAGGGCAGAGGGCAGAGACAGAGGGAGGACAGGGGCAGAGGGCAGGGGCAGAGGGCAGAGACAGAGGGCAGGGGCAGAGGGAGGGCAGGGGCAGAGGGCAGAGACAGAAGGAGGTCAGGGGCAGAGGGCAGAGACAGAGGGAGGGCAGGGGCAGAGGGCAGAGGGCAGAGACAGAGGGCAGAGACAGAGGGCAGAGGCAGACAGAAGGGGCGGGGGGGGGCAGAGAGTGAGCGGGGGAGGGGGCAGAGTTGGGGAGGCAGAGAGGGAGCGGGCGGGGGGCAGAGAGGGAGTGGAGGGGTACAGAGGGGGAGGGGGGGTAGAGTTTGAGGGGTAGGGGGGACACGCAGCGTAATAGGGGAGGGCTGGTTCCCGAACGCAATACTCCCTCACTCCAGCTCCAGGCTCTGCTTCTGCCCAGGTCCAGGTCCAGGTCCAGTTGCCGGGCTCGGGCTCGGCTCGGGCTCGGCCTGCGGCAGCAACCTCCCCACCATGCGCCAACCCGAGGCGAGTACAGGGCCCGACTTGTTCATTCTTTCTGCGTCTTTTGAATAACTGGGGTGGCGGGGTGGGAGTGGTCGGGGTGGGGGGGTGACGTCATTCGCAGCGCATGGGAGACGTCACGCGGAGCAGACACATTGTGACATCATCAGCGAAAGACAGTTGTTTTTGAAGTTTAAGTTTTGTCAGATTTTTGAACATTTTCTGTAATAAATCGAGAAATAAAGCATGACATTTTCAGATAAGGCAATTTTGGAATCCACGGGAAAAATGCCTACCGGAATATGTACAAAATGTACTGTTACCGCGTCGTTTTTTCGCGAAGATGTGATTACACACAAACACACAAACAAATAAATACACATCCAAGATCTGAGTTTTATAAATATAGAGATATAGATATGATGCTATATAAATGTCACCCATTCCTTCTCTATAGAGATGCTGCCTATACCGCTGATACTCCAGCTTTTTGTGTCTATCTTCAGTTTAAACCAGCATCTGTGGTTCCTTCCTGCACACACACACATATACATATACATATGCATATACATATACATATACATATACATATAATATACATATGCATATACATATACATATACATATACATATACATATACATATCATATACATATGCATATACATATACATATACATATACATGGGTCCCGTCCCCTCAACACGCGGTTGCGGAGGGGGGGAGGGGGCGCGCCGGCCAACCGCGTCACTCACACTATCCCCCGCTTGATATTATATTAATATTATAATTAATATCAATGAATATTTAATTAAGAGAGAGACAGAAGGAACTGCAGATACTGGTTTACCAACAAAGACACAAGGTGTTGCAACTCAGTGGGTCAGACAGCTTCTCTGGAAGACGTGGATAACTGACATTTTGGATCAAGACCCTTCTTCCGATTTATTTAGTTAGTTAGATTTAAATCCCACAGAGATGCCTTGGAGGGATTTGAACACCTCTCTCTGCTTCCCTGCACTATCAAGCACATCGTTTACTGATCAGGAACATTGACCTGTGGAGTAAATATGACAATTCCAAGTTGAAAAATATCCAATGTTGAAATGTTGTAGTAAATGAGTGGCTTTGGCACAAAGTGACCATGGGGCACTTGGAATCCACAGCGTCAAAGGTGGATGGTGCTGCAAGGTTTGTAATGTAAAAGATCAGTTCCCCATCTGCTTGCTTCCATTCACAGTCTGGAACCTGACCTATGGTTCTCTTCAAACTGATTTTCCATTGTTTGTTTTATAATTATGACACAAATCCAAATTGAAGTCTGCAGACTGTTCATCTAAATATATTAAACCTGGGAGCTTTGTCTAACTCACCACCCTCTGAAGAAAGAAATTCCTCCTAATCTTCTTTCTAAAGGTTCGTCCTTTTATTTTGAGGCTGTGCCCTCCGGTCCTCGACTCTCCCACTAGTGGAAACATCCTCTCCACATCTGTTGGCGGCCTCTGCTGTCTAAACCTAGGACTGCAAGATGTGACACTCAATCTCATCACCGCCTTCACAAAATCTAAATACTGCATGGTGTGGAGCTCATAGAACAGAAAGGGAAACATATTCACGATCAAAAACTGAAGGAAGTTCTCCCAGTACAAGTAAGGTAACTTCTCCAGAAAATAAAAATGCAGTGGGAAGAGCACACTTACAAAAGAGAAAGGCAGATGGCTAATCAGCTCCAATGGAAGGGTGTTCCATTTTCCTCTGCACTGGGACCAAACAATGACGTTGTAACTTATGCAAGACAACAGTGGTGCAGCGATAGAGTTGGTGCATCACAGCGCCAGACACTCCCGTTCCATCGTGGCCTCGGGTGCTGACTGTGTGGAGTTTGCACCTTCTCCCCGGGACCGTGTGGGTTTCCTCTGGGTCCTCTGGTTTCCTCCCACGTCCCAAAGACGTGCGGGTTTGTAGGTTGATTAATCCTCTGTAAATTGCAACCTAGTGTGTGGGGAGTGGATGAGAAAGTGGGATTACGTAGAACTAGTGTGATGTTTTTTGCAGTTCACAAAAGAAGATGTTACTACTTGACCATGTTCTGACCATCTATAAATCCTGTGTCTCCTCTCCAGATATCTGCAATTTGGCTATATTTTAATCATCGTAAAAAATGTTTCAACTAGATTTTTATTCCTATGTTTGTTGACTGGTAGCCGTTAAGTGACCAGGTACAATTTCATTAGTTCTCTGGATTCAATGTGAACCAAGCTACAATCATCTTAATCTCAAATAATTACTTACTTTAGACTTCAGAGTTTAGAGATACGGTGTGGAAACAGACCCTTTGGCCCGCCAAGTCCGCACCGACCAGCAATCACCCCGTACACTACCACTATCTTACACACACTGGGGACAATTCAACAACTTACAGAAGCCAATTAACCTACAAACCTGCACGTCCTTGGAAAGTGGGAGGAAACCGGAGCACCCGGAGGAATCCCAACACGGTCACAAGGGGAACATACAAACTCCGTACAGACAGCACCCGTAGTCAGGATCGAATCCAGGTCTCTGGCGCTGTGAGGCAGCAACTCTACCACTGTGCCGTCAAAGCCAAATGAAACCAATTTGGTTTCAAAGCCAATTTCATTATTTTACATTAAGTTTACATGGTCATTAATTGACTTAATGTAAACAGTTTACATGAAGTCATCTCTTATCACGATTGAAATGGCTCTTGCATGAGGAATCCAGTACAACTTTAATGGCTGGTTTTATAAAACCAAAAATTTGTTTGCTCTTTGTTTTTCTTGCCTCCTTTGCCTTTTTACAACTTTTTATAGGTTAGAGTGCATGTTGGTAAGTTGTTAATTTGTTGAATACACATGTCTGAATGCAGCAGACTGATTACTTGCTTGTTAACTTACAGCCTACGGCAAGGTTATCCATTCAGTGGATGGCAGAGTCTGAACATGTCAAATGAAATACCTGTAGTCGCGTACGGAAAATACACTGGGCAAATGTTGGTCACATTTTGGATGACTAGTCAATGACAATCAAACCATTTTATTCTCCATAACGTTCATGCTTAGTGTTGGGAACATTTTTTAGCAGTGTTTAGGATTTAAATGAATCGTTCTGCTTTGGTTTATTTCCTGCACAATGGCTGTTTCACTTGCAGTGTAGGATTTTATTGCATCATTTTCTGCTGGAAAACAACAACCTTTGCAAAAAGAAGGTGATGCCGAGAAGTTAGCAGTACATAGTTAGCAGGAGATAAAGTCAACAAAGATGTTCTGCTCTCAGCTCTTCGTGTTTGACTGTGAATGATCAGATATAATAGGGTTCACATTTGTTCCAGTTTCTACATCACAACAGCGACCAAACTTCAAAAGGAGATGAAGAGCATGCAGGGTTACAAACTACTTCCTTTACTTTTATGTTGATGCTGATTTGGGAGGCACAGTTTCACAGCAGTAGAGTTGCTGCCTAACATCGCCAGAGGCCCGGGTTTAATCCTGACTACCGCTGCTGTCAGTACAGAGTTTGTACATTCTGCCCGTGACCTGCACAGGTTTTCTCCGGTTGCTCCAATTTCATCCCACACTCCAAAGATTGGCAGGTTTGTACGTTAATTGACATTGGTAAGTTGTAAAGTTGTCCCTAGCGTGTAGGGTAGTGCTAGTGTTCGCTGGTTGTCGTGGACAAGATTAGATTCTTTATTTCTCCTGTTTTACCTATACATTTTATTAACTCATTAATCCTTTTATCTTTTCCAAACCAGATATAGACAAGCACAAAGATGGGACAAAGACCAAGGTCACCAGGGATTTGATGAAAGTTGAAGAGCAGTGGGTGAGATGGTTTAGGATGGGATGGAGATGGTTTAGGATGGTCTTAAATTAGGGGTGGCATGGTGGCGCAGTGGCACAGCAGTAGAGTTGCTGCCTCACAAAACCAGAGACCCGGGTTTGATCCTGACTATGCGTGCTGTCTGTACGGAGTTTGCACGCTCTCCCCGTCACCTGCGTGGGTTTTCTTCGGGTGCTCCGGTTTCCTCCCACACTCCAAAGACGTACAGGTTTGTAGGTTAATTGGCTTCAGTAAATTGTAAATTGTCCCTGGTGTGAGTAGGTGTCAACTTCTCTACATCTGCAAGACCAAGTGCAGGCTCGACGTTTGTTTTGCTGAACACCCCCACTCAGTCTGTCTTAACCAAGCTGATCTCCCGGTGGCTCAGTACTTCAACCACCCCTCACATTCCCAATCTAACCTTTCTGTCCTGGGCCTCCTCCATTGTCAGAGTGAGGCCCAGCGCAAATTGGAGGAACTGCACCTCATATTTTGCTTGGGTAGTTTACACCCCAGCGGTATGAATATTGACTTCCCCAACTTCAAATAGCCCTGGCTCTCTCTCTTCATTCCCCTCCCCCTTCCCAGTTCTCTCACGAGTCCCACTGTCTCCACCTACATTCTTTCTTTGTCCTACCCCCTCCCCTGACATCAGTCTGAAGAAGGGTCTCGACCCGAAACGTCGCCAATTCCTTCTCTCCATAGATGCTGCCTCACCCGCTGAGTTTCTCCAGCATTTTGTGTCTGCCTACTGGTTTTATGTGATGTTTAACAAAGATTTCAATGTAAAATAATGACGCATTTGTACGCATTCCTTTTTGTCTCCCTCTCGACCCGGGTTCGATCCTGACTACAGGTGCTGTCTGGACATTCTCCCTGTGACCTGCGTGGGTTTTCTCCAGGTGCTCCGGTTTCCTCCCACACCCCAAAGACATGCAGGTTTGTAGGTGAATTGGCTTTGTAAAATTGTGAATTGTCTCTAGTGTGTGGGATAATGCTAGTGTACGGGGATCGCTGGTCTGTGCCGTCTCGGTGGGCTAAAGAGCTGTTTCAGTGCTATACCTCTAAACTAAACTGAGAAATGGATGAATACAGACCAATGTGAGGTGTTGCATTTTGGGAAGTCTAACATGGGCAGGACCCACACTGGGAATGGTAGGGCTCTAGGTAGTGTTGTAGAGCAGAGGGATCTAGGAGTGCAGGTACATACTGTAGTTCCTTGAAGGTGGAGTTCGAGGTAGATAGGGTGGTCAAAAAAGCTATTGGCACATTGGCCTTTATCATTCAGAATATTAGGCAGAGACGTTGGGAGGTCATGTTGCAGATGTAGAAGACGTTGGTGAGGCCATATTTAGAGTATTGTAGGTAGACATAAATGCTGGAGAAACTCAGCGGATGAGGCAGCATCTATGGAGCGAAGGAATAGGTGACGTTTCGGGTCGAGACCCTTCTTCTTCAGAAGAAAGGAAGAGATGGAGCCAATAGGCTGTGGGAGAGCTGGGAAGGGGATGGGAAAGAGGGAGAAAGCAAGGACTACCTGAAATTGGAGAAGTCAATGTTCATACCACTGGCGTGTAAACTGGCCAAGCAAAACATGAGGTGTTGCTCCTCCAATTTGCGGTGGGACTCACTCTGGCCATGGAAGAGGCCCAGGACAGAAGGGTCGGATTCGGAATGGGAGGGGGAGTTGAAGTGCTGAGCCACCGGGAGATCAGGTTGGTTATTGGGAACCGAGCAGAGGTGTTGGGCGAAGCGATCGCCAAGCCTACGCTTGGTCTCACCGATGTAGAGCAACTGACACCTAGAGCAGCGGATGCAATAGATGAGGTTGGAGGAGGTGCAGGTGAACCTCTACTTCACCTGGAAAGACTGCTTGGGTCCCTGGATGGAGTCGAGGGGGGAGGTAAAGCGACAAGTGTAGCATTTCCTGCGAGTGCAAGGGAAAGTACCAGGGAGGAGGTGGGTCGGGTGGGAAGGGAAGAATTGACCAGGGCTGTTCAGGGTTGTAAGTTATAAGAAAGTTGTTGTCATGCTGGAAAAGGCACACAGAAGATTTACGAGGATGTTGCCAGGACTAGAGGGTCTGAGCTAACGGGAGAGGTTTAGCAGGCTGGGACTTTATTCCTTGGAGCGCAGGAGGACGAGGGGTGATCTTATATAGAGGTGTATAAAATAATGAGAGGAATAGATCGTGTAGCTGCACAGAGTCTCTTGCCCAGAGTAGGGGCATCGTGGATCTGAAGACATCGTTTTAAGGTGAAGGGGAAAAGAGTTAACAGGAATCTGAGGGGTAAACATTTCACACAAAGGGTGGTGGGTGTATGGAACGATGCCGGAGGAAGTAGTTGAGGCTGGGATTATTGCACCGTTTAAGAAACAGTTAGACAAGTACTTGGATAAGACAGGTTTGGAGGGATATGGGCAAAATGCAGGCAGATGGGACTAGTCTAGATGGACATGTTCGCTGGTGTGGGCAACTTGGGCTGAAGGGCCTGTTTACATGCTGTATTGCTATGACTCTATGACTATGACTATGATTTAAGTTTGGTTTGATTGTAATTATGTATAGTGTTGTAAAGGAAGGAACTGCAGATGCTGGTTTACACCAAAGATTGACCAGTGTTGGAGTAACTCAGTGGGTCAGGCAGCATCTCTGGAGAAAAGGAATAGGTGACATTTCGGGTCCGAAGAAGAAGGCTCTCGACCCGAAACATCACCTTTTCCTTTTGTCCAGAGAAGCTGCCTGATCCAATGAGCTACCCCAGCATTTAATGTATAGTATTATCTGATGAGATTGGATAGCATGCAAGACAAAGCTTTTCACTCTACCCCGGTTAACGTGACATTAATCAACCTAAACTAATAACGAGAAATAAACTATGACGAGAAATAAGCGAAAGACATTGAATTTGTCATTGGTGACAGACAGCAGGCTGCAGTCAAGAGGTCTCAGTACCAATTGAGCTAATTTCTACAAATGGGCAATGTTTTTGGATCAGTAATAGTAAAGTATGTCAGAGATATTCTTTTAACAATTGAATTCTCATGAAGCATTGTAATGCAAGAAGAACATCTAGCAGCACAGCACATCTATTGGCCGCACGGCAGTGTAGCCGTAGAGTTGTGGTTAGAGTCACACCTCCACAGACCCAGGTTCGATCCTGACCTCAGGTGCTGTCTGTACGGAGTTAGCAAGCTCCCTCTGTGACCATGTGGGTTTCCTCTGGGTGCTCCAGCTTCCTCCCACAACCCAAAGACATGCAGGTATTTAGGTGAATTGACCCCTAATGTGTAGAGAGTGGATGAGAAAGTGGGATACCATGTGAACGGGTGATCGATGGTCGGCGTAGACTCGTGGGTCTAGTGGTCTGTTTCACTGCTGTATCTCTAAACTGAAGCAAAATAAATCTGCACTCAGCAAGCTCCCACAAACACCAATGTGTTAATGACCGGATAATATGTATGAAGAAATGCTAAATATGCTCAGCCTATCTCTGATAAAAATCAAATGGATGCTTATCTTGCAGTCATAAATCAAACTACTGTGCTTTGTTTTTCAGAGCCAGACCAGGAGAAGCAATCACATGGGACACAAATAATGATCCCGAACGATAAAAAACAAAATTGGCTTCAGTTAAAAAAAAAAATGATGTTCCTATTTCTAGACTGTGGCATATGTTTGAAGTGTATAGGAGGCGATGAAATGGATAAGACACTCTGATACAGCAGCAGGATACAGCTGTTAAGTGATTCATGTAAACAAGTCATGAAGAAGTCTTCAGTCGAGTGTGATAGATTCAGACCTTAGTTTGGAATCTTATGCACAGAAGTGATAGTCTGGCATTTCAGGCATCTGAACGGCCCTAATCTGTCATGTTGATAAAGAACGCTATTACTTTGGCCGTCAACGAGCAGGAAACTTAGGCGGGGCAGGCAGCATCCGTGGAGGGAAAGGATCGATGACGTTTCAGGAGCGGAACTCTTCTTCAGACTTCGGACTGGTCTGAAGAAAGGTCTCAACCTGAAACGTTATTCATTCCTTCTCTCCAGAGACGCTGCCTGTCCCGCTGAGTTACTCCAGCATTTTGTGTCTGTCTTCGGTGAAAACCAGCATCTGCAATTCCTTCCTACTCAGGTTAAACTATTAATTAAATAAAGCAAACACATATACAGGTGAGGGGCAAATTGTCTCCAGTCATGTTGCCTACCAATAAGTTGTGTTAATTGTGTTAATCTCAATCTACAACATTCAGTGCAAGATATACGATTGAAGTCTGATAAAATCTGATTAAAGGTTAATAAAGATTTAATGATTAATGATTAATCAATAAAAATGATGAATCAATGAGGAAGATGGAAGATCGGGACCACACTCTAGCTGATTCAGTTATCTGATAACAGTGGAGTTTGCACGTTCTCCCTGTGGGTTGCCCCTGGTGTGTAGGATAGTGTTGGTCGGCATGGACTCGGTGGGCAGAAGGGTCTGTTTCTACGCTGTATCTCTAAAGTAGAGTAAAGTAACCTAAGTGAAGTAGTCAGAAGCAGGGTCGTGACCTGAAACATTCCCTGCCCTTTCCCTCTGCAGAATTTGTTGAATACCTTCAGCACTCTGTGTTTTAGCTGTACGTCTTCACTACTTGCAGCATGCCACAACAAAATGTCCGCAAACATAAAGCTGTCAGGTTTATAAAAGTTAACTTTGCGCGGTACGCTCTCCAGATTTTAATCTGCTTCTTCTCTCAATTTCAGAGTAGAGGGGAGATTCCTGAGCAAAGCCAAGCGATGTACAGCCTGTAGATGGTGGAGGAGATACAGGGATAAGCAGGGGCTTGCTGCACCAGCTCACAGTGGATTCAATGAGTCATCAGCTATCATCACTCTGGCCATCAATTGCTTTAGCGAAAGGCCAACATAATGAGAACAAGAACCACAGTGAGGCTGAAAACACCCTGTTGAAATCTCGGGCTCCCACAACTCTTAGAAGCAAGGCTTGGAGAACTCTTAGAAGCAAGGCTGTGAGAAAAAGTGTTTCCTCGTCTCCGTTCTAAATGGCTTACTCCTTATTCTTAAACATCCTTATACCTTTAGAAAGAAGATGAGGAAGACATTCTTAAGCCAGAGAATGATGAATCTGTAGAATTCATTGCCACAGACGGCTGTGAAGGACAGGTCACTGGGTATTTTTAAAGCGGAGATCGACAGATTCTTGATTAGTGGCGTTAAAGGCTATGGGGAGAAGGCAGGAGAATGGGGCTGAGAGGGAAGTATAGATCAGCCATGATTGAATGGTGGAGCAGACTTGTAATATTGTGAACTTGTAATATTGAATCTCTATGGAGTGCTTTGACCGTTGGTGGAAGAATTATGAAGAGGTTTCTGGCTAATCTCTCACAATATTTGTGGAACGGCACGGTGGTGCAGCGGTAGAGTTGCTGCCTCACAGCGCTAGAGACCCGGGTTTGATCCTGACCACTGGTGCCATCTGTACAGAGTTTGTGTTCTTCCTGTGAACTGCGTGTGTTTTCTCCTGGTGCACCGGTTTCCTCCCACACTGCAAAGGCGTGCAGGCTTGTAGGTTAATTGGCTTTGGTAAAAATTGTCAATTGTCCCTCGTGTGTGTAGGGTAGTGTAAATGTGCAGGGATCGCTGGCTGGTGTGGACTCGCTGGGCCAAAGTTTCTGCGCTGCACCTCTAAACTTAACTAAACTGAACTAAACTAAATTGTCTGAAGAAGGGTTTCGGCCCGAAACGTCGCCTATTTCCTTCGCTCCATAGATGCTGCTGCACCCGCTGAGTTCCTCCAGCAATTTTGTGTACCCTAAACTAAATTTCTGTTGAGTGGCGCTCAGTAGATGGAGCTACTCACACAGACTTAAGGTTACTAGGATTTTAAATGCGCTGTTTAAAAAAAAAAACCACGTATGTTTTGGTGCTGTGAGGCAGATGAGCGTGACTGAGATAGCTACAAATCTCTGAGTAAGATGGTCACACCCTTGTTCAGCAATCCTCACTCTCTATCAGTCTGGGAAACTAGTCATGACATATAGTTGACCCCTTGTTAGCGAAGATCAAAGATTAGGTTGCGAAGGAAACAAGCTTTGGTTGAAACAGTTGCTTGCAAAACGCAGAGTCTTGGTAAACTTCATTAGTGGAAAACTCCGCACGTCGGGTGGCACAGCGGTAGAGTTGCTGCCTCACAGCGCCAGTGACCCGGCTTTGATCCTGACTATGGGTGCTGTCTGTACGGAGGTTTTATGTTCTCCCCGTGACCGTGTGGGTTTTCTCCGGGTGCTCCGGATTCCTCCCATGCTCCAAGCACGTACAGGTTTGTGGGCTAATTGGCTTTGGTAAAAATTGTAAATTTCCCCTAGTGTGTAGGATAGTGTTAGTGTGTAGGGATCGCTGGTCGGCACGGACTCGGTGGGCCGAAGGGCCTGGTTCCGTGCCGTATCACTAAACTAAATTAAAGGAGCGAGCGGGGGTGATGGCACTCTGATACTTCTTGCCGTAAATGCATCATTCTGGCGTAGGATGCTGTTACACTTAAAGAGTGCACCGTCTAAGTTCAAGTGCCAAAGTACGCTTGAAATAATTTGAGGGATGTTTTACTAAATACCAAGGGATTAACAGAGTGGGGGAAATAAATTTTCCTTTCAAATGCTGATGAAAAGCAATGTGAAAACAAAGAGAATAAAGAAGAAAATGTAGAGTTGTTCCTGGTGCTGTAGTGCAGGGTCATGACTTGAGATGCTGATGATTTTGAGCCTTTCTAAAACAATCGTGGCCCCAAATCTACATGGGGATCTCAGCCATGTTATTTTAGAACTCGCTGACAGCCACAGAATAATACCTGTAATACTTGGTGGGTGTGGTCCCTCAAACAGGTCACCTTCATGGTCTGGGAACAGCTCCGTCCAAGACCACAAGAAATTGTCGAGAATTGTGGACGCAGCCCAGACCATCACACAAACCAACCCCCTTTCCATTGACTCCATTTATACCTCAAGTTGCTTCGGCAAGGTCAGCAGCATAATCAAGGACCAGCTTCACCCCGGCTACTCCCTCTTCTCCCCTCTCCCATCGGGCAAGAGGTACAGAAGTGTGAAAACGCACACCTCCAGATTCAGGGACAGTTTCTTCCCAGCTGTTATCAGGCAACTGAACTATTTTACCAACAATGTGAGCCTAGTCCTGACCTACCATCTACTTCATTGGAGATCCTTGTACTATTAATCCGACTTAACTGGACTTTACCTTGCATTAAACATTATTTACGTCATTCCCTTTATCATGTACACTGTAGATGGCTCGATTGTAATCATGTATTGTCTTCCCGCTGACTGGTTAGCACGCAACAAAAGCTTTTCCCTGTACCTCGGTACAAGTGACCATAAACCAAGCTCAAACTCAAACTTCATATGACAGGGCAACACCCATGGGCTGAGGCTTTCCTGGAACTGGTGATGGTTGAAGAATATAGATAAAGTGATCAAACCTACACAGGTTTTGAGTTAGTCATGTTGGTCATGATTTCAATCCTGCTGAAGTTTGCTTGCAGTCATTTAGTTTAATTTAGAGAGACAGCACGGGAACAGGCCTGACAGCCCACCAGGTCCGCGCTGACCTTCGATCATCCGTGCACACTAGTCGTATGTTATCCACGTTCTCATCCACTCCCTACACACTAGGGGACAATTTACAGAAGTCAATTATCCCATGTCGGACAACACCTGCATGTCTTTGGGGTGTGGGAGGAAACCGGAGCGCCCGGAGGGAACCCACACGGTCACAGGGAGAAGGTACAAACTCCACACTGACTGCACCCAAGGTCAGGATGGAAGCCGCGTCTCTGGCACTGTGAGGCAGCAGCTCGATCAGCAGCTCTAATTTAGTAATGGGCCAAACGCAGGCAGGTGGGACGAGTGTAGATGGGACATGTTGGTCAGTGTGGACAAGTTGGGCCGAAGGGCCTGTTTCCACGCTGTATGACTATGACTATATGGCTCTAAATTCAGAATTAATCATCTTATATTCCACTGGAAATCCACTTGTTAAAAATTAAATCCACTTGCTAAAAATGTTTTTCCCACTAAAATGTAATCCCTCTGCACTTTGCAAACAACCCACTTCGGAAGCACCTCATGGTTTTGAAGACAATTACAGGAGTAGACTTTAAACAGTTTACTTATCAAATCAAACTGCATCAATGTTGACAATCCCTTCACTGATAAATACTAACATGAACAAAAGACCTGTCTGATAACCCGTTTTTTGCGATCTGCCTGGCAACCCACATACACTGTTATAATAAGCCCATCTCACCACTGGCTTGACAAGGATGCCAATGAGAAGCTGGAGTCTGATCATTTCCCCACAGACTAAACTTGAAGGTTCAACCTAACAGTCCACTGCTAAAACGTTATGTCGTTCCCCTTGACATCAAAGGGTGACGGGTGTATGGGACGAGCTGCCGCAGGAGGTAGATGAGGCAGATACTATCATAACATTTAAGAAACATTTTAGACTGGTACATGGATAGGACACGTTTAGAGGAATATGGGCCAAACGCAGGCAGGTGGGACTAGTGTAGATGGGACATGTTGGTCGGTGTGGACATGTTAGTCAGTTTTCAGCATGGACTCGGTGGGCCGAAGGGCCTGTTTCTATGCTGTATCTCTAAACTAAACTAAACTAATCTAAACTAAACTAAACTAAACTAAACTAAACTAACAACTTTGAATTTGAAGGGTACAAGATGACACCGAAACATGACAATTCTTGTGGACTGGCTCAGTATAATCATCTTTTCTTACACTCTTGTATTTAAATTTGATTGTACTCATATTGTAATATTTGTATTCAACTGAACAAAAAGGGAATTTCACTGTATGTAGGTACCAGTGACAATAAAGTACTCTTGACCCATTGAACCAGTTACTTGAGGACAAGGAACTTCCATTTTATATCCTAAACCACAACCTACTGAAGTAACTTAGCGGGTCAGGCAACATCACTTGCAAACATGGATAGGTGACGCTTCAGGTCAGGACTCTTCCTCAGTCTGATCCATGTTCTCCGGAGATGCTGCCTGGACCGACTCAGTTGCTCCAGCACTTTGTGTCCTTCTTATTTGTAAACCAACATCTTGTTATAAACCAGGAACAAAATATCTTTCAAATAGTGTAGGAAGGAACTGCGGATACTGGTTTATTCCGAAGATAGACACAATGTGCTGGAGTAACTCAGCGGGACAGGCTGCATCTCTGGAGATAAAAAGGGTTAGGTGACGTTTTGGGTTTGGACCCTTCTTCAGACTCTGTCTATCTAGATCTTTCAAAGAGCCATCAATGGATAAATGACACGTTGCAATATCATAATGAGCCATGTCTCAATTCCATGATATAAATAGACCTTCACCCTCGGAATGGTTGACATTGACAAAGGTACAGCAGCCTGAGAACCATGACCTCCAGGTTCAAGAACAGCTTCTTCTCATTAACCATCAGGCTCTTGTACCACCCACCACAATCCTAACATAACCTTATCACAGCACCAAAGTACTATGGACCTTGTTTGGCCACTAATTTATTGTACATTTATTCGTTATGTTGTTACGCTTAATGTGCCTGTAAAGCTGCAGCAAGTAGGAATTTCATTGTTCCGATCCTGGTGCAATAGACAATGATTCACTCTTGACTTGATCTTTGACATGCCATTTACCAGCCATTGCATACTACCTCCGTCAGATGCCTCGAACAAAACAGTAACAGGAAAATCCTGCTGCAGCCATTACAGTTGGAATAATAGTTGCCCGAACTACGCACGCAGAGAGCATCCGAGGTCAGGGTCGAACCCGGGTCTGTTACGCAGCGAGGCAGTGGCTCTACCTGGTCCGCCACTGTGCCACCTAGAAGGGTCTCGACCTGAAACCTCACCGATTCCTTCTCTCCAGAGATGCTGCTGCCTGACCTGCTGAGTTGTTCCAGCATTTTGTGTCTGTCTAATAGTTGCCCTTTCTGATTGCAGAGACAGCATTTGAGATGTTTCAACACTTGATGATTTCCCCTTGTACACACCCATTGCCCACACAATCTCTTTTTGAACATAATATCGAAAACAAAACAAAAAACTGAAACTGTTGAATATACTCAGCAGCTCAAATAGCATCTGTAGAGAGAAAAAAGAGCAAATCAATGAAAGTTGTTTGAGCAGAAAATAAACTTCATACGTTTGAGGAGCAGCATTAGGCCCATCGGCCCATTAAGTCTACTCCGCCATTCAATCATGGCCGATCTATCTTTCACTCTCAGCCCCATTCTCCTGCCTTCTCCCCATGACCCGTGACATCCCAACCTCAGAATGCTTCCGGTTCTACCATCTGGATGCAAAAAAAAAAATTGTTTTTACTTCTTTCTTGGCTCTGAGTTTGCAACTTGCTTTTTCATGTTCTGCCTTGGAATGAACAAAGCTTGAAGCTGTGACAAAGAAGAACATGTTAAGAATAACAGATGATACTGATAATGCCGGCTGCGGAAGCAAGACTGTGTTATTGATGAATTACAGCACCATTAATGTAACTAAACGTTTTAATGTTCTGAAACTGCCCATCACGCCACCTTTAATTAAAAAGACTGTTGTTAATAATTTGGTTTATTTCGTTTAGAGATACAGCACGGAAACAGGCCCTTCAGCCCACCGAGTCTGCATCGACCAGCGATCTCTGCACACTAACACTATCTTACACATACTAGGGACAATTTACAATTTTACAGAAGCCAATTGACCAACAAACCTGCACATGTTTGGAGTGTGGGAGGAAATCGGAGCATCCGGAGAAAACACGCAGGTCACAGGGCGAATGTACAAACTCTGTAGACAGCACCCGTAGTCAGGATCGAACCTGCATCTCTGGCGCTGTAAGGCAGCAACTCTACCGCTGCTTCACCGTGCCGCCCACACATTTTGATACCTATTAACATTTATTAAAATATCTTTAGCATTAAATTAAATTATATTTTGTTCAATAAGTTTACTTTTAAGTGTGCAGGAATGAACTGCAGATGCTGGATTACACCAAAGTCGCAACATCTCTGGAGTAAGGAATAGGTAACGTTTCGGGTCGAGACCCTTCATCAGACTGAGAGGGAGACTCACTTTTAACATGGTTAATGATCATGGCATTACATTGATTTTGGTTGGCTGGCTATCTTCCTTTCACCAACAGTGGCTGTTGATGGGCAGCAGATATTCAACTTCTTCCAACGTGTTAGCCCTGCCCAAGGGCTCATGTTCTGGATTAAACCAACGAGATTAAGAATGAACAAAAACCAAGAAAGAACACCAAATAGTGGCTTCAAACGCAGCGACAGAATTTCAGTGTGTCTTTAAATTAGACGGATTACTATCTCCAACCTCTGCTCAGACATTAAAAACAATCTTTAAAATTACCTGTCACATTTATGCTGAAACATCTCCAGACACAACCTGGCAAATATGACGAATATGTAAACAAGATTTGAACTGAGCCTCTGAACACTACTTAATACGTCTCTTCTCCCCTTTATCTCCCTCTTGCATCTTAAAACAATAAAATATATCCTCTGCTCTTAAAGTCAAGTATGTACAAAATCATCGTACTTTTTTAACACTCTTAGATCTGGAGTCTGCGCTTGGACCCAGGATTTTCTAAACACCTCAGAAAAACTTGGCATACAAAAATTCCTGTCTCCCTACTTCAAGGGTCATTCAGAGGTAATGGCACTGGGGAAGGAAGGGAGAAAGACAAAGATAGTTGCTAACTGTGCTACCATTTAAAATGATAACTGCCATTCATTTTTTTCTGCACTAATTGACAGCAACTATGAGATACATATGATAAGCTTTTGTCAGCACCGGGCCTGTACTCACTGGAGTTTAGAAGAATGAGGGGGAACCTCATTCAAATGTACAGAAAATTGTAAGGCCTGGATAGAGTGGATGTGGAGAGGATGTTTCCACTAGTGGTAGAGTCTAGGACTAGAGGTCATAGCCTCAGAATTAAAGGATGTTCTTTTAGGAAGGAGATGAGGGGAAATTTCTTTAGGGTAGTGAATTTGTGGAATTTTTTGCCACAGAAGGCTGTTGAGGCCAAATCAGTGGATATTTTGAAGGCAGAGATTGTTAGATTCTTGATTAGTACGGATGTCAGGGTGTTATGGGGACAAGGCAGGAGAATGGGCTTAGGAGGGAGAGATAGATCCTATCTAGTTCTCTCTTGAAAGCATCCAGAGAACCTGCCTCCACTGCCCTCTGAGGCAGAGAATTCCACAGACTCACCACTCTCTGTGTGAAAAAGTGTTTCCTCGTCTCCGTTCTAAATGGCTTACTCCTTATTCTTAAACTGTGGCCCCTGGTTCTGGACTCCCCCAACATCGGGAACATGTTTCCTGCCTCTAGCGTGTCCAAACCCTTAACAATCTTATATGTTTCAATGAGATAGCCTCTCATCCTTCTAAATTCCAGAGTGTACAAGCCCAGCTGCTCCATTCTCTCAGCATATGACAGTTCCACCATCCCGGGAATTAACCTTGTAAACCTACGCTGCACTCCCTCAATAGCAAGAACGTCCTTCCACAAATTAGGGGACCAAAACTGCACACAATACTCCAGGTGTGGTCTCACTAGGGCCCTATACAACTGCAGAAGGACCTCTTTGCTCCTATACTCAACTCTTCTTGTTATGAAGGCCAACATGCCATTCGCTTTCTTCACTCCTGCTGTACCTGCATGCTTACTTTCATTGACTGATGAACAAGGAGCCCCAGATCCCGTTGTACTTCCCCTTTTCCCAACTTGACACCATTTAGATAGTATTCTGCCTTCCTGTTTTTGCTGCCAAAATGGAGTGCTGCCAACTCAGAGGGACAGGCAGCATCTCTGGTGACGTTTCAGGTCCAGACCCTTCTTCAGACTGAGAGTCTGGGAAGAGGGAAACTAGACATAAAAAGAGGTACAAAGAAACATCACCTATTCCTTTCTCTCCAGAGATGCTGCCTGACCCGCTGAGTTACTCCAGCATTTGGTGTCTATTTTTGGAGTAAACCAGCATCCGCAGTTCCTTCCTACACAGCGAAAGGAAGCTACCTGCCTCTAGGCAACTGCAAAAACAATTAAGAATGTTTAAGGAAGTAATTGGAATCATTATTTTATTTGAAAGGAAATGTAACTTTGCAAATGCTTTATAATTCAAAAACATTTCCTTTGAAATAAAGTATTGGTTTGATATTTATTGCCTTTGGAATGTTTGTTTTGCTTTTCAGTTCTGGTCAGTAGCGTATATGCATAGGTCACCTTTGAAAGCCAGTGTATATTACATGGTACACATCCTAAAACATTGTTTTTACTGAACTTTGTTTGAGAGTTACTACCTCAAAAAAAATGTTCTCTAAGATCCACACCACCCTGGCCACGTGGGGAGAAGGTATAGGATCCTGAAAAACGTGAAATCCAAGTTTAAGAACAATGATCAAACTCTTGAACATGACACAACACTAAATATGTATCTGTAACACAACTCTGTAAATATGATCTTCTGTGGATTGTATCTTTGTATGAACTCCAAATGTCTGCCTTATTAATGCAGGCAGGAGGGACAAGTGTGGTGGGACATGTTGGTCGGTTCGGGCATGTTGGGCTGAAGGGCCTGTTTCCAGTCTGTATGTCTCTATGACCATTATGGTTATGTAGTATTATGGTATTGTTTTATTGCATTTTTGATTTATTATAATATTGATCTTTGGGTCCCATTTTTCCCAATGGGAGCAGAGAGAAGGAATATCGTTGATGGGACAAGTCTTTGAATATGTTGGATGTTTTTCCGAGGCAGCGTGAAGTGTAGATGGAGTCAATGGTGGGGAGTCTGGTCTGTGTGATGGACTGGGCTACATCCACAACTCTCTGCAATTTCCACAAAGCTGTGATGCAACCTGACAGTCTGCTTTCTGCGGTGACTCTGTAGAAGTTTGCGAGAGTCACTGGAGACGGGCTGAATTTCCCCAGTTTCCTCGGGAGGTAGAGGCATTGGTGTAGCTTCTTAGCTGTTGCTTCCATGTGGCTGGTTCATGACAGATCGTTGATAATATTAATGCCAAGGAACTTGAAGCTCGCAACCATTTCCATTTGGGCAACATTGATACTGATTGAGGCATGTACTCCACCGTGCTTCTTGAAGGCAATAACATCCTTCCTGACGTTTCCAGTCTAAAAGTGAAAAATGTACAGTGCATAGGTATGTATGGGGTACTATTGAACATGGGCGACATGGTGACGCAGCGGTAGAGTTGCTGCCTTACAAGCAGGTGGCAGCTGTTTCAATAAATTTTAATTTTATAAAATGTTTTGCCTGAATTATTTTATTAAAATAATTCATAAGGCAAGTCTCCCTGAAAAGGCTGTCAAAGATTGTGGCAATTGGGGGAGGGATGAGAAGGTAGGGCCACACTACTACCACCACACCACACTTATACACCTATACGCAACAAATTGTGTATTTCATTAGTTTTAGTTTTAGTCTTAGATATACAGCATGAAAACAGGCCTTTCGGTCCATCAAGTCCGTGCCGACCATTGATCACCCATTCACTCTAGTTCTATGTTATTCCACTTTCCCTATGCGCTAGGGGCAATTTACAGAAGCCAATTATCCTACAGATCCGCACATCATTGGGACGTGGGAGGAACGTACAAACTCTGCACAGACAGCACCTGTAGTCAGGATGGAACCCGAGTCTCCAGTGCTGTAAGGCAGCGGCTCTACCAGTTGCACCATCTTGCCGTCCAGTCTAGTGATGCGATTATTTGGAACATACTGGAAACCACCACAATATTTTCTTTGCGTAGATGCAAACCACCACAATATTTTCTTTGCATAGAAAAGATGTTGGTTTATACCAAAGATAGACACAAAGTGCTGGAGTAATTCAGCAGGCCAGGCAGTGTCTCTCGGGGAAAAGGATGGGTCATGTTTCAGGATCGAACCTTTCTTCCGAGTCCCAACCTGAAATGTCACCCATCCTTTACTTCCAGAGATGCTGCCTGACCCACTGAGTCACTCCAGCACCTTGTGTCTATCACCATATTTTCTTTAATAGCGGCCTTGAGTATCTCAGCAATATTGCTCAGCTACTGAAGAAAACAGACCATTTCATCAGGTCATAAGGAATAGGAGTAGCATTAGGCCATTCGGCCCATCAAGTCTACTCCGCCATTCAATCACGGCTGATCTATCTCTCCCTCCTAACCCCATTCTCCTGCCTTCTCTCCCATAACCCCTGACACCTATTGATTTCACGTTGATTGTTTCGATTTTGAGAAAAGAAATTGCAACTCGCCATTTTAAATCACATCTGAGTTTTCACCACAAGATGAATAAAAGCTGGCAAGGCTGTCTGTGACCTGATGGGGAAAGGCAGGCCAAATATGTTTTCAGATCGGAGGCTTTGTCGGAACTTTACGCCTTTCAGAAGATACTTGACCCCTGTGACGCATTTGCATCAGTCTCTGTAGTTATTCCAGTATTTACAGGTTGTATTGTTACTCCATTGTCTTTGGTGCACTGGGTTCTGTGCAGCACATTGGGTGAGTCTCAGAACACAGGTCACAACAATGTCGTGGGTGTTTTGAGCAAAAGTATAGGTTATGTGACCTATGGAAGAAAAGATGCCTCGACTGGGGAGAGACGGCAGGTGCACGGTGTAACATTATAGCCTGGAGAATTATTAATTGAATAGGTTAATATGAAGAATGTAACCGCAAACTGGTCATTAATCTATTTAGATGTTTGAAATTTTAGGAAAGTGTAAATTCTGTCACCGGTAACCTGAAGAAGGATTGTTGTTGGGAACATATTGTTGCCTGTCAGTCATTGGAAACATTTGCACTTCTGTGAATGGCATTTGGCACTGTGCTGATGGAGTGTAGGATGTTTTCAAGGAGGTTTAAAGAGAGGTTGTCACGTCTATGATGAACTGCAGCTAGCACACCTGCGCTCGCACTTTATAAGTCAGTAAGTGCTTCTGCACAGGGAATGTCCCATTTATTTGTAATAACTCACATTACTTCAAAAACAGGAGACGCAAATGAAAAGATGTGTTTAAGACTGCAGACAGCTTGAGAACGAGGAATCCGTAACCTTTGAACCCCGTGCAACTGAACAACTATGAGGGATTGGTCTCAGAGGAAAAATGCCACCAGTTTCACTAAAGGAGTCGTATGGATTAGTTTTACACACACACACATATATATATATAAGGTCATAAGTGATAGGAGTAGAATTAGGCCATTCAGCCCATCAAGTCTACTCTGCCATTCAATCATGGCTGACATACACAGCACGGAAGCAGACCAGTGGGTCTCCAGTTTCCTCCCACATCCCAAAGACATGTTGGTTGGTGGGTTAATTGACACAGCAAGTTGCCCCTGGTGTGCAGGGAGGTGCTAGAAGCTGGGGGAATTGGTGAGAATGTGGGGGGAATAAAACAATGGGATTGATGTGATTAGTATAAATGTGTGGTTGAAGGCTGGTGTGGGCATGGTGTACTAAAGGACTATTTCCATGGAAAGATAAGGAACTGCGGATGCTAGTTTACAAAAATAGACGAAATATGTTGGAGTGACAGCGGGTCAGGAGAACATGTATAGGAGACGTTTCATGTCGAGACCCTTCCTCAGTTTCCATGCTGTTTTCTCTCTGATGCCATGAAAGTTTCACAGAAGACCTGTACATTGATTCAAGGATTCGATGATTCAATGATTCAGTGATTTAATTATATGTTATTGTCAGATGTAACAATGCTTTGTATTTGAATACAATGCACAAACTACGCAAAGAGTCGCCACGTAACTGGCGCTGACATAGTCACAAAATACTCATTGTAGTCCCGGTGGTCCCACCTTGTTCTTGGCGGACCCCCCGAGCCAGGTGCCTCTGTTCTCGGCACAGATTGAAGGTGAGAGGGGGGATGTATAAAGGAGATGAGCAGGGCAAGTTGTTCATGCTGAGATCGTGCTGGCTCGGGTGGTGGTGGAGGCAGATATGACAGTGCTGTTTAAGAGGTTTTTAGATAGGCACATGGATATGCCAGGGTATGGAGGGATATGGATCACGTGTAGGCATCTGAGATTAGTTTAACTTAACACAGACATTGTGGGTCGAAGAGCCTGTCCCTGTGTTGTACGCTCTATCTAAATACAAATCCCACTGAATTAGATAGAATTTTATTTCAGAGGCTAGTTTAAATATGTTTCCTTAAATTTCTGTGGTCCCAAATATCATTCTTTTATAAGGGTTGAGCAGCGGTAGTATTGCTGCCTGGCAGTGCCAGAAACCCAGGTCCGATTCTGACTACAGGTGCTGTTTGCACATTCTCCCTGTGACCGTGTAGGTTTTCATCGGGTGCTTTGGTTTCCTTCCGTATTTGTAGGTTAATTGGCGTGTAAATTGCCCCTAGTGTGTAGGATAGTGCTGGTGTGCGGGGTGATCGCTGGTCAGCATGGAGTCGATGGGCCGAAGGGCCTGCTTCTGCACTGAATCTCTAAACTAAACTCGATTTAGGTTATCTGGTTAAAGAATCCCTCATTATGGGGTGGCACTGTGACACAGTGGTAGAGTTGCTGCCTTACAGTGCCCAGACCCGGGTTCCATCCTGACAATAGGTGCTGTCTGTATGGAGTTTATACCTTCTTCCTGTGACCACGTGGGTTTTCTCCAGGTACGCCAGTTTCCGCCCACATTGCAAAGACATACAGATTTGTTGATTAATTAGCTTTGGTAAAATTGTAAATGATCCCTGGTGTGTATAGGATAGTGCTGGCGTACGGAGTGATCGCTGGTCTGCGCGGACTCGGTGGGCTGAAGGGCCTGTTTCGGCGCTGTATCTCTAAAGTTGGGTGGCACAGTAGCGCAGCGGCAGAGTTGCTGCCTTACAGCGCCAGTGACCTGGGTTTGAACCTGACTGCGGGTGCTGCCTGTACGGAGTTTGTACATTCTCCCTGTGACCACATGGTTTTTCTCCGGGTGCTCCGGTTTGCCCCAACCCTTCAAAGACGTGCTGGTTTCCATGTTAATTGTCTTCGGTTAAAAAAAAAATTGAAATTGTCCCTAGTGTGTAGGATAGTGCCAGTGTATGGGGTGATCGCTGGTTGATGTGGACCCGGTGGGCCAAAGGGCCTGTTTCTGTGTTGTATCTCTAAAGTCTACAGTCTAAAATATTTGTGCCAAACATGATGCCAAGTTAAACTAATCTCCTCTGCCTGCACATGATCCATATCCCTCTCTTCCCTGCACTTCCACGTGCCAGAGGCTAAAAGCCTCTTAAACGCCACTATTGTATCTGCCTCTGCCACCAGCCTGGTAATGCATCCCACTAATCTCTGTGTAATAAACCTGCCCCGCACATCTCCATTAAACCTTCCCTCTCTCACCTTATAGCTAGGCCCTCTCGTCTGCGACAAAGGTTCTGACTGTCTACCCTATCCATGCCTCGCATAATTTTAATGTACTTCTATAATATAATTATCAAGCGCAAGGAGTACATTTCTGGAGGTTTGTTTTCACTGTCAAACGCTACTCGAGGAATGAACAAAATTAGCAAAATCAAATGACCAAATCAGTACGAAGTCTTGCAATGGAAGTTAATAGTAAGATTAAACGAGAACTTACCAGTTTGAAGTTTGATCTGTATTTTATGAGGAGTTACGATGAGGGATTACGTGAAGAACCCGCTCAGTGCGCAGGCGCGGCATACTTCCAAGCAGCGGTGTGGAATCACAGATAGACACAGTTATTTTGAAGTAAACATAGTAAAGATAAGGAGACATCAATTTATTAGTTTGATCCATATAATGAGGGTGGGAGCGGAGGGCACGTAATCCCTCATCGTAACTCCTCATAAAATACAGATCAAACTTCAAACTGGTAAGTTCTCGTTTAATCTTACTATTTTACTTCGGAGTCACGTGAGTGACTACGTGAAGATTTCAAAGCTCTGTGATTTCAAACCGTGTAACAGTTTCATTTCACTCACTGCCGAAGTTCTTGAGGGAGGAAGTGTTATCGTAATGAACCAATGAGTCTATTTGTAGAAAAACACAATGGTATTTTTTAAACAATAACAACAAAGAATTAAGTTGCTCCCCTGGGCTTAAATTAAATATTTGCAGTTCGTAAATCTTTACTGCAAATAAACCAGGTTTTGCCAACGGCTTATTATAAAATTTCTGAACGGTCTTTTCCCTTCCCACCATCCTGCTGTAGCCAGGATGTGGTGTATAGGCATGTCCATTCTTTAGCCGTCGACATGGATGCTGCCCTGGTGGAATAAAATTTGTACATGTTAGTGTTTATCCCAGCAGTTTCTAGCACCTGCTTGAGCCATCTCGCAATGGTTTGGCTCGTACCCCACTGACTGACTGACCCACAAGGCTTTTCATCTCCCTCGAATATTCTGGTTGTGTCTATGTAGGATAGTAGGTAGGTCATGGCACATAACCGTGGTTCTGGTGGGTAAGCCACGACTGGATTAGGTGTTCCTGGTCTGCTCTGTTTGACCAGTCGCTGGATAACGACAGATCTGGTCTGGAGCTGTGATCATGTTGTCCAGTCGCAATAGGTGTAGTGACTGGACCCTGAGCGGATACAAGTGCCATCAACCTAAACGTCTTTAGTGTAGCTTGCTCGAGGCCGGGGGATCTGGCTGGTGGCCATTCCCTGAGATATGTCAGGACCACACTGATATCCCAAATATGGGTATACCTGGGCTTAGGGCTTGATATTGTAAATGCCCTTCATCAGTTTTACCACCAGTGGATGGGATCCCATCGCCTGTTGTCCTGCCGCTGGTTTGAGATAAGCAGAAAGAGCACTCTGCGCTGTGTTGATGGCACTGTAGCTGATCCCTACATCGTGGTGTAGATGGCCAGGAACTCCAGTATGTTGGTGGCTGTAGCTGTTGCGTATGTTGTCCATGTTTCCTGGCAGTACTTCTCCCTTTTTTGATGCTGGTTAAGTACTGCCTCTTGGTGGATGTTCGAAGGGATGCCGACATGGTGGTGATGGTTTGTTTGGACAATCCCAGTTCCAGGTAAGGTCTGTTCAAACTTGCAACCCAGGCGTTTAATTTTCTCATGGCATGGGTGTTTAGCTTACCTGGTAGGTAAGTAGCTGATAGCCAAATATGTCTTTCGACATACCATTGCCAAATCATGTTGACCAATTTGTCGCATGATAATGATTTTATGCCACCCATATGGTTAATATAAGCCATCACCGTAGTATTTATCAATTTGTAACCGAACATGCAAGTGCTGCATATTAGATACATATGCTTTTAAACCATAAAAGGCGCCCAACATCTCTAGATAGTTATCCCAGATAGCCCTCTAGATAGATCAGTCTGAAGAAGGGTTTCGGCCCGAAACGTCGCCTATTTCCTTCGCTCCATAGATGCTGCTGCACCCGCTGAGTTTCCCCAGCAATTTTGTGTACCTTCTAGATAGTTAATGCCCAGTGTAAGTAGTAATGATGACTCTAGTTTAGTCCATCTACCACTTGTGCTGGATATGGAGTTAGTCGCTCCCCAGCCTTGAGCACTGGCATCTGTTTGAATAACTAAAGTAGGGTTAGTGATAAAGATAGGGCTGAAACTATGCCAAATGTTTTTTGCCCACCACTGTAGCTCTGATATTGCTTCAGTGGGTAAGTTCATGACACGATCATAGTGACCTGTATGTCGTTTATTGCCCGTACCTTTGCTCTCTGTAAATTTTTTGATAGTGCAAAGGTCTGAATTGTGTAGCCGGAAATGCTGCTACCATTTCCCCAATTACTCTTGCTACTTGTCGAATAGTTGGTCGCTCGTTGACCATTAATTTGTTGCATGATTGTGCTAATTCAACCATTTTTGCCTTTGGCAAGGTAACAGTCATATGGACTGAGTTAATTGTGAAGCCCAGGTAGTCCATGATAGTGGATGGCTTCAACTTAGATTTATCTGGATGTAGGACGAACCCCAGAGTTTTGAGGAGCTGTTTTGTAGCTGATACTGCTGCCACAGCCAATTCCATCGTTTTCCCTACTATGAGAATATCCTCCAGATATGCCATGACAATATGTTTTTGTTTTCTTAGTATTGCCATGGCTGGGTTCAATATTTTGGTGAATAATCTTGGGCTGAAGTTCGCCCATAGGGCAATGCTTTGTACCATCCAGATAAATTTTAGGTATCTGCGATGATCCTTGTATATGGGTACTAGATAGTAAGCATCTTTAAGATAAATGCTTGCCATGAAGTGTCCTTTGGAATTCAGTTGTTTGGCAGTAACATATGTCTCCATTTTGAAATGTATATACTTAACAAATTTGTTTAGTGATGTTAAGTCAATGATGATGCGACAGACACCATCTTTTTTGGTTTTAGTGAATATATTCGATACAAAGTCTCACCAGTTCAGCTTGTCCCACACGTTTCTCTTTGACGGAGGGAGAAATACCCTTTGGGGCCATTGTTGAACTGGCGGCGTTTTTTCTGACATGAATTGTATTTTATATCCTGTAATGTTGTTGAGTATATACTTGTCACTCGTGACCATACCCCATGCTTCTTTAAACAAGTGTAATCTCCCCCCTGTTAATAAAGCACCCTTATTCTCTATATGCTGGTAGGGACCAGACCCACCTACCTCCATGGTTATTGGCGATTCTGTTTCTTCATTTTCCTGAAGATTTTGTTCTGACGTGCTGGCGATGTTGGGGGGAGGCGCATTTTCCAGAGGGTCCGCTGCGGGCCCTGATCTGAAAGATCTTTGGGGATAATGTGCGGACCCCAAGCGTTCACCAGTCCCATATTGCGGACGTCGACTGGTGGATGCCGTGGGGTGCTGCCACTTGGGTATCGGAGGTCTTGGTTTGCTCGTCCCGGGGCCTGCCCTCATTAGGCCGAAGGTTTTTTATGCTTCCTGCATCTCCTTCAGTTTTTATTGAAATCTTTCCCAAATAGCAGCGCGTCCGTCTCCGCAGCTGGGGCTTTACACAAGCCAGCAAATTTGGGATTGAGGGCAGGTCTTATGTTTCCCTCCGGAGATTGTTGATCCCAAATTGTGTGGTACACATTAATGCCAGCACATCCTGCTGGCAGGTATCCATCTCCGTGGTCTCCACGGAACGAGCAAAGGCTGTGATGGCTGACGTCAGGAGCCTTAGGATCCGCTGTAGCTTGAGTTCTTGGGTCTGGATGTGTGACCCACATGCCCCCAGATTTGGCTGTTGACACTTTTTACTTTGAGGGCCTCACCGTTTTCTGGTGCTGTGTTGTTTCAGCACCTCAGCGAGCACCTTTTCCAGTAATGGTTGATGCTGGCCGCCATTCTTGGATCCAGCGGTGCTCCAGCCCGAGGGGTTGCTACAAGCGGTCCATCACACCCAACAGCTCTTCATGTTCCTGCACCCCTGGCATACTCCCGAATTCGTCCGCCTGCCCCTGTTCCAGACCAGCCCAGCCCTGGTCACCAATGCTAGCCTCCAGTAATGAGGGAGCAGAGGGCAGTGCATGAGGCACTGTGGAGGGGGTGCCTGACCTCCCTCCGCGAGAGCGCTCTTTCTGCGCATCTCGCTGGAGCTGCTCCAATTGCTGTTGGATGCAGCTCAGGCGGCTGTCTCTCCTCCATTTAGGTGGAGACATGTCCCCGTCCGACGAATCGGACGCCACCGGCCGGATGCCTGTTCGGATGGCTAGACATCCAGCCCGCAGTTCAGGCACTAGCGGGACTGGGCTCGGCGCGGTGATGGGGATAGCGGGGCGACCGGTAATTGTTCCTACCGCCTGTTGCTGCCCCCCCTGCAATGGAACGCTCCTCCGCTGGAGTCGAGCGGGGGACAGGTTCTTCTGGAGCTTTTGCCTTGTAGATGCGAGAGCGCCCCTCAAGCAGCGCGTCTCGCAGGCACCTGATCCGAGAGCCGCTCCAGCGGCTCAGGCGGCTCTCTCTCCCCCCCGTGCGGGTGGAGAGACGTCCCGTCCGACATCGGGAACACCTGCCGGATGCCTCTCGAGTGGCTATGCGTCCAGCCCGCTGCTCAGGTACTAGCGGGCTGGCCACGGCACGGTGTCGGGGAATTACGGAACACCCGGTAACGCTCCTACCGCCTGTTGCTGCCCCCCTATCCAACGGGAAAACGGGGGACAGTTTTGTTCCAGAGCCTTTTTCTCTGCCTGTAAAAAACACAAGCAGAAAAAGGCTCACCTGTAAAAGAAAACCTGACCTCAGGGTACTCACCTGACGGTCCGGTTCATGCTGTAACGGGACAGCCTAACTCCCGTGGCAGCCGCTGTTGCACTGCTGGCGTAATGCCGCACCTGCGCACTGAGCGGGTTCTTCACGTAGTCACTCACGTGACTCCGAAGTAAAATTAGTCTTTCGACATTAGATTTTAGAATCTTTAAAGATTCAGCGTGGAAGCAGGCCCTTCTGCCTAGCAAATCCGAGCCGACCAGCGATCACCCTTTGGCGTGTGGGAGGAAATGGGAGCACCTGGCGAAAACTCACACAGGTCACAGGGAGAACGTGCAAACTCTGTACAGACAGCACCCGTAGGCAGGATCAAATCCGGGGCTGAATGGCAGCTGCTCTCCCACTGCACCACTGTGCTGTCCTATTTGTGTGGTGTGGATTTGATTGCTTACTGAGCCATACCAAGTCCAAGGTTCAGTCGTTCACAATAAATATTTTCTTATTGAGTTTGATTGGTACTGCTGTGGACATTTTTCATTACTTTCCGTGCAACCGCAGGAGATGCAACACCTGTCACTATACCTCCTTCCTTGACTCCATCCAGAGACCCCGACGGTCTTTTCAGGTGAGGCAGAGGTTCACTTGCACCTCCATCTCCTGGTCCAGATGTGGACATCTGTATATCGGCCAGACCAAGCGCAGACTGCACAATCGTTTCGCTGAACACCTCCGCGCAGTCCGCCTTGGCCTACACTATCTTACCATGGCCAAACACTTTAACTCCATTTCATATTCCCACACTGACCTTTTAGTTCTGGGCCTCCTCCACTGTCAGGGTGAGGCCACATGCAAACTGGTGGAACAGCACCTCATATTTATTTTTGGCAGCTTACAACCCAGCGATATGAATATTGATTTATCTAATTTAAAGTAACCCATGCCTCCCCTCTCTCTCCGTCCCTCCCCCACCCAAGTAATTCTTCTAGTTTCACTGTTCATATCCCTTCATTATCACCTCCTCCACAGCAAACAATGGACCATTGTGGGCTCCTTGGCCGTCTGTGCTGGCTCTGAATTCTTCAGTACCTTTTCATACCTTTAGTTTCTCTCTCCCCAGTGTGAAGAAAGACTTTGTCTCGAAACGTTACCTATTCCTTTCTCTCCAGAGATGCTACCTGTCCCGTGAGTTGCTCCAGCATGTTGTGTCTTTCTTTGGTGTAAACCAGCATCTGTATTCCTTCTTACCCAGACAACTAATTGAAGATGAATTGAAGTGCTATTGAAGGGACACAAAGTGCTGGAGTAACTCAGCGGGTCAGGCAGCATTTCTGGAGAACATGGATAGGTGACGTTTCAGGTCAGGACCCTTCTTCACACAGGCCATTGGGCTGTTTTAAGATTGTAGTCCCTTCAGTAGCTGGGAATAAGGAATTGCCTTAAAAAAATCGACAGATTGTTGAAAAAAGCCCAACTACTTCATTAACTAGTTCACTTCCTTCGAAGGCTCAGAGGTTTGGCATGTCCCCAACATCTTCTACAGACGTGGCACAGAAAGCATTTTATTGGGCTACATCTCAGCATTGTCCATCCAAGACAGGAATAAATTGCAGAGTGATGTGGATGCAACCCAGACCTCCCCATGCTGCTGTGTAACATGTATAAGAAATTTTAAAATTAAAATTACGTTCATAAGTTCATAAATTACAGGAGCAGGATTAGGCCATTCAATGACCATTAGGCCATTCAATCATGGCTGATCTATCTCTCCCTCACAACCCCATTGTCCTGCCGTCTCCCCATAACCCATGTCACCCGTAACTAATCAAGAATCGTGTTAATCTCTGCCTTCAAAATATCCATTGACTTGGCCTCCACAGCTATCTGAGGCAATGAATTCCACAGATTCACCACCCTCTGACTAAAGAAATTCTTCCTCAACTACTTTCTAAAGTTAGGTACTCAAAAATGCTGGAGAAACTCAGCGGGTGCAGCAGCATCTATGGAGCGAAGGAAATAGGCAACGTTTCGGGCCGAAACCCTTCTTCAGACTTGTACATCCTTTAATTCTGAGGCTGTGCCCTCTGGTCCTAGACTCATCCAGTAATGGAAAATTCCTCTCCACATTCACTCTATCCAAGCCTTTCACTATTCGGTAAGTGACAATAAATTAAACTAAGCTAAATAATAAACAAAGCTAAATGAACCGATATTCCCTTGATTCTGTGTCTGTACACTGTGGATGGCTTGATTGTAATCATGCAGCCTTTCCACCGACTGGTTAATTGCAGTAAAGAAGCTTTTCAATGCACCTCGTTACACGTGACAATAAACTAAACTGAACTGAACTAAACTAAACTAAACAATTCAGAAAGTTAGTACATTATTTTTAAAGCAACAATGAACCATTATGTAATGTTTCCAAGTGACTTCAAAACCTATTTCTTACAGAGGAAGCATTATAATATTTTAGCACTATTTCTTAAAACTAGAAATGCCGTGTCCAATGTGATGTTTTGGAAGGTACCGATGAAAGCTTTGGTATATCTTTTTACAGCCATCAATGTACTGCTCAAAAGGAAGATGAAAAGAATTGCTGACAAAGAGAATGAGACAACATGAGGGATGCACAGAAAATAAGTGTAAATAGTCTGTAATATCTGTGCAATTTCTAAAGCTGGCATTCTTCCCGGGGGTAAGCAAGGCGAGTGTATATTACCTCACAGGTAAATAAAGGCAGCTGCCACTGGGTTTGGTTTAAGAAAGCATACCCACTGAAAAAGGAAGGCTGGAATTATACACCAGCCTTACCTAGCACCTAACTTAACTAATAAAACTATCTAAAATCCTCTTAAACGCCACTATTATATCTGCCTCCGCCACCATCCCAGGTAATGCATTCCAGGCACTCACTAATCTCTGTGTTAGATTGCCCTCGACATCTCCATTAAACTTTCCCTCTCTCACCTTATGCCCTCTAGTGTTCGACTTTTCCACCCAGGGATAAAGGTTGAGACTGTCCACCCTATCCATAATTTTATATACTTCTATAGTATAATTATAAAATGTAAGGAGTACAATTCTGGAGGTTTGTTGTTTTCATTGGCAAACGCTAATCAAGGAATGAACAAAATTAGCAAAGTCAAAATGACCAAATCAATATGAAGCCTTGCAAAGGGGAAACAGAGCACAGTTCAGATCATTAAAGTGAAAGTTGTACCTTAATCATGTATAGTCTTTCCACTGACTGATTAGCACACAACAAAAGCTTTTCACTGCACCTCGTGAAAATTCCTCTGCACATTCACTCTATCCAGGCCTTTCACTATTCGGTAAGTACATTTCACCGTACCTTGGTATACGTGACAATAAACGAAACAATTAAACTAAACCAAATTAAACGTTATTCCCTTTATCATGTAAGTGTACACTGTGGATGGCTCAATTGTAATCATGTATTGTCTTTCCGCTGACTGCTTAGTATTCAACAAAAAAGCTTTTCACTGTACCTCGGTACACATGACAATAAACTAAACTCAACTCAAACTTAATTTAGACTAATAACCATGAGTACAGGCCCAGTGCCATCAAACGCTCATCATATGTTAACCCAATCATTCCTGGAATCATTTTAAAAAGCTTGCTGCAAAATAATTTCAAACTCACAGCTCCTAGATTACTAAAACTTTTAAATACACTTATCCATATAAAGTGCAACATAGCACGATTAATTGCCAAGGCATTTTGCTAATCTGAGTTCTTTGTTGGCTTATGACAAATATTCCAATACCATTCAACTAAATGCAAGCGTGACTTTTTGTTGGGGCGGCTTCATGATTTAATTTTGACATTGGCTGAGGCAATGATCAATGGCTGCAAGTGTGATGAGTGGAAGCTTTCTCTCCCCCACAACGGGTGAGTGAGTTTGGTTTGCATTCAGGGGCATCTTTGGCTCTCTGCTTCCCGCTCGCAAACATTCCAGCGTGGATAGGGAGCCTGTTCCACTGGGCGAGGTATACATGTCACCAAGTTGCTGTGTCACTGCAAGGGGGCAGGAGCTACACCTGAGACCCAGTCAAAGCTTGTCATCGGTTACAAGGCGAGGCATCAGAGAGAAAGGAAGACTGATGATAGTACTGACAGGGATCCCATGGTGCTCATACCAGGCATAGACAAGCGCGAGAAACACTTCTGTGGCCTCAGTAGTCATCCCGCCTTTCTCTGCGCGATTACCTGCATCTGCCTAGACTTTTTTTTCTTTTCTTTCACCGTCAACACAATGCCAGATAAACAAAAGACTTCCTCACTTAAAATCAAAAAGAATGTCCTTGCACTTACTGGTATTATCCTTTGAGATTGGGCGCATGAAATATGATATCGGTCTTTATTTTTTAAAGAAATTCATCTTTTATCTTTGTTATTTTTATGACAGAGGGAAAAAAAGCTGGATAGATTCACAGTGATAGAGACAGACAAACAGCAGGGAAACAGGCCCTTCAGCCCAACTTGCTGATGCTGACTAAGATGCCCCATTTACACTAGTCCCACCCGCCTGCAATTTAATTTAATTTTGTTAAGAGATACAGAGTGGAAACTGGTCCTTTGGCCCACTCAGTCCATGCTGACCAGCGATCCCCGCACACGAACACTATCCTACACACACCAGGGACAATTTACAATTTTACCAAGTCAATTAACCTACAAACCTGTAGGTCTTTGGAGTGTGGGGGGGAACCGGAGCACCACGTGGTCACTGGTAGAACGTACAAACTCCGTACAGACAGCACCCATAGTCAGGATTGAACCCGGGTCTCTAGCGCTGTGAAGCAGCAACTCTACCACTGCGCCACTCTGCTTGCATGGAGTTAACCCCAGTAACATCATTCATACTAACAAATCCCAGGGGTACCTCTACAATGCTACAATATACCATCTACTCAGCTGATGATTCACAAGTGGAATCAAATCCCTGACCAAACTACTGAAAGCATTACTTGAATATCTTCTCGGGTGCTTCAGGAAGAATCCCCTCATATTTCTGGAATTTTCTCTCGGGGCGGCATGGTGGCGCATCGCTCAGTCCGCCTAGGCCTATGCGATCTCCCGGTTGCCAAACACTTTAACTCCTTTTCCCATTCCCACACTGACCTTTCTGTCCTGGGCCTCCTCCATTGTCAGAGTGAGGCCCAAAGCAAAACTGCAGAAATAGCACCTCATACTTTACATGGGCAGCTCACAATCCAGTGGTATGAATATTGATTTCTCTAATTTCAAGTAACCCTTGCATCCCCTCTCTCTCCGTCCCTCCCTCACCCTAGTCATCCTGCTAGTTTCACTGCTCGTATCCCTTCGTTATCACCTCTTCCACAGCCAACAATGGACCATTGTGGGCTCCATCTTTCCATGATCATCGGTGCCAGCTCTGATTTGTTCTGATGCCTCTAGTTTCCCTCTCCCCGATTCTCGAAGGGTCTCGACCTAAAACGTCACCTATTCCTTTTCTCCAGAGATGTTGCCTGACCCACTGAGTTACTCCGACATTCTGTGTCTTGCTTCTGAATCTGAGCCATTGTTGATTAATGAGGCAATGTCACCCAACATCAACAAGAAGTGCAAAGGTCCAGAGTTTGCTCTAGAAACGTTTGTTGCAGTGTTTGCTAAACCTTTACCTCCATAAGGGCTGTGTGCAATACTCTCCCTTTATGTCATCAAGTTTCTTGTCATATGCTCACGTACAAGTACAGAGGAGGTTTACGAGAATGATGCCAGGGATGTTTGGGTTAACCTATGATGAGCGTTTGATGGCACTGGGCCAGTACTCACTGGGGTTTAGAAGGATGATGGGGCACCTCATTGAAACTTACCGAATAGTGAAAGGCCTGGACAGAGTGGATGTGGACAGGATGTTTTACTTCGGAGTCACGTGAGTGACTACGTGAAGAACCCGCTCAGTGCGCAGGCGCGGCATTACGCCAGCAGTGCAACAGCGGCGGCAGCTGGAGTCAGGCTCTCCCGCTGCAGTTAAAAACAGGACCGTTGGTAAGTATACTGAAGTACTGGAAATTTCAACGGAAGAGGAGAGTTGTCGAGTGTCTTACAGAATGAGTACACTGAGAAAAAGACTCTCGAAGAGAACTGCCACCCGCTCTACTCCACCAGAGGAGTGTTCAATCTTGGGAGGGCAGCAACAGGCGGCAGGACCGCTCGTAGAGCGCTCCGCTATCCCCGAGACCGAGCCAAGCCCAGTCCCGCTAACGCCTGAACATGCGGACAGGGAAAAAATCTACCAGAAAAACAAATCGGCCGGTCATTTCCGATTCGTCGGAGGGGGAAATGTCTCCACCCAAATGGAGGAGAGACAGCCGCCTGAGCTGTATTCAACAGCTCCTGGAGCAGATGCTCCAGCGGGATATGCAGAAAGAGCGTTCTCGCGGAGGAAGGTCAGGCACCTCCTCCACAGTGTCTTGTGCACTGCCCTCTGCTCCCTCATTACTGGAGGCTAGCATTGGTGACCAGGGCTGGGCTGGTCTGAAACAGGGGCTGGCGGACGAGTTCGGGAGTATGCAAGGGGTGCAGGAGCAGGAAGAGCTGCTGGGTGTTGTGGACCGCTATGTAGCAACCCCACGTGCAGGAAGACCGCTGGAACCAAAGATGGCGGCCAGCATCAATCACCTCTCAAACAAACCCTTGCAGGACAAGGTGCTCACTGAGGCTCTAGAACTCTATACCGCACCAGACAACTGTGAGGCCCTCAAAGTGAATAGTGTGAACAGCCAGATCTGGGGGCACGTGGGGTCACATATTCGAAGCCAAGGCCTATAATACCCAAGCGGCAGCACCCCATGGCATCCACCAGTCGACGTCCTCAATATGGGACTGGTGAAAGCTCGGGACCGCATATTACTACCCCCAAAGGTCTTTTTTAGATCAGGGCCCAGAGCGGACCCCATGGAAAATGCGCCACCCCCCAACATCGCCAGCACGTCAGGCAACCAAAGCCTACAAGAGGAAACAAAGGAAACGCCAATAACCATGGAGGTAGGTGGGTCTGGTTCCTGCCAGCATATAGAGAATAAGGGTGCTTTACTAACAGGGGGGCGATTACACTTGTTTAAAGAAGCATGGGGTACTGTCCCGACTGACAAGTATATACTCAACAGCATTAGTGGATACCAAATTCAATTTATATCAGAAAAAACGCCGCCAGTTCAACATTGGCCCCAAAGGGTATTTTCTCCCTCCAACAAAGAGAAACGTGAGGGACAGGCTGAACTGGTAAGGCTTATCGCAAAGGGGGTCATCGAAAAGACCAAACATGAACCTTTGGAATTTGTATCAAATATATTCACTAAAACTAAAAAAGATGGTGGATGTTGCATCATCATTGACTTAACAACACTAAATAAGTTTGTTAAGTATATACATTTCAAAATGGAAACATTTGTTACTGCCAAACAACTGATTTCCAAAGGATACTTTATGGCAAGCATTGATCTCAAAGATGCTTACTATCTAATACCCATACACAAGGATCATTGCAGATACCTAAAATGTATCTGGTTGGGGCAGCTGTGGCAGTACAAAGCATTGCCCAATGGTCTAACTTCAGCCCCAAGATTATTCACAAAAATATTGAAAGTAGCCATGGCAATACTAAGGAAACAAAAACATATTGTCATGGCATATCTGGATGATATTCTGATAGTAGGAAAAACGAAGGAATTAGCTGTGGCAGCAGTATCAGCTACAAAACAGCTCCTCGAAACTCTGGGGTTCGTCCTACATCCAGATAAATCTAAGTTGAAGCCATCTACTATCATGGACTACTTGGGCTTCACAATTAACTCAGTCCATATGACTGTTACATTGCCAAAGGGGAAAATGGTTGCATTAGCACAATCATGCAACAATTTAATGGTCAACAAACGACCAACTATTCGACAAGGAGCAAGAGTGATTGGGAAAATGGTAGCAGCATTTCCGGCTACACAATTCGGACCTTTGCACTATCAAAATTTACAAAGAGCAAAGGTACAGGCACTAAAACGACATTCAGGTCATTACGATCGAGTCATGAAATTACCCACTGAAGCAATATCAGAGCTACAGTGGTGGGCAGAAAATGTTTGCCATAGTTTCAGCTCTATCATCATCACTAACCCTACTTTAGTTATTCAAACAGATGCCAGTGCTCAAGGCTGGGGAGCAACTAACTCCATATCCAGCACAGGTGGTAGATGGACTAACCCAGAGTCAGCATTACTACTTACACTGGGCATCAACTATCTAGAGATGTTGGGGGCCTTTTATGGTTTAAAAGCATATTATCTAATATGCAGCACTTGCATGTTCGGTTACAAATTGACAATACTACGGTGGTGGCTTATATTAACCATACGGGCGGCATAAAATCATTATCATGCGACAAATTGGTCAACGTGATTTGGCAATGGTGTGTTGAAAGACATATTTGGCTATCAGCTACTTATTTACCAGGTAAGCTAAACATAGTGGCAGACACCAGGTCACGCAAATTTAATGATAACATCGAATGGATGTTAAACCCTAAAGTATTTGCTAAAGTTATTAAGCAATATGGAACGCCAGATATTGATTTATTTGCATCAAGACTAAATCACCAGTTACCTATGTATGTCGCTTGGGAACCAGACCCAGAGGCAGCAGCGGTAGATGCCTTCACGCTGGATTGGGGAAATTTCTTCTTCTATGCTTTCCCTCCCTTCTGCCTCATCAGTCGGGTACTTCGCAAAATACAGATGGACTCTGCTTCTGGAATTTTGATGGTGCCCGACTGGCCTACACAGCCATGGTTCCCAGTTCTACATGACATGGTGGTTGAATCACCTATGGTCTTCCCCAGTGACCCAGGATTATTAACTAACCCAGTATCAGGCATAAGCCACCCATGCCATGAAAAAATTAAACTCCTGGGTTGCAGGTTTTAAATAGACCTTACCTGGGACTGGGATTGTCCGAACGAACCATCACCACCATGTCGGCATCCCTGCGAACATCCACCAGGAGGCAGTATTTAACCACCATAAGAAAATGGGAGAAGTACTGCCAGGAAACAGGGACAACATATGAAACTACCACAGCCACCAACGTACTGGAGTGCCTGGCCCATCTACACCATGATGAGGGGATCAGTTACAGTGCCATCAACACAGCACGAAGTGCCCTTTCTGCTTATCTAAAACCAGCAGGACAACAGGCAATGGGATCCCATCCACTGGTGGCAAGACTGATGAAGGGCATTTATAATACCAAGCCCCCTAAACCCAGGTATACCCACATTTGGGATATCAGTGTGGTACTGACATACCTCAGGGCATGGCCACCAGCCAGATCCCTCAGCCTGGAGCAATCTACATTAAAAACGCTCATGTTGATGGCACTCGTATCCGCTCAGAGGGTCCAGTCACTACACAAGTTACGATTGGACAACATGGTGGTCACCCCGGACCAGATCACGTTCATCATTCAGGGTCTGGTGAAACAAAGCAGGCCAGGAACAGCTAATCCACTGGTGGCATTCCGGGCCTACCCACCAGAGCCACGGTTGTGTGTCGTGACCCATCTACAACAATACATAGACACAACCCACGATATCAGAGGGAGTGAAAAAGCCTTATGGGTCAGCCACAAAAAACCTCATGGCCGGGTAACGAGCCAAACCATTTCACGATGGCTCAAACAGGTACTGAAGGCTGCCGGAATAGACACTAATACGTTTAAATCTCATTCCACTAGGGCAGCATCTACATCAGCGGCCGAGAGAATGGACGTACCGATTGACCATATCCTCAATACAGCAGGATGGTCGAGGGAAACGACATTCAGAACTTTTTATAATAAGCCGTTGATGAAGCCTGACTTATTTGCAGACAGGATATTACAAGCTGCAAATGTTTAATTTAAGGCCGGGGGAGCAATTTAATTTTTGTTATTGTTAATAAATACCTTTTGTTTCTTGGAAACAGATTCATTGGTTGATTACGATAACACTTCCTCCCTCAAGAACTTCGGCAGTGAGTGAAATAAACTGTTACACGGTTTGAAATCACAGAGCTTTGAAATCTTCACGTAGTCACTCACGTGACTCCGAAGTAAAATAGTAAGATTAAACGAGAACTTACCAGTTTGAAGTTTGATCTGTATTTTATGAGGAGTTACGATGAGGGATTACGTGCCCTCCACTCCCACCCTCATTATATGGATCAAACTAATAAACTGATGTCTCCTTGTCTTTACTATGTTACTTCAAATAACTGTGTCTATCTGTGATTCCACACCGCTGCTTGGAAGTATGCCGCGCCTGCGCACTGAGCGGGTTCTTCACGTAATCCCTCATCGTAACTCCTCATAAAATACAGATCAAACTTCAAACTGGTAAGTTCTCGTTTAATCTTACTATTTCCACTAGTGGGGGAGTCCAGGACCAGAGGGCACAGCCTCAGAATAAAAGGATGTACCTTTGGAAAGGAGATGAGGAGGAATTTCTTTGGTCAGAGGATGGTGAATCTGTGGAATTCATTGCCAAAGAAGGCTGTGGAGGCCATCATTGGGTATTTTCAAGGTGGAGATAGACAGGTTCTTAATTAGTAAGGGTTAGGGAAGAAGGCAGAAGAATGTATATATCAATGCACCCACCCAGCATCAGTCATTTACCCAGAGTAGGGGAATCGAGAATCAGAGGACAGGTGCAGGGGCTTTGTAGCCAGTTCCACCGCAAGGCTCCTGAGGGAAGTAGGAGTCAAAGGGCAGGCGCAAAGGAGGGCAATAAAAGAACTTGCCATTGCCGCCGAACGGAGCAGTCACTGGCTGTGGTTGAAGAGGAAAGATGCTGTCTGGGTTGCCACGTGACCATCTAGAGCCTAACCATAAGACACACACCCAGGGCTGATCACCGTGTAGTGCGCCTGCCTCGACTGAGGGTGTCTTGTGATAAAAGGCTGAAACACCCAGTGACGTTGAGGTACACAACTGAAGATGTGTCTGATTGTTAGCAAATTCACCTAGTGGTCATACCCAAGAATGTCAATTGTAGTGAAACCTTAGGGGTTGTAACACCCAGCCCTACTAATCAATCAATATGGGCCTGTCCCACTAAGGCGATTTTTTCGGCGACTGATGGCAACAGTCATAGTCGTAGCAGGTTGCAGAAAAACGGCGACTGGACCCTCTACGACAATGTCTACGACAATGTCTACAACAACCTACCATCTAGTCGACGTCAAGCTACGGCAAGCTACCTACAACCGGCGACCCATTAGGACGTCCACCTACGACCACACCTACAACAACCTACGACCACCCACGACAAGCTACGACAAACTATGACCCTGTCGGCGACAACTGAAGACAACTTAAGACAATTCAGTCACTGGTACCTGTTGCCGGTTGATGTAGGTTGACGTAGGTAGTCGCCAATGGAATTCACCGAAGTCAGCACTGGCGACAACCTATGTCACCTGGCGACAACCTACGACAGCACCTACGTCAGGAGAAGTCAAGCTACGCTCATTGGCGTCAAGCCAACTGTCGCCGAAAAGTTTTGAACATTTCAAAATCCAGCGGCGACCAGAAAAACGCTACGACTCTTTGGGCGACTGAGGAGACTACTCATGACCAAACAGGCGACACCCCGGCAACCATGTGGTGACAGCCTAGTCGCCTGTAGTCGTCTAAAAAATCGCCTAAGTGGGACCTGAGAGGCAACTTTTTCACGCACAGGGTGGTGGGTATGTGAAACAATCTGCCAGAGGAAGGAATTGAGGCAAATACAATAACACCACTTGGACAGGCACGTGAATAAAGGTTTTGCGGGATATGGGTGTCATTTGCATGGAAAAAGCTGCCAGAGGAGGTAGTTGAGGCAGGTAATATAACACCATTTTAAAGACACGGAGAAGTACATTTATTGGCAATGTTCAGAGGTATATGGACCAAACGCAGGTAAAGGGGACGAGCTTTGATGGGGCATCTTGGTCGGTATGGATCAATTGGGCCCATGGGCTTATTCCCAGGCCACATGACTCTATAACTCTCTAAATGGAAAACTACAAACGTGACTATTATTCCAGAAGGGAACACATTTATTTTCACTGTACCTCAGTACATGTGACAATAACTAAATTAAACTCAACTTAACTCAACACAACTCCACTAAAGGGATGAAGAGAAAAAAAACAAGTAACTATAAGCCTGCCATCTTAACTGGAATCCATAATCAAGAAAGAGCATGAATTATTAAGGAGTATTAATGTAACAGGCAGAATTGAGAGAGAAACCTGTAATGTTTTTGTTTCATTGTGAACCAATTAACGTTATTTATATTTCTTAAATTGAAAGTAAATACCCTTATTGATATAAAATAGTCACTGCTCTGCCTCACTGAATAATGTCATGGGAGACCTTTTAGTTAGCAATTAAAAACCTTTCATCCATCTACACTTTCAGTTTCCAAATCTCGTCTATGTTTGCATCAACATATTTAACCCAGACTGCGTTCATCCACA
Organism: Amblyraja radiata; assembly: GCF_010909765.2. NCBI lineage: Eukaryota > Metazoa > Chordata > Chondrichthyes > Rajiformes > Rajidae > Amblyraja > Amblyraja radiata. Next base: position 20,482,799 of record NC_045960.1, on the reverse strand, counting down.
TTTAAGATGGGTTTTACCAATCAGGGTACACAATTCAGTAACATTGTCCTAACAAATTGCTTCCAGCACTCACTGGTTTCTAATTTCCAAAATAAGGGTTGAAACATAGAAACATAGAAACATAGAAAATAGGTGCAGGAGTAGGCCATTCGGCCCTTCGAGCCTGCACCGCCATTCAATATGATCATGTCTGATCATCCAACTCAGTATCCTGTACCTGCCTTCTCTCCATACCCCCTGATCCCTTTAGCCACAAGGGCCACATCTAACTCCCTCTTAAATATAGCCAATGAACTGGCCTCAACTACCTTCTGCGGGAGAGAATTCCAGAGATTCACCACTCTCTGTGTGAAAAAACCTCATCTCGGTCCTAAAAGATTTCCCCCTTATCCTTAAACTGTGACCCCTTGTTCTGGACTTCCCCAACATTGGGAACAATCTTCCTGCATCTAGCCTGTCCAACCCCTTAAGAATTTTGTATTCTTATTTTGAAACAATATCTTGAATTTTGAAACAATAATAAAATGAATCAATGAAAGATACAACATGTAAAGCAGACCCTTCAGCCCATTGAGCCCATGCTGGCCACTGATCTCCTGTTTCCATAAATTCTATAAGGGTTTAAACAATTTTGCAGCATGGTTGTACAGCGGTAGAGTTGCTGCCTTATAGAGCCAGAGACCTGGGTTCAATTCTAACTGCGAGTGCTGTCTGTACGAAGTTTGTACGTTCTCCCCAAGACCCGCGCGGGCTTTCTACGGGTGCTCCGATTTCTCCGCACACTCCAAAACCGTGCAGGTTTGTAGGCTATTTGGCTTGGTAAAATTATAATTTACTCCTCGTGTGTGTAGAAAAGTATTAATGTACAAGGATCGCTGGTCAGTGTGGATTCAGTGGGCCGAAGGGCCTGTGCCCACTCTGTATACGTTGTATATTAATGATTTGGATGAGGGCTGTCCCTGTGTTGTACATTTTTATGTTCAAAGGGTTTCAAATGTGGAATAGGAATTAGGCCATTCGACCCATCAAGTCTACTCCGCCATTCAATCATGGTTGATCTATCTCTCCCTTCTAACTCCATTCTCCTGCCTTCTCTCCATAACCTCTGACACCTGTACTAATCAAGAAATATTTGTGTGTGTATAGAAGATAGACACAAAAATCTGGAGTAACTCAACGGGTCAGGCAGCATCTCTGGAGAATAGGAATAGGTGATGAGACCCTTCTTCAGACAAGGGGTAACTTTTTCACACCAAGGGTGGTGGGTGTATAGAACAAGCTGCCAGAGGAGATAGTTGAGGCTGGGACTATTGCAACATTTAAGAACCAATAAGCCAGGTACATGGATAGGACAGGTTGAGAGGGATATGGACCAAATGCAGGCAGGTGGGGGTGAGTTGGTCGGTGTGGGCAGGTTGTGTCGAAGGGCTTGTTTCCACGATGTTTGATTCCATGACTGTATATATATAAATATATACACACACACTGAACTTTAAAAAAATTATATAGCTTCTAGAGTACTCTATTTACATATTCTGTTGTGGTGCCGCATGTAAGAATGTCATTGTTCCATCTGGGACATATGGCAATAAAATACTCTTGACTCTTGACTCCCTTGAACATAGTCATCACTTACAGACCCAGCTCCTTCACTCTGGTTGAACCTGTGGCGGTGGAATCAAACCATGCAGGGCCCAATGTGGCTGCGTGCCCGGACGTATTTTTGCCTGCTTAAGATATGGTTCGTAAATTTGTGAAATTTACTTTACACATAAAAGAACGCATACAGGGGAAGCAAGTCTTAGCACAAATAGATCAAATGAACTCAATCAAAACCGTGTTGTTTCAGTCCCAAATTATGAGTCAGAATTTGCGTTAATTGTGAAGTTAAGGGTTACACATTACTGTATAAATAACAGGCCCTTCAGCCCAACTTGCCCACACCGACCAGCATGCTCCATCTACTCTAGTCTGACCTACCTGCGCTTGGTCCATATCCCTCTAAACCTGTCCTATCCATGTGGGCCAAACATCTGATTGTTTCTCAAATGTTGTGATAGTCCCTGCCTCAACTACCTCCTCTGGCACCTTGTCCAATAGACCCACCACCCTTTGTGTGAAAAAGTCACCCCCACAGATTGCAATTAAATCTTTCCCCCTTCACCTTAAACCTATGTCCTCTGGTTCTCTATTCCCCCACTCTGGGCAAGGGACTCTGTGCGTCTACCTGATCTATTCCTCTCATAATTTTATACACCTCTATGAGATCATCCCTCATTGTCCTGCGCTCCAAGGAATAGACTCCCTGCTTGCTCAACCTCTCCCTATAGCTCAGACCCTCGAGTCCTGCCAACACTCGTAAATCTTCTCTGTACCATTTCCTGCTTGACAACATCTTTCCTATAACATGGTGCCCAGAACTGAACACAATACTCTAAATGCGGCGTCACCAACATCTTATATAACTGTAACATGATCTCCTAAATTCTACACTCAACACTCTGACTGATGAAGGCCAATTGCCAAAAGCCTTTTTGACCACCTTACCTACCTGCGACTCGACCTTCAAGGAACCATGCACTTGCACTGCTCGAGCCCTCTGCTCTACTCTACTAGCCAGAGGCCGACCATTCACAGTGCAGGTCCTGCCCATGTTAGACGTCCCAAAATGCAATGCCTCACATTTCTCTGTAATTCCTTTTATTCCTTCAGATTTTCATTTAAGTGATTTTTTCCCACGTTCCTCTCCCCGCCACGTTTTCTCTAAATCTTAATGTATCTTTACTCTGCGCTCCAGGTCATTTGACATTGAACTGAGTGATGTTTCCTGATTTCCGCTTTCAATCACCACTTGCACATTCGCCACAGCATGGTTGCTTATCCTGTTCACCCAGGTACCAGGAGACCTGACAACATGCAGCACGGGTGCTTCCATCTCCCACTAACAACAAGGTGTCCGACAGAGAGTCGCAGAGATTTCACATGATGGGGCGTTTGATCCGGCATGGACAAGTTGGGCCGAAGGGCCGTGCTGTATTACTCTGACTATCACTCCCCGGAAGTCTAACCATGCATTCACCTTTCACGCAATCCTACTATGTGTAAGAAGGAACTGAAGATGTTGGTTTACACCAAAAATAGACACAAAATGCTGGAATAACTCAGCAGGACAAGCAGCATGCAGATGATGCCTGACCTGCTGAGTTACTCCAGCATTTTGTGTCTATCTTCAGTCAATCCTAACCTAATATTGTACCTACCAAAACTAAGATGATGGACTACCTCAGACCATAGATACGGTGGGCAGCGCAGAGGTAGAGTTGCTGCCTCACCGCGCCAGAGACCCGGGTTCGATCCTGACCATGGGTGCTGTCTGTACGGAGTTGTGACAATGTGCGTTTCCTCCAGGTGCTCCTGTTTCCTCCCACACTCCAAAGATGTGCGGATTTGTAGGTTAATTGGCTTCTGTAAATCGTAATTTGTCCCTAGTGTGTAGGAATAGCGTTAGTGTACTAGTGATCGCTAGTCGGCACGGACTCGTGGGGCCGAAGGGCCTGTTTCCGTGCTTTATCTCTAAACTAATGTCAACTAAAGTAAATGAAACTAAACTAAACTAAATGGATAAAGGAAAGTTTACAAAAATAGGCAAAAAGCTGGAGTAACTCAGCAGCGCAGGCAGCATCTCTGGAGAAAAGGAATAGGTGACGTTTCGGGTCGAGAACCTTCTTCAGACTGATGGAAAAGTGAGCAGGTGAACTATATTCCATTGATTGCAGCTGGGTGTCCCTGCAAATGACATATCCATAGTAATTTTAAAGTACAGGGAATTTGTTTTGTTTCCCCTAAATTGGAAGGTGACTTGAAGGAGATGGAATGGACCTACTTGTTATGCTACCAGCATCCATCGTACTCATGTTACCCACTACACTAGAATCATTGAGATAACAATCTACAATTATATTAAGCTTGCCACAACCACGAAGGTGAGTGTGGAAGAATATGATGCTGATTTACCAAAGGCTCCTGTTGGAAAAACAGAACTGGAATATTTCACAATATCTCTGGTCGCAAGGTTTTGGTTGTGAATAACAGAATGTAGACGAGTTCTTTTTGCAGATAAGAGTTCAATGATTGAATTATACTTTATTGTCCGTGTATCTAGGTACAGTGAAATGCTTTGTTTTTGCATACACCCTGGTAAAATCACACTGCAGACCTCCCCTAGGTTGTACACAAAGAGTCGCCAGGTTCTGGTGCCGACAAAGTTTCAAAAAGTTCATCAAACACTTGAACCAGGTCTACCACTGCACGTGGCAGCAGGCGGCTCCCTGCCTGGTCCCCCCCCCCCCCCCCCCGTCCCCCCCCCCCTTCGTTCCCTTGAACAAGGGTTTAAAAATATACATGGGAAATGTTCATAGGCCACCAAACAACAACTATGCCTTTGGAAAGGATATTAAATTAAGAAAAAAGAAGTTTGTGGCTAAAGTAATACAATAAAATCTCCAATAATCTGGCACCTACAACTTTGGTGGAGCCAGAGTATCAGAATTTCTGGACTGTTTTCTGGATGTTAGTCCGATTCCTTCTTCCACATTATTACCGAATAATGTAAGGTCTGGATAGAGGGGATGAGGAGAGGATGTTCCCACTAGTGGGAGGGTCTAGGACCACAGGCCGTAGCCACAGAATAAAATTCTGTGTAAATTCACAGAATAAAAGGACGAACCTTTAGAAAGGAGATGAGGAGGAAGTTCTTTAGCCAGAGAGTTGTGAATCTGTGGAATTCTTTGCCACGATGGGTGTGGGGGCCGTCACTGGGTATTTTTAAGGCGGAGACTGTGAGATTCTTGATTAATGCGGGTGTCAGGGGTTATGGGGAGAAGGCAGGAGAATGGGTTTGAGAGGGAAAGAAAGATTGGCCATGAGTGAATGGCAGAATAGACTTGATGGGCCGAATGGCCCAGTTCTGCTCCTTGAGTTTATAAATGTATTAACATAATCTTAATATACTTTTTCTTAAACATGTTACACAGCTGTAGAGTTTTTTTTTTTTGGTGAACCTGCTGAGCTTTAAAGGAGTGGGAAATGGAAGCCAGTGAGTTTCATTGTGTATGTTTCACAGCCTGCTTGCACTCCATAGCCCTGCTTCATATTCAGGACTAATGGCTGAGCCAGATATCGAACCATCAGGATTTTGGACAAATGGATGTCAGACTACTGGAGTTTTACAAATTGTGAGGGACTTTAACCTGCACATACATTGGGAAAAATTGCACTGGCCAAATATTTTGGGTGACATGTTCGTAGAATTTAATCAGAACATTTCCTGGAAATAATATGTGTAAGAAATGTGCTGCAGTAGAGTTGCTGCCTTACAGCGCCAGAGACCCGGGTTTGTTCCTGACTACGGGTGCTGTCTGTACAGAGTTTGTACGTTCTCCCTGTGACCGCGTAGGTTTTCTCCGGGATCTCCGGTTTCCTCCCACACTCCAAAGGCGTGCAGGTTGTAGGGGTTAATTGACGTCAGCAAAGTTTGTAAATTGACCCTAATGTGTGTAGGATAGTGTTATCCTACAAGGGATAAGTTGGCTAAGGAAGAATGGAAATTAGATTAAAGAATATTTAATACATAAAAAATGGGAAAGCAAACCCAGAACATAGAACAGTACAGCACACAATCTTGCCCTGCACACCGTACATAATATTGAAGATGATGCCAAGACCAACTTTATACCTACCTGCACATAATCCATATCCCTTAATTTCCCCGATATATTTAAGGCAGAGATAGAAAGATTCTTGATTAGTACGGGTGCCAGGGGTTATGGGGAGAAGGCAGGAGAATGGAGTTGCGCGGGAAAGATAATAATAATAATAATAATGGATGGGATTTATATAGCGCCTTTCTAATACTCAAGGCGCTTTACATCGCATTATTCATTCACTCCTCAGTCACACTCGGTGGTGGTAAGCTACTTCTGTAGCCACAGCTGCCCTGGGGCAGACTGACGGAAGCGTGGCTGCCAATCTGCGCCTACGGCCCCTCCGACCACCACCAATCACTCACACACATTCACGATAGATCAACTGTGATTGAATGGCAGAGTAGACTTGATGGGCCGAATGGGCTAGTTCTACTCCTAGACCTTATGAACATGCGTCTATCCAAAAGCCTCTTAAAAATCTTAAAACAATTTCAAAATTCTCAGTCAAGGTACATTCCACTGAGAAACCAAATACATGGTTTTGAGCGATTTTCCATTGGCTATCTATTGGTTCTGGGTCAAAAGAAGAAGGGTAAGGCCCCACTAAGAAACGTAGGAAGCTTGGCAATTGAGAGCCCTGCAATAACTTGCACAAGATAAAGGATTGATAAATAGAGGGAAAACGTATTGGTGTAAACTAGCCAGAAGTACAGAAACAGATTGCAAGAGACTACAAATATGGGGGGGGGAAAGATTAGCAAAGTCCTTCGATCTCCAGGTAAGTAAAATGATAAAGGAAAATAAGTAGGTACACAAAAAAGCTGGAGAAACTCAGCGGGTGCAGCAGCATCTATGGAGTGAAGGAAAAAGGCAACGTTTCGGGCCGAAACCCTTCCCGAAACGTTGCCTTTCTTCAGCTTTTTTGTGTACCTTCGATTTTCCAGCATCTGCAGTTCCTTCTTAAACAAGGAAAATAAGTATCCTGGGACAATTTTAGATTAAAATATTTTGTATCAGTTTTTATATTAGCAAGTAGTGACAATTATAATAATGCTGGATTCAAATGTTTGGTGGCACAGTGGTGCAGTGGTAGATTTGCTGTCAAACAGCTTCAGAGACCTGGGTGTGATCCTGACTATGGGTGCTGTCTGGATGGGGTTTGTACAATCTCCTGTGGCCACGAGTTTTCTACGGTTGCTCCAGTTTCCTGGAGGTGGGTTTACTCTGTGCTGCCCCATAGCTGCATCTCGAAACTAAGAGCTAATGTTCCATTGCATTACTGGAAAGGTGCAGAGGTTTTTTTGCGTCATTGGTGTATCTGGATTTATTATTGCCATGGCTCCCACTACCATGGGCAGAGGGGTAATTGGAGAAGGTTTGGGATGAGTGGGAAGAACAAGCTGAGAGTCATAGAGTCACAGAGAGATACAGTGGGGAAACAGGCCCTTCAGCCCAACTTGCCCACACGGGCCAACATGTCCCAGCAACACTAGTCCCACCTGCCTGCCATATCCTCCTATCATATCCATATACCTGTCTAACTGGGATAGTCCCAGCCTCAACCACCTCCTCTGGTCCATACACCCACCATCCTTTGTATGAAAAAGTCACCCCTCAGATTCCTATTAAATCTTTTCCCCTTCCTCAACCTCTGCCTATATCTCAGACACTCTAGTCCTGCCAACATCCTGGTAAATCTTCTCTGTACTCTTTCCAGCTTGACAACATCTTTCCTATAACACAGTGCCCAGAACTGGACACAATACTTTCTCCACTAAGTTGCATTGAAGAGTGGGGTCAGGGAATTGTTCATTTTTGGCAGACATTGCCTGCCGTGCTGGCTTTGCACTTCATTACAGTGGATCTTCCAGCAGTAACTCAGTGCCCAAAGCAGATCCTATTTGAACGATGACTTCTGTTTGTAAGTCCCGCAGAGGCACTTTGACGGCCAGTTAAGTAACACCTCTGACCTTGTCATCTCCTTGACTGTTTGTGAACATTTCGCACAATTTCAAACATTTAAAAATACCGGAGAATGCTCAAAAATAGCCAAATACATTCAAATAAATACATTCAATTCCAACAAATGAAAATGAGCTGAGACTTATCTCTGTCCGTAACAGGAGTTACACTTTAAAAAAAAGATCAAGTCACCGATTTAATTTAGGGCGCAGCTGTAGAGTTGCTGCCTTACAGCATCAGAGACCCGAGTTCGATCCTGACTACGGGTGCTGTCTGTACGAAGTTTGTACGTTCTCCCTGTGACCGTGTGGGTTTTCTCCGGGATCTCCGGTTTCCTCCCACACTCCAAAGATCAAGTTCAAGTTCAAGTTCGCGTTTATTGTCACTTAACCAACCAAGGTACAGTGAAATTTGAGTGTTTAAGAAGGAACTGCAGATGCTGGAAAATCGAAGGTACACAAAAATGCTGGAGAAACTCAGCGGGTGCAGCAGCATCTATGAAGCGAAGGAAATAGGCAACGTTTCGGGCGGAAACCCTTCTTCAACGTTTCGGGCCGAATCCCCTGTGAAATTTGAGTTGTAGGTTTTAGGTCAATTGCCTTTGGTAGAATTGTAACGTGTGTGTGTGTGTGTGTAGGATAGAGTCAGTGCTGGTCGGCGAGGACTCGGTGGGCTGAAGGGCCTGTTTCCACGCTGTATCTCTAAAGTTGAAAGTAGCCATATTTCTGAATGCAAAAGCTGAGCAAAGTTAATGCTCCACTGGTTAACTCTGTAAAAATACAATGTTCGAAAGCAACTGGCCCTTTGCAGGTAAGGACTTTTCAGGAAATTCCACATGAAATTTCAGATCCTCCTAACTTTTCTTAGGAAAACACTTTTATTTAGTTTAGTTTAGTTTAGAGATCCAGCGCAGAAACAGGCCCTTCTGTCCACCGAGTCCTCGCCGGCCAGCAATCCCCATAAACTAACACTTTCCTACACACATTAGGGACAATTTACAAACTTTGTCGACGTCAATCCTGACTACGGGTGCTGTTTGTATGGAGAACGTTCAAACTCCATACAAACGGCACCCGTAGTCAGGATTGAACCCGGGTCTCTGGCGCTGTAAGGCAGCAACTCCACCGCTGCGCCCTTTCAAATTGTCTACCAGTGCAAAGTTATACAACAAGTTGCTTTGAATCTCCTGCCTTCACTATTAATTTTAGGCCACAAATTGACATCATATTTTTACTTTGCAAGGGAAGAGTTACACAAATAACGAACAGGAGTAAGCCACTCGGCCCCTCAAACCTGCCCTACCTATCAATATGATCATACATATTGGACTGCCCCAACCTTACCACATACTCCATGCCTGGTTCCCATAAGCCTCAATTCCCACGATCTTTCAAAACTGTATCTATTTCCTCTAACGATCTCGGCTTTGTGAGAGACATCGGGGCAGGTAGGTCAATTGGCCGCTCACTGTAAATTGCCCAGTGTATACGTGAGTATTGGATTCAGTAAATGGATGATTGATAGTTGGCACAGACTTGGCGGGACGGAGGGCCTGTTTCCATGCTGTTTGACAATAACTGCCTGTTATGAGGAGAATTAGAATCACTCTGTGCCATCTCCATGGATAAGGCAGAGATAGATAGATTCTTGATTAGTACGGGTGTCAGAAGTTATGGGGAAAAGGCAGGAGAATGGGGTTAGGAGGGAGAGATAGATCAGCCATGATTGAATGGTGGAGTCGACTTGATGGGCAGAATGGCCTAATTCTACTGCTATCACTTATGACCTTATGACAGTGCAAGAACTGCACGGAGACCAAATGTGAATGTGTTGACCGATTATGCCCAACATAATCAAGAACAAAGTTGCTGATACAATGAAACACAATTAACATGCAGTCTCACCTCCCGCTCCCTTCCCCTACCTCCCCCTCTCCTCCTTCCCTCCCCACTCTCTTCCTTCCCCAACTCCCTCCCTCTTCCCCCTTCTCTCCTCCTCCCTTCCTTCCCTCTCCCTCCAACCCCCATCCCCTCCTTCCCTTTCCTTTCCCACCCCTCTCCCTCTTCCCCTATTTCACTCTCCCTTCCCCTCTCCGTCCCTCACCCTTCCTCCACTGTTTCCTCCCTCCCCCCTCTTCCTTCCCCTCATTCCCTCCCCTCCACCCCCTTCCTTCCCTCCCCCCTTCGCCCAACCTCCCACTTTTTCCTCCCTCCCTCCCTCCTTCCCTCCCCTCCCCATCTCTTCCGTGCTTCACCATTGGACAGGCAGCAGCAGCAGCAGCAGCAGCAGCAGCGGGCGGTATAGGCAGGGCAGGCTGGCCGCCTCAGGTAATGTGATACACGGGAGCCGCGCCGCACCAACGCCCACTCTCCCCACTGCTCCCTGGCTCCTAGGAACCGCCGGCCGCCCGCCCGCCCTCTCCACCGACTCCCAGCTCAGGTAAAACATCAACTTGGCAGCGCAGCAAAACTCTATGCATCCATTCTCTCTCTTTTTCATTTGGAGTCCAAAACACAAAGTGCTGGAGGAACTCAGCGGGTCAGGCAGCATCTGTGGAGGGAATGGAGAGACCAGGGACTGGACCCTTCCATTGACTCTGGGCAATACAAGCAACGGAGAAACTGTATCATAGAGTCTGAGGAAGGGTCAAGACTCGAGATGTCTACCTATCCATGTTCTCCAGAGATGCTGCCTGACCCGCTGAGTTGCTCCGACTCGCTGTGTCTCTTTTTAAATAATTTTGTTTGAAGTTTGTTTCGTGTTTCTTTCGCGCGAAGAACTGTTCCATGGAGCATTATCAATGAAGAATTGGTATTGAGAACAGACAGAAAGCTCTGGAGTAACTCAGCGGCTCAGGCAGTATATCTGGAGAAAGAGAATAGGTGATGTTTCGGGTCGGGGACTACCCATTACTCCAGAGATGCTGCCTGGCCCACTCAGTTACTCCAGCGTTTTGTGTTTTGCTCAAGATTCCAGCATCTCCGGTTCCTTGTGGCTTATTTTGAAGTAATTGAGTTTATTATTTCGCCCGTGTCGTTGCATGGATCAATTCATGAGCTTATGGTAGACACAAAAAGCTGGAGTAAACTCAGCGGGTCAGACAGCATCTATGATCTCACGGTTGCCAAACACTGTAAGACCATGAGCCTTATGGATTCATCTGCAGAAAGGCTTTGCCCTGCATGCCGAGCCCACTAATTTGATTTAACATTGCAACAATCTCACCTGTTTCAATCTGAAGAAGGGTCTCGACACGAAACTTCACCCATTCCTTCTTAGAGATGATGTCTGACCTGTGGGGTTACTCCTGCATTTTGTCAATCTCGTCCAGAACAAGGGGTCACAGTTTAAGGATAAGGGGGAAATCTTTTAGGACCGAGTTGAGGAAAAAATTTTTCACACAGAGTGTGGTGAATCGCTGGAATTCTCTGCCAAAAAAAGGTAGTTGAGGCCAGTTCATTGGCTATATTTAAGAGGGAGTTAGATGTGGCCCTTGTGGCTAAAGGGATCAGGGGGTATGGAGAGAAGGCAGGTACAGGATACTGAGTTGGATGATCAGCCATGATCATATTGAATGGCGGTGCAGGCTCGAAGGGCCGAATGGCCTACTCCTGCATCTATTTTCTATGTTTCTATGTTTCATATTCCTGTAGTACTTAGCGTCAGGAGAGAACTTGCTTTAGCGAACGCCCTGACAGGGCTGCCACAACTTTTTGGTTTATAACGAAGATAGACACAAAAAAGCTGGAGTAACTCAGCGGGTCAGGCAGCATCTCTGGAGAAATGGAATAGGTGACATTTCGGGTCGAGACCCTTCTTCGGACCTTCTTCAGACATCTCCAGAGATGCCGCCCGACCGGCTGAGTTACTCCAGCTTTTGATGTTTATGTTCAGTCACAACTTTTTCCTCGTGTTTCGATTGACTTTTGACAATTCTGATCGGCGGTCGTTTTTAGTAAGATGCCCTTCAGTCCGAAAACCCGAGAAACCAGCTCCAAAAAGGCTCGCGGGAATCTAAAGGTTTTTTTTGGTAGGAGACACGAGGAACTGCAGATGCTAGTTAACAAATAAAAGCCCACAAAATGCTGGAGTAACGCAGCTGATCAGACAGCATCTAGCAAAGCGTTGGGCTAACTCTGAAGAAGGGTCTCAACCCGAAACGTGACTTATCCATGTTCACTGGAGAAGGCAGGCACGGGGTATTGATTGGGGACGATCAGCCATGATCACAATGAATGGCGGCGCTGGCCCGAAGGGCCGAATGGCCTCCTCCTGCACCTATTTTCTATGTTTCTATGCTGCCTGGCCCGCTGAGTTACTCCAGCACTTTGTGTCTCCTTTTCAAAATAATTTAGTTTGAAGTTTGATTTTCGTTCTTTCGCGAGTTTTCTGTTGCAAACTGTTCCATCGAGGATCACCAACGAAGAATTGGTATTGAAGATGGACACTAAGCACTGGAGTATATCAGGCAGCATCTTTGGGGAACATGGACCCTTCAGTATAAACCAGCATCTGCAGTTAGTTCCTGCACAAGAATTCTCCTTCCCATTCCCACACTAACCTTTCTGACCTAGGTCTCCTCCATTGTCAGAGTGAGGCTAAACGCAAATTGGAGGAAAAGCATCTCATATTTCGTTTGGGCAGCTTACAGTCCAGTTGTATACATCTTGATTTCTCTCACTTCAATTAACCCTGGCATTCCCTCTCTCTCTATCCCTCCCCCACCCAAGTCGCACCAGCTTCTCGTTTTCACCCAACAAACAGCTAATAATTGCCTGATTCCTTTGTCATCGTTACTTTTTTGCAAACCTTTCATTCATTTTTTATCTCTATACATCATCGTCTATATTTCTCGTTTCCCTTATCCCTGACTAGTCTGAAGAAGGTTCTCGACCCGAAACGTCACCCATTCCTTCTCTCCAGAGATGCTACCCGTCCCCCTGAGTTACTCCAGCATTCTGTGTCTATCTTCGATTTAAACCAGCATCTGCAGTTCCTTCCTACACACTGACATGTACCTTGTATCTTTACAGAGAATTCACGTCTCACAACGAACCCGGTTGTGGATTTGTGAACGGAGCTCTTTGGTGGCAAAAAAAACAACATAAGTAAAACGCGAAGGACGTTTTCGATCTTGCTTTCACAAGCAAAAGGCGCCGCGGCAGGATGTTGAAAGGATCAGAACACTGTTTTTCAAATCCAGACTACAGCTCAGCGCACGAACCGACTATCTCTTGGGATATAAATGACCCAAAATTACCTCAGGTGAGAGAAACAGTTCCTCGGGGCAATGTGTACCCGCCTGCTTTATAAAGCAAGCCTGAAGAAGGGCACCGACCCGAAACGTCGCCTATACATGTTCTCCAAGGATGCTGCCTGACCCGCTGAGTTACTCCAGCACTTTGTGTCCTTTTGTTTTATAAACTCCTCGGCTCCAAACACACCCGTCCTTCGATAAAGGGTTTTCTCTCTCTCACACACACACATGCACACACACACACAAAACAGCTAAATCTTGAGGATATTCACAAATTAACGAATATTTGTTTGATTTGCGTCGCTGAAATCTTTCAATCACAATTTTAATTGACGTTTCCAAAACCTTTTGATTTTATCGCATTAACAATTTCCAGCGTCATTCGATTTAGAAAGTGAATCTGAAGAAGGGTCTCGACCCGAAACGTCAACCATTCCTTCTCTCCAGAGATGCTGCCTGTCCCACCGAGTTACTCCAGCATTTTGTGTCTATCTTCAGTGTTAAAATAACCATGCTAAATTTCAGGTAGTGTTATACAAACAGCGAGAACAGGAAGATTTAAAAAGAAAACACATTAATACTTGATTTGCAACACCGCTAAATTACATTTGTGATAGTTTTAGATAGACACAGAAAGCGGGACGCAGCATCTCTGGAGAGAAGGAATAGGTGACTTTTCGGGTCGAGACCCTTCTTCAGACTGAGAGTCAAGGGATTGGGAAATGAGGGGGCTGCTTTTAAGTAATGGATTTATTTAGGATAACTATTTCCATCTTATGTCCTCATCTGCACATATTTAAGACACGTTCAATGCGAACCGCGCTTGATGTTTTACCGCGTTTCCCCGCTGTGTCTCAAATGCACAATCTGTTTAATTTCAAGAATCAGAAGTTTATAACTGTCAAATGCATCGGGAATGCATCGGGAGCCGGAACAGATAAATTCTTACTTGCTGCAGCTTTGCAGGCACATTAACGCAACCACAATAATGTATCCGACACTCATATGACCAAGGCAGTGCAAACCCAGTAGTACAACCTTAGTGAAGCGAAGTCTTCCTGTACAAGAATTCTCCTTCCCATTCCCACACTGACCTCGCTTCCAAAAGCTGCAATCCACTCAGGGTTAGTTAGAGATACAGTGCGGAAACAGGCCCATCGGCCCACTGAGTCCTCACCGACCAGCCATACCCGCACACTAACACTATCCTACACACACTAGGGACTATTTACATTTATATCAAGCACATTAACCTACAAACATGTACGTCTTTGGCGTGTGGGAGGAAACCGAGGATCTCGGAGAAAACTCACGCAAGTCACAGGTAGAACATATAAACTCCGTACAGACAGCACCCGTAGTCAGGATCAAACCCGGGTCTCTGGCGCTGCAAGACAGCAACTCTCTCTATCGCTGGTACCGCCCGGCCTTTTAGTTTAGGTTTAGTTTGACTTTAGTTTAGTTTCGTTAAGTTGAGTTTAGTTTGGGAAAGAACTGCAGATAGATACTGGTTTACACCAAAGATAGACACTGAAGAAGGGTCTCGACCCATTCCTTCTCTCCAAAAACGCTGCTTGGCCCTGAGTTACTCCAGCTCTTGTATCTAACGTTTACTTTAGTTTAATTTAGTTTAGTTTAGAGATACTACATAGAAACAAGCCCTTCAGCCCACGCCGACCGGCGATCACCCGTTAAGATTAGAATCTCCAGCTCCTTCTTTCACACGCACGTCTCTGGGATGTGGGGGGAATCAACATCGCCCAGAGAAAACGCTGGAAAAGCTGGAGAAGCCTAGGCGTATCTGGCGTATTTTACACAGCGGCTGCAGCACTGAGTTAAACCGCACAAATGGCAGCCGAGAATGCGGTAGGAATGAATAGCGAGGCATTCCACACGTGCCCGCACTGCGGGGCAGTGTCAAGGGCAGCGGGCATCGCTTGTTGTTGACACCATCAGGCAACATAGAAACATAGACAATAGGTGTAGGAGTAGGCCATTCAGCCCTTCGAGCCAGCACCGCCATTCAATGTGATCATGGCTGATCGATCATCCTAAATCAGAACCCCGTTCCTGCCTTCTCCCCATATCCCTTGATTCCGTTGGCCCTAAGAGCTCCAACTCTTTTAAATGCATCCAGTGAATTGGCCTCCACTGCCTTCTGAGGCAGAGAATTACACAAATTCACAACTCTCTGGGTGAATTTTTTTTCCTCATCTCTGTTCTAAATGGCCTATTCCTTATTCTTAAACTGTAGCCCCTATTTCTGGACTTCTGGACATTGGGAAACATGTTTCCTGCATCTAGCTTGTACAATCCATTAATAATTGTATATGTTTCTATAAGATACCCTCTCATCCTTCCAAATTCAAGTGAATACAAGCCCAGTCGCTCCATTCTTTCATCATATGTCAGGCCCGCCATCCTGGGAATTAATCTCCTGAACCTACGCTGCACTCCCTCAATAGCAAGAATGTCCTTCCTCAAATTAGACCGCTCAATCTGGCTGGATTGAGAAGGATCCCAACCCAAAACATCACCTATCCATATTCTCCAGGGATGCTGCCTGACCCCTTTAGTTACTCTAGCACTTCGTATCTTCTTTGTAATGTAAGTCAGCATCTGTGAATAGTGAAAGGCCTGGATAGAGTGGAGAGGATGTTTCCACTAGTGGGAGAGTGAAGGACAGAGGGCACAGACTCAGGGTAAAAGGGCGTACCTTTAGGAAGGAGATGAGGAGGAATTTGTTTAGTGATGGGTGGTGAATCTGTGGAATTCATTGGCACTGACGGCTGTGGAAGTCACGTCAGTGGGTATTTTTAAGGCAGCGATTGACAGATTCTTGATTAGTGTCAGGGGTTATGGGGAGAAGGCAGGAGAATGGGGTTAGGAAGGAAAGATAGATCAGCCATGATTGAATGAATGAATAGACTCAATGGGCAGAATGGCCTAATTCTGCTCCTAGAGTTTATGAACATCTGCAGTTTCTTGTTTCTATATCTAGGGGATCATTAGCTACAATGCTCCAAGGTTGTGCAAGATCATTTTCAGAAAGATTGTTTTTATTTGTCCTGTCTGTATTATCGAGGCACTGGTGATTCACCACCTATCCATGTTACCCAGTGATGCTGTCTGGCCCACTGAGTTACTCCAGTGCTTGGTGTTGCTTTTTTGAATTAGTGTAAATGGGTGGGTGTGAAGGTGTGTTTCCCTGATGTATATCTCTGGAACTCTCTGACTCTGAAGACACACTATTTCCTCAAAAACCATTTCCCATTGATAGCTTAATCCTAAAGAACAATAAAGGCAAACATAATAATACTGATTAGCTATATCAGTTCCCTTTGATAAAGACACTGCTATGAACCACGGTTTTTGTTCTCGAATAAGGAAAGAGGACTGGGATACAAAATGGACACGTTATCATTGATACGATATGAAGATAAAAGCCCAGTGTCTGAAATCATTAGATTAATTTTGTATTGCAATGTACAGTGAATACTTCAAATACAGTAAAGTTATAGAGAGATAACTTCAATAAGGTGTTTAATATAATAGAAACATAGAAACATAGAAAATAGGTGCAGGAGTAGGCCATTTGGCCCTTCGAGCCTGCACTGCCATTCAATATCATCGTGTCTGAAATCAAAAATATTTCCTCAAAATAAATGTAATGTTATTAAACACCTTATTAAAGCCAACTCTATAATTTACAATAACATTAGCATTCCTCATCCCTCTAACAGCAAAAACAATACCACTTTGAGCCAGACATGCAGATTGGTAAATTAATTGGCCAGTGTGAATTGCCACTAATGTGTAAGTGAGGGAACAGTTGGCGGGATTGGGACCAGTAAAGGATTAGTGTTCATACAAAGAACTGCATATGCTGGTTTACAACAAAAAAAAGACACACAGCGCTGGAGTAACTCAGCGGGTCAGGCAGCATCTCTGGAGAGCATGGACAGATGATGTTTCGAATCATGATACATCACCTATCCATGTTCTCCAGATGCTGTCTGGCCCGCTGAGTTACTCCAGCGCTTTGTATCTTTTTTTTAGAATTAGTGTAAATGGGTGGGTGTGAAGGACCTGTTTCCCTGATGTATATCCCTGGAGCTCTCTACCTCGAAGATACATTACTTCCCCTAAACATTTTCCATTGATAGCTTAACGGTAAAGAACAATAAAGGCAAACATAATAATACTGATTAGCAATATCAGTTCCTTTTGATAAAGACACTGCTATGAACCACAGTGTTTGTTCTCGAATAAGGCAAGAGAACTGGGATACAAATGGACACGTTATCATTGATTAGATATGAAGATAAAAGCCCGGTGTCTGAAAACATAAGATTGATTTTGTATTGCAATGTACAGTGAATACTTTAGAAAAGTTTTTCCTCAAAACAAAATGTAATAATATTAATCATCTTAATGATCTTTGCCACATAACATTTTGCATCATTTGACATACTGTACTATGTTGATAATAAGGTTCTTCAGCGTGAGATTATATAGTTTTTCCAGTTATGAGTTAATACACAGCGCTAGAGACCGAGGTTCGATCCTGACCTCGAGTGCTGTCTGTGTGGAGTCTGTACGTTCTCCCTGTGACTGCATAGGATTATTTCTAGTGCTCCAGTTTCCTCCCACATCCCTCAAGACAATCGAGGGTGGCACGGTGGCGCAGCGGTAGAGTTGCTGCCTCACAGGGCCAGAGACCCGGGTTCGATCCTGACTAAGTGTGCTGTCTGCACGGAGTTTGTCCGTTCTCCCCGTGACCTCGTGGGTTTTCTCTGGGTGCTCCTGTTTCTTCCCACACTTCAAAAACGTAATTGGCTTTGGTATAATTGTAAATTGTCCCTAGTTTGTAGGATAGTGTTAATGTGCAGGGATTGCTTGTCGGCGCTGACTCGGTGGGCCGAAGAGCCTCTTTCTGCACTGTAAACTAAACCAAAATAAACGAAAATAAACTAAAATAAATGAGTGGATTTATAGGTTAATTGGCCTTAGCAAATTGTCCCTAGTGTGTAGGAAGTGGATGAGAAAGTGGGACAACATAGAACTAGTGTGAATGGGTGATTGATGGTCGACTCGGTGGGCCGAAGGGCCTGTTTCCGTGCCTGATCTCTAAACTGAACATTATTAAAGTCAACATTAACAAAAGTGAATCCATCTGGTTGATTTTGGCAAAATTAGCAACATTATTATGACATATTCTTTAAAGGAAGTTGCTTCAAGCAGCTTAAATCAGTCCAGATAGACACACAGTGCTGGAGTAACTCAGTGGGCCAGGCAGCATCTCTGGGGCAAATAGTGCTGGAGTAACTCAGTGGGCCAGGCAGCATCTCTGGAGCACAAAGTGCTGGAGTAACGCAGCGGGCCAGGCAGCATCACTGGAGAACATGGATAGGTGACCTTTTGGGTCGAGACCCTTCTTTAGACTCCAGACCATGAGTGAAATTTCAAAGGTCATTATTTAAAAAAAAAATGTATTTGTTAATTTCTCTTGGCAGGATGTGCATCAATTAGACAGTTTCCAGGAATGGACGGATTCCTACGTGAAGTTCATTTATTGCGCGGACGATAAGAATGCGCAGAGGCATCAGAGTGGATGGGCGATGAGGAACACCAACAATCACAACTGTCACATCCTGAAGAAATCCTGCCTTGGAGTCATGGTTTGCACCAACGACTGCTCACTGCCCGATGGAAAAAAGATCTATCAGAGACCCGCCATATGTGACAAGGCACGACAGAAGCAGCAAAGTGAGTAACATCTTCGCATCGAGGCACAAGGTGCTTGTTCACACGAACAAAAGATGCAAAGTGGTGGAGTAACGCAGTGGGTCAGGCAGCATCTCTGGAGAACATCGAGCAGTGAAAGGCCTGGATAGAGTGAATGTGGAGAGGACATTTCCAATACTGAGAGAGTCTAGGAGCAGAGGCCACAGCCTCAAAATAAAAGGACGTGCCTCTAGAAAGGAGATGAGGATGAAATTACTTAGCAGAGGCTGGTGAATCTGTGGAATCCATTGCCACACACAATGGTGGTAAAACCATTGGGAATTTTTAAGGTGGAGATTGACAAATTCTTGATTAGTAAGGATTATGCGGAGAAGGCAGGAGAATGGGGTAAGAAGGAAAGATAGATCAGCTATGATTGAATGACAGAGTAAAATCGATTGGCGAAATGGCCGAATTCTATTCCTTTGACATGAACCTATGAACATTGTTCTCTAGAAATGCTACCTGACCCACTGAGTTACTCCGACACTTTTGTGTGTGTCTTTTTAACATCTTATCATTTGCTTTCTTATCCATGTACGGGAAAATATCCATTGGAAAAGTGGTGATAAACGTGTAATTCTGCAATTCACTCATTTCAAATCAGTCATCGATAGTCAAACAATGTGGAAACAGGCCCCAACTTACCCACGCCAACCAACATGACCCATCTACACTAGTCCCACCTGCCTGCATTTGGCCTATATCCCTAAACCTGTTCTATCCATGTATCTGTCCAATTGCTTCTTAAACATCCCTGCCTCAACTACCTCCTCCGGCAGCTCGATTCATACACCCGCCATCCTTGGTGTGAAAAAGTTACCCCTCAGATTCCTATTAAAAAAACATAATTTTAAAAAAAATTATCTGCAAATTAAATTTATAAAATTGAGTTCTATCTATGTTTGTTGTATCAAAATATACCAGAGATACTAGAGTGGTGAGAACTTTCTATAGGAAGAAACAGGTGAGATGAATCATTTTGGTTAGGTATACCGACCGGCAATCCCCATACACCAACATTAAACTTTCAAAACCTAAAGGCTTTTGTAAATTTTAGGATGGATGGGAGTTAATTTTGTATAAAATGTCGGTAGTGCCATAACCAAACAATATTGTTAGTTTTGCGTCCCCTGTTGTAGAAAATACATTTAACAGTCGTCATGTACATCAGACGTTACCAGGATTAAGAAACTTGCTATTTTAATTATTTGTGAATACAGAAAATTTTGTTTTGTTGAATAATGAATGAATGTTTGATCTGAAGTCAAAGATATTGTCCCATGATCATGAAGGGAAATTAAATATATTTCTTTTGAGAATTAGATTTAATGGAAACAAGATAGTGAGTTTAATGTAGAAACAAGGAACTTCAGATGCTGGTTTCCAAAAAAAATGACACAAAGTGGTGGAGCAACTCAGCTGGTCAGGCAATTGCTTATTTTGGTTTAGTTAACGTTATTATTGTCACGTCTACAGAGGTACAGTGAAAAGCTTTTCTGTTGCGTGCTAACCAGTCAGTGAAAATACAACACATGATTACAATCGAGCCATCCACAGTGTTCAGATACAGGATAAATGGTGTAACGTTTAGTGCAAGGTCAAGTGTAGTAAAGCCCGATTAAAAGTCCACCTCTGGAGAACATGGATTTGTGACGTTTTCCGACCAGAAACGCCACCTATCCATGTTCTCCAGAGATACTACCCGACCCGTTGAGTTACTCCAGCACTTTGCGTGCTTTAAAAAAAATCTTATGGTGGGGCAACTCAGCTGGTCGTGCATCAACTTAGTTCAGTTCAGTTTAGTTTATTATTGTCACATATACTGAGGTACAGTGACAAGCATTTCTGTGTCAAGAGTGTTTTATTGTCATATGTCCCAGATAGAACAATGAAATTCTTACTTGCTGCACAACAGAATATGCAATCATAATAAATAATATAACAAAAACTCCAAAAAGCCAATAAGAGTACAATAATAATAATAATAATAATAGTCTATTGTAGTTCATAGCTTATTCGTTGTAGTGTTTAATAGCCTGATGGCTGTAGGAAGAAGCTGTTCCTGAACCTGGATGTTACAGTTCTCAGGCTCCTGTACCTTCTTCCCGATGGCAGTGGTGAGATGAGTGTGTGGCCAGGTTGATATGGGTCTCTAATGATGTTCGCTGCCTTTTTGAGGCAGCAACTCCGATAAATCCCTTCGATGGTGGGGAGGTCAGAGCCGGTGATGGACTGGGCAGTGTTCACAACTTTTTGCAGTCTTTTCTGCTCCTGGACGTTCAAGTTGCCGAACCAGGCCACGATGCAACCAGTCAGTATGCTCTCTACTGTGCACCTGTAGAAGTTCAAGAGAATCCTCTTTGACATACCGACACTCCGTAATCTTTACGTAATGCTAACCAGTCAGCGAAAATTATGATTACAATCGAGCCGTCTACAGTGTACAGGTACAGAATAAAGGGAACAATGTTTAGTGCAAGATAAAGTCCCGTAAGGTCCAATTAAAAGTCCGCCTCTGAGAACATGTATTTATGGCCTTTCCAGACCATCTATCCATGTTCTCCAGAGATGCTACATGACCCGCTGAGTTCCTCCAGTACTTTGGATGCTTTTTTTTTTAGCATGTTATCATCAATTTTCTTATCCATGTTCGGGGAAATATCCATTGAGAATGCTGCTAATATTGTGTTTCTATAGTTCACTAATTCAGCAGTGACTTCATCAGATGTTATCAGGATTGGAGAACTGTTATTTTAATTGTTTGTGACTTCAGAAATTTTGGAATTTTGTTGAACATGAATTAATATCATTCTTTTTTTTCAAAATGGTTGATCTGGAAGGCAAGGAAATTGTCCCATGGTCATGAAGGAAATTGCAATTGTTTTCTTATCAGGGCGGCAGGGTGGTGCAGCTGTAGAGTTGATGCCTTACAGCGCTTGCAGCGCCGGAGACCTGGGTTCGATCCCAGCTACAGGTGCTGTCTATACAGAGTTTGTATGTTCTCTCCATGATCGCGTGGGTTTTCTCCGAGATCTTCGGTTTCCTCCCACACTCCAAAGACATGCAGGTTTGGAGGTTAATTGGCTTGGTATAAGTGTAAATTGTCCCTAGTGTGCGTAGGATGGTGAAAGTGAGCGGTTCAGTCCAGTCTCGGTGGGCTGAAGGACCTGTTTCCACGCTGTATCTCTAGACTAATCTAAACTAAAGAATAAAGGAGATTTAATGGAAACAGGTTATAGTAGATTTAATGTAGAAACGAGGAACTGGAGATGGTGTACAATGTGCTGGATAACTCAAAGTGCTAGAGAACATTGATAGATGACATTTCGGGTTGGCACCCTTTATACTGATTGTTAGGGGGTAGGTAGGGGGGGGGGGGGATGGGGAGAAAGCAGGAAGAGAGGAGGGGCAGTACAAAGCCTAGCAAGTGATCGGTGGAGACAGGTGGGGCGGATTGGTAGGCAGATGGTTGAACAAAGGCCAGAGATGTAAAGATAGAAGGTGTGCTACAAAAGGATTGATGACGTGAATTGCGAAGCTGGAGGAAGGAATCTTCTTGCTTTCTTCCCCCCTCCCAACAATCAGTCTGAAGAAGGGTCCTGATCCAAAAAACGTAGGATTAGTGTAAAAAGGCGGTTAATGGCTGGCGTTGAACCAATGGCCCGAAGGGCCTGTTTCCATGCTGTTTGACACTATGACTCGTATAGAAGTCACTTGCAAAGAAACTTGCACTTTGTTTTTCTAAAACCTGTCAGTTTTGTTTTACTTTTGTACGCCTACACCACCAAGGAGAGAACAATATGAACACTGCCACAGTCAAGGATGAATGAAAATTTGAATATTAAACTTATGTGCAAAACGCTTTTGCCTTGATAAAAAATGCTCAACGTTTAACTTGTATTGCTTTAGCAAAAGGAGAGCTCATGTTGATGGAGATAGGGTCAACATGGAATACATTTAAGTTTGAATTTAGTTTATTGTCACGTGTACCGAGGTACAGTGTGAAGCTTATGCTGCGTGCTAAACCAGGGCTGCCAACATTGGGTGAGAGTTGAGAGTGAGAAATTGCGAGGGAGCATAGTGACCGGGGGGGGGGGGGGGAGCTTTTGCATTTTTCAGCTTCAAATTGCGCAATCTGGTGCATATTGTAGCGAGTCTTTTAATTTACACTGGAATGCAACATTTGTGCTTCAAATTGGATTAGGTATGAATAAGGTTCGGCTAAATTACATTCCTAATTACATTCCACAGTAGAGCCAGGCTCTGATCAACAGGTGGAGCACATGAATGACCCTAGTATATTCATGTATGGAAATCAGATTATAATTCATGCTGTTATGCATATATATATATATAGAGAGAAACAAAACATAGAAACAAGGCAAGAGGAATCGGACTTCCATCACTGTTCTGCACAAATAAATCAATCAACCTTACCCTTTGACTATAGAAACAAGATGAAAATAATGTCACATATTCAACCGTATATGGTTCAATGAAATTAAGATATATATATGTAAAACACATATATGTTTCCAAATATATAAACATATATATGGAAACACGCCCTCCGGCCCACCAAGTCCACACCGACCGGCAATCTACCATACACCAGTTGTATCCTACACGCCAGGGAGAATTTACAGAAGCCAATTAACCTACAAACCTGCACTTCTTTCGGATGTGGGAGAAACTGGAATATCCAGAGAAAACCATGTGGTCATAAGGAGAATGTACAAATACTGTACAGACAGCACCCGTAGTCAGGATCAAATCTGGGTCTGTGGGTGCTGCAAGGCAGCAACTCTACCGCTGCACCAAGTCAAGTCAAGTTTATTCGTCACATACACATACGAGATGTGCAGTGAAATGAAAAGTGGCAATGCTCGCGGATTGTGCAAAAAAACCCTACAAAACAGGATAGAACGGAATCAATAATTACATAATTGTGAGAGAAAAAACAGCAATTTTAAAAAGACACCACACAACAGTAAATTGGACAGTAAGTTAGTCCCTGGTGAGGTAAGAGTTTACAGTCCTAATGGCCTCTGGGAACAAACTCCTTCTCATCCTCTCTGTTTTCACAGAATGACAGTGGAGTTAGCCTGACCGTAGCAGCTGGAACAGTCTGTTGCTGGGGTGGAAGGGGTCCCCCATTATGTTGCTGGCTCTGGATCTGCAACTCCTGATGTATAGTTCCTGCAGGGGAGTGAGTGTAGTTCCAATAGTGCGTTCGGCCAAACGCACTACTCTCTGCAGAGCCTTCCTGTCCTGGGCACAGCAGTTCCCAAACCAGATTGTGATGTTTCTGGACAAGATGCTTTCTACAGCCACTGAGTAGAAGCACTGGAGAATTCTCAGAGAGACTGAATTTCCTCAGCTGCCTGAGGTGGTAAAGGCGCTGCCTTGCCTTACTCACCAGTGCTGCAGCGTGTGATGTCCATGTCAGATCCTCTGAGATGTGGGCTCCCAGGTATTTAAAGCAGCTCACCCTATCCACAGTATCCCCATTTATCTTCAATGGTGTGTACGTCCTCGGATGTTGTGCCCTCCTAAAGTCCACGATCAGCTCCTTTGTTTTTTTGACATTCAAGAGGAGGCTGATGTCCTGACACCAGAGTGCCAGATCAGCCACCTCTTCCCGGTAGGCCTTCTCATTATTTTCAGTGATCAGGCCCACCACCACAGATTCATCAGCAAACTTGATTATAGAGTTGGAGTTGAACCTAGCCACACAGTCATGTGTGTACAGGGAGTACAGTAGGGGGCTGAGGACGCAACCCTGGGGGGATCCTGTGCTCAGGGTGAGGGACTTCGATGTATTTCCTCCCATCTTGACTACCTGGGGCCTGGCGGTGAGAAAGTCCAGTACCCAGCCCCAATTCCAGCAGCTTTTCAGCAAGTCTGGTGGGGACTATGGTATTGAACGCTGAACTGAAATCAATGAACAGCATCTCACATAGCCCCCCTTCTGGCTGTCAAGGTGAGGGAGGGTGGTGTGCAGAACCTGGGAGACTGCATCATCCGTGGATCTGTTCGGACGGTATGCAAACTGCAGCGGGTCCATGGTGCGAGGGAGGAAGGCGCAGATGTGGTTCTTGATCAGCCTCTCGAAGCATTTCATGACTACTGAGGGAGGGCCACCGGTCGGTAGTCATTCAAGCAAGCTGGGGAGGCTTTCTTTGGTACAGGTACAATTATGGATCTTTTGAAGCAGGCAAGGACCACGGACTTGGCCAGGGAGTGGTGAGCACTGGAGCAAGCTGAGCAGCACAAGACTTAGGTACTCGCCCAGATATACCATCTGGACCTATAGCTTTCCTCGTGTTCACACGCGTCAAGAGCCCTCATCACATCGTGCTCGGACAATGCGAATGTGTCTCCATCCCCAGCGGTGAACCTCCCTCCAGCCCCCCTAGCCAGTGCGCGGGCGGTGTTGTCGTTAGCCGGCGAGCTAGGGGTGACGTTTCCAGTCTCGAAACGTGCATAGAAACAGTTCAGGTCATCAGCTAGGGAGGTGACGGCACACCCGGTTGAGGGGGGGCTGCTCTGGTAGTTAGTTATAGTCCGGAGCCCCTGCCAAAGGTGTCTGGTGTCCCGCTGCTCCATCTGTGACTCCATCCTGTCCCTGTACCTCCTTTTTGCGTCCTTCACCGCCCTTCGCAGTCTGTAGGATTCTGCCTTGTAGTCATCCATATTGCCGGATGCCAGGCCGGAGTTTTAAGCAGCGGTGCGAGCATCCAAGGCAATGCGAATGGACCTGTCCACCCAGGGTTTTTGATTAGGAAAGATGCTAACCCTTACTGTGGGGACGATGTTATCGGCTAATGTTGCAATGAAGTCTGTGACCGCTTCCGCAAACTCACTGACGTCTCTGGAACTGGCTTGGAACATATTCCAGTCGACATCGCTCAGTGCATCCTGCAGCATGGCCTCTGAATGGTCAGACCACCGCTTTACTTCACCTCATCCCTGCCACTTCCCATACTATCCATTGTTTATATTCCAGCAGCAGGAAAATGGCAGCATGGTCAGATTTTCCAAAAAGAGACACCATGCCACCCCATTAAATTATTTTTTCTGTAATATATTTATTATGGTGTCACGTCAATAAAGATGAACACCTGATTCTGATTTCTGCCCTTAGTTGGATAACACACATCTCCAGTCATTGTGTTTTATGGCTGGTTTTCAACCTCTTAAGTCTGAAGGTCTCGACCCAAAACATCACCTATTCTTTATCTCCAGAGATGCTGCCTGTCCTGCTGAGTTATTCCAGCTTTCGGTGTCTACAGTTTATACCAGCACCTGCAGTTCCTTCTTACACTCTTTGTTAAGCAAAACAGGTCCTATTCTCATAATATTATTCACCTCAACTAAGTCTTTTCTTCACCTCCATTGCTGTAGAGAATACAATCCCAGTTATCAAACCTTTCTTCAAAGTGAAAAAAAAAATTCCAGCCCTGCCAATATGTTCATAAATCGCCCCTGGATCCTCTCCTGAGCAATTGCACCCTTTCTACAGTGTGTCATAGTCTTACAGCATGGAAACAGGCCCTTCATCCCAACTTGTCCATGCAGATCAAGATGCTCCATGTAAACTAGTCCCATTTTTCTGCATTTGGCCCATATCCCTTTAAACCTTGTGTGTGCCAGTGTGCGTGTAAGGGTGTGTGTTAGTTTGTGTGTGAGAGTGTGTGCCAGTGAAGCGGCGACAACACCCGGAGTGAGCGGAGACTTGGCGATGTCCGGGGAGCATTTCCCTCTCTCACCCCCTCCCCGGGAATGATGGCCGGCCCAGGTGCTCTGTGTCCAGCTAGGGTCCGGGGGAGGAGAGGGACAGTGACCCCGGGGGTCGGGCATCGGAGCGGAGCCTTAGCCCGAGATTCATCACCGCGGCTCCGGAGGCGGCACTGACCCGGTCCACTCCTGGCCCCGGGCCGGGGTTAAAACTCCATGTGGTGTGGACAGAGTGACCGACGGACACAGAGCCGGGTGGGAGGTGTGAGCGGTGCTGGGAACCATCGCCGTGTGCCACCTATCCCACCATCTGCACGGGAATGTGAATGCAGGCGAGGCAGCATCTACAGAGCGGTAGACAAAAATGCTGGAGAAATGCTTGAGTCTGAAGAAGGGTCAATCTCAGACATAGATGCTGCCTCACCCGCTGAGTTTCTCCAGCATTTTTTATCTACATTGTCATTTTAAATAGTGTGCGATGGACTTAAGCTCGATCTTTACGGGGAACCCACCGACAGAAAACTATTCTCATTGATGAGTGTGGATGAGTGTGACTTTATTTATGTATATATATATTTTTTTTTAATTTGAGCGTGAGAACATCTGTCATCAGCCTGATAGCGTGAGAATTTCGTCAAATGCGTGAGTCTCACGCTCAATGCGTGGGAGTTGGCAGCCCTTAACAGTCAGCGGAAGGACAAAACATAATTACAATCAAGCCATTGACAGTGTACAGATACAGGATAAAGGGAATAATGTGCATAACGTTTAGTGCAAGATAAAGCCAGTGAAGTCCAATCAAATATAGTCTGAGGGTCTCCGATGAGGCAGTAGTGCTCCGATGATGAGGACTGCTCTCTAGCTGTTGTTGCGATGGTTCAGTTTACCTGATAACAGCTGGTAAGAAACTGTCCCTGAATCTGGAGGTGTGCATTTTCACACTTCTATACCTTTTTCCTGATGGGAGAGGGGAGAAGAGGGAGTGGCCAGGGTTCGACTCGTCCCTGATTATGCTGCTGGTCTTGCCAAGGCAGCGTGAGGTGTAGATGGAGTCAATGGAAAGGGGGTTGCTTTGCGTGATGGTCTGGCCTGCATTTTCCCTCTCAACCCCATTCTCCAGCTTTCTCTCCATAACCCCTGACATTTAACTCTCTGCGCCAACAATCTTCAGGCTTTTAAATCACTGGTTAAATAAAGCTAAAATCATTTTTGAGTTTTTCTTAATTTTTAGTCATTGGGTCATTCAGCGGGGAAAAAGACCCTTCTGCCCAACAAGCCCACGCCAACCAAAAGTCCCATATACACTAGTCCCACTTGCCTGTGTTTGGCCCATATCCCTCCAAACCTGTCCTTTCCATGTACCTGTCAACTAGTTTCTTAAACGTTGCAACACGTTTAAATGTTCTTTAAAGTCTTTGTATTTTCTTGGTAATGCCCCATGTATTTTATCTGGAGGTTCCCAGTATAATGGGAGGAATACCTATGTGGTTCCTCAATAGTGCGTTGAGAACAAAACTAGCCTGGTTTGTTCATTTATTTGCTTACATTTAAAATAATCTAGTTTACCTGTAACATTTACAATGCCTAAGATAGATATTGTACAAAATGCTGATTGGAGAAGGGTCTGAATCCAAAATGTCACCTATTTCTTTTCTCCAGAGATGCTGCCTGATCCGCTGAGTTACTCCAGCTTTTTGTGTCTATCTTCGGTATAAACGGCACCTGCAGTTCCTTCCCACAGGCCAGACCATCACGCAATGCCTACTTGCATTTTACCTGTGCCACTACCTTGACTGTTTCTAGCACAGAAACAGGTCCTTCTGCCCACCAGGATCATGCCACCAATCAATTACCTGTCAATACAATTGCTGTCAACTTGCACCTGATCCATGACATAATGAGTCATGGTGATTTGAAGTGCTCGTTTAGTTTAGTTTAGTTCAGAGATACAGTGTGAAAACAAGCCCTTCAGACCACAGAGTCTGCGTCAACCAGCGATCCACGCAGACTAACACTGTCCTACACACAGACTCAGGTTCGATCCAGACTACGGGTGCTGTCTGTAAGGGGTTTGTACGTCCTCCCTGTAACAGCGTGGGTTTTCTCCGGGTTCTCCGGTTTCCTCCCACACTCCAAAGATGTGCAGGTTTGTAGGCTAATTGGCTTCTGTAAATTGTAAATTGTCCCTAGTGCTAGTGTACAGGGTAGTGCTAGTGTACAGGGTGATCGCTGGTTGGCGTACACATACACTCACAAACACATACACACACACACACACACACACACACACACACACACACACACACACACACACACACACACACACACACACACACACACACACACACACAAACACATACACACTCACTGACTCACACACCATATATATGGCAGTAAACGTTCTTGAATACTCACACGGCTGAGCGCGGCCTCACCACTTTGGGGCTTCCACAATCAGCGTGACCTCTGCACTTACCGGAAATTACGCAATCAGCGCTACCTGTCCACTAAGCGGAAGTCACGAAATGTGCGGGACTTTTGAACCAAACACAGTCGGACCTAATGAAACATTGCAGTTACAAGCACAGGCAGGGCAGCAGGCCAAACAACTCATGGCATTGTCATTAAGGGCTAACAAATCATTTATTGCAAGTACATTGCAGACTCACAGTTCTGTTGATTCACAGCTTAGAATGAGAGTCGTGACCTCTCCCTCGCGATCTTGCAGAGTGACTGAGTCACGTCCAGGCATCCAGGGTTTTATAGTCCTGCCCCCCCCCCCCCTCCACCCCTCGGAAGGGGCGTTACCTTCAGCGCGGTGATTGACAGACGAGAGGATCTCAAGTTTTTTAAACACTCATAACTTTTTTTTTTTTCATCGATGGGAAAAATCCTCGGGGCCTGCTCAGCAGTGAGTACGATGGCCAAAAATCATAACGATATATATTAGCGTTTTTTCTAAAATCAATATACAGCGCAGACAGGAAGTGGTCAAGATGAGACTTTAAATTATATAGATAAATAATTCCTCATTTGGACTAGAACGCAATACTCAGGATATATGTAACTTTGTCCATGGGTAAGGCAAGGATGTAAACTAAAGTCGACAAGTCCTTGAGAAATGTACTTGTCATTACAGAGAAGTGCTGTCCACACTGTGGGGCTGCCTTGAGCCTGCTACCGTGTCGAGGGCACGGGGGTTACCCCGTCACCAACTTCTGGAGACATGAAGAAAAATGCATCTTTTTTCAGGTTGGTGTCACCCTCTTTACAAACACGTATGTCAAATACACTGAAACGTGGATAAATGTACCGTTCATTGCCTCCCCCTCCCCCCCCAATATTCCTCTGAAACGTTCTTCTTTAAACACTCTCTATATAAACTTTCTCCCCAGATTTCTCTAGTTAAAATCTCTATGATTGGCTGCGACTTTTCTTACTTACATTTATGTTCCCAAGGACTTAGCAGTATGGAATTACGCCTCATCCTCGAGAGGTCTTTCTGCTCTTGAGAACTGGAGTTTTTTTTAAACCTACACCTCACCTAACTTGATGATAAATTATTATTTGCATAATTCCCACTCTTTGTTTATCATCTTGTAACCTGGTTTGTGTAGGAAGGACACAAAATGCTGGAGTAACTCAGCGCGACAGGCAGCATGTGTAGGAAGCCCATGTGTAAGAAGGAACTGCAGATGCTGGTTTACACCAAAGATAGACACAAAGTGCTGGAGTAACTTAGCGGGTCAGGCAGGATTTCTGGAGAAAAAGGATGGGTGATGTTTGAGGTCAAGACCCTTCATCAGACCCAACCTACACATCGGTTACCACAAACGTGCACGCACTTACCAGAGGGATGCTTGGGCTGTTAACATTTTTGGGAAAACAAGAAGACGGATGCAAATTGAAGCACTGTGGCTTTGTTTATTTAAATGTATTTTAAGGATTTTAAGAAATGTTTTTCCTTACAAAACATGCAACAACAAATGAAAAGCACCAATGATTCAATGATACTTTATTGTCACATGTACTTAGATACAGTGAAACACTTTATTTTGCCTACCAACCTGGTAAAATCATCTAACAGACCTCACCTGGGCAGTACACAAGTGTCGCCACGTTTTGGGGCCGTCAAAGTTACAAAAGTTTGTTGAATAGTCCTGTCTACTGCCTGCTGCCGCACGTGGACACACCCCAACCTCCCCTTCATTCTCGGCAGCCCTCGTCACTCGGCCCAACAGTCCCAAGCCACCATCTACTTTCAATGGAGACCATCGGACTATCTTTGATCGGACTTTACTGGACTTTATCTAGCACTAAACGTTTATTCTGTGTCTGTACACCGTGGACGGCTCGATTGTAATCATGTATAGTCTTTCCGCTGACTGGATAGCACGCAACAAAAATGCTTTTCACTGTACCTTGCTACACGTGATATTCAATACTAATTCACTAAATTATAATCCCATAAATGAAAGAAAATAATATTTTGTAGCATTGGCACAGCTGATAGAGACGTTGCTTCATAGCACCAGTCACCCCGATTCAAACCTGACCTCCGGTGCTGTCCATGTGGAGTTGCACGTTGTCCCTGTGAACATGTGGGTTGCCTACGGGTGATTTGATTTCTTTCTACATCCCAAAGTAGTGCAACTGTCTCCTGGTGTGTAGGTGAGTTGTAAGATATTACAGCAGTAGCATGTACTGTAGATAGAAACCAAGCACAGGTTCCCAGTACATGCTGTTGCCAGTATGGTTCTTCTTTATTTTACAGAAGTACGCTGCGCATGCCCACATATATTCACGAGACTGATAAGATAATGAATATATCAAATGTCACAAATTACACCATTCTGGTACTCAGTTTGGTTTAGTTTAGAGATACAGTGTGGAAACAGGCTCTTCGGACCACTGAGTCCACACCAACCAGCGATCCCCGCACATTAACACTATCCTACGCACACTAGGGACAATTTACACTTATACTAAGACAATTAACCTCCAAACCTGTACGTCTTTGGAGTGTGGGAGGAAATCAAAGATCTCGGCGAAAAACCCACGCAGGTCACGGGGAGAACGTATAAACTCCATATAGACAGCACCAGTAGTTGGGATCGAACCCGGGTCTCCGGCGCTGCAAGCGCTGTGCGGCAACAACCCTATCGCTGCACCACTGTGCCGCCCTTAAAGTTCTTAAAGTTACAGTTACCATTATATATACAATTATATACACTACCTGGTGGTTGATGGAAATGGGTGGAGAATAGGCTACAGAAAAACTTGGTGGGGACTGGGATTGCTCTATAAGCTTCAGACACTCGGTGAGCCGGAATGGGTTCTTTCACCATGTGAAAATACAATGTAGAGCATTTTGACTTATTTTACAAAGTTAGGATAATATGTAAATACCTTAAGTTTAGCTTAGTTTCGTTTAGTATACTGATACAACGCGGACACGGGCCCTTTGGCCCACGCCGACAAACGGTCCCTGTAAACTAACGCAATCCTGCACACACCAGGGACAATTTACAATTTTACCAAGCCAATTAACCTACAAACCTGTACTTCTTTGGAGTGTGGAGGAAACCGGAGCACCCGGAGAAAACCCACACAGGTCACGAGGAGAACGTAAAAACTCCGTACGGACAGCATGCATAGTCAGATGGAACCCAGGTCTCTGGCGCTGTAAGGCAGCAGTATTATCACTATGTCACACAGTTCTTGTTACGCCACTAATTTCAGAAAACTGCATTGGAGAAAGGCACCAGAACACACTATGCAGAGGAGCAGGCTGTGGGTGACAATTTCTGAATTTCCATGCTGAACTGCACAATTTAGAAGTTTCTGTTGATTTTCTCCCTTATGACTGAGACCATTGATAACTGATTATTTCCCATTGTAAATTCCAGTCATTTATAGAGTATATAAAATAATGAGAGGAATAGATCAGGTAGACGGTAGAAAATAAATGTCCTTCATGTCATTTCTAAGGTGGTGGTTTAAGTTTTTAAAAGATGTCAGTGTGCCTTGCTGAAACTAATAGATGCAAGTCGTTTCATACAAACATAGAAACGTAGAAAATAGGTGCAGGTGGAGGCCATTCGGCCCTTCGAGCCAGCACCGGCATTCATTGTGATCATGGCTGATCATCCCCTATCAATAACCCGTGCCTGCCTTCTCTCCATATCCCTTGACTCCACTAGCCCCCAGAGCTCTATCTAACTCTCTCTTAAATCCATCCAGTGACTTGGCCTCCACTGCCCTCTGTGGCAGGAAATTCCATAAATTCACAACTCTCTGGGTGAAAAAGTTTTTTCTCACCTCAGTCTTAAATGACCTCCCCTTTATTCTAAGACTGTGGCCCCTGGTTCTGGACTCACCCAACATTGGGAACATTTTTCCTGCATCTAGCATAACCAGTCCTTTTATAATTTTATATGTTTCTATAAGATATCCCCTCATCCTTCTAAACTCCAGTAAATACAAGCCTAGTCTTTTCAATCTTTCCTCATATGACAGTTCCGCCATCCCAGGGATCAATCTCGTGAACCTACGCTGCACTGCCTCAATCACAAGGATGTCCTTCCTCAAATTAGGAGACCAAAACTGTACACTATACTGCAGATGTGGTCTCGATTTCCTCACTGAAAGATTTGCACATCCGTTAGTTGAACATAGTGTGTTATAGTCATAGAGTGATACAGTGTGGAAACAAGACTTTCGAGTCTCATCTGCCTACATCCCTATAAACCTGTCCTATCCATATACCTCTCCAATTGTTTCTTAAACATTGCAATAGTCCCTGCCTCAACTACATCCTCTGGCAACTTGTTCCATACACCACCCTTTACATGAAAAAGTTGCCCCTCAGATTCCTACTAAATCTTTCCCCCCTCACCTTAAACCTAAGTCATCCGGTTCTCCATTCCCCTACTATGGCCAAGATTTTCTACCATCTACCCGATCTATTCCTCTCATGATTTGATACACCTTTATAAGATCACACTTCATCCTCCTGCTCTCTAAGGAATAGAGTCCAAGCCTGCTCAACCTCTCCCTATAGCTCAGACCCTTGAGTCCTGGAAACATCCTCGTAAATCTTCTCTGCATCCTTTCCAGCTTGACAAAATCTTTCCGATAACATGGTTCCCAGAACTGAACACAACCCTCTAAATGGAGCCTCACCAATGTCTTATATAACTGCAACATGACCTCCCAACTTCTATACTCAGTAGTCTGACTGATGAAGGCCAATGTGCCAAAAGCCTATTTGACCACCTTACCTACCTGTGACACCACCTTCAAGGAACTATGTAGTTGAACAAAGTGTGTTATTGTACGTCAGTGAAGGGTCTTCCACTGTTTCTTGTACATAAGTAAAGGAACTTCAGATTTCTTTCTGGTACATCAGTGCCCAGTCCAGTTTAGAGACACAGCACATGAATAGGTCATTATTGCAACAATCTAGATTCACAAAAATAAAAGATTTTGGCCAGGGAGAAGGTTTTGGTGATTTTATTCAGTCCTGAGATGATGATTCTCCAATTTTACATCTGCAAATTCTTTGACATTTAAAACTAGGAACACCATCCAGACTACAGCAGATAGTTCAAACATGACCCCATTGTCCATTTCTATGACATATTCAAGATTCAAGAGTGTTTTATTACGTTCCAGATAGATCAATGAAAATCTTACTTGAAGCAGCACAACATATATATATATATATATATATATATACATACTTACACACACACACACACACATACAAATAATAGTACAAAAGGACAAAAAGCAATGTCCCCAAGTCTACGTAATTCAGAGCTTATTAGGAGGTTGTAGTGTTTCATGGCCTGATGGCTGTAGGGAAAAAACTGTTCCTGAACCTGGACCTTAGTTTTCAGGCTCCTGTACCTTCTTCCCAATGGCAGGGATGAAATGAGTGTGGCCTGGTTGATGTGGGTCTCTGATGATGCTGTCTGCCTTTTTGAGTCAGTGACTCCTGTACAGGGCCAGATTTAGATGAAGAGAGGCCCTAGGCTGTTCCACTTGTGAGGCCCCTCCCAATCCCCACCCCCATGACTAGAGGAAGATGGTCCACCAGATTGACACCGATTTGCAGCCGATCGTGGCCAATGAGATAGCATATGTAAGAAAGGCCTATGACAGTGTCAAAAATATTATACACCTTGCAGGGCTCTCCTTTCATTTTTTTTCTCTGTTGTCAGCCGGGCAACCGTGGCAGCTTTTTAAGTTGCCAAATGACAGTTTAGGTGGTCATTTAAGACGGTTTGCATGACTCGTGTGATAATGTGCTCGGACGAAGTGCGTAGTTACCAGTCGGAAATATGGTCAATGAAGCATTCACATATTATTTCTGCTTCAAATAAAGTCACAAACTAAACATATTCACCAATCAAGACATGATATATACCACAATGACATGCAGCAAAATTATAATACAGTATCTCATCTCTTTTTACACGTTGCAATGAATGCAATTTCTATTATTTCTTCCCACTTCCAAACAAAAATGTGGTTGGATTATTCAGCGTATGATCAACCTCAGTGAGACCAAGCGTAGGCTTGGCGATCGCTTCGCACAACACCTCCACTCAGTTCGCAATAACCAACCTGATCTCCCGGTGGCTCAACGTTTCAACTCCCCCTCCCATTCTGAATCCGACCTTTCTATCCTGGGCCTCCTCCATGGCCAGAGTGAGACCCACCGCAAATTGGAGGAGCAGCACCTCATATTTTGCTTGGGTAGTTTACACCCCAGCGGTATGAACATTGACTTCTTCAATTTCAGGTAGTCCCTGCTTTCTCCGCCCCTTCCCATCTCTCCCTCAGCCCACTGTCTCCGCCACTTCCTTTCTTCTTCCCGTCCCCCTGCACCCTCACATCAGTCTGAAGAAGGGTCTCGACCCGAAACGTCGCCTATTTCCTTCGCTCCATAGATGCTGCCTCACCCGCTGAGTTTCTCCAGCATTTTTGTCTACCCATTCACACAAGTTCTGTTATCCCACTTTCCTAACCCACTCCCTACACATTAGGGGCAATTTTACAGAGACAAGTTAACCTACAAAGCCAATGCGACTTTGGGATGTGGGAGGAATCCCACACGCTTGCAGGGAGAATGTGCAAATTCAACACAGACAGTGCCCGAGGGCAGGATTAAACACAGATCTCTGGTGTGTGAGGCAGCAAATCCACCAGCTGTGCCACTATATTTTGTTTTCCAACACACAAGAAATTATACGTTGATAACTTTGGGTACTAACAAAATGAAAATATCCATTTTCAGTCTTAAATCTCCAAGTGACGCTATGTCTCCCTTTACAGCTACTGTATGTTTTAAATCAATTCAAGACTATGTGGCAGTACATTGGCCATAAAGTTGCTGCCAGAGACCCGGAATTGATCCTGAATATGGGTGCTGTCTGTATGAAGTTTGCTCCTTTTCCCTTTGATCGCATGGGTTTTCAATGGGTGATCTTGTGTCCTTCCACATTCCAAAGGTGTGCAGGAACCTATTTCAGACCCAACCCAAAACTTAATATTTTC
Organism: Amblyraja radiata; assembly: GCF_010909765.2. Classification (NCBI taxonomy): domain Eukaryota; kingdom Metazoa; phylum Chordata; class Chondrichthyes; order Rajiformes; family Rajidae; genus Amblyraja; species Amblyraja radiata. Next base: position 20,446,778 of record NC_045960.1, on the reverse strand, counting down.
CTTTTGTCCAGAGATTCTGTCTGACCTGTTAAGTTACTCCAGCTTTTTGTGTCTATCTTCAGTTTAAACCAGCATCTGCAGTTCCTTCCTACACACACGATACTATACGATAGAACTTTATTAATCCCAGGAGGGAAATTGTGTGTGTGTGGGCATATATATTACACGCACACACACACATATATATATATATATATAGTTATATATTCATATATAAATATACACCATTTTGTTTTCTCGTTTATAACATTGTTTAGAGAGTACTATGTTTACATATTCTGTTGGTACTGCTGCAAGTAAGGATTTTATTGTTCTAACTGGGACGTAAGAGAATAAAACACTCTTGACTTGACTTACTCCTCTAATGTGTGGGATAGAACTAGTGTACGGGTGATCGGTGGTCGGCGTGGACTCGGTGGGCCGAAGGGCCTGTTTCCACGCTGTATCTTTAAATTAAACTAAAAACACTGAAAACCAGAGGGAGTCTAAAGAAGAGTCTCTACCCGAAACATCACCCAATTTCTTCTATCCAGAGATGCTGGCTGCACGATGGAGTTCCCCTGCACAATTAAAGCATGGAATAGTCTTCACCCTACCATAGATACCCAACCAGACGCAACTAAATTTAAGGTAGCTCTTTTTTACTCAAGAACCCTTTTTTGTTTAAGTCCAAGTCAAGAGTCAAGAGAGTTGTATTGTCATGTGTCCCAGACAGGACAATGAAATTCTTGCTTGCTGCCGCACAACAGAATATGTAAACATAATACAGAACAGGAGATAAAAGTTCAGTGTGTTTATATACCATAGACCATATATATACACAATAAATAAACAGATAAAATGCAATAGGCTGTTATTGTTAAGTCCTCCACCATCTCCAGTTTAAATTCCATTTAGAATATTTTTGGAGGACAAGGAAACCAGAAACAAGAGCTACTCCAGGGAGTTACTCCAGCTCCAGCGAGTGATTCTGCGTTGGTTTTCAGCGGTTGCGGCGAGGCAGCGACCGGACAGCAATGGTGGCCGGATCTCCCACAATTCAAAGCGAGGGAGAAAGTGCCCAGCGCTGACCAATTGCCGTGGGCGTGCACATCCGCAGGGCGACCGATGTTGTGCTGGATGCATGTGCGCATGTGCAGGGGGAGGATGTGCTGGCCGTAGCAGTGCGCATGTGCAAGGCGGCCTACCGTGCCGGTGGATGAGGAGCGAGCGGATACGGAGAGTGACAGAGAGAGAGAGAGAGATAGAGAGGGGTGCCCGCCCAGAGTTGAACGGCAGGTGTCCTACCCTGGCCGGAGGCCCCCTAGATTTCGAGACCCTAGGCTTCAGCCTATGAAGCCTAGTGGTAAATCCGATTCTGCGAGGCCCCCCTAGATCTTGAGGCCCTAAACATAAGCCTATGAAGCCTATACGTAAATCCAGCCCTGCTCCTGTAAATCCCTTCAATGGTGGGGAAGTCAGAACCTGTGATGGACTGGACAGTGTTCACCACTTCATGCAGCCTTCTTCACTCCTGGACGTTAGAATTGCCGAACCAGGCCTTGATTCACATGCCCTACATTTTGTTTTACTGGGCAGGCTAAGGGCATGCATGATCATCCTAGACCAGAGACAAAGACAGAAGCTGAAGCAAGGAGGTCCATCAACAAAAAGAGACCATATACTGAAAATGGATGTTATAAAGACAAAAGGGAACTGCAGGTAAGTGTGCATTAATGGTGACTGCTTGGGAAAGGTGAATTGGATCTGTGCAGACCAGATCTGCATAGCCATTTTAGGGGGAAAAATGGTCAAGTCAGACTTGGTTGAGGTAACGATTTAAAGTTTCTTTGAGAGAACAAACTTCTTGGCCTTCATATACCACGTGTCCAAAAGTTTAAAGACAAAAGCATTTATTGTGTTGTGGAAAGTTAGTCCAATCTCATTGATCTGTGTAGCAAAAGCTAGCGCATAAAATAATTTAAAACATTGGAGAATTTGATTTTTTGACATATTCAGCATGCAATTACAATCTGTGTACATTAAATCTTTTTAGGACTCTGGACTTTCAGAAAGCCTTTGATTAGGTCACACAGGGCAAAATTAGAGCACGTGGTATTAGGGGTAGGGTATTGACATGGATAGAAAATGGGTTGGCAGGCAGGAAACAAAGAGTAGGAATTAACGTGTCCCTTTCAGAATGGCAGGCAGTGACTAGTGGGGTGCCGCAAGGCTCGGTGCCAGGACCACTGCTATTTGCAATATATATTAATGATTTAGATGAAGGAATTAAAAGTAACATTACCAAATTTGCAGATGACACAAAACTGGCTGGCAGTGTGAACTATGAAGAGGATGCTATGAGGATGCAGGGTGACTTGGACAGGTTGGGTGAGTGGGCAGATACATGGTAGATGCAGTATAATGTGGATAAATGTGAGGTTATCCACTTTGGTGGCAAGAACAAGGAGGCAGATTATTATCTGAATGGTGTCAGATTAGGAAAAGACTAAATGCAACAAGACCTGGGTGTGCTTGTACATCAGTCACTGAAAGTAAACATGCAGGTACAGCAGGCGGTGAAGAAAGCTAATGGCATGTTGGCCTTCATAACTAGAGGATTTGAGTATAGGATCAAAGAGTTGTACAGGGCCCTGGTGAGACCATTCCTGGAGTATTGTGTGCAGTTTTGGTCTCCTAATTTGAGGAAGGACATTCTTGCTATTGAGGGAGTACAGAATAGGTTCACCAGGTTACCGCAATTCCCAGGATGGTGGGACTGTCATATGATTAAAGAATGGAACGAGTGGGCTTGTATTCACTGGAATTAGAAGGATGAGAGGGTATCTTATAGAAACATAAAATTATTAAGGGATTGGACAAGCTAGATCATTATGGATGATTACATTGAATGGCGGTGCTGGCTCATAGGGCCAAGTGGCCTACTCCTGCACCTATTTTCTATGCATCTATGCCAAACACTAATTATAACTTGGTAATGTATTCTGTAAATGGCTGCCATAATCCCCTTTCAACAAGTCCCAGCCTAGCGCGGCACGGTGGTGCAGCGGTAGAGTTTCCGCCTTATAGCACCAGAGACACGGGTTCGATCCTGACCACGGGTGCTGTATGCACAGTGTTTGTATGTTCTCCCTGTGACCGCATGGGTTTTCTCCGGGTGCTCCGGATTCCTACCACACTCCAAAGACGTACAGGTTTGTAGGTTAATTGGCTTCTGTAAATGACCCCTTGTTTGTGTGTGTAGGATTGTGTTAGTGTGCAGGGATCCACACTGTATCTCTAAACTAAACATTGAATGACATGCCAAATCTCTTTAAATATCTGGGCAATTTGAAGTGTTTTCACGTTTTCTTCAGGTCATCTGAGATATTAACAACCGAGTATTTTAATTTTTAAACACGCTCCTCCCCTGAAAACTGTCTTGTGAACTCCTAACTTCCTCTTCTGAAGTCAACGGTTACTTGGTTTTGTTGACAATTGCTTTAGTCAGACGGTGGTGAATCTGTGGAATTCATTGTCACAAACGACTGAGTAAAGCAATCTGACGTCTGATGAAAGCACCTGTACTAATCAAGAATCTATCTGATTGTCACGATGGCTATTTTTAAGGTGGAGATTGATTGATTCGTGATTAGTACAGATGTCAGGGGTTATGGGGAAAAGGCAGGAGAATGGTGTTTGAGGGAAGGATAGACCAGCCACGATTGAATGGCAGAGTAGACTTGATGGACCGAATGGCCTAATTCTGCTCCTAGAACCTATGAACTTACATTGAATGAGACCAGTCAACCATGTGCTCCATCTCTTTCCTCTATGTTGCCTCATCACCAGACATGATATGGCGGCTAACCGTCTTATAGAACCTCAGCAGGATATTCCTGTTTTTGTATTCTAGTCCTCTCAAAATAAATGCTAGCATTGCATTCGCCATCCTTACTACTGATTTGACTTGCAAATTAACTTTTTGGAGAATCGTGCATCAAGTTGAGTTGCACCTTGGAGTTCTTTTACGTGAAAGGTAGTTTTTAAGCTCAAGTTAAATTGCGTAGCAAATTATTAATTGTTACACTTTTGTCCCCCCCCCAGTCATTAACAGGGATAACTGAATGTGAAGGAGCTCAAGCAACGTTTACCTCCAACAACAGAAGCATTTTCTCCAGTCTCTATGTCAATAAAAACCTGGAAGATTGTTTTGCACTGGAGAACGTTCCCAACAATCAGTGCCTGTCGTACACCAATGGGCATGATTTTGGAAAGTCGACCTACCTTTACGATCCTTGTGAAATGGATATTAGCAGGTTTTACAGCAGGTGTGCACAATATAGCGGAGGGTGCCAATATCCTGGGAATTACAGTAGCCCCGGAACAAACTGCAGTACAAATTATGAGTGCGGAGAGTATCCCAACTGGAATAAAATTCCTTTAGGGAAGACTGCTTACAGCAATTCTTTTATCAGATATTCTCAAGGTCCGTCAGAGACTGGCAACGAAGCTGCTAGCCCCAAAAACCTACGAGATCCAGCACTGCACACACAATCTGCAGCAAGCAACGTGAACAAAATGGTCTACCAAACCTCAAAGCCCAATCTGGATGAATACGGAGATTATGTATATGACACGATGTTCCTGCAAAATCAGAGCACCTACATACCTGCAGCCATGTACCCTGTGTAGGGGTCTACCACCAAAAAGATTAACCGTTCTGGGAAGCGTGGAAGAAAGGTGCCAATATCGCTCACCAACAAACTGCAACCAGTTGATCCTTAACTAAAACATCAATGAAGTGAAACCGAGAATTATTTAACTTTCCAGCCGTATGTTACTAAACACCTCTCCATCTTAAGATACAACTCATTTAAAGGAACTGCAATCGGATATGGGATTGACTTTTCCAGAGATTTAACACTAAATATTGGGTGACATTTTCAGCTTTATATAAAAGACCATTAAAAAAAAAAGTAACAGGAACTTGACAGCTAAGGTAGTATATTTGAACAAGGACCAACATTTGTGTTAGTGCAACGTTCCGCAGCATGTTGTGATAACCATTATCTTTGACAAATGATATCTGATCAAAGCTTTCTGAAATTTGGTACAGCAACAACGATATATCATGTGTTCTCCAGTGTACATAAATGGCAGCAATATAGTCAGAGAGATACAGTGTAGAAACAGGCCCTTCAGCCCAACTTGCCCACACCGGCCAACATGTCCCAGCTACACTAGTCCCACCTGCCTACGTTTGGCCATATCCTTCCAAACCTGTCCTATCCATGTACCTATCTAACTGTTTCTTAAATGTTGGCATAGTTCCTGCCTCAACTACCTCCTCTGGCAGCTTATTCCATATACCACCACCCTTTGTATGAAAAATATTCGCAACAGCTGAAAGTAAAAGGATCACACTTTGACACTTACTTAAGGTGTGATGAATTCATAAATTACATTATATTATACAGACATTGTCCTCGAATTAGACCTATTCCAACACTTTGTTTCACACGGAAGGCCTTGGAATGTTACATATTTAATATCTCAGAGAATCAAGGGTACATTATTTATCCCCATTTTCCTACTTTCAGTATTATGCTCATAAGTGATAGGAGCAGAATTAGGGCATTTGGCCCATCAAGTCGACTTTGCCTTTCAATCATGGCTGATCTATCTTTCCCTCCTAACCCCATTCTCCTGCCTTCTCCCCATAACCCCTGATACCCTTACTTATCAAGAATCTATCTATCTCTGCCTTAAAAATATCCATTGACTTGGTCTCCACAGCCCTCTGTGGCAGAATTCCACAGATTCACCACCCGCTGACTAAAGAAATTCCTCATCTCCTTCTGAAGGAATGTCCTAAAATTCTGAGGCTATGACCTCTGGTCCTAGACTCTCCCACCAATGGAAACATCCTCCCTACATTCACAATATCCACGCCTTTCACTATTCGGTAAGTTTCAATGAGGTCCTCCCTCATCCTTCTCAATTGCCTGTACTACAATCTAATAATAATAAATCCAATCTTGTGGTGGAAATATCTCAGAGAATGTCTGAAAGCAAGGTCTTTGGGTAATTCTTCACTCGGGTCAAAAGTGCTCTAGGAGTCAAAGAGGTACAGCAGCATGGAAGCAGGTATCTCGGCCCACTGAGTCCATGCCGACCATCAACTATCCATTTACACTCAACCTTGTTGAAGTTAATTCCACATGCCTGTCAACGTCCCTCTGATGCTACCACTCAGTGCAACTTAGAGTGACCTATAAACCTACTGACCCTCAGTCTTTGGTACGTGGGTAAAACTGGAGCCATCAGGAAACATGCTCTAGTAGTGACTCTAGCAGCTGTGCCATCCGCTTATCCTTTGATTTGCCTCAAGACGTGTTTGAAATCAGAACCGTCTTCGAACGCCAGACACTGCACAAATGTACCACTCAACTAAACTTTCCATCCACCCAGATATACGGCAGCTTCTGGAAAACAAAAAGTTTGCCTTTGTGCCTTTACTTGATTGTAAGCACGTCATTGTGTAGTTTTATTACATTACTTACGTTTGTAAAATTATAATGTATTATATCAAAATGTTATTAAATGTCACACAATTGTGTGTTCATGAGGTTAGTGATTCCATTAAAAATCTCTACATGGCAAATGTTATACATTCTGACTTACACGCTGAACACCACGGTACGATGACGCAGTGGTAGAGTTGCTGCCTTACAGCACCAGAGACCTGGGTTCGATCCTGACAATGGGTGCTGTCTGCATGGAGTTTGTATGTTCTCCCCGTGACCTGTGTGAGTTTTCTCCGGGAACCCTGGTTTCCACCCACACTCCAAAGACATACAGATTTGTCGGCTAATTGGCTTAGAAAAATTGTAAAATTGTCCGTAGTGTGTGCAGTATAGTGTTCGTGTGCAGGGATTGCTGGTCGGCATGGTCTCCTTGTGCCGAAGGGCCTGTTTCCGCACTGTATCTCTAAACTAATTAAAAAGCTTTAAAGATACATCTTAAAGTCCGAGATGAATTCAATTTCAGTAAGGACTACAGTTGAGTTGCTTTGACATTTAGCTATTGCAGTGTGTCCATTTGCCGCCACTTATTTTAAATTAATGAAGATAGCTTGCTTGTTTTTACTCAAAATGACAGGAGAAATTACTGGGACGAGAAAAGTCTTTGATTATACTGGCTGTTTTCTCCAAGGCAGTGTGACGTGCTAGTTAGTATGTGGGCATTTAGCAAATGAAAGAATTTGATGTTGAATTTGAACAAAAACAGCCAGAGTTTTAGTTTAAATCTTTGCAATATATTTAAAATGCCATAGGCTGAGAAACAGAGATTGAAAACACAAAAAACACACAGTAAAACGATTTGGAAGAAAACATTTAGTTACCTCAATATCCAAACATAATTTCAATTTAAGTACATTATAAAAAAAAAATCTAAATCCATTAAAGCTTTGAAGTCAGAAGTCACAATAACATGAATTATTCAACCTGTAATAAAAATGAGACATTTCACTGAAGAATACATTCTGGCAACACAGTGTAAAAATTCTGCCAATATTGATATATGGGCAATAAAATTAAATTTGAAATTTGAAATAATTTAATTGCCACACAACCAAGGTCGGTGGTATTTGGGTTGCCAGCAGCGGTACAATAAAAATGTTACCAATGAGAACAGCTTCAAAGTTTATTCGCTAATATTTATGCAGCCCAAGCCCAATTACAGATTTCTGAATGATAGCATTCGTATCAATGACACAGTGCATTTAAACTTTGATTCAGATTTCAGATATAATTATCTTGCAATATTCCTAGCACCTTTTTTTTTAAAAGCACTCACACAGCAATATCCTATTAAAGCTCAGATTGTAATTCCTTAAGTAGAGTTAATATCATTCTACTCATGCAAAAGGAACTTTACAATGAATATATAAATTGAAACCGACAAGATTAGGTCAAGTTAAAGAGGTGTTTCAGCAAATGTTGTGAAGCTCTTCACACGAGCGAAGAACAAGGGTGTGTACATTTTATCGATGTCAAACGTGGAAACGGCAGTCTCTCCTGATGACCTAAAAATGAAATTTATAAATTAGACACATTCTGCAAACCTTGCAGTAAAAGTAGAATTCCCTAATAATTTTCAATATCAATGTCCCCCCCCCCCCCTCCACCAATACAATCAGTTTCAATAAGGGTCTCGACCCGTAATATCACCTGTCCATGTTCTCCACAGATGCTGCCTGACCCACTGAGCTACTCCAGCACTTTCCTTCTTCTTTTGTAAGCAAGCAGCTGCAGTTCCCTTCTTCTACATGCATTATTTACAACTTGAAGAATGGATGTTTAAATATCAGGAAATAAATTTTTTGAAGCTATTAGTGTAATTTAGTTTTCGTTTGGTGATACAGTGAGGAAACTGGCCCACTGAGCCCACACCAACCAGCGATCCCCATTCACTAGCTTTATCCGACACACACTAGGGCCAATTTGCAATTTTACCAATGCCAATTAACATACAAACTTGTCTGTCTCCAGAACGTGACAGTACCCGTAGTCAGGATTGAACCCGGGTCTCTGGCGGTGTAAGGCAGCAACTCTACCGCTTGATGGGAATTCTTCCACGATTATCTGCAGTCGAGAATGGTAACCAAACCCATTACAGGAAATTCTACCACCCTTTGCTGCCTGAACAGTTTTTCAGTGAACTAGCTCAGTACTTAAATCATCTGATACTTTGAGTGAACCCAATTTTCCCCAAAATAAAATTAATAAATTAAATTTGAGAGGGATAGATCAGCCATGATTGAATGTCAGAGGAGGGCCGAATGGACATATAACCTTTATGGACCGAATGGTCTAATTTTACTCCTATAACTTATGAACCTATCTCAGAAATAAATAAACGTCAATGGCTGAGGAATAGAAGTTCTGTGGATTTGGATTCATGTCCACACTCAATAATTAGCAAAAACCTTCTTCAATAAAAATCACCTGGAATGCACATATTAACCAGCAACAGAAACCTTATGAAGTCCCCAACTCATCCAACAAGTGAATACAACATTCACTCAGCTGAGTTTTAATGAAAGTTAATTTGGAAATTCAGTCATGTTAGAAATACAAACCATGCATACAGCAGTTATTAAACTCTGGGTTCAGATACACTGATGCTGTAGGTATAGTACAAGTGCAGCTTCAACTTGAACTCCGCACGGTGGCGCAGCTGCAGAGTTGCTGCTTTACAGCGCCAGAGACCCAGGATCGATCCTGACTACATGTGTGTACGGAGTTTGTACGTTCTCCCTGTGACCAGAGTGAGTTTTCTCCGGGATCTCTGGTTTCCGCCCACACTCCAAGAACGGACAGATTTATAGGTTAATTGGCTTGGTATAATTGTAAACTGTCCCTAGTGTGTGCAGGATAGAGTTAGTGTGCGGGGATCAACAACGTCCATTCACAGAGCAAAATAGCAACATTATGCAAAGTCACTTCACAACACTAAATTACACCAAAACACATTAGAGGAATTCCAAAGGTTAAGACATTGTCAGTTTAAATGTAGGAATAAGGAAGACACCAGCACTATAGAACATGTTATCAGAGTGTAATTGTCACGAAAAGCTAAAGGCAAAGTTCCACCCAGCCCAGTTGACCTTCACAGGTATGTGGCGACAAGTCAAGCAAAATAATAAAAACAGAAAGTGCTGGAAACAGCAGGCTCGACGACGTACGTGGAAAGAGAAACAAAAATAACCGTTTGAATATGAAGACCTCTTTCGTGAGAATCGCGAAATGGAGAAATATGCAGGTGGGACTGAGAAGGGATGTGGACAATGGGAGTCCCATATCTTTGATATGGTAATGATTTTTACCAGAGGATATGCTGCTTAACTTAGTTTAGTTTATAGATGCAGCAAGGAAACAGGCCCTTTGGCCCAACGAGTCAGTGGCGACCAGCGATCACCTCGTACACTAGCACTATCCTACACACTCGGGATAATTTAAAATTTTACTGATGCTAATTAACCGCCAATCCTTTATGTCTTTGGAGCGTGAGAGGAAACCAAAGCACCCAGAGAAAACCCACGTGATCACACAGAGAAGGTATAAACTCCGCACAGACAGCACCCGTAGTCAGGATCAAACCCAGGCCTCTGGCGCTGTAAGGCAGCAACTCTACCGCTGCACCACTGTGTTGTGCATGCCTACAAAGTTATCGGATGATATGTAAACGAGGACAGTCCGAGAGGTAGAAAGAGAGTGGAAAAACTGCAAAGAGAGCAAGAGAAACAACAAGAAAAAACAACAAGATGAGAGACAAAATAGAGGAGGGGAGAGAGGAGAGGGATGGGGAGGGTATAGGGGGATGGGGGAAGGGGAGGGGGAAGAGGAGAACGATTACACAAAGGAAGCTATAACAAAATGAATATAAAAGCTCTGGAATGCAGAGCTGTAAGTGCTCAGTCTATGCAGTGGAGAGAGCAAAACTGGACCAATGTTACAGATGAATGACTGGAGAAGAAATGGCCACTTCTGATAGTGGGAGTGAGTTGCCTGAAGTTGGTGAATTGGGCAATGACTGCAGAAGCATGCAATGTGCCCAGACAGAAGGCATTGTTCATCAAGCTTGCATTAGGCCCATGTTATATCAGTGCCAGGAAACCACAGGCAAGTTCACAGTGAGAGTAGGATGGAGAGGCAAGAGTCAAGAGTGTTTTATTGTCGTATGGCCCGAAATGGAATAATGAAATTCTTACATGCAGCAGCACAACAGTTGGGTGGCATGTTGGCGCAGGGGTAGAGCTGCTGCCTCACAGTGCCAGAGACCCAGGTTCGATCCTGGCTAAGGGTGCTGTCTGTACGAAGTTAGTACGTTCTCCCTGTGACTTGCGTGGATTTTCTCCGGGTGCTCTGGTTTCCTCCCACACTCCAAAAACATACAAGATTGTAGGTTAATTGGCTTGGTATAATTGTAAATTGTCCCTGGTGTGTGTAGGATAGTGCTGGTGTACGTGCATTGCTGGTTGTCGTGGACTCGATGGGCCAAAGGGCCTGTTCCCGCGCTGTATCTCCAAACCAAACTGAAGCACAACAGTTAGAATATTAAAATTAAAATGGCTGGTGATAGGATGCTCACGGTACTCTTGGTATCAGCATCCCACCAGTGGTATACGGGTGATGCAGGATTGGCTTTGAGAATTATGAACACTGATTACAGACCCATGCAGTATTAGGTAAAACTCAGGCAAGGAGGCCTCCTCCAGATCCCAACCTACTGTACTCTAACTACAGAATCAATGCTCCTCCATGTAAAACCACAAGTAGCAAGGAGATGGAATGCACTCTGGCTGGGGGACTTGAAGGTCATTACTTAGCATGGTTGGTGGTTCCGCTCGACAAAGCCAGCAGCAAAATTAAGACCCAGTCTCACCCCGATCACTCCCTCTTCCCCCTACCCCCATCAGGCAAGAGGTACAGAAGTGTGAAAATGCACACTTCCAGATTCAAGGACAGTTTCTTCCCTGCTGTTATCAGGCAACTGAACCATCCTATCATCAACTAGAGAACGGTCCTGAGCTACTATCTACCAAAAGGAGACCCTCGGACTATCTTTCATCCTCCATCCTAGTGTGTAGGATGTGAAAGCGGGATAACATGGGATACCTGCGTGAATGGTTGATCGTTGGTCGGCGTGGACTCGGTGGGCCGAAGGGCCTGTTTCCACGCTGTATCTCTAAACTAAACAAGAAGTGCTGGTATATTCAAACGATGTGGAACTCTCACCCCCAGTGTCAGAGAGACAAATACATCCTTCTGAAGGAAGATTAGAAAATGCCATTATAAGAGCATGTGTTGATACTCACTTATAGATTACCAGACAAGAGTGATGAAGCCAGACCAGTTTGTTAAATCGCTGTCGACCACTGGAAGTAAGTTGTAACCCAACATGAAAATTATGGTCAATCTCAACAGAAGCAGGAGCTCGACGGTAATATCGGTACTTCTGATATTCTGGCGCCTTCTGTTTTAAAAGTAAATCAAAATTTACACTTCTTTCCAAATCGAATAATAATTCAGAGTTATATCTGCTGCTCTTCATTCTTGATTGCACATTTATATAGTAACTAGAATAAGTAGCTATTTTTTAAATTATAATTTTACACAATTACAGTAAAGGAATACATAATAAAAATTTTAAAAATTGTACATGCTGGATTTCGGAAATAAGACCGGAAAAAGCTGGGTAAACTCAGATCAGGCAGAATCTGCAGAAAGAGAAACAATTAATGTTTCACGCCCGAGACCCTGTATTAGGGTTGTTCCTCTTTCCACACATGCTGCCTGACCTGCTGAATTTCTCCAGCATTTTCTGTATTTAATAACACTAATATTTCATCTCTCTTCCTAGAGTCATAAAGCACGGCCCAACTTGTCCAAACCGACCTGTACACACTCGTCCCATCTGCCTGCATTTGGCCTACATCCCTCCAAACATGTCCTATCCATGTACCTGTCTAAATGCTTCTTAAACGTTGCAATAGTACCTGCCTAATCTACCTCCTCCAGCAGCCTTTTCCATTCACCCACCACCCTGTGTGTAATAAAAGTTACCCCTCGGGTTCCTATTAAATCTCTCCCCCCTCACCTTAAACCGAGGCAGCAACTTTACCGCCACGCCACAGTGTCACCCCTAAACATGTCGTGTAACACCTACCTCCTCTTTCTTCTTCTTTGCCAGAACAACAAATACTTTGGTTTGATTATCGGTTTCCTGGGACAGACGAAAGTGACCAAAGAGGACAGCGTCGATTCTATGAGACATAAAGAAACCACCAGCAATTCAGCCATAAAGTTCCATAACGCTAATGTAACAAACTATTTCACGACAAATTATAATAATATGATTAGGCTTTAAATGTACTTGCTTTATTTTAATGTAGTAACAAGGAACTGTAGATAATGGTTCACAAAAGAAGATATAAATTGCTGGAGTAACTAACTCAGTGGGTCAGGAGGCATCTCTGGAGAACATGGTGACTTTTTGGGTCAGCACCCCTCTCGATTACCACGGGTGTTATTGATCATAATAATAATAATAATAATATATTTTATTGACATTGCACGCCAGTGCAACGAGATTTAGTGTGCCGCTCCACTGATGTACAAGAAAGGTAAATAAATACAATACATAAATAAGCAAGCTGAATTGATTGACGTGACCATCTGAGGGAGACTGTCCAAAGGGGGTGGGTGGGGGGGCACTCAATTGGGCCGGTTCAGAGCCGCTATAGCTCTTGGGATAAAACTCATGGGGAGAAGGCAGGAGAATGGGGTTGAAAGGGAAAGGTGGATCACCCATAGCGGAATAGGCTTGATGGGCTGAATGGCCTAAATCTGCTCCTAGAACTTATGAACTTCCTGACCCGAAAAGTCACCCATCCATGTTCTCCAGAGATGCTGCCTGGCCCGCTGAGTTACTCTTGCACTTTGTGTCTTTTTTAAGTAACACATCTAATTTCCAATTATTATTTTATGAGACACCCACAACTTGATTTCACCTTCTCAAAATAACATGCAAGATTCTCAGACAGCAAAATCAATCACAAAATAGCACGCAGCACACACAATATAAGCACACAATAACAATATCCTGTTACGCTGATGACACCCAGATTTACCTTGGCACCAAATCCCCCCACAACCCCCCCCTCTCCCATATCAACTCCTGTTTGTCAGCTATAAAAACCTGGATGCAACATAATTTCCTCAAAATCTACAGCGATAAGACAGAATTCCTCCTCAGAGGCTCCAAAGCCACACTCAGCAAAATCAATAACCCCACTCTCACCATCGACGGCACCACTGTCTCCCCATCTCCCCAGGCCCGCAACCTTGGCGTGATCTTTGATTCCACCCTCTCCCTTGAGCCTCACATCTGCCATGTCATTAAAACCTCCTTCTTTCATCTCCGCAACATCGCCAAACTCAGACCCTCTCTCACACCGCCTGCTGCTGACTCATCCATGCCTTCATCTCCTCCCAACTGGACAATTGCAACTCACTTCTCCTTGGCATCAGCTCCACCTACATCAACCGACTCCAACTGGTCCAGAACGCAGCCGCCTGACTCATCACCCACACCAAATCCTGGCATCACATCACTCCAGTCCTCAAAAAACTTCACTGGCTTCCCATCTCCCACCGGATCACCTACAAAATCCTGGTCCTCACCTAAAAAGCCCTCCACCATCTGGCCCCCCCATATCTCACTGACCTCCTCTCCCCCTACCAACCCTCACGGTCCCTCAGATCCACATCAGCCGGTCTCCTCTCCATCCACAAGTCCAACCTCCGCAGTTTTGGGGACAGAGCCTTCTCCAGGGCAGCTCCCAGGCTCTGGAACTCCCTCCCCCAACTGATCCGCAATTCCGTGTCCCTCACCATCTTCCAGTCCCGCCTCAAGACCCATCTCTTCACCTCTGCCTATCCTTAGCCCCACGTCCCCGTCCCTTTTCATCTGTGCATTAATTGCCTCATACTGTGTTTTGTATTGAATTCTGTCTTTAATTTGTGTACTATTCATGTCTCTACTATTTATTTCATTCCCCTTACATGTTTTTCCTCTACATGCTCAATTTTTGTAAGGTGTCCTTGAGACTCTTGAAAGGCGCCCATAAATAAAATTTATTATTATTTACACTCTGGTGCTCACTCAAAATCCCATCTTCCAATAGAATATTAGAAGACTGCAGATAAACACAAAATGCTGGAGTAGTATCTCTGGAGAGAAGGAATGGGTGAGCCTTCTTCAGACTTGGTCTGCTGAGAACAGTGTCCTCGGGCCCGTTAAACACTGGTTGTCTTTTTGGGACAAGTTGTCACAGCTGTTCAGAGATATTCATGATTGTGAACCAATTAATATTCTTTGTGCAAGGACAAGAATGTTCACATCCCTGGTCTTTTCACACAACTGATGCTTAAATCTGTTTTGCACCCTCTCCAAGGTCTTTCCATTACACTTCATGAAGGATGTCTAGGATTGGTTGCAATCTATTCTCTATAAAATCACCCCTCATCCTCCTGCGCTCCAAGGGCTAAACCTCTCTCTAGCCTAATCAACATAGAGAATAGGTGCAGGAGTAGGCCATTCGGCCATTTGAACCTGCACCGCCATTCAATATGATCATGGCTGATCATCCAACTCAGTATCCTGTACCTGCCTTCTCTCCATACCCCCTGATCCCTTTAGCCACAAGGGCCACAACCTCTCTCTAAAGCTCCTGGCAACATCCTGGTTCTCGTAACCCTTTCAAATTTGATATCTTTCCTATAAAATGGTGTTCACTGAACGCTGACGTAAAAGTGGCCTCACCAATGTCTTATATAACTGTAACATGATCACCCGACTTCTATACTCATGAAGGCCAATGTGCCGAAAGCCTTCTTGACCACCTTATCCACCTGCGACATTACTTCCAAGGAACTATGTACATGCAATCCGTGATCCCTCTCCTCCACAACACTCCCCAGAGCCATACCATTCACTGTGCCATATTAGACTTCCGAAAACGCAACACCTCACATTTCTCTCGATAAAGTCAAGACCTGTGTGCTTTTCTTTGTAAAACACTCCATCTCTTTGTAAAACACTCCATCAGTTAATTGTCACATTTGAACCATTAACAGGCAACTGCATGAAGATTGCTTGTCATGCTTCATAGAACTGACAATCCAAAACAAAGACACAAAATGCTGGAGTAACTCGGTGGATCAGGCGGCATCTCTGAAGAACTTGGATAGGTAACGTTTCAGGTCAGGACCTTTCTTCAGATTGATTGTCTGCAAATAATTACTGAGGCAGGGTCTCGACCCAAAAAGATAATACCTGACCTGCCCAGTTACTCCAGCACTGTGTCTTTTTTACACCTGCAGTTTGTTGTTTCTTCAACCAACAATCCAACATGAACATTGCTTCTCCTAGATTACAGCCTGCAAATACCAGCATTCCTTTGTCATGCACGGCATGGATAATTACTGAATTATTTAATATCTTGCAATCCTTACCTTGGAGTCTTGCAGCATAAGCGGGGAACAATACTCTGAGGATCTTCTGGTGTGGTCAGCATTATTACCTGACCACCTGGGAAGAATCGCAGATACCTGGTTATATAAAAGAGTTTTATACAATGATCAATAATTGTAAATCGTGTATTCAAAAGCGGCTTTACACTGTAAATTGAAGTGACAGCATTTCTTAATAGAAAGGCATTATTATACTGGATTATATCCTACAATTTGAGCATTTGACGGCACTGGGCCTGTACTCGCTGGAGTTTAGCAAGATTGGGGGAGGGGAGGGACAGACCTCATTGAAGGGCATAGCCTCAGAATAAAAGGACATACCTTTAGAAAGGACATAAGGAGGAATTTCTTTAGTTAGGGTGTGGTGAATTTGTGAAATTCATTGTTACAGAAAGCCGTGGAGGCCAAATCAATGGATATTTTTATGGTGGAGATTGACAGGGGTTATGGGGAGAAGGCTGAGAAGCCCGAGAAGGAGAATGGGGCTGAGAGGGAAAGAGATCAGCCACGAAAAACAGCGTAAATTTGATGGGCTGAATTCCCATCAATAGCTGAATGGTCTAATTGTGCTCTTACAGTGCCCTCCGTAATGTGTGGGACAAAGACCCATCATTTATTTAAAGTGCACATTGTCAGATTTTATTAAAGGGTATTTTTATACATTTTGGTTTCACCACGTAGAAATTAAAGCTGTGTTTATACATTGTCCCCCCATTTCAGGGCACCATAATGTTTGGGACACAGCAATGTCATGTAAATGAAAGTAGTCATGTTTAGTATTTTGTTGCATATCCTTTGCATGCAATGACTGCTTGAAGTCTGCAATTCATCAACATCACCAGTTGCTGGGTGTCTTCTCTGGTGATGCTCTGCCAGGCCTGTATTGCAGCCATCTTTAGCTTATGCTTGTTTTGGGGGCTAGTCCCCTTCAGTTTTCTCTTCAGCATATAAAAGGCTCGCTCAATTGGGTTCAGATTGGGTGATTGACTTGGCCGCTCACGAATTGACCATTTTTTAGCTTTGAAAAGCTCCTTTGTTGCTTTAGCAGCATGTTTGGGATCATTGTCTTGCTGTAGAATGAACCGCCAGCCAATGAGTTTTGAGGAATTTGTTTGAACTTGAGCAGATAGGATGTGTCTATACACTTCAGAATTCATTATGTTATTACCATCAAGATTCAAGAGTTTATTGTCATGTGTCCCAGAGAGGACAATGACATTTTTGCTTTGCTTCAGCACAACAGAATATAGTAGGCATGAATAGAGAACAGATCAGTGTGTCCATATACCATTATATAAATATATACACACATGAATAAATAAACAGATAAAGTGCAAATAAACAGATAATGGTCTATTAATGTTTAGTTTCGTGAGTTGAGTTTAATAGCCTGATGGCTGTGGGGAAGAAGCTGTTTTTGAACCTGGACATTGCAGTCTTTAGGCTCCTGTACCTTCTACCTGAAGGTAGCGGGGAGATGAGTGTGTGGCCAGGATGGTGTGGGTCCTAGATGATGCTGCCAGCCTTTTTGAGGCAGCAACTGCGATAGATCCCCTCGATGGTAGGGTGGTCAGAGCCGATGATGGACTACTTTTTGTAGTCTTTTCTGCTGCTGGGCGCAAAAGTTGCTGAACCAAGCCACGATGCAACTGGTCAGCATGCTCTCTACTGTGCACCTGTAGAAGTTGGAGAGAGTCCTCCTTGACAAACTGACTCTCCGTAATCTTCTCAGGAAGTAGAGGCGCTGATGTGCTTTCTTTATAATTGCATCAGTGTTCTCGGACCAGGAGAGATCTTCAGAGATGTGCACGCCCAGGAATTTGACCTTTTCCACCATCGACCCGTTGATATATACAGGACTGTGGGTCCCCATCCTACCCCTTCCAAAGTCCGCAATCAGTTCCTTGGTTTTGCTGGTGTTGAGGGCCAGGTTATTGTGCTGGCACCATTTGGTCAGTCGGTCGATCTCTCTTCTATACTCTGACTCGTCCCCATCAGTGATACGTCCAACAGTGGTGTCGTCAGCGAACTTGATAAAGGAGTTCGCACTATGACCGGCTACGCAGTCATGAGTATAGAGTGAGTACAGCAGGGGGCTGAGCACATAGCCTTGAGGTCCTCCCTGTTATCGCTGATTGTTATCGAGGCATTTCCACCAATACGAACAGTCTGTGGTCTGTGAATGAGGAAGACGAAGATCCAATTGCAGAGGGATCAGCAGTTGTATCATCAATGAAGTGAGCCAGTACCTTCAGCTGCCATACATGCCCAGGCCATAACACCCCCAACACAGTGTTTCACAGATGAGGTGGTATGCTTTGGATCTTGGGCAGTTCCTACTTTCTTCCATACTTTGCTCTTGCCATCACTCTGATATAAGTTAATCTTCGTCTCATCTGTCCACAAGATCTTTTTCCAGAACAGAACAGAAAAGACTAGGCTTGTATTCACTGAGGTTTAGAAGGATGAGGGGCTATCTTATAGAAATATAATATTATAAAAGGACTGGACAAGCTAGATGCAGGAAAAATGTTCCCAATGTATGGCGAGTGTAGAACCAGGGGCTACAGTCTTAGAATAAAGGGGAGGTCATTTAAGACTGAGGCGAAAAAAACGTTTTCACCCAGAGAGTTGTGAATTTATGGAATTTCCTGCCACAGAGGGCAGTGGTGGCCAAGTCACTGGATGGATTTAAGAGAGAGTTAGATAGAGCTCTGGGGGCTAGTGGAGTCAAGGGATATGGAGAGAAGGCAGGCACGGGTTATTGATAGGGGATGATCAGCCATGATCACAATGAATGCCGGTGCTGGCTCGAAGGGCCGAATGGCCTCCTCCTGCACCTATTTTCTATGTTTCTATGTAACCGTGGTTGCTATTTTAAGTACTTCTGGGCAAACTGTAACCTGGCCAACCTATTTTTGCGGCTAACCAGTGTTTTGCATCTTGCAGTGTAGCCTCTGTATTTCTGTTCATGAAGTCTTCTGTGGACAGTGGTCATTGACAAATCCACACCTGACTCCTGAACAGTGTTTCTGATCTGTTGGACAGGTGTTTGGATTTTTTCTTTAGTATAGAGATAATTCTTCTGTCTTCAGCTGTGGAGGTCTTCCGTGGCCTGCCAGTCCCTTTGCGATTAATGATGTTCCGTGGCCTGCCAGTCCCTCTTTCTTCTTAATGATGTTCCAAACAGTTGATTCTGGTAAGTATAAGGTTTGGCTGATGTCCCTAACAGTTTTATTCTTGTTTCTCAGTCTCATAAGGGCTTCTTTGACTTTCATTGGCACAACTTCGGTCCTCGTGTTGATAAACAGCAATAAAAGTTTCCAAAGACGATATAAAGACTGGAGGAAAGACTAGGTGCTGAGAGCTCTCTTATACCTGCATTAAGGAGGCAATTAAACAAACCTGAGCAATTACAAACCTGTGAAGCCATGTATCCCAAATATTATGGTGCACTGAAATGGGGGGGGGACTATGTATAAACACTGCTGTAATTTCTACATGGTGAAACCAAAATGTATAAAAATGGCTTTTATTAAAATCTGACAATGTGCACGTTAACCACATGTGATTTTTTTCTATTACAAATCTCAAATTGTGGAGTACAGAGGCAAATAAATAAATGATGGATCTTTGTCCCAAACATTATGGAGGGCACTGTATGTGCAGGTGGATAAGTGAATGTCTTTGATGCTGAGGCAATGTTATTTAAAAATATTGAAAACATTAAAATACATACACATCTTTAAATGCAATTAAATAGATTGAGTCAAAGGATGTCTGCACTGGTCTCCAGTTAATAAAGAGCTGATGAGAAAAGATCGTTGAGGCAAGTAGAATGGATGTGTCTTAATGTTTAATTCAGTTTTGCTGCTAATGTTCCACTGGTTATTTCATCCTTTATATGTGCAAGCTGAAAAATTGCAATATCAAACCACTGAAAGTCACCTCATTGGATTTAGTAACAGTTGAACATGTTAAATACTTCAAATACATTTTTAGTCCACAATTTGACATTGAATAGATACGGGGTAAGATTCAGTTTTGATTGACCGCAAAAATGTAAAACTATGTTGTCAATTTGCAACTGAACATTAAGCAAATTGGTTGGAGCTCAGCAAAAGGAAAGAAATGTAGACAAACAGATTTCAAGCAGGCATAGCCAGTTTTACTCTCTTATTCTCGTGACATAAACTCAATGAGTCGTAGCCCATTGAGTTTTTGCCAACTCATACTGTAAGTTCATAAATTATATGAACATAATTAGCACGGGTGTCAGAGGTTATAGGGAGATGGCATTAGAATGGGGTTAAGAGGGAGAGATAGATCAGCCACGAATGGATGGCTGAGTAGACTTGATGGGCCGAATGGCCTAATTCTGCTCCTATCATAGGACCTTAGGCCATTTGGCCTATCAATTCTACTCCACCATTCAATCCTGGCTGATCTATCTTTCCCTCTCAACTGCATTCTCACGCCTTTTTCCCATAACCCCTGACACCTGTACTAATCAAGAATCCGTCAATCTGCACCTTAACAATATTCAATGACTTGGCCTCCACAGCCGTCAGTGGCAATGAATTCCAGATTCACCTATCCTCTGACCAAAGAAATTCCTCCTCGTCCCCCTTCTAAAGGTACATCCTTTTCTTCTGAGGCTGTGGCCTCTGGACCTAGACTCTCACACTTGTGTAAACATCAATCTCATTTCGTCACTTATTTCCATGCAATCTATTCTCACTCACACGCCCATTTGCCCCCCCCCCCCACCCCCACCCCCAGAGCCACACCAGGGTTAATTTACAGCAGCCAATTAATCCACTAACTGGAACATCTTCGGGGACGAGAGGAAACTTGGGCATCCAGGAGCAATCCTTGCAGTCACAGGAAGAATGTGCAAACTCCCACAGACGGCACAGACAACTTGGGGTGCTGAATCTGCCAGACAGCGGCACTACCCGAGTCAGGGTTGCAGAGTGGCTGAGCCACTCCGCAACCCTGCTTTTCCGTAATTCAGCAAACATTTTTTGGTGTTTGATTCTATGAATAAGTACATTTTGTATGCATGAATTCGTAGTTTGTATTTCAGTGTGTTTGTGATCATTTATTTCAACACCTATCCAAATAAATATATCGGCATTTTGCTGAATCTTGTTTTTTATTGAGTTTGAATCCCAGTAAGGTTTGCTTAAAGGATACCTCCTGTCATAGTTATTGTTTGAGTCTTTTCCTGAATGAGCAAGGAAATAATTAGCAACCAAATAAACATTCAAAATGGAAATTGTTCATGTTCATAAGTTATAGAGTGTCCTCCATAATGTTTTGGGAATTCTCGCTATAATAAAGAAAACCCCCCAAACACCTGTCCGACAGATGAGAAACACTCTTCAGGAGTCAGGTGTGGATTTGTCAATGACCACTGTCCGCAGAAGACTTCATGAACAGAAATACAGAGGCTACACTGCAAGGTGCAAACCACTGGTTAGCTGCAAAAATAGGATGACCGGTTTACAATTTGCCAAGTACTTAAAAGAGCAACACAGTTCTGGAAAAAGGTCTTGTGGACAGATGAGACTAAGATTAACTTATTTCAGAGTGATGGCAAGAGCAAAGTATGGAGGAGAGAAGGAACTGCCCAAGATCCAAAGCATACCACCTCATCTGGGAAACACGGTGGTGGGGATGTTATGGCCTGTGCATGTATGACTGCTGAAGGTACTGGCTCACTTATCTTCATTGATGATACAACTGCTGATGGTAGTAGCATAATGAATTCTGAAGTGTATAGACACATCCTGTCTGCTCAAGTTCAAACAAATGCCTCAAAACTGATTGGCTGGCAGTTCATTCTACAGCAAGACAATGATCCCGAACATACTGTTAAAGCAACAAAGGTGTTTTTCAAAGCTAAAAAATGGTCAATTATTGAGTGCCCAAGTCAATCACCCGATCTGAATCCAATTGAGCACGCCTTTTATATGCTGAAGAGAAAACTGAAGGGGACTAGCCCCCAAAACAAGCATAAGCTAAAGATGGCTGCAATACAGGCCTGGCAGAGCATCACCAGAAAAGACACCGAACTACTGGTCCATGAATCGCAGATTTCAAGCAGTCATTGCACACAAAAGATATGCAACAACATACGAAACATGATAACTTTCATTTACATGACATTGCTGTGTCCTAAACATTATGGTGCCCTGAAATGGGGGGATGTATAAACACTGCTGTAATATCTACATGGTCAAACCAAAATGTATAAAAATGGCCTTTATTAAAATCTGACAATGTGCACTTTAACCACATATGATTTTTTTCTATTACAAATCTCAAATTGTGGAGTACAGAGGCAAATAAATAAATGATGGGTCTTTGTACCTGCCATTAAATAACCAAATATTATTTCCAACTGCAGCAAAGTTGATGACATAGTTGAGAAATCACTTTTATTATTTATTGGGATTGAGGAAAATTATTTTTTTCCATGCACAATTATCTCGCATTCAAAATCTGTTAAAGTGATGAAAGCTAGCGCAACAGCAATTTTCAAAAAAGAACTGCACACATGCTAATAAAGAAAATAGACCCAAGTGTAAAGAGTTGAGATCTTTTGAAGAGGCTGCACGGGCTAGATAGACCAAACAGCATCTTTCTGTACAATGCCCATCTATCAACAAGGTTTATAATGGTTAAAAATGAAACAAGAGCCTTCTTAAAAAAAAAGCCAAATAGTCCAGACAATCATATCAGATACACAATCAGGTTAACGTAATGTTTTTTCTCCCCCAAATCAAAGGGAGAAATGGCAGCTGATGCAAGAGTAAACTCAGCGACCTGCATAAGTGTGCACCGAGATAAATGATGCTGCTCATAAAGTCGGCCCAATCCAATGGAGTTTACTGCATTTACGCAGCTCTTCTTTCAAAATTGCTGTTGAAGTAGCTTTCATCCCCTGAACAGATTCGGCATTCAAAATAATTGTGCATGATCGGTTAATTGGCTTGGTATAATTGTGAATTGTCCCTAGTGCATATAGGATAGCGTTAGTGTATGGGGATCACTGGTTGGTGCACACTTGGTGGGCTGAAGGGCCTGTTTCTGCTCTGTACCTCTAAACTAAACTAGCTGATTCAACTGAGCCATTTGGTGAATGTCTTTATCTAGATCAGGTGTGATCTGTTGGTACATAACCTTCATTGGAAGGTCTGAGGAGCAGTAGGAATATCATTAGTTATTATTTATAGGATTTTAAAAAAATGTTGAAGAAAAAATCTAAAAGCACAAATTTATTTTAGAATTTACCTTAGAGATACAGCATGGAAACAGGCCCTTCGGCCCATTGGGTCCATGCCGACCAGTGATCACCCTGTACACTAGCTTCACACTAACGACAATTTACAGAAGCCAATTAACCTAAAAACTTGGTGTGGGAGGATACCAGAGCACCCAGAGAAAACCCACGTGGTTCCATTTTTAATGGTAATTTAATATTGAAATGAAAAACGATTTAAATTACATTACAGCAGCAAGCAATCAATCCATGGAAATAAAACACCTGCATATATATTATGTTATGTAAATACTATCCTCTTCAAATATCTTGTTTTAGAATACAGAAAAGGTGATGTACCTGTAATATTCCACCTGATGCCAAGCCCTGTAAAAACCATCCAGCGATTCCTCTCCTTGACGTACATAGGTCGTCTTACTTATATACACACCTAAACAAACATCAACACTGTTAGCAGGTACTCCAGAATTATAAAATACCTCTAACTAACTTGTCCAAGAACAAGGGGTAGCACGGTGGTGCAGCGGTAGAGTTCTTGGTTCTTGGTCTCATTGGTCTCGCCAGAGACCCCGGTTTGATCCAGACCACGAGTGCTGCCTGTAGCGCCAGAGACCCCGGTTTGATCCAGACCACGAGTGCTGCCTGTAGCGCCAGAGACCCCGGTTTGATCCAGACCACGAGTGCTGCCTGTAGCGCCAGGGACCCTGGTTTGATCCAGACCACGAGTGCTGCCTGTAGCGCCAGAGACCATGGTTTGATCCAGACCACGAGTGCTGCCTGTAGCGCCAGAGACCCTGGTTTGATCCAGACCACGAGTGCTGCCTGTAGCGCCAGGGACCCTGGTTTGATCCAGACCACGAGTGCTGCCTGTAGCGCCAGAGACCCTGGTTTGATCCAGACCACGAGTGCTGCCTGTAGCGCCAGAGACCCCCGGTTTGATCCAGACCACGAGTGCTGCCTGTACATGTTCTCCTGGTGATCGCATGAGTTTTTTCCGGGTGCTCAGTTTTCCTCCCACATTCCAAAGACGTACAGGTTTGTAGGTTAATTGGCTTCGGTAAAAATTGTAAATTGTCCCTGGTGTGTAGGACAGTGCTAGTGTAGGTGGGTGATCGTTGGTTGGCGCAGACTCGGTGGTTCGAAAGGACTGTTTCCACGCTGTATCTCTAAAGTCTAAAACAATGTCCAAGAACAGTTAGAACTTGGTGAGGCATGGTAGCACTTGGCTGTATGCCTCTCTACGATCAACTGCCTATGGACATTCATAATGTCTGTACCCAGCTGGGCAAGGACAGTTGCTACTAACTCTTCAATCAGACAAGGGCTTAATATATTCCAGGCAAATAAGTTGAAAGAGAGATATTTGGAACAAAACATAAAAATTCACTTTTGAACAGAATCTTCAGATCGTAGTTTTTCTTACAAATCAGCATTAACATTCCTGATTTTGTTGATGTTAGAAATGTGTCCATGGATTGTTTGACCTGCATTTTTGTTAAACACTGGAACATTTGCGTTAAGATATGTTATACCATTGTTGAACAGAAATGTCTGACTTTCACACCTGGAGATTCCCCTTGTTATACACGTCACCATCAGGCACTAACATCTCTAAACACTAAAGGGGAGGCACAGTGGTGCAGCAGTAGAGTTGCTGCCTTACACTGCTTGCAGCGTCAGAGACCCGGGTTTGATCCCGACTACGGGTGCCTCTGGACAGAGTTCGTACGTTCTCCCCGTGGGTTTTCTCCGAGATGTTCGGTTTCCTCCCACACTCCAAAGACGTACAGGTTTGATTAATTGGTTTGGTATAAATGTAACTTGTCCCATGTGGATGGTGTAAGATGGTGTTAATGGACTCGGTGAGCCTGTTTCCGCACATGCATCTCTAAACTAAACTTGGAAAAGGTTAATGGTATTTCACTTTATATCACAAAGTTATTGTTTTGCAATGCATTTGTCTTCCCCCCTCCCTTCACCCACATTGTTCTTTCTTCACCACACAATAGGTCATCAAATGTTCTAAAGTCTTCGCCAATATCATTAGTTTATGAGGTTATGATAACACTAGATTGTCTCATTCCAAGATTGGAAAAGTGTTTGAATTTCACTTGGAGAACGAGGCAGCTTGTGGAGTATAACACGTCGACTTATTGTAGATGGATGGAGTATGCTGAACATTCTGTAGTGACTGTCACAATGAGCCACTATGCTTGCGTGAAAATGTATGTAATGTGGAAACACATTTACTGCCACGACTGCTCATGCACTGTGCAACAGACAGATCATATTTAGTCATGTAAAATCATGCTAAATAAATGGGTTTTGACAAATCTGGCGGATTGGGCAATTTTCCATTGCCACATCAAAGGAAAACAAAGGGAAAACAAAAATTAATTTCCAAGTATTTCCAATTCTAAAATATGTTGGTGCTCCTAAATGCTTGGGTCTTGATGAAAAGTTAAATAATTTATGCAAAAATGGTAACGTTGCCCCGCTGCACAAATACATTGTTACAAAACTTTCCACAATGCTATTCCTATGGAGCACAGGAGGATCAGGGGTGATCCTATACAGGTGTATAAGATCATAAGAGGAATAGATCGGGTAGATGCCCAGAAGTGGTGAATCGAGGACCAGAAGATATAGGTTTAAGGTGAAGGGAAAAAGATTAAATAGTAATCTGAGGGGTAACTTTTTCCACACAAAGGGTGGTGGGTGTATGGAACAAGCTGCCTGAGGAGGGAGTTGAGGCAGGGACTATCCCAACACTTAAGGAAGAGTTAGACAGATACATGGATAGGACAGATTCGGAAGGATATGGACCAAATGAGGACAGGTGGGACTGGTGTAGCTGGGACATGAAAGTAAGCATGCAGATACAGCAGGCAGTGAAGAAAGTGAATGGCATGTTGGCTTTATAACAAGAGGAGTTGAGTATAGGAGCAAAGAAGTCCTTCTGCAGTTGTATAGAGCCCTTAGTGAGACCACACCTGGATATTGTGCACAGTTTTGGTCCCCTGATTTGAGGAAAGACATTCTTGCTATTGAGGGAGTGCAGCGTAGGTTTATAAGGTTAATTCCCGGGATGGCGGGAGTCATATGCTGAGAGAATGGAGTGGCTGGGCTTGTATACTTTGGAGTTTAGAAGGATGAGAGGGAATCTTATTGAAACATATAATTATTAAGGAATTGGACACGCTTGAGGCAGGAAACATGTTCCCGATGTTGGGGGAGTATAGAACCAGGGGCCACAATTTAATAACAAGGGGTAAGCCGTTTAGAACGGAGCCGAGGAAACACTTTTTCTCACAGAGAGTTGTAAGTCTGTGGAATTCTCTGCCTCAGAGGGCGGTGGAAGCCGGTTCTCTGCATACTTTCAAGAGAGTGCTAGATAAGGCTCTTCAAGATAGCGGAGTCAGGGGATATGGGGAGAAGGCAGGAACGGGGTACTGATTGGGGATGATCAGCCATGATCACATTGAATGGCTCAAAGGGCCGAATGGTCTACTCCTGCACCCATTGTCTATTGGCATGTTGGCCGGTGTGGGAAAGTTGGGCTGAAGGGCCTGTTTCCACACTGTATCACTTTATGAAACGATGATAAATCCAGATGACAAGAAATTAAAACAAATATATGGTTCTAAATTAGCTTTGACAACCTCCGCTGAAAATTTTATGTCACTACCGTTAAAAAGTAAATATACACCAAGGATAAATAATGAATTCTATGCAACTTAATCAATATGCAAAATTACTCTGGTCATACAAATAATGTTGTGAAGATGTATCTCCAATGAAAGGTCTGTGGAGCTATAGGAATATCATTCTTTAAAAATGGAGGATTTCAGCTATTATTTATAGTTTTAAAAAATGCTTGGAATTTCTAAAAGCACAAAGCTATTTTATACTTTACTTCTGGGATACAGCGTGGAAACAGGCCATTCAGCCCACTGAGTCCACGCCGACCAGTGATCACCCGTACATTAGCACTATCCTACACACTGGGGACAATTTACCGAAGTCTATTAACCTACAAACCTGTACATCCTCAGAGTGTGGGAGAAAACCGGGTTTACAAATTGCTGAATGGAGTTCAAACTTGTTAAACGTTGCAAACTTGATGGAGAGGAGGACGGGCACCTGCATCAACTGAATCTCCGCCACCATTGCAAGGGAAGGATTTTTCTACCATCTACACGCAGTAATTTCCTATCACCAACTTACCATCGAATCGAACGCGAGGCCTTTCCAGAAACATCTGTCTCCAAGAACTGTACAACACCAAGTTGCTACATGCTCTGCCCCAGACTTTCATGCAAGCCAAACGCCATATTTCAGGATCTCTGACAAAAAGAAGTGAAGAAAAATTAAAACTGGGCAGGAACACAAACACTTCTATATTTAAAATAGCAACTGCAAAATACTCAACTGCAAATAGGTATACTGTGAATACCAATCGCCATATTCCTACCCTCAGCACTTTTAGAGATGCTGGTAAAGTCATAAATTAAACCCTTTCTTAAATCCCCTAGATTAGTTGCACCATTTTATCAGGCAGAGCATAACGCTAATGCTTCTGTACGCTGAAAGCAAGCAGATTGTGGCTACAACCAGTTTGCAAATCTGATTTGACATACTGCTGCAAACCTGGACCTTAACAATGTAGCGGGCAACCCATCTTAGATTGGCATGGAGGACCCATTGCTAAAATAGCAGGGCAATATCCCACATCCTCAATACACTCCATTCCCACCCCTTGTGTCCGTGCTTACACACAGATCATCAAGTTATTTGCAGACTGTTTGCTGACTGATGTGGAGCTGGTATGGGTTAAACTGCAGGCTGGTCCCTTTCCAGACATCATGGACAGCTTTGTTAGACTGGTTTGGTTTTGGAGAAGGGAGTGGGAGTGCGATTTAACAACCAAGTATTAAAAGAATGAGGTGCTCTACTAGACCATGAGAATATGAGGGGCTGTGGTACTCCATGAGGATTGCAGGATGACAGGAATAAAAATAGGAAGAGCGCATAAGACGATGGTGAGGCCACATTTAGAGTATTGTGTTCAATTTTGGGCACCATGTAATAATGACAATGTTGACAAGCTGGAAAGGGTGGAAAGAAACAAAAAACAACAAAAAAATGCCTAGAACAGTAGCTTTTTCACTGTAACTTGGTACACGTGACAATAAACTAAACTAAATAAACTAAGATGTATGAGGATATTGCCAGGACTCGAGGGTCTGAGCCACAGGGAGATGTTGAGCAGGCCAGAACTTTATTTCTTGGAGCACAGGAGGATGAGAGGAAGTGATCGGGTAAACACACAGTCTCTTGCACAGAGTAAGGGAATTGAGAACCAGAGAACATAGGTTTACGGTAAGGATGGAAAACATTAATAGGAACCGGAGGGGTAACTTTTTCTTACACACACATAAGGTGGTGGGTGTATGGAACAAAGTGTCGGAGGAACTAGATGAGGCAGGCACTATCACAACGTTTAAGATGAGATTTAGAGGGATATGGGCAATATATAGGCAGGTGTTACATGTTGGTTGATGTGGGCAAGTTGGGCCGAAGGGCCTGTTTCCACGCTATATGACTATGACAGTCATAGAGTCATAGAATAGGGCAACTTGCTAGAAGCAGAAGACAAGCAGGTGTATAGATGGAAGAGTCTTTAGCAAGAAGCAAAATCCAACAAGGGATCTCCTACTTTACCTCTGAGGATTCCACTTTATTTAAGAGTAACTTAACGGGACGAGCTACAAGCAGGTTATTTATCCTGCACAACTCTGGATTCACCAGAACCTTTTCATCGTCTATCAGTCAGAAATGTTGGTACGGTTTTTCCATGTATCTGGAATGAATGTCGCCTAATGCCAAACAAGAGGCTCGACGTCATTTGGGACATATCATCCCAATGCCAAACACTCCTTTCACCACTGGCACTATGGAGTACAACATCTTTTCTCCATTCATTCAGGGAATGTGGGCTTTGCAGGTTGAGCCAGCATTTAATTGCCCATCCCAAATCGTTCTTGAGGAGGAGGTGGTGAGCTGTCTTTGGCAATTAAATAAGGTCACCTACAAAGATCACCATCAACTAAAAAAAATGCAACCACTTGCCAGGGTTTCAGGTACAATGCTCCTCAAATTGACAATTTCTATCACCTTGTAGAACAGGGCCACATGAGAGGGAATGTCTTCACCTCCACAGACCCGTCCAAATCACATACTGTACTGATGTGCGAAAATAGTGTTGTTCCTTCATTGCTGTTGGACTTAACTCTAAGAACTCCACAGCCAACAGCGCAGTGGGATAACCTTCACTAGACTGAATGCAACAGTTTAAGTTAGAGGGTCAATGCTTTCTTGAGAGCAATTGAAGATAGGTAATAAATGGTCATCATTCAGCAATACTTGCACCCCATAAATCACCAAGGACATTCTAGCCAATTTTATTCTGCTTTAGACTTTAGAGGTACAGCGTGGAAACAGGCCCTTCGGCTCACCGGGTCTGTGCCGACCAGCGATCCCCGTACACTAGCACTATCCTACACTCTAGGAACAATTTACAAATTTACCAAAGCCATTTAACCTACAAACCTGTACGCCTTTGGAGTGGGGAGGAAACCGGAACATCCGGAGAAAACCCATGCGGTCGCAGGGTGAACAAAGAAACACTGCATAGACAGCACCCGCAGTCAGGATCTCTGGCGTGGTAAGGCAGAAACTCTACCGCGGTGCCACTGTGCTGCCTCAAGACCTTTTCTGAATCGGAGACAGAATTTGTGTCCTGGTCTCTCCCATTGGGGAGCTTGCCTGGACTACCTCTTGCACCTTCCCTAGCTGCAGACGTCTCATGCCTGGTGACTTGTCCTCTACAGACCTCTATGGTCTGCAGTGCCAGCATCTGAGCTGGTGTCCACAAGCGTTAGTTCATCTGACAAGATTGCATACATCACGCAGCTGCCAGCTAGTCAGCTCGAACTCTGTGATTTCTGATGAGAGGCACACTAAGGTATGGTTACAATGAAGGCATGGGGGAGGGCAGTGAGGTGAACACATCGCATGATTGCAAAGTGGAATCTAAGCAGGAGAATTATGTGGTATGCTCAGACCTTACTTGGTTGCCAAATACACCATAATAGCTGTTTCAACAAGGGTCAGGGATATGCCTGTGAGGCAAGGCTGCATGCATGTCCCACCATTTCGCAGCTGTTGATGAAATCTGGAGGGTGGCTAATGCTGCACGAAGTTGGGTGGTTAATAGTGAACTGTTATTTAAGAAGAGCAGCTAAGACAAGTCTGTGAATGACAGGTCAGTGAATCCCGATGTCAGTGGTGGGTAAGTTGAAGGGGATTCTGAGGGACAGGATTTACCGGCATTTGGATAGGAATGGACCGACTGAGGGGGATGGGCACGGACCGATTGGGGGGGGATGGGCTCTGAGCCATTGGGAATAACCAGCATAGCGTTGTGGTTGGGAAAATGTTTCTCTCAAATCTGAAATAATTTTTTGAGGTGGTCACTAAGAGGATTGCCGAGGGCAAGGCAGTGAAAGTTGTCTGTAGCGAGGCCTTTGACAAGGGCCAGCATGGCAGCTTGTATACAAGGTTATAATCTCAAAGAATCCAAGTGAGGAAGAAGTCAAAGGCACAGTGGCTCAGCAGTAATTACTGCTTTACAGCGTCAGAGGTCCGGGTTCGATCCTGACTTTGGGTGCTGTCTGTACAGAGATCTCCCTGTGACCGCGTGGATTTTCCCCGGGTGCTCTTCCGGTTTTCTCCCACACTCCAAAGACGTACAGGTTTGTACGTTGTGTGATCACTGGACTTGGTGTAATTTCTCCTTGCAGTTTCCTCCCACTTCCTTATGTCTGAATGAGCTTTTTGATTTCTGCGGGTATAGGACCTTTCCCTTTCTCTCCCAATCAACCACCATGGCAAATGGTGCTGAAAGTCAGGGTGGTCGATCTTGTCCATGTTCAGCCATGGACTGAACTAAGTTCCTCACGTCGCTGAAATAATCTTGACCAACCATTTTAGTCAAAAGAACCGTCCCTTTAATAAGGTTCAGAAGTGCCGCTAATTAGTTTGAATTAACTCTACACACTCACAAAATCTGGGCTCCAAAGCGTTCTGCAGCACCAGCATGCTAGGCACTGTGTGGACTCTTGAAACCAGGAAAACGAGGATGCAACTTGAATTTAGGGCACATCTTACAGCACACCAGCAGATGTAGGTTAATCATGCCATATCTCAACATTCGCTTTTTAGTCCCCAAAACCTTTTCACCGCTTTTCTGACCAAATCGATCAACAACAAACCTTCACATACTGAGAAACAAGGAACTGCAGAGGTTGGTTTACACACAAGGACACCAAGTGCTGGAGGAACTCGGCGGGTCAGGCAGCATCTCTGGAGAACATGGATAGGTGACGTTTCCGGTAGGCACCCTTCTCCAGACGGATTCTGAATGAGTATGAAGGGAACAGACCCGAAACGTCACCTATCCATGTTCTCCAGAGATGCTGCCCGACCTGCCGAGTTACTCCAGCACTTTGAAACCTTCATATATGTTGCTCATTCGTAAACAAGTACCTTGCACAAATGTAGAATGTTCTGCAAACCATGGATAATTGCTCCAATGATCGTAGGTCCAAGTCGCCTGACACAACCCATCGAAATATATACACAAGGATTTCAAAAGGGATATCTGCAAAACGAAGAAGCGTTAAAACATACAAGTGACAAACCCAATGTGATGATTGGTTACACCTTTCGTTACAGCAGAATTATCTTACAAACTACAGACATACATGCTTAATCCAAATGCTGAATTAAGATAGGACTGAACAGCTAGGTGTCCCTCCAGAGCAGAAAGTCTTGACTCAGCAGATAAGCTCACATCTCTAGAGGACACAGATAGGTGGCGTTTCAGGGCAAGACCGTTCTTCAGATCCATGGATCAATTATCTCTGGATCTACGTCCTCCAGTGATGCTGCCTGACCCACTGAGTTCCTCCAGCAATTTGTGTTCTATACATGATTTCAGCATCTGGCGTTCTCTCTTGCCTCTTTAGATGTTATTCCATATGGTCATTGCAAGATTTGATCTTCATTCCAAGGCTGCCTTACTTGCCCATCACAATTATTTTTTTTTGTAAGATAGCTTGTTCCTATTTCATCAGGATTTAATTAACAATTTGTAGCTGGGTTTTAGGCAAACAAGGCAAATGCTGAATCATGAGGATTACTAAAAGGAAGGAGCAGGAGCTGCTCCCAGGTTGCTGGGCCGAGAGTGGGGAGCATGTCTTAGGCTTGTACTCCCAACCTAACCATGGAAGCTCACCCAGTTTATTGATAACAATATATGTACCCAATCTGTCATCTTGGATTTTTTCCCCCAAATCTCTCACTTATTTTGGGAGTGGCTACAGATATGCTACCTAACCCAACATCTGCCCCAATCTGACGCCCTCTCTCTCCTGTTCAACACCAACCAGGCAAAATCCTATCTATCCCTCCTGACGGGCGGTCACGGTGGTGCAGAGGTAGAGTTGCTGCTTTACATCGAATGCAGCACGGGAGACCCTGGTTCAATCCCGACTACGGGCGCTGTCTGTACGGAGTTTGTACGTTCTCCCCGTGATCTGCGTGGGTTGTCTCCGAGATCTTCGGTTTCCTCCCACACGCCAAAGACATACAGGTTTGTAGGTTAATTAGCTTGGTGAATGTAAAAATTGTCCCTAGTGTGTGTAGGAGTGTTAATGTGCGGGGATCATTGGTCGGCACAGACCCGGTGGGCGAAGGGCCAGTTTCCGCACTGTATCTCTAAAAAACAACTAAACTAAACTACAATGGGCCCCTGTTCCCCAGCATGCCTGAACCCAGTTATCTCATCTCCTCCACAAAGCGGAAGTGGAGTGCAAATTAGAGACCTTGAAGAGGACCATGTCTTCAGTCAAGTCAAGAGTGTTTAATGTCAATATGTTTCAAATGGAACAAGGAAATTCTTATTTGCAGCAGCACAACAGAATATGTAAAGATGGTACTCTGTGGACAATATAACAAAAAGTTCAGACACACACATATATCCCCCAACATGCCCCATCTACACTAGTCCCACCTGCCCGCATTGGCCTCATATCCCTCTAAAACCACCCTATCCATGTACCTATCTAAATGCTCTTAAACGTTGCAGTAGTACTTGCCTCAACTACCTCCTCTGGCAGCTCGTTCCATACACCCACCAAAAAGTTACCAACCCCTCGGGTTTCTATTGAATCGTTCTCCATTCACTTTAAATCTACGTCCTCTGGGTTACCCACACACACACACACATAATTTATATATATATATATATATATACACACACACACATACACACATATATATACCCACACACACACACACACACACACAAATACCCACACACAGGCTCACGAGCTACTGAATTCTGCAGCAACATACACTGGTGTACATCATTCACAATGCCCTGTTCACTGCCTCGTTTATGTACATTTTACAAGTACGGCTTGACTTTGAGGTACGCGTATTTATTTATTTGTAGTTAGATTGTAGACCATAATGATCACATATATTGCCCATCCAATAGATATTTCTTGATTATGCTTAAATTTTTGTAGCTGTGTTCTCACTGGACATAGGTTGGAAATTCCAGGATCATGTTCCAGTAACAGTGAAGTTTGGTTATGGGGTCATCATGCCACAGAAACGGTGGCCTTGCCACAGACCCAGCATAAAGAAACATCTGTTCAAAGAGGAATGATGACCAGCTATGAGTTGGAGCAAGAATAAAATTCTGTTGAATTGTAAAATAGCATGTACTGTATATTAACAATTCATTCTTATGGCTAAACATATGGGGCGGCATGATGGCACAGAGGTAGAGTTGCTGCCTTACAGCTCCCTTTTTTTAACACAAAGGGTGGTGGGGACCTGGAACTCACTGCCAAGGGTGGTGGATGAGGCTGATAAGATAGTGGTGTTTAAGAGACTTTTGGATAGGCACATGCTCAATCCTGACTACAGGTGCTGTCTGTACGGAGTTGTACGTTCTCCCTATGACCATGTGGGTTTTTTCTGGGTGCTCCAGTTTCATCCCACACTCCAAAGGCGTGCAGGTTTGTAGGTTAATTGGCTTTTGTAAAATGATAAATTGTCCCTAGTGTGTAGGGCAGTGCTAGTGCTGCATGGGGTGATCGTTGGTTGGCGTGAATCCGGTGGGCCGAAGAGCCTATTTCCCTGCTGTATCTCTAAACTAAGAATATCAAGTTGGTAGGAAGGAGATCCTTTCAGTCAATGGATGTTCATAATACACCATTAAAAAAAAATCAACTATGGTGAAAGTTTGAAATCTGGGAAGCAGTTGAGGTACTTAAAAATGAAATTGGTAGTAGACAGGGATAGGCAGCGTTATTTGATGGGTGTAAAGGTCTAGTTTAAGGTATATTTCTGGAGTAGGATGGGCACAGTGAAAGAGACCAGACAGGAAACTATGCCACTGTTCAAAGCACCAACTCCGAGCATTATTGCAAGCTGGGAGACCGGATTGCCTCTGTTAATCCATAAATGCTTCCGTTACAGCAACAACTATTCAGCATTTCTTGTGGGTAATGATGACCTGAGAACAAAGCAAGGCACAAAGACGAGATGTATCTTTTTACTGGAACCATGAGTCAAATCAAAACCTGTGATAAAAGGTTCCAAAGTACATTTCCTATGGTTTCAACATGCTCTTGCAAAACATAGCAAGGGAACTACACAGCCTTTTCCAGTTAAATACCACTAATGATTGTTTGCTCATAGTGGAGGCTCTCTCAAAAATGTTATCTAGCCAAAACTATAGCAGAAGATGGCACCAGTTGTTATTCTATATAGCCAGTCACACCACACGCTTGATTGAACCTGTCAAGGTAATCTTGTCAAGGATCTAAATGTCGTCATGAAATTCAGGTTAGTCAAGTTTTCTAAATAATTCCAAGTCCAATGTTGATAAAGTAAACAACGATGTTATCACATTAATCTGAGCAGTCGGTACTTCTAAATCTCCTATTACTGAGAATATCAGGTTCCTATCTGTAAAGTTATGTTTGAATTATGGCAAAAACGCTAAACAATAATGTCGCAATGCACTAAGGACAAAGAAGGTTAAGGCCAGTTTAAAAGGTCAATGTGAATTCTACGGCAAAAGTCTTGGTCTTTCTTTCTGCATTTTTAATAATTAATATTATTTATTAAAATGATCAATTACTGAGATATGAACAGAAGAAAGCTTTCCTTTGAAGTCGTCTTTATTCTTCAACTGAAGTCATCCATTGCTACTGTTGAAAACAACAGTTCGCTGGCGAAAATCAAAGCAGCGGTCACCTGACTTCTTTACCTTTTCTTGCAACTTGGGAGTAAAGAACTTGCTTTTAACTCTTCCAAGATGCATGCAGGTTCACATTAGTTTAAAAGGAGGTAAGATTTAAAGGAAGCAAAGTTTAAAGAAGACGTGCGGTGCAAGTTTTTTTAACACAAAGGGTGATGGGGGCCTGGAACTCACTGCCAGGGGTGGAGGATGAGGCAGATAGGGTCTCCCCGATATCCCGCAGCTCCACTCTTGCTTCTCCTCCCCTTGCTCATAACAAGGACAGAGTCCCCCTTGTCCTCACCTTCCACCCCATCAGCTGTCGCGTACAGCATAAAATCCTGCAACATTTTCGCCACCTCCAATGGGATCTCACTACTGGCTACATCTTCCCATCACCACAATTTTCTGCTTTCCATAGAGACCGTTCCCTCCGCAACTCCTTGGTCAACTCGTCCCTTCCCACCCAAACCACCCCCTCCCCAGGTACTTTCCCCTGCAACTGTAGGAGATGCAACACCTGTCCCTTTACCTCCCCCCTCCACTCCATCCAAGGACCCCAACAGTCTTTCCAGGTGAGGCAGAGGTTCACTTGCACCTCCTCCAACCTCATCTACTGTATCCGCTGTTCCAGGTGTCAACTCCTGTACATCGGCAAGACTAAACGCAGGCTCGGCGATCGTTTCACTGAACACCTCCGCTCAGTCCGCCTTAACCTACCTGATCTCCCGGTTCGTCAGCATTTTAACTCCCCCTCCCATTCCCAATCTGACCTTTCTGTCCTGGGCCTCCTCCATTGTCAGAGTGAGGCCCAGTGCAAATTGGAGGAACAGAACCTCATATTTCGCTTGGGTAGCTTACACCCTCAGCGGTATGAACATTGACTTATCTAACCTCAAATAGCCCTTGCTTTCCCACTCTCTCCATCCCCTCCCCCTTCCCAGTTCTCCCACCAGTTTTACTGTCTCCGACTACATTCTAGCCCTGTCCCGTCCACTCCAGACATCAGTCTGAAGGGTCTTGTTCCGAAATGTCACCCATTCTTTCTCTCCAAAGATGCTGCTTGCCCTGATGAGTTACTCCAGCATTTTGTGTCTACCTTAGGTTTGTAGGATAATTGGCTTGGTAAAATTGCAACATTTTGATTGAAAGATTGAATTTCCTTCTTAGGAAGAGATGGCTGAAGGTACATTTAATCACAGTGTGTAAAATTATGCAGAGTCTTGATATGGTGAATATTTCCATTTAAAAAGAGAAGCAAAAAAACTAGGGATATATATTTCTGATAATTTGTGGAACGATTAGAGTTAAGGAATATTTTTTCAGCCAAAGAATGATGGGGATCTGGAACTGACAAGATAAAAAGCCCGCACCATATTTTAGGAGAACTGCAATGATCATTTGATGTTAGATTGTCATCATAAAGAAGAATATTCTCTTTCATGATCACCTCAGAGAGAGGTGTGGTTCCCTTTCTATGGTGCAGGGATGTCAGAATGAAAAATTACAGTTTGGCCTAAAGTGAGAAGGAATTTAAGTGCTACTGGGTTCTTCTTTATTGAAAAAGTAAACTCGCAAGTTGACATCACGACATTATTTGTTCTTTTTTTATTAATTAACTGGTTTGAAATCTGTATCAATTGACATTTGAACTCAATTTTCTCCATACAGAAGAGCTATCTGCCGAGGAGCATAAAACAAAGCTGATCATTTGAAAACTTACTGTAAATATTTGTTAAACGAGATCAGGTAGCCATACTTGCATTATCCTGTTGTAACATGTTGAAAAACTACTGAATGGGAGGGCCCTTTGGCTCACCGAGTCCACGCTGTCCAGTGATCCCTATACACTAGCGCTATCCTACACACTAGAGACAATTTACAATCTTTACTGAAGCCAATTCACTTACAAACCTGCACATCTATGGAGTGTGGGGGGGAAATCTGAATGTAGCAACTCTACCGCTGCGCCACATGCTGCTCCAGGAGTATACTGCAAATGCTGTTTTACAAAAAAGACACAGTGCTGGAATAACTCAGCGGGTCAGACAGCATCTCTGAAAAACATGGATAGGTGATGTTTCAGGTCAGGACCCTTATTCAGACTAAAAAAAGGGTCTTGACTCGAAGCATCATGCATGCACATTCTTTTTCAGAAAAGTATATAGGACTGTATTGGAATACCAACTCCTACTGGACTGTCCCAATTAATTGTGTACCATGAGCTGATACCTATCACACTGTTAAAACTAATTTTTCACAAGATCTTTAAAATTAGCAAACAAATGATTCAGTCTACAGATCTGCCTGCATTTATGCACATCTTTCGATGGAATAAAAATCAATCCATTTGGCAGTTTAAAAAAGTAATTCAATGAATTAACAACTCGTATCCATAATTTAATATGCAACATTCAAACTTTAAATGTATTAGCCAAAGGACAATTGTATTATTTGATTTGTTAATGTTCAGCAAGCACAAAAACAAAAATGACAGTGCATAAACAAGCTACAGTTGACTTTTGTTGGAATATTTCTCTGGTTTAGAAATAAAACATGACAAATGGAAAACCATAGAGTGCAAATCATGGTAATGTGAAGTTCATAAGTTCTAGGAGCAAATTAAACCATTCAGCCCATCAAATCTACTCCGCCATTCAATCATGGCTGATCTATCTTTCCCTCTCAACCCCATTCTTCTGCCTTCTCCCCACAACTTCGGATGCCCTTACTAATAATGAATCTATCAATCTCCATGTTAAAAAATATCCATTAACGACCTCCACAGCCATCTGTGGCAATGGATTCCACAGATTCACCACCCTGTGAATAAAGGAATTCCTCCTCATCTCGATTCTAAAGGCACGTCCTTTTATTCTGAGGTTAAGGACTCTGGTCCTGGACTCTCCCACAAGTGGAAAATCCACAAGTAAATATTGCATAAAAATGTTGGAAAGACCCAGTAGATGATGCAGTGCATGTGGAGTAATATTTCAGATTGATGACCTTTCATCAGAACACATTACAATATTATTGATCTAAGATATTCACTTCTTTTCTCTCTGCTAAATGAAAATGGTGAGTATTTCCAGCATTGTTCAGATCAGCTAAATTGAAAGCAGGTTATAAAATTGTTATGTTCTTCGAATCATATCTGGTGCGTTTTCTAGAGTACTCAAATCATTAGCAATAAAGTAGGACATTCTCGGTATACATTCATTTTAGTTTAGTTTAGAGATACAGCATGGAAACAGGCCCTTCAGCACACTGAGTCTGCGCCGACCAGCGATCCCCGCACACTAACACTGTCCTACAGACTACGGACAATTTACGATTTAGCTTACAAACCTGTATATCTTTGGAGTGCGGGAGGAAACCGGATCACCCGGAGAAAACCCTTGCAGGTCACGGGGAGAATGTGCAAACCCCGTACAGACAAGCTCCCACAGTCAGGATCAAACCCAGGTCTCTGGCACTGTAAGGCAACAACCGTACCACTGCGCCACCATGCTGCCCACATCTCATCTATCAGGTGCCTTTGCTTGAGTACTCTTAAATCATTAGTGACAAAGTGGGACATTTTTGATAAATACACAAGAATATACTTCACATGCATGTTGAAACGTTGCTTCTGGCCTACTACTCATGTAGTGCTCCACATACTCTCCGATTGGAAGTGAATTACATTGTAAGTATACTCCGATTTTTCATAGGCAATTCACTCAAAGGAATCTACTGCAGAAGGTGGCAAGAAGGAGGTGTACCTGATATGTGTGTTTGGTTCACTCCAAACTCTGGTTGACATAGTTTGTGCAGTGAGTCCTGTAAGCTGAGCTGCTGATGAAAGTACGGCAATAGATCAGTTACTTCATTGGTCTTCCCCTTATCTTCCTTGCTGTAAAATATATTTAACATTAAATTAGCATTTTAGCAAGACGTCGTTTTTAATCTGTAAACAATTGCGTGAAAGGCTTAGACACAAATGCTGGAGTAACTTGGCGGCTCAGGCAGCATCTCTGGAGAAAAGGAAAAGGAATATTCGTACTGCTGGGTTGCAAACTCTTGGACAGAGCACAATGCAGATTCACCAAATGATATAGCGGCAATACTGCATAAACCTGGCATGTACTTCAGAAGAAACCCAAGTTTGAGGGTTTATTTAATCATGGTATATAAAATGATAAAGTAATCTGATTGGAAAAAGATAAATAAAATAATTCCAGTTGGAAGAGAATCAAGAAGAGGGCATAACCTTACATAGAACAATATAGGACAGAAATCGGCCTTCAACGGTTCACATGCCAAATTAAACTAATCTCCTCTTCCTGCTTGTGATCCATGTACCTCCATTCTCTGCATATTCATGTGCCTATCTAAAAGCCTCTGAAGTGCCAACATTGTAATTGACTTGTTACCACTACTGCTGGCAGTGCATTCCAGGCTCCCACCACCCTGTGTAAAGAATATTTGCCCAGCACATCCCCTTAAAATGCATGCCCGCTCACCTGAAAGCTATGCCCTCTCATCTTTGACATTTTCATCTTGGAAAAAGGGTTCTGATTGCCTACCCTATCTATGCCTATCATAATTTTATACATTTCTACCACATCTCCCCTCGGCCTTCCACTCTGTAGAGAAAATAATTCAAGTTTGTCCAACCTCTCTTTATAGCTAACACTCTCTAATCCATTCTGGAAAACCCTTTCTGCACCCTTTAGTAAGCTTCCCTTTACAGCCTTCTTGTAACGGGGTGACCAGAAATGCACACAATACTACAAATTCAGCTAACCGAAGATCTATAAAGCGGCAAAATGATACTTTATAAGTATAAATTAGGAAAAAGGGGAGGCAAAACATCAGGCAAGGAGGAAGAGAAACGAATTAAATGCTCTGCTTCCACCTTATGGTAGGGTTGAGTACTACACTTGTGAACATGCATTTCTCAATTGGATATAAGACGTCAACTGGCAATATAATATGGTCCGAAGGGTCTCGACTGAAACGTCACCCATTCCTTCTCTACAATATGGTTAACAGCACCACCTACTGGTGAGATTGTTTTAGACCATTGACACATAAATAGATAGAAGCTAGTGTTCCTTAATTTCACATTGTAAACCAGAGTGGCTGCTTCAGACACCATCAACAAACACATGATGCCATAAAAGATGAGAAAATTTTATTGGAAATGATCAGAAAATACCACAATCTTAACATTCCCTTTTGTGTGTTAACAGCAGAAAAAGACAGTTGAGGCCAATGATATGGTTGATTGGTCTGAAGAAGGGTTTCGGCCCGAAACGTTGCCTATTTCTTTAGCTCCATAGATGCTGCCGCACCAGCATTTTTATCTACCATATGATTGATTACGATCTTTTTAGATGGGACACAAGCTTGAACGGCCAGATGGCCGACTCTTGTTCCTTGATCTTAAATATGCAGCTTTGTAACTTTCCACTCTTATCTAAGCATTGCTCTCTTGTGTGACACGTGATAGTTCTCAGGAGTAATTGGTCAAAATTAGACCACCCATATTGAAGTAATGACCAAGAAAGCACACCAACGCCTCTACTCCCTAAGAAGTTCGGCATGGCTCCAACTCTCACCAACTTCTACAGATGCACCTTAGAAAAGCATTTTATCGGGATGCATCACAGCATGGTTTGGGAACAGCTCCATCCAAGACCACAACAAATTGCAGCAAATTGTGGACGCAGCCCAGACCATCAAACAAACCAACCTCCCTTCCATTGACTCCATTTATACCTCACGCTGCTTCGGCAAGGCCAGCATTAAGGACAAGTTGCTCCTTGTCCACTCCCTCTCCTCCCTTCGTGCAAAAGGCATAGCAGTGTGAAAACGCACACCTCCAGATTCAGGGACCGTTTCTACCCAACTGTTATCAGTCAACTGAACCATCCTACCGCAACCAGAGAGCAGTCCTGAAATACTATCTATCTCATCGGGGACCCTCAGACTATCTTTGATCGGACTTTACTGGCTTAACGTTGCATTAAACGTTATTCCCTTATTATGTATCTGTACACTGTGGATGACTCGATTATTATCATGTATTTTCTTTCCGCTGACTGGTGAGCATGCAACAATAGCTTTTCACTGTACCTCAGTACACGTGACAATAAAGTAAACTGAAAATTGCATGGGTAAGAAACTCGTAAAAATCAAATATTCATTTAGTTTATTAGAAGAAATGAAAATCATATTCTCTCTTTCCTCCTGTAACACAACTGGCCATATCTGTTTGTCTGAAGAAAGGTCTCAAACTTGAAACATCACCCATTCCTTCTCTCCACAGATACTGCCTCACCCGCTGAGTTACTCCAACATTTTGTGTTACCTTCTGTTTGTCATTACTTTGATCTAATTACTCTTATTCTGTCTCTACGGACTAAACTGCTGGGTCTCTCCAGGAACCAACACATTACACAGAAACCTTACTTGTATTCTCTCTCAGACACAAAATGCTGAAGTAACTCAGCAGGTCAGGCAGCATCTCTGGAGAAAAGGAATAGGTGATGTTTCAGGACTCTTCTTCAGACTGAGAGTCAGGGGAGGGAAAAACTAGAGATACGAAGAGGTACAAAGAACAATTGAATGAAAGGTATGCAAAAGGACAAATCAAAGTTTTCTCTCTTCCCCAGTTCTGGCAAAGAGTTAACAGCACACAACATTAACCATTTCTCTTTCCACAGATGCTGCCTGACCAGTCGAATGTTTTCAGCATTGTCCGTTTTAATGCTATTATTGCAATGTTTGCAAAGACCAAACCAAAAACCAAGA
The DNA here is from genome assembly GCF_010909765.2 of Amblyraja radiata. Classification (NCBI taxonomy): domain Eukaryota; kingdom Metazoa; phylum Chordata; class Chondrichthyes; order Rajiformes; family Rajidae; genus Amblyraja; species Amblyraja radiata. The sequence continues at coordinate 20,404,216 of NC_045960.1, read as the reverse complement.
AACCAATTTATAGGTAAGTTAAACATCCTCATCAATGATAATTAAACGGCAGATATTCAGCACTTTAGACACTTACAACAATGGTGCTATGATTCACATGCATTTACCCACAACTATTCTTTGGGGGAAAAAAGTATTCATTTGGACATGAAATTTAATATTTTTTAAATAAAAATAAATGTTAAGGTAGAAAATAATGAAAAATTACTGTGAGAAACTGGGGATTATAACATCTTTAACATCATACACCTCAGGAAGGTGCTTTATGTTAAATTATTACCTGGCTTCATTTTTATCGCTTGCATTGACACCTGGAAACCTTTCATTTAATCATGTATGCAATGCAAAGTTAATTGCATTTAGCAACTGGACACAAAAAGCTGGAGTAACTCAGCGGCTCAGGCAGTATCTCTCGAGAAAATTAAAAATAATATTGGGCACCATATCTGCCCCCATGAGGAAGGATGTGCTGGCTCTGGAGAGGATCCAGAGGAGGTTTACAAGAATGGTCCCAGGGATGTTTGCGTTAAGCCATGATGAGCGTTTAACGGCACTGGGCTTGTACTTATTGGAGTTTAGAAGAGTGAGGGGTACTGAGGGGGTCACTGAAACATACCAAATAGTGAAAGGCTTGGATAGAGTGGACGTGGAGAGGCTGTTTCCACTAGTGGGAGAGTCAGGGACTAGAGTTCATAGCCTCAGAATTAAAAGATTTTCCTTTAGGAAGGATTTGAGGAGGAATTTCTTAAGTCAGAGGGTGGTGAATCTGTGGAATTCTTTGTTACAGAATGTTGTGGAGGCCATCAATGGATATTTTTAAGGCAGATAGATAGATTCTTGATTAGTACGGGTGTCAGGGGTTATGGGGAGAAGGCAGGAGAATGGGGTTAGAAGGGAGAGATAGATCAGCCATGATTGAATGGCAGAGTAGACTTGATGGGCCAAATGGCCTAATTCTTCTTCCATCACTTATGACCTAATAGGTTGAGACAAAAAAGGGTCTTGACCGAAACGCCACCAAAACCTTTTGTCCAGAGTTGCTGCCTGACCTACTGAGTTAGTCCAGCTTTTTGTGTCTATCTTCAGTGTAAACCAGCATCTGCAGTTCCTTCCTATACACTATGCACTATACGGAGAAGAATGATCACTAAATATATACGTACTAAATTTTGCTACTACCATCACTTTCAGGCGAATGGGTATAGTTGATCTTGAATTCAATGTCAGGTACAAGCTGCATGGCCCGCCGATAGTATTTGATAGCTGAAATAAAAAGGATGGAGTATCAGTGTCTAGATCACAAGCAGAGCGTCCCATTCCCACGTTGACAGTGTAAATTATGTCATCATGTTATCCTTTGCAACAAATATCACAACTGGCAGAATGTTACGGGATAACATGTTCTACCTCTTGTTGAGAGATACTAATGTGGCACGTGTGATTATGAAATATCAATGCGATGGATGTTTGCGCAGCCAAAAATTAAAGTCACAGAAAGCTGCTGCCACATTTATGGGTGGCACAGCGGCAGAGCTGCTGCTGCCTTTCAGCGCCAGAGACCCGGGTTCAATCCATGGGGGCTGTCTGTATGCAAGTTTGTATGTTCTCCCCTTGACCTACGTGGGTTTTCTCCGGGAGCTTCGGTTTCCTCCTACACTCCAAAGACGTTACAGGTTTGGCTTGGTAAAATTGACATAATTGGTTTGGTAAAATTGTCAATTGTCCCTCGTGTGTGTAGGATAGTGTTAGTGTGCGGGGATCACTGGTCGGCACAGACTCGGTGAGCCATGTTGAGGCAGTGGTTCCACCAGCTATGCCACTGTGCCAAGAATAATTGTTCAATCAAGCAAATTATGATAAATTGAGTTGCAGAAATGATAAAAGACCCAGTTGAAATATTTTGCCGAGTTAATTACCAGGCCAATCATTCGAGGATGAAAGAGGGTAAGGAAGCAATCATTTAGGGATCCAGTGCTCCAATGTACCTCTGAAGGTTTCCTGTTGGAAGGGTGCTTGCTCACAGCTATTGAGTTGGATTGCAGCTACATCAGTGACTGGGAAAAAAAAAAAACTACACTCGACAATATCCTCGACTTTTATGATGATGTTGCCAGGACTCGAGGGTCTAAGCGAAATGGAGAGGTTGAGCAGGCTGGGACTCTATTTCTTGGAGTGCAAGAGGATGAGGAGTGATCTTAAAGGTGTATAAAATCATGAGAGGAATAGATCGGGTAAACACACAGTGTCTCTTGCCCAGACTAGGGGAATCGAAAACTGGAGGATATAGTTTAAGGAGAAAGGGAAAAGATTTAAGAGGAATCTGAGTGGGTAGCTTTTTCACACAAAGGGTGGTGGATGTATGGACCAGCTGCCAGAGGAGGGAGTTGAGGCAGGTACTATCGCAAGGTTTAAGAAACAATTAGATATGTACTTGGATAGGACAGGTTTAGAGGGATTTGGGGCAAACGCAGGCAGGTGGGGCTATGTTTATTAAATAGTTGTAAAGAGAGACTGCAAAAAGTAATTTCAAAATTGAGATAGACAAATTTTGCTCAATATAGGCACTGAAATGGAGTAACTGGTCAAAACAGAGTGGCCATATAATGGATTACAGAATACCGTTTATGCTATCATCTAACAAAACAATGGATTGTGTGCCTTTTGGGTAGTATATCAAATTATGAGAGGCATAGATAGGGTAGACAGTCAGAATCTTTTTCCCCAGGATGGAAATGCCCAACACTAGAGAGCATAGCTATAAGGTGAGAGTGGGAAAGATTAATGGAGATGTGTGAGGCAAGTTTTTTTTCTGGTGGGGGCTTGGAATGGACTGCCAGGGGTGGCGGTGGAGGCTGATACGATAGTGCTGTTTCAGTGGCTTTTGGATAGGCATGTGAAGTGCAAGGAATAGAGGGACATGGATCATGTACAGGCAGATGAGATCGGTTCAGCCAGGCATCTTGTTCGGCACAAAACCTGTGGGCCAAAGGGTCCATTCCTATGCTGTACTATCAGGTATCCAGTGCAGGCTCCAGGTTCATGTATCACAAAGTCAACCTTCATTGCCTCAATTTAAATAATACATCATTAATAAACCCAATGCCATTGTCACACTTGCAATTCACCTACATCAACAACAGTCATTAACTGAGAAATTACTACTATTAATTACTAATTATTTTCACTATTTATTTATTTTACCCACATTTCTAAAGGTGGGAGTTTGGAATAAACTACCAGAAAGTCGCCAATGTCACTTCAGTATTTAAGAAGGGCAAGCAAGATTTACTGAAGAATCATAAGCCTATTAGTCTAACATCTGTTGTGGGCAAGAAAGCAGAATCTATTAATAGAAATGGAATGACTGAACACTTGCAAAGAATATGAACTAATCTCAGAGAACCAGAAAGACTTTTGAAAGGATAAGTTGCTTAAATCCTTTTGTTTTTGAAGCAATTAACTTGCTAGGTTTGGGAGTGTTTTTTTACGGATTCCAGAAAACGGCATGTGGTGGCACAGTGGTAGAGTTGCTGTCTCACAGTGTCAAGACCCGGATTCGATCCTGACTACGGGTTCTGTCTGGACTGAGTTTGTACGTTCTCCCCGTGACCTGCGTGGGTTTTCTCTGGATGTCCTGGTTTCCTCCCACACACCAAAGACGTACAGGTTTGTAGGTTAATTGGCTTTGGTAAAATTGTAATTTGTCCCTCGTGTGTAGGATAGTGCTCATTTACGGGGTGATCAATGGCCAGCATGGACTCAGTTGGCTGAAGTGACGGTTTCCGCGTTGTATCCCTGAAGTCTAAATTTGAAGGATATGCTACATCAAAGAATGCTTCAGTTTTTCAACTATATTTATGAACAATATAAACGGACAAATGTATGTCCAAGTTTTCTAATCAGCAGTATTGTTCTTATCGAGTCCACATCACAAGATTAGATATTGATTAGCCAGAGTTGAACACATTGGTTTTCCAGTTGAGGGCATTGCAGCAGGTGTTCCATTGTTTGTGGTTCAATACCACATTCGCAGGTGACATAATTGGAGTTATATCCCCACTTGTTTAGAGACACCTTGGCTCTGCCAACACCAGTTCTCAATCGATTGAGGCATTTCCATCTGGCCCAACTAGCGTCTGCACCAGGAAGGAGTTGCTCACTGGCCGTTAGTCCCATGGCAGTTGAGGGGGGTAGAGTGGATATTCTATCACCCCATATGGAGACTCGTGCTTCACTTGTGGTAATGCCAGCATCCAGAGGAGTCACACAGTTAAGAAAACATTTCCTCGATTTTAGTCAATACTAAGCAGTATTGTTAATAGAGTAGTTTACAGACAGATACATTGATAGATTATGTGAGTTAGTCACAGGTGCTGAAGACCCTAATGTGTATAACGATAGACAAATCTCCCAGGCCTGATCCCAGATATATCCGAGGACACTGTGAGAAGCAAGATAGGAAATTGCAGGAGCCCTGGCTGAGATTTATGAGTCATCATTAAATATGGGTGAGGTGCTGGAAGACTGGAAAGTGGCAAATGTTGTACCTCTATTTCAGAAGGGCTGCAGGGAAAAGGCTGGAAACTACAGGCCAGTGTGTCTAACATCTGTGGTCAGAAAGTTATTAAAGAGCATTCTGAGAGATAGGATACACATGCATCTAGATGGGCAAGGGCTAATTATAGTTCCCCCCCCCCCCCCCCCATTTCAGGGCACCAAAATGTTTGGGACTTCACAGGTGTTTGTAATTGTTCAAGTGTGTTTAATTGCCTCCTTAATGCAGGTATAAGAGAGGTCTCAGCACCTAGTCTTTCCTCCAGTCTTTCCATTACCGTTAGAAACTTTTATTGCTGTTTATCAATATCAACATGAGGAACAAAGTTGTGCCAATGAAAGTCAAAGAAGCCATTATGAGATTGAGAAACAAGAATAAAACTATGTACACAGTGAATGGCAGGGTTCTGATGAGTGTTATGGAGCAGAGGAATCTAGTTCCTTGAAAGTGGTGTCACTGGTGGATAGAGTGGTCAAGAACACTTTTGGCACATTGGCCTTCATCAGTCAGAGTATTTATAGAAGTTGGGAGGTCATGTTACAGTTGTACATGACATTGGTGAGGCCACATTTAGAGTAATGTATTCAGTTTTAATCACGCTGTTATAGGAAATATGTTAAGCTGGAAAGGGTGCAGAGAAGATTTACGAGGATGTTGCCATGATTCGAGAGCCTGAGCTAAAGGGAGAAGTTGAGCAGGCTAGGACTTTATTCCTTGGAGCGCAGGGGGTGAGGGATGATCTTATAGAGGTGTATAAGATCATGAGATAATTAGATAGGATAAATACATAGTCTTTTAGGGGCGTCATGAACCAGAGGACATTGGCTTAAGATGAGGGGGGAAAAGATTTAATAGCAACCCGATGGGTAACTTGTTTCGCACAAAGGGTGGTGGGTGTGTGGAATGAGCTGCTGGAGAAGGTAGTTGAGGCAGGTACTATCAAAATGTTTAAAAAGCATTTGGATGGGTACATGGGTAGGATAGGCTTGGAGGGATATAGGCCTAATGCAGGCAGCTGGGACTACTGTAGATCGGGCAAGTTGGTCGGTGTGGGCAAGTTGGGCCAAAGGACCCCGTTTTCATGTTATCACCACATGACCTGGAGGTAATGGAGTTCAATTTAAGAAACGTGAAGTCAGCCACTTTGGTGTTGAGAACTATTTTCTAAATGCCAAAGAAACTAGAAAGTGTGGATAAGCAGAGAGATTTTGTGAACCAACTATAGAAATTACAGTTAGGAAAGTAGAAAGCTGGCCTTTGTTTTAGGGCTGGAACCTGCATTGGAATTATGTTAAGACTCTTTGTGGAGTATTTTGCTTGGCTCTGGGCCCAAGTCTTGGGAGAAAGCAACAGCTTTGGAGGGGGCGAAGTACAGAAACACCAATGAAAAGAGGTTAAACTAAGGCAACAGGTAGTGTCAGACTTTATTCCTCTGAGTTCAGACGGATGATTCAATTCAATTTCAAGGCAAGGGTACATTTCCAAGATGAACAGGTAATGGAATAGAAATTATTCATGCTGTAAGACTCTATAAATCTTCCATGAACTAACTGAATATTGGAACTGACTCTCAAGGCCTGTTCCAAGTTAAAACTTTCATACTCAGGGAGTGAGACCATCTCTTCGATGTCAGATCAAGGCAAGCTTGTATCATGAGCCCATATCCTTAAGGAATTGAATGGAAATTGCCTGAATATGAAAAAAGAACATTGCAACTGAAGAAGATGTTTAGCTCATTAGTTAGGCTCAATTGAAACCTCAATGAAACTGTATGAGCGTGCAGAAATTGTTGCCTTTTTCCAAGGTCCTAATAAAGGTTACAATATCTTTTAAAAATAGTTGCAAACGTTCTGACACGAACGCTATTCGTAACTTTTTAAGACTGGAACCACTTCCTAAAACACTCAGTCACGTACCTTCATAAACTGCTCCATTCTGTTCTTGCTCTACAGCTTTCAGGAATAATTCTTTGGCCTGAAAAATATATAGGCAAACTGTTACAAGTAGAACAAATATCAAATCATATGCTTTAAGGCAAGAAGTTACAGCAGAATACAAATTACAGCTACTCTGTTTGTCTGCGATGTGAGGCCACACATGACAATTGCCTTCAAATTTCCACATCCAGCCGATCGGTTATTTCTCAAACAACAGATATTGCGAAAAAGATTATTGTGAATAACTCTTTACAGCAATACCAAAAGCTGACTCAATCGGGACAGCAGAAAGAAAACAATTTCTGTAACATTTAATAAATGATCTTTTTTTTTTTTGAGGTGAAAGGGGTAATGTTTAATGGAGATGTGCAGGGCAAGTATTATTTTTACGCAGAGCCTGGATGGAGCCTGGAACACTTTGCCAAGGGTGGTGGGGGAGGAAGATACAATGGTGGGGTTTTAGATAGGCACATAGAAGTGCAAAGAATAGAGGGATATGGATCATGTGCATGCACATGAGATCAGTTAAAACTTGGCATCATGTTGGACACAAACATTGTGGGCCCATGTTCCTGTGCTGTTCTATGTAAAAGTTCTCTGCCTTTTGGTCTGACCTCCAAAAAACACTAAAATAATTATTGTGGCTGTGAACGCCATCGGCTTCTCCTGTTCTTGATTATTCATTAACTCCAGAGTTTGGTTGGAACATTTTCTAACCCACCTATTATTTGATTTCTTAGACCTCATCACTTGTTTGAGATTCTTTTCGTCAAAATACTAAGAGTTTGTACACACTCATATCCTGAAGTCAACAATAATAATAATAATAATAATACATTTTATTTAAGGGCACCTTTCAAGAGTCTCAAGGACACCTTGATACACATCACTCGATAACCTGCTTTGCTTCTGCAAATCTGATTTTATTAATAAGCATCTTTTATTCAGGTACTGGCCTTCTCCATTTTACTATTACCTTCTTAAAAAGCCCAGCCATATTTAAGTGTCATCTTCAATTAATCCCTTTTTAATACTTCCTGTTTGATTTGGAAACAGCGTGGAAACAGGCCCTTCGATCCACTGACTCCGTGCCAACCAGCAAACCCCACAACTAACACTATTCTACACACTAGGGACAATTTACAATTATACTAAGCAAATTAGCCTACAAACCTGCATGTCTTTGGATTGTGCAAGGAAACCAGAGCTCCCGGAGAAAACCCACGTAGGTTACGGGGAGAACATACAAACTTCACACCGACAGCACCCTTTGTCAGGATCGAACCCGGGTCTCTGGCGCTGTAAGGCAGCAAAACTACTACTGCGCCTCCGAGCCACTCTTCTCAAAAAGCCCAGCCATGTTTAAGTATCATCTGCAATTGCTCCCTTTTGTATACCCTTTTTTCCCCCTGAGTATTGTGATCCAGGGTTGCATATCCTCTCTACACATTTCTTCCAGAGATTAAGGTACGTAGAATAATAATAATGCACAATGCTTATCGTTCATATGATGATAACTAAGCTTTCCAAACTTCAAGCAATTAGTTGCAATATATTCCTCAAATCATTGCAAATGTTACCTTTTCTTCACGAGCAAGTTCTTGTTTCCCTTTGGTACCTGAAGATTTGAAAGAGAGCCCGTGGCCGAAGATTTTGCCATGTTCCGTTTCCGATCCATTAGAGCTTCCATTTGGATTCAGCTCAGACATCCATTGTGCTCGAAACACATTAAGTTCCTCCTCAAAAAAAAGAGCAAATATTTCAAATCAATTCACCAAGACTTAAAAGAAATTCAGTTAAATCTAGTTATAGAGTTACAGCGTTGAAAAAAGCCCTTCGGCCCACCAAGTCCACGCCAACCAGCGGATCCCTCACACTAACACTATCCCACACACAATTAACCTACAAACCTGCATGTCTTTGGAATGTGTAAGGAAACTGGAGTTCCCAAAGAAAACCCACGCAGGTCATGGGGAGAATATACAAACTCCATACAGACAGCACCCGTAGACAGGATCGAACCCGGTTAGCTTGTGCTGTAAGGCAGCAACTCTACCACTGCACCACTGTGCCGCCCCTAATAATTCACATTAATTAATTAAATAATGTGAATTAAATCCTTATAATTGTCTGCTCGCTCTTCATATATAACACTGAATCCCCTAACACGGTCTGTACGTTGCCCATGTTTGTCAGAGTCTGGATTTTGTACAAAGTTATGACTTGCTCACACTCTCTGTCAAGCACCATTGTACAGAGCTTATTATGTGCATATTTTAAAGAACCACTTGCAGGACAAGAGACAGCAAGGTCCTGTGAGGCATCAGCACCTTGTACGATGTTTTGTCCTGAATGGAGTTTGTACATTCTACCCATGAGTGGGTTTTTTTCCTGGTTCTCCAGTTTCCTCCCACACTCTATAAAGACATACAGGTTTGTAGGTTTAATTGGCTATGGTAAAATTGTAAATTGTCCCTGGTGTGTAGGATAGTGTTAGTGTGTAGAGATCGCAGGTCGGCGTGGACTCGTTGGGCCAGAGGGCCTGTTTCCACGCTGTATCTCTAAACTAAACTAAAATAGTCAGGATGCGCAGGAAAGACAGAACAAACTCCAGCGAGAAAAGGGCAAAAAGCAATGACAGCAAAGGCAAAGTGCACAACTTCTTCATTTCTCAAAACTGTATTCTCCTCAAAACTTCCGCTTCCTCGTAGACTTTCATGGTTCAGAACAAAAATTAAACCCAACAAACTTTAATTTAATAAAATGCTCCAAAACACTTCACAGAAACAAACAAAAATTCCACAAAGGCGCATAAGATAAGTTGGGGCTGATGGCTGACAGCAGTCAAGCAGATGATGTTATGGATTGTTGCAGAGGAGAAAAGATGAAGGGGAGTGGGGAATTCTACTGACCTTGACTTTCTGAATATTCTGCCATAATATAAGTGCACTTAAATTAAAAGTGTGTTACCATAAACAATTTCAATCCCCCCGGCTGATGAGCAGAGTTAAATTTGATGTTTTTCGCTGATTAAGAGGAAAAAACACTTAGTGCGTGAGCAAGAAACATAATTAAGCAAATGAAAAGGGACGTTTACTTGCTCACACCACCCCACTAGAGTCTGAAGAAAGGTCCTGACCCAAAATGTCACCTGTCCATGTCCTCCAGGGATGCTGCTTGACTCGCCCAGTTACTTTTTTTTAATCCTCCACATCGATTTTGTTTTCAATTACAATATTTCTTAGATGCTCTAAACACCTACACTATTGATTGCTGTGGTAGCAACAATGCATTTTGCTAAACCTTCAGCTTGCAACTATTTGGACATCAGAGCACCTTTTCTCAGCTGCATAAAAATACACCCATCAACTCCTATCTCAACAAGAACCTGGACCCACTACAATTTGTCTACTGCCGCCAACTGGTCAAAAAAGAATGCAATCTTGCTGGCTCTCCACTTTGCACTGGACCACTTGGACAATAAGAACACATAGATCAGGATGCTGTTCACACACTACAGCCCAGCGTTCAACACCAATATCCCCTCCAAACTGGTTACCAAGCTCATGGAACAGGGTCTCTATGCATCCCTCTGCAACTGGATCCTCAACTTCCTCATCAACAGAACATAATCAGTACGAATTGGCAGCAACACCTCCTCCTCAATAACCATCAGCACAGGTGCACCTCAAGGCTGTATAGAGTGAGCAGAGAAGAGTCCCCTGCTCTATACTCATGATTGTATAGCCGGACACAGTTCGAACTCCACCTTCAAATTCGCCGACGACACTACATTGTTGGACGAAGTAGCGATGACGACGAGTCGCCGAGTATAGGAGGGAGATCAATCATCTGATTGAATGGTGCCAGAACAACAAACTTGCTCTCAACAGTAGTAAAACAAAAATTGTTGACTTTAGAAGAGGAAGGCCTAGGATCCACAAACCTGTCTTCATTCAGGGGACAGTGAAGGAGAGTGTCAAAAACTTCCTGGACATGCATCTCTGAAAATCTGTCCTGGATCCAGCATATTGATGCAATCATGAAGAAAGCCCATCAACGCCTCTACATCCTTAGAAGACTGCGGAGATTCGGTATATATCAACGAATAATTTCTTGAACTTTTGCAGGCGTATAATAGAGAGCATATTGACTGTTTGCATCATGGCCTGGTTCGGCAACTCGAATGCCCAGGAATGAAGACGATTGCACACTGTGGTGAACACTGCCCAGTCCTGACCTCCCCACCATCAAAGAAATCTACAGGAGTCGTCACCTAAAGATGGCAGCCAGCATCATCAGAGACCCACATCACCCTGGCCATGGTTTCATTTCACTCCTGCCATTGGGAAGAAGGTACAGGAGCCTGAAAACTGTAACGTCCACGTTCAGGAGCAGCTTCTTCCCAACAACCATGAGGCTATTAAACACTACAACTTCCAACTAAGCTCCGAACTACATTGGGGGCATTGTTTTTGTCTTTGCCCTATTATTGTTATTTTTTTTTAGTTATACTGAACTTCGTTTTTGTTGTTATTTATAGTGTTTACAGGGTACTATGTCTATATATCTGTTGTGCTATTGCAGGTAAGAATTTCATTGTTACTTTTCGGGACATCTGATAATAAAATACTCTTGATTTTTTATCCAATCCAATACTGGTGTTGTCTCCTTTTACACGTTAATACTGGCAGAATCCATCGTGAAGACCAAGGCAAGGTATTCACTTGGTACCTTACTGATACTCTCAGTAGTTCCTTAACCACCCTTACACTCCCTACTTGTTTACAACGAACCTTTGGGCTACATGAGTTGCAAATCCTCTTCAAGTCCCTTTTATCATCTTCCACCGCATTGTTTTTTAATTGCAAATCAGCATTTGCAATTTCTGGTGTCAACCCTTCTCAGCGAATTGACCACTTGGTATGGTCAATTGCTCCAGTAGCCAAACATATTGAGTGGGATTCGATACGATAGAACTTCATTTATCCCAGGAGGAAATACGTGTGCATAAATACGTGGACATAAATTGAAGTGTTTACATTTGTTCAATTGTGAATTAAATACTGCAGCTTGTTTTGTGTCTCCTTCTATGGGCTTGCCATTCCAATTAACCTTAAATTAAATACATTTTTTAATGCGTTATTCCATAGATTTGCTAAATACTCAGGCACTTTATAGTTCTGGCAGAAGGCTACAGTCTACAATTACAAATCTGTCAACAAATAATAAGATTAAGATTACTACCTGAAGGTTTGCTTCTTCAGGTGTTTCATTTTGTTCAACATCAATGACACCAGTGTAGTCATCTATTACCTGCTAATAGAACAAACATTTTTTTTACTAGTCAGTAAAATATATTACATTCTATGATTTATCAAAGGAATCTTATTTTTCCTATAGTGGTCACATTACATTTGCCAATATATATTTTTGAACACTTGACATTTAGCAATATCCCAAAGAATAGTATTATGCAGTATCACTATGAACACATACTAATATTATACACATTAAATATGAACAAGCCACAGTGAGTCAGAATAAGCAAGGGTTTCTCATATGATAATAAATGCATATATAGAATGAAAAAGAATGAATTTAACTTCTAAATACCTCCAAAAATTAAAAAAAAAGACACATACTGATCATTTACTCAAGAATACATTGAACATTTGTTATTCACAGAGTGTCATAATCATACGGTGTTGAAACAAGCCCTTCAGCCCAACTTGCCAACACCAACAAACATGTCCCATCTACACTAGTCCCACCTGCCTGTGTTTGGACCATCATATCATATATCTATTACAAGATCTTGTATGTGGATGTATTTATTTGTGTGTGTATTTGTGTATAATCACATCTTCTCGAAAAGACATTCAACAATTTCAAATAACTGCGCTGAATTCCACGCGCTGCGAGTGACGTCACCCCCCTCGACCACTCCCCCCCCCCATAATCGAGCCATAAAGCCTGCAGCCTGAATGAAGCCTGCAGCCTGAAGCTTACGGGAATGTTTGGGAATCAGCCCTCCTCTGTGACGACCCCCCGCCCCCTCCCCCGGGCTCTGGATTGAAGCAGCTGAAGTCCTTTGGTTGACGCGCGCCCCGCTGCCCGCTCCCTTCTTCCTCTCCCCCTCCTCCTCCACTTTCTCCCCCTCTCCCCTCTTTCCTCCTTCTCTGTCTCTGCCCCTCTCTCCCCCCCATTCCAATCCCCCTCGCCCTCCCTTCCCCCCCCCATCTCCCCTCTCTCCTCCCCCCTCTCTCTCTGCCTCTGCCACTCTCTCTGTCTCTGCCCCCTCTCTCTACCACCCCCCCCCCTCGAGACACGCCTGTGAATTGAGGGCTATGCGTCAGTGGATAGGGCCGGGATGGGGTAAAAGGAATAATATTAATATAGTATCAAGGGGGTGGTTAGTGTATGTGTGTGTGGGGTGGTTAGTGTGTGTGTGAGGCCGCCCACCCCCTTCCTCAACCGCGCGTTGTGGGGACGGGACCCAACGGGTCCCACTTGGTTTAGTACCTATTAAAACTCTGATCTTGGATGTGTGTGTGTTTGTTTGTGTATAATCACATCTTCTTGAAAAAAACAACGCGGTAACGGTGAAATGGAAAGACTGACTCAGTAAATCCTTCAAATGTTACTTCCCTGAAACGAGCCCCTTAGCTTATGCGTTGTTTGTTGTCAAATGACATGACAACTGAGTAAACTGTCTCATTCACGAGGGATGAATCTATGGGAATGAGATATTTGCACTAACTGGCCCTCACATGTTGATTAACTGATGAACTATCAGCAAGAAGATGAAGCAAATTGTAACATCAGAAATTATTGGAGAAGTAAAAAATAGAACTTCAGTTTATGATAGTCAGTCTGCACAGTGGTGGTTTAGATTTTGGTCATAGTCAAAGTTATATAGCAAAGATCCTTCAGCCCAAATAATCAATGCTGACCATGGTGTCTTCCTGAGTTAGCCCCATTTTCCTGCATTTGGCCCATATCCCTCTAAACCTATCCTATGTGTATGCCTAAATGTGCTTATGCTTAGTAATTGTACCTGTCTCTACCACTTTCTCTGGCAGCTTGTTCCGTTTATCTGTTACTCTCTCGGCAACATTCACTTATTGTTATTGTACTTCAAATTTGTTTTTCCACTACTTCAGATTGCACTAAAATCAAGCAGCATTCTGATGTTTGACCACTCTCATTGTTGTATTTTTCAGTACCGTATGTCTGTTTATTTTGTGAGTTTCATATGAACACGGAATTTGATTGCATCATTACATTGTATATATAAAGTATACCAATCTAAATCTGAAATACCTCTTCAGTGTCCACTTTGCACACAGCTCCATTATCTCTATTATTATAAAACTCTGATCTTGGATGTTTATGTCGTGTGTATTTATTTGTGTGTTTGATTGTGTCTCACATCTCCTCGAAAACCTGTGCGCTAACGGTGAAATTTTTACATATTCCGGTAGAGATTTACCTCATTATGTCAATAATCGCCTCATCTGAAAATTTGATTAATTATTTCCCGAGTTATTTCTTCAAATTCTTCACTAATCTGAGATATTTTTTGAAGTTAACGAGGTCAAGCAAGCTGTTGACGTCACAATTGCTCTGCTACTCGCTGTGCAGAGTTTAACACGCAGCCTGCTGGCCACTGTTTTTCACGAGCTGCGAGTTACGGAACCCCCCCGCGTAATTCGCACTCGGCCGATCGTCCACAGCACCCCGCCCTCTCCCCCAGGGCTCTGGATTGAAGCCGCTGAACACGCAGTAATTTGGTTGGACCTCCGAGGGCTTCAGAAGTCCCGCAAGATCCAGAGAGCTGCCGAGGTCCGCCGCCCGTTCGCAGTCGGACCCATCCGTGCAGCGAGGTCCAGAGAGGTCCCGAGAGCTGCCGTCCGTTCGCAGTTGGCCCCGTCCACACCGCCCGAGGTCCAGAGGCCCACCGCCCGTTCGCAGTCGGCCCCGTCCGCGCCGCTCTCTCCCTCACCCCTCTCCCCCTCATCTCCCCCTCCCTCCACCCCCCTTTCCTCTCCCCCCCCCCTCCCTCTCTTTCTCTGCCCCACTCTCTCTGCCCCTCGAGATAGGGCAGGGATGGGGTAAAAGGAGCCAATTAATAATATTAATATAATATCAAGGGGGTTGGTTAGTGTGTGTGTGGGGGTGGTGGTTAGTGTGTGTGTGTGTGGGGGTGGTGGTTAGTGTGTGTGTGGGGAGGGGCGGCTAGAGTGTGTGTGTGACGCCGCAGCCCCCCACCCCAACCGCGCATTGGACCCAACAGGTCCCCCTTGGTCTAGTTATACATAAAAATGCTTGATATGACATGTAACCATTAGACATTTTAATCTGAACTGGATGTTCCGTACTTTGCAAGCATTGCCAGCCTTTCCAAAGATGATTTGAAGCTAGTGATGTGAGGAACAGCCAAACAACTAACTTTATTTATTATTACACATAGGAATCAAAATACCAGCCAAAGTCCACAACTTTAAAATTATCTTGCTTCCCTCCTCGAAATGAGAAAAAAAAATTATAAAATTTTTCCTTGACAAACTTAGGTGGATCTATCATTTAAACTTTTGATCATCATCTATAACAATGATGTCCCGTATATTGCTTTCCAATTCCCTGTTTATATTTATGAATTTTAATTTTAAAACCTAGTCAGGAAATAGTGTGTGTTTGCTGTGACTTCACCAGCAAGATGGACACGACACTAACCTATTCCCAGATTTGTAAATTAAACCATTCTCCGCCTCTTTTGGGAGGGTATTGAATTAAAATAATCATTCGCCCACCTTTTCTAAAAAATTGAAACCCTAATTATTGATCCTCGCTTCAAAACCGTGAAATCAAAGGTGAGGTATTGCATGAAACTTACCGGCTTAACTTTAATAAACATCAGTGGCTCTTTGTAAATCACATTGAAAACACAAAATTCCTGCCATAAAAATGACTGATTGATTGAAAGATACAGCATGGAAACAGGCCCATCGTCCTGCCAAGTCCACGCCAACCATTGCTCACCCATTCACACAGGTGAACGCTATTGCAACCACCAGGGGCAATTTACAGAGGCAGGTCATTGCACGTTTTGGTATTAATGAGGGAGATTTCAAAGCACAGTGGTAAGGACAAAGAGGGGAGTTAGCTTTTTAAACATTCCATTTTTACTAACTTTGGTAAATAACCTCTACTGAGAATACCTCAATGTCACTCAAATTCTGCCTCATTTTTTCAGGAAAAAAGTTTGAGTTCGATCATTACAATTGCATACATTTGGGTGAGATAAGATGTAAAGATGTAAAGGGGCAGCCATTTTGTGCCATTAAAATACAACAGGCAAAGAAAAGCTGGCATTTATCAAAAGCTACCTCTGAATGTGACCAAGTGCTTTAAAATCATTGAAGTTAAGTAAAACAGTTGATTATAAAATGGAAAGCATAGAAATAGTTTATTTTGATTTAAGCACCATTTGTAAACATACACCCATAATAGCTCTTGGGCATAAAACTACTAATTCCCTCGAAGAGAGACACAAAATGCTGGAGTAGCTCAGCAGGTCAGGTAGCATCTCTCGAGAGAAGAAATGGGTGATGTTTCGGGTCGAGACCCTTCTTCAGACCTTAATTTCCTCCATCCTCTTTCTCCTTGCAAACATTTCCTTATTGACTTTATAGACAATACCCTTTGGAAAAACCTACAAGCCTTTTCCGAAGGTGCACTCCGGATGACAATAACTAGGCGCATTAAAAACCTTCTAATCTTTCAAGTTTTCTTTCTTTCTGGCTATGACC
Organism: Amblyraja radiata; assembly: GCF_010909765.2. Classification (NCBI taxonomy): domain Eukaryota; kingdom Metazoa; phylum Chordata; class Chondrichthyes; order Rajiformes; family Rajidae; genus Amblyraja; species Amblyraja radiata. Next base: position 20,387,909 of record NC_045960.1, on the reverse strand, counting down.
CACTTATAAAGGATAAAGTTTCTCAAGCTTTTCAAATGAACGAGTCGAGGAGCCCTGGAGCGGCAGTGATGGCAGGGAATTCAGGGAGGGTTTTCCCCCACAATAAAATCTATTCAGAATTAAAAAACAAGAACAGTGCAAAACTCTTCCCACATTCTCAGCGTCTAGTGCCCTCCATAATGTTTGGGACACAGACCCATCATTTATTTATATACCTCTGTACTCCATAATTTGAGATTTGTAATAGAAAAAAATCACATGTGGTTAAAGTGCACATTGTCAGATTTTATTAAAGGTTTTTTTCGAAACATTTTTGTTTCACCATGTAGAAAATACATAGCCCCCCCCCCCCCCATTTCAGGGCACCAGAATGTGTGGGACATGTCTTCACAGGCGTTTGTAATTGCTCAGATGTGTTTAAATGCCGCATTAAGTATATAGTCTTTCCTCCAGTCTTTCCATCACCTTTGGAAACTTTTATTGCTGTTTATCAACATGAGGACCAAAGTTGTGCCAATGAAAGTCAAAGAACCCAGTATGAGACTGAGAAACAAGAAAAAAAAATGTTAGAGACATCAGCCAAACATTAGGCGTGCCAAAATCAACTGTTTGGAATATTATCAAGAAGGAGAGCACTGGTGAGCTTACTAATCGCAAAGGGACTGGCAGGCCAAGGAAGACCTCCACAGTTGATGACAGAAGTATTCTCTCTATAAATAAAGAAAAATCCCCAAACACCTGTCCGACAGATCAGAAACACTCTTCAGGAGTCAGATGTGGATTTGTCAATGTCCACTGTCCGCAGAAGACTTCATGAACAGAAATACAGAGGCTACACTGCAAGATGCAAACCACTGGTTAGCCGCAAAAATAGGATGCCAGGTTACAGTTTGCCACGAAGTACTTAAAAGTGCAACCACAGTTCTGAAAAAAGGTCTTGTGGACAGATGAGACGAAGATTAACTTATATCGGAGTAATGGCAAGAGCAAAGTATGGAGGAGAGAAGGAACTGCTCAAGATCCAAAGCATACCACCTCATCTGTGAAACACGGTGATGGGGGTGTTATGGCCTGGGCATGTATGGCAGCTGAAGGAATTGGCTCACTTATCTTCATTGATGATACAACTGATGATGGTAACAGCATAATGATGGTAATAGCATAATGAAATCTGAAGTGTATAGACACATCCTAACAAATGCCTCAAAACTCATTGGCCGGCGGTTCATTCTACAGCAAGACAATGATCCCAAACATACTGCTTAAGCAACAAAGGAGTTTTTCAAAGCTATAAAGTGGTCAATTCTTGGGTGGCCGTCAATCACCAGGGCTCGAAATTAGCGGTTGCCCGGGTGCCATTGGCCACCCAAAGTGCCGCTGGGCAACCTAAACGCCGACTCATTTTGCCCGGCTTGGCAAGCAAATACTGGTTTATACCGATAGACACAAAAAACTGGAGTAACTCCGCAGGTCAGGCAGCATCTCTGGAGAATAGAAACGTGACGTTTCGTGTCGGTGGCGGCGGCTGTATTCCTCTAGTATCTTTGATTGGGGGGCAAAGATACTAGGTGCAGGGTGACGAAAGGTCGGAGAGAATGACGGGCCCCGAACAGCGGCAGCAGCGGCCGCGACAGAGGCTCCACCGCCTCCTCCTCCCGCACCCCGCCCGGCGGAAGGAGGCCTCCCTCCCTCCCTCCTCCCGGCCTCGGCGTGCGAGAGGGGTTGTTTTGAAAGCGCCGTTGGTGGATTTGCAAGCAGTGGCCGCTATCGAGGCCGGAAGGAGGGAGGGAGAGGGAGGTCTCCTTCCGCCGTCTGAAGCAGCTGCATGACAGATCCTATAGCTATAGGATCTTTGAGCTGCATCGCTCGGCTCCGCACCTTCCTGTCGGCTGGCAGAGAGGAGGCGGTGGCGTGGACGCGGCGGCACTTTGGCGTTGGACAGGGACGGCCAAGGCAGTGGGGCGATGTTGTCCGAGGAGCGCTGACCTTCCTTCCTCCCCCCCCCCCCTCTCTCTCTCTCTCTTTTGTACGCCCCCCTCCACCCCTCTTATCCTGGGACCCCTCCTCTCCATCCCGCACTGATCCCCATTCCCTCTTCTATTCAGGCCTCACTGACATCCCCTGTGCTCCCCTCTCCATCTACCCCCTCCCCCCAATCCATTCCTCACCCTACCCACCTCACATTGTTTCTCCTGCCACCCCCCCCCCCCCCCCCCCATTCATCCTACACTGGTCCCCCAATTCATCCTGTACTGACCCCCCTTCCCACCCATCCTGCACTTCTTCCCCCATTCATACTGCACTAATCCTCCCATTCATCCCGTACTGACCCACCCTCCATTTACACTGCACCAATCCCCCCATCCATCCTGTAGTGATCTCCCCATTCATCTTTTACTGATCTCCCATTCATCCTGTACTGATCCCCTCATGCATCCTGTACTGATCCCCTCATGCATCCCGTACAGATCCCGTCATTCATCCCGTACTGATCCCCCATTCATCCTATACTGATCCTCTCATTCATCCTGTAGTGATCTCCCATTCATCCTGCACAGACCCTCCGATCCACTGTCCTGACCCACCCCCCCATTCGTCCTATACTGAACCCCCCATTTATCATATGCTGAACCCCCCCATCCATCCTGTACTGAACCCCCCATTCAAGAAGAATGGGGGGAAGTCTGAAGAAGTGTCTCGACCCGAAACGTTGCCCATTTCGTTAGCTCCATAGACGCTGCCTCACCCGCTGAATTTCTCCAGCATTTTTGTCTACCCCCATTCATCCTGTACTGAACCCCCCCATTCATCCTGTACTGATCCCTCCCCCCATCCATCCCGTACTGTTCCCCCCATTCAACACCACTGACATCCCCCGTGCTCTCCCCTCACAATTTTACATACTCCAACCAACACGTACTAATTCACCCGACTCAATCCATCCATTCCGCCCCGATTGCCCTCTCAACCCCCCCCCCCCCACCCCCCGCCCCACCATCTATCCACCCCGCCCTGATTCACACACCCCCTGACCCTATTGTGCTTCATGGTCTTCAGAGCGAACATTGACTATGTTTGATAACTGAATGCAATCAAATGTGTTTTAATTCCCAATTTGTTTTGACACCTTTAAACATATTACCAAAAGAACATTTGTCCTTTGGCCATCTCTTGTCAGTTAGTGTGATGTTTAACCTGTCAGATGGGTATAGTCGGTTTTAACAGCTATTATCATAAAATGCCTTTAGAAATTTCCTTGCAACCTGTATATTTTGTTATGGATAAATTATGTGGGAAGGCAGAGTGTTTCTGTGCCAATAGCAATAACGACCCAGGCTATGGCCATGTCATTGTAATTTTGGGTCCTTCACAGAAAACATGCTTGCATCAATCTGTAGTGTGTATGGTTAAGCATATATGTTACCATGGTCCAGGATTTATTGACACAGGTTGATCATAGGCGGAATAATCCAACCACATTTTTGTTTGGAAGCGGAAAGAACTAATAGAAATTGCATTAATTGCAATGTGTAAAAAGAGTTGAGATATTGTATTATAATTTTGTTGCATGTCATTGTGGTATATATATCATAATATGCTGGTCCTTACCCTCAATAACTTCACGTTTGACTCCTCCCATTTCCTCCAAATACAAGGCGTAGCTATGGGCACACGCATGGGCCCCAGCTACACCTGCCTCTTTGTCGGGTACGTCGAACAATCCTTGTTCAATACGTACCAGGGCCCCATCCCCGACCTCTACCTCCGTTACATTGACGACTGCTTTGGGGCCACCTCCTGCACCCACACACAACTGACTAACTTCATCCACTTCACCACCAACTTCCACCTGGCACTCAAATATACCTGGACTATTTCCGACACTTCCCTACCATTCCTTGACCTCACTATCTCCATCGCAGGTGATAGACTTCTGACCGACATCCACTATAAACCCACAGACTCCCATGGCTATCTGGACTACACTTCTTCCCACCCTGCTTCCTGTAAGGACTCCATCCCCTACTCCCAATTCCTCCGTCTACGCCGCATCTGCTCCCAGGATGAGGCGTTCCACACCAGGGCATCTGAAATGTCCTCATTCTTCAGGGAACAGGGTTCCCCTCCTCCACCATAGATGAGGCTCGCACCAAGGTCTCTTCCATACCCCGCAACACTGCTCTCTCTCCACATCCCCGCACTCGCAACAAGGGCAGAGTCCCCCTAGTCCTCACCTTTCACCCCACCAGCCGTCACATACAAGTAATCCTCCGTCAGTTTCGCCACCTCCAACGTGACCCCACCACTCGCCACATCTTCCCATCTCCCCCCATGTCTGCCTTCCGCAAAGACCGCTCCCTCCGCAACTCCCTTGTCAATTCTTCCCTTCCCTCCCGTACCACCCCCTCCCCGGGCACTTTCCGTTGCAACCGCAAAAAATGCAACACCTGTCCCTTTACCTCCCCCCTCGACTCCATTCAAGGACCCAAGCAGTCGTTCCAGGTGCGACAGAGGTTCACCTGTATCTCCTCCAACCTCATCTACTACATCCGCTGCTCTAGATGTCAGCTGATCTACATCGGTGAGACTAAGCGGAGGTTGGGCGATCGCTTTGCCGAACACCTCCGCTCGGTCCGCAAGAACCTACCTGACCTCCCGGTGGCTCAGCACTTCAACTCCCCCTCCCATTCCCAATCCGACCTCTCTGTCCTGGGTCTCCTCCATTGCCAGAGTGAGCAACACCGGAAATTGGAGGAACAGCACCTCATATTTCGCTTGGGGAGTCTGCATCCTGCAGGCATGAACATTGAATTCTCCCAATTTTGTTAGCCCTTGCTGTCTCCTCCCCTTCCTCAGCCCTCAGGCTGTCTCCTCCCATCCCCCAGCCCTCGGGCTCCTCCTCCTTTTTCTTTCCTTCTCCCCGCCACTCCCTATCAGTCTGAAGAAGGGTTTCGGCCCGAAACGTTACCTATTTCCTTCGCTCCATAGATGCTGCTGCACCCGCTGAGTTTCTACAGCATTTTTGTGTACCTGTGGTATATATCATTTATTGATTGGTGAATATGTTTAGTTTGTGAGTTATTTGAAGCAGAAATAATATGTGAATGTAGACAAAAGTGCTGGAGAAACTCAGCGGATGCGGCAGCATCTATGGAGCGAAGGAAATGGGCAACATTTCGGGCCGAAACCCTTCTTCAGACTGATGGGTTTCGGCCTGAAACGTTGCCTATTTCCTTCGCTCCATAGATGCTGCTGCACCCGCTGAGTTTCTCCAGCACTTTTGTCTACCTTCGATTTTCCAGCATCTGCAGTTCCTTCTTAAACATATGTGAATGCTTCGTTGAGCATAATTCCGACTGGTAACTACGCACTTCGTCCGAGCACATTATCGCACGCATCATGCAAACCGTCTTAAATGACCACCTAAACTGTCATTTGGCAACCTAAAAAGCTGTCAAGGTTGCCCGGCTGGCAACAGGGAAAAAAAGTTAAGCTAGAGCCCAGATCACTTGATCTGAATCCAATTGAGCATGCCTTTTATATGCTGAAGAGAAAACTGAAGGGGACTAGACCCCAAAACAAGCATAAGCTAAAGACGGCTGCAATACAGACCTTGCTGAGCATCACCAGAGAAGACACCCAGCAACTGGTGATGTCCATGATTCGCAGACTTCAAGCAGTCATTACATGCAAAGAATATCCAACAAAATACTAAACATAACGGGGGGGGGGGGGGCGCCATCTTGGGGCACGGCTGCTAGCTAGCAGCTGTCCGTCTTTTTCACTCTTTTCTTTAATGTTTAGTGAGTTTCAGTGTTTATTTTTAGGAGGTCTAGACTTTTTTATGTGGGGGGAGGGGGGAGGGAAACTACATTCTAGGTCCCTACCTGGTCGGAGTGGCAGCATTTCTCCGGGCTGCACCGTCGACCCGTCCTCGCGGCCTACCACCGAGCCTGGAGCGGCGTTTTCCCGAGGGGACCGCCCAGCACCTCGGCGGCGGCACAGCGCTGGAGCGCTATCGCGGAGCGGGCGATGCCTTGCCTGGGTCGCCGCGCTGGAGCTCCGGTGAGCTGAAGACCGCCGATAAAAACATCGCGGAGCTGCGGAGCGGGCAGCTGCGGAGCGGGCAGCTGCGGCGCTGACTTCAACATCTGGAGCCTGGGATCTCTCGATGAGATCGCCAGTGGTGGAGCTCCAACCGTCGCGGCCTTGTCGGCTTCGGAAGCCGCGGTCTCCGGTAAGGAAGCGGCCGTTCCAGGTGTCCCTAGCCGCTGAGAGGACTCTCCCGACGCCGGAGCAATAGCACCCGGCGAGAACGGCCTGGAACATCGGGCTTCCGTAGAGGCAACTGTGGAGGCCTCAATTGGCCCGACTATGGGTGAACTGGGGATGGGGACTGGACATTGTGCCTTCCCCCATAATGGTAACCATTGTGGGGTGATGTTTCTATGTTAAAGATCCTTATTGTTCTGTTTCCAAGATGGCTGCTGGAAGGGAGAGTGAACGCTGGCGCGATTAGCTGCCGCTGCTCTCTCTTTGAATTGTGTATTGTTGATGTCTTTACTATTTATTTTTTTGTCGTTATTTTTTGTTTTGTTTCATTCCGCTTACATGTTTTGTATTTTGTTTACTAAATTTTGTAAGGTGTCCTTGAGAGTCTTGAAAGGCGGCCATAATTTATTATTATTATAACTACTTTCATTTAGATGACATTGCTGTGTTCCAAACATTATTGTGCCCGGAAATGGGATGACTATGTATAAAAACTGCTGTAATTTCTACATGGTGAAACCAAAATATATAAAAATGGCCTTTATTAAAATCTGACAATGTGCACTTTAACCACGTGATTTTTTAATGTTACAAATCTCAAATTGTGGAGTACAGAGGCAAATAAATAAATGATGGGTCTTCGTCCCAAACCATTATGGAGGGCACTGTATACATCAATTAGCGTTATATTCGGTAGTGTTCACAATCTACCCGTATACCAAGTGCCTTACCACTCATGTAGCCCCCTGGGGTGATATCCCTTGCCTTGATTTGGGGGTGTCTCCACCAGATACTGCCCCCCAATGTCCTGTCTGTGGAAGGAACTTAGACTGTGATCCTCCCCCACACAGCCTTGGCTGCACCCAGCTTCAGCAAGTCCTTCAGCGCGTACTCCTACAGTCTGGAATGGGCCAGTTGGCACCATTCCCTGATATTAAAAAACCAAAGAGAAGGGGAAGGGATTGAAGTGAGAGTTTGGGAAGAGGAGGGCGAGTGGTTCAATAATAAAATTAATCAATTTGATTCAATGTTAATTTAATGCTAATTATTAGAGTGGAGAATGTAGGTGCGGTCTCTGGAGAAAATAATTCTTTCTGAAATAAAGCGTAATGAAAAAGAGTGTAGCATCGCTGCTTTGTAATTGAGCAATTCCCCCTCCTCCTCCCAAACTATTTGCCTTCATCTCCCACTCTTCTTGCGCCTTTCTCACTCCCTGCTTACACTGCCACACAAGTCCTTCATTTGAAAGGCTTGAGAAACGTTATCTTGTCAATAAAACCCATTAAATCTGCACTTACCTTTCTCTACATTAAAGAAAGAAATTCTAGCTTCCCTGACCACGTAACTGAAATCCCTTATTCCTGGTATTGCTCCAGTAATTTGCCTCGGCACTGTCTCCAGGGCTGGGCACCCTTAATATCCTTGTGAAGGGCTTATCTCGGAAGTGAGGCTTAACATAGATATAGAAAATTAAAAACCGTGCATTTCTCAACAGCTTTAAAAGTGTGTGCAAACAGAACCTCAAATCTCTGTAATCTTATATCCCTTCTAAAATTAATTGCATTAGGTTTAGAGGGATATGGGCCAAACGCAGTCAGGTGGGACGTATTGGTCTCTGTGGCCAAGTTGGGTCGAAGGGCTTGTTTCCACACTGAATTACTCCAATTCATTCATATATTTTACATGCTAAGATTATATTGCCTCTCCTCAAACGTTTCTAGAGAAAATACATTAGTTCACATATTAAGTTTCACTATGCTTATAACGACACAGAAAATGGCCTTAATGCTCATCAAGTCCATGTCACCTCTGGGAAGCAATTCCATTAACCCCCATTCCCCTCGAATCTTGATATTCCTTGCACATGCAAACCTCTTTGGACATTGCATATCCAAACCTCTTCCGATCCTGCCTGCAATTAACCACACAATGGTGTAGTTTTACAGTAGACAATAAACCTACCTGCACATCTCTGGGATGTGGAAGAAATTGGAGCATGCAACAGAAACCCACACATTCACATGCAAACTCCCTATTACAGACACAAAATGCTGAACTAAAGCAAGTCAGGCTGCATCGCTGGAATGCTGCTTGACCCCCTGAGTTACTTGAGCACTTGTGTCTTTTTTTTGTAAACCAGCATCTACAGTTCCTTGCGTTTCTATATTAACAGAACCAGAGGTTCTATTAAGTCAGGATCAGACCAAGTTGGTTGAAGTTACAAGGCAGCCGTGCAACTATTGTGATGCACCACAGTACCATGACCAACTACTGTGTGAACCATCTAGTAAATGCACGGAAGTAATGTGCCCAGGCTAATCCAACATCACCTCCTAAACCCACATGTTTGCTGCTAAGAAAGGTAAGCACTTCAAGGGCATGGAAACACCATGACCTATAAGCCTTCCTTAAAGATGCACACCATCCTGACCTGGAAATATATCACCAGTGTCACAGTGTCTAAATAAGAGTGTAAAAGCACTATTTTTCCTTCACCATCTAAACCTTGGAACTCTATGCCACAAAAATAGCACTCGCTGTTTGTATCACACTGCCTGACCCTTGTGGTCAGCACTTGCATGGAAACTGATGATTTACTGTGATATTCAAATATTCTGTGCGTTTAGATTGCTCCGATAAATTTCACTGACTTTAAAAGTCAGACTTCAAATTCTATTGATATTCACAGTTCTCAGGATGACCTGAGATGGAGGCAACGGCTATAACAGGCCTTTGTGGCCAGCTACATCTGGGACTGACGGAATGAACAGAAATCTTGAGATACAAAGTTCACCTCACGAAAAACGATGATCATCACAAAAATTAGAATCATGGTGGAAGTGGGACTTGAGAAATCATTGGAGATAAAGACTGACAAGTCTCTAGGTCCTGATGGACTTCCTTCTAGGAATCTGAAAAAAAAGTGGCGACAATTGGAGATGGTTTTGATTTGCCTTTACATTCTGGAAACATTTCATTAGATCGGTAAAGAGCAAATGTTACTACAAAAGTAGGAGACAGATTGCTGGGAACTACAGGCCAGTTGGCTTCACATCTGTAATTGAAAGTATTGAAGCTGGTATTAAAAGTCATCATAACTGGACGTCTAATAAAATTCAAGGTCGTTGGGTGGAGTTTTTAATAAGAAGAAATTTTGACTAACCAATTTATTGCAGTGTTTAAAGTACTCTGTGAATAAAGGGAGCTGATGGATGTACTATACAGTAAAATTTGGTTAATTTGACATTTGAATTTTGGCAGATACCAGATTACCAGATGTACATAATGTCTGGATGTAAATAACATTAGATGTTAATTTCAGCACAATCCCAATGCACATTTAAGACATTAATCAGCTGTATAATAAATTTACCAGGGAACCCAGTGCATGGTGGAAAATGTTCCAGTGAATTCCAAGAGAACACTGCAAACAGCAAACATCAGACACCAGCCACATGCTGAACCATCGGGATAACAAAATAATAGAATAGTGGATTATTGGAAATAGACAAAATGCTAGAGTAACTCAATGGGACAGGCAGCATCCCTGGAGAGAAGGAATAAGTGATGTTTTGGGTCAAGACCCTTCAGACTGAGAGTCAGGGGAATGGGAAACTAGAGATATGGAAGGGTAAGGTGTGAAAACAACAGATCAAAGCAGACAATGTTCAAAGAAATGTAGAATGGCTTGTTGCTGGCTGAGGGGAAGGTGACCACGAGGCATTCAAACAGTTAAATTTATCAGGAAGACAGTGAAACTAGTCGGAGAACTACAGTGGGGGAGGAACGGAGAGAGAGGGAAAGCAAGGGAAGGGTTACTTGAAGTTGGAGAAATCAATATTCATACCACTGGGTTGTAAGCTGCAAGCGAAATATGAGGTGCTGTTCCTCCAATTTGTATTTGGCCTCACTCTGACAGTGGAGGAAGCCCAGGACAGAGAGGTCAGTATGGGAATGGGAAGGGGAGTTAAAGTGTTTAGCATCCGGGAGATCACATGGGCCTAGGCGGACTGAGCAAAGGTCTTCTGCGAAATGATGGGTTTTACTGCACTTAGATTTCTAAGAAGCATCAAAGGTTCAAATGGACAAGAAAGGTCCAACTTCCACAGGGAAACAGTAGATTGTGGCGGCTCCCAAGGGTCGTGCCACCATATTGTCGAACCCCTCGGCACAGGAGTGGTTCAGTCCGGAGGCGGCCCTTAGCCGGAGGCTTTAAAGGCAGGGGTTTGGGTGCCATCTCTCTCTCGTTTGGTCTTCCCTACAACCGGGAGGAACAGAATAAAAAGTGCCTCTCAAAACACGACTTCGTGCTTCATTCTGAGACCCACGCACTACATTGGTGACCCCCGACGCTCCATTGGTGTCATGATGGAGAACAGACAAAGCCCTACCTCCTCACAGGCCGGCCCGGCCCTGTCTCTGGACGCGGTCTCCATAAAACTGCCCAACTTCTGGACCACCCGGCCGCTCATCTGGTTCCAGCAGGCGGAGGCCCAGTTCAACCTGCGGGGCATCACGGTCGATGCCACCCGCTTCTATTACCTGGTGGGAGCCCTCGACCAGGATGCGGTTGAAGAGGTCACGGACTTCCTCGCAGACCCCCCGAACGATGATAAATACCTCGGCCTGAAAGAGCTCCTGCTCCAGATTTACGGACTGAGTAGGATGGAGCGGGCAGGTAGGATCCTGCATATGGGGGGCCTGGGCGACCGACGGCCATCTACCCTCCTAAAGGAGATGATGGCTCTACTAGACGGGCACACGCCGTGCCTGTTGTTCGAGTACACCTACCTGCATCTGCTGCCGGCCTACATCCGTCTGCAGCTCACAGACGCCTCGTTTGCCGACCTTCGGGCCCTCGGGAGGCGCGCCGACGCCCTGTGGATGGCGCGCCCTGATGACGTCAGCGCGCTGGGCGTCAGCAGAGACGGGGTCGCGCTGAGGTCGACGCGCCCTGATGACGTCAACGCGCTCGCCGTCAGCAGGCACGCCGATGACGTCACCCCAGCAGCTCCCGATTTCCTCCGGTGGGGCGGGGGAGCTGTGGAAGGAGTGACAGCTCTAGCCCGACGGCCCGCACGATCGCCCCAAGCGGCAGTGAGGGGGTACCGCACCTGCATTCCGTGCCAGACGGCAAAAATCCAGCGCCATGTCCGTGTGCCTCTCCAGGAGTTTGGACTACCTCACCGGCGGTTCGACCATCTCCACATAGACATTGTAGGGCCTCTCCCACCGTCCCAGGGCATCACCCACCTCCTTACAATGGTGGACCGCTTCACGCGGTGGCCGAAGGCCATTCCGTTGACCGATACTTCAACGGCTACATGTGCTCGTGCGTTGTCCGCGCACTGGATTGCTCGCTTCGGGGTGCCGGCGCACATCTCCTCAGACCGGGGGCCACAGTTCACCTCCGAGCTGTGGTCAGCCATGGCTCGCTTGCTGGGGGTGCGGCTACACCACACCACGGCTTACCACCCGCAAGCTAACGGTCTGGTGGAGAGATTCCACCGGCAGCTGAAGGCAGCACTGAAGGCACGACTCTCCGGCCCGGACTGGATGGACGAGTTGCCGTGGGTCATGCTGGGCATCCGGACCGCTCCCAAAGAGGACTTGGCCTCATCATCGGCGGAGCTCGTTTACGGGTCGCCACTCACGGTGCCCGGGGAGTTCGTGCTGTCGGCGCCGGGGCAGCAGGGAACGCCCTCATCCACCCTAAAGCGCCTTCGCGAGCAAGTTGGCAGGCTCTCACCCGTCCCGACGTCCCGCCATGGGACATTTCGCCCACACGTGCCATCAGCCCTCAGGGACTGCCCGTACGTCTTCCTGCGCCGTGATGCCCACCGGACGCCACTCCAGAGGCCTACGAGGGCCCGTTCCGAGTGCTGGAACACGGGCAGTCGACTTTTGTCCTGGACATGGGGGGCCGGCCGGAGGCAGTGTCGATCGACCGTTTGAAGCCGGCACACCTGGACATTGACCAGCCGGTGCTGGTTGCCCAACCTCGGCCTCGAGGGCGCCCCCCTTCACGGCTCCCTCCGCCTGTCACTCCACCTGTCCTCCCGCCGGTCCCTCGACCTGTCCCTCCACCTATGCCTCCGCAAGCCCCACGAGCGGCTAACTTCCGCACGCGGGCCGGCCGGGTCGTTCGCCCGCCGGTGCATTTCGTGCCTCTGGTTCTGGGGGGGGGGGTCCTGTGGCGGCTCCCAAGGGTCGTGCCACCATATTGTCGAACCCCTCGGCACAGGAGTGGTTCAGTCCGGAGGCGGCCCTTAGCCGGAGGCTTTAAAGGCAGGGGTTTGGGTGCCATCTCTCTCTCGTTTGGTCTTCCCTACAACCGGGAGGAACAGAATAAAAAGTGCCTTTCAAAACACGACCGTGCTTCATTCTGAGACCCACGCACTACAAGATTAAATTAATTAATAGCCGTGGTACATGAGTGTAATTTTATTTAACTGATGTGCTTGGCAATCAAGCTAGTAAGACACATTGCAGACAAAGTGTTACAAGTTTGTATAGTTACGCTGAAATCAATAGACAATAGGTGCAGGAGAAGGCCATTCGGCCAGAACCGCCATTCAATGTGACCATAGCTGATCATCCCCAATCAGTACCCCGTTCCTGCTTTCTCCCCATATCCCCTGACTGTTTAATAGCCCTATCTAGCTCTCTCTTGAAAGTATCCAGAGAACTGGCCCCCACAGAGAATTCCAGACTCACAACTCTCTGTGAGAAAAAGTGTTTCCTCGTCTCCGTTCTGAATGGCTTACCCCTTATTCTTAAACTGTGGACCCTGGTTCTGGACTCCCCCAACATCGGGAACATGTTTCCTGCCTCTAGCGTGTCCAAACTCTTAATCATTTTATATGTTTCAATAAGATCCCCTCTCATCTTTCTAAACTCCAGAGTATACAAGCCCAGCCTTCTCTTCTCTCAGCATATGACAGACCCGCCATCCCGGGAATTAACCTTGTAAACCTCGCTGTACTCCCTCAATAGCAAGAATGTCCTTCCTGAACTTAGGGGACCAAAACTGCACACAATACTCCAGGTGTGGTCAGAGCAGTGTTGCGGGGTATGGAAGAGACCCTGGTGAGAGCCTCATCTATGGTAGGGGAGGGGAACCCCCGTTCCCTGAAGAATGAGGACATTTCCGATGTCCTGGTGTGGAACACCTCATCCTGGGAGCAGATGCGGCGTAGACGGAGGAATTGGGAGTAGGGGATGGAGTCCTTACAGGAAGCAGGGTGGGAAGAATTGTAATCTAGATAGCCATGGAAGTCAGTGGGTTTATAATGGATGTCGGTCAAAAGTCTATCACCTGTGATGGAGATAGTGAGGTCAAGAAATGGTAGGGAAGTGTCGGAAATGGTCCAGGTGTATTTGAATGCCGGATGGAAGTTAGTGGCGAAGTTGATGAAGTTAGTGAGTTGTGTGAGGGTGCAGGAGGTAGCACTAATGCAATCGTCGATGTAGCGGAGGTAGAGGTCTGGGATGGGGCCATGGTACGTCTCGAACAAGGATTGTTCGACATGCCCTACAAAGAGGCAGGCATAGCTGGGGACCCAGCGCGTGCCCATAGCTACGCCTTGTGTTTGTAGGAAATGGGAGGAGTCAAATGAAAAGTTATTGAGTGCAAGGACCAACGGAGGAGAGTATCAGTGGACGGGTATAGGTTGGTCGAAGAACCGGAGGGCTTTGAGACCATCCTGGTGGGGGATGGAGGTGTAGAGTGACTGGACGTCCATGGTGAAGATGAGGCAATGGGGGCCTAGAGAATGGAATGCCTGGAGACGACGGAGTGTCTGAGGTGTCTTGGACATAGGTAGGGAGGGATTTGACCAAGGGGGATAGGATGGAGTCGAGGTACATGGAAATAAGATCGGTAGGGCACGAACAGGCAGAGACAATGGGTCTATCAGGACAGTCAGGTTTATGGATTTTGGGGAGAAGGTAAAATCGGGCTGTGCGGGGCTGGGGAACGATGAGGTTGGAGGCTCGGGGGGGGGGGGGGGGGGGGGGGCAGGGAGCCGGAGTTGATGAAGTCAACGATGGTGCTAGAGATAGTGGCCTGGTGCTCGTCAGTGGGGTCATGGTCCAGGGATAAGTAGGAGGAGGTATCCGAGAGTTGGCACGTGGCCTCAGCTTTGTAGAGATCAACGCGCCAGACTACCACGGCACCTCCCTTGTCGGCGGGTTTGATAACCCAGTCTGGGTTGTTGCGGAGTGAGTCAATGGCAGTGCGTTTGGGGGGGGGGGGGGGGGGGGGGGGGAGAGGTTAGAGTGAGACAGGGGAGCGGAGAAGTTGAGGCGGTTGATGTCCCGCCGGCAGTTTTGAATAAAAAGTTCTAAAGCCGGAAGACCGTGAGGGGGGGTCCACGAGGAAGGGGTCCGTTGGAGACGGGAAAAGGGATCAACAGTGGGGGGCGGGGACTCGTTCCCATGGAAGAACGCTGCGAGGCGACGGTAGAAGGGCTGCAAGTTGTGGCGGGTGTGGAACTCATTGAGGTGGGGACGGAGGGGGACGAAGGTAAGGCCTCTGCTGAGGACCGACCATCAGAGAGGGGGAGGTCGGGGGGGGGGGGGGGTGGGGTGGTGAACACCCAGCAGGGATGGGGGTTGGGCCCGGAGGAAGGCAGGTAAGTGGACTGAAGGCGAGGCGATGTCTGGTGGGGGGGGCGGCATGAAGGCTGTAGTGTGGGTGGGGAAGTGCAGGGGTCACATAGTTTGAGGGGGATGGGGAAGACCCAGTGGAACAGCCACTGAGGTTGACAATATCTTTCCTATAACATGGTGCCCAGAACTGAACACAATATTCCAAATGCAGCCACACCAAGTCTCATAAACTGCAACATGACCTCCCAACTTCTATACGCAATACTTTGACTGATCAAGGCCAAAGTGCCAAAAGCCTTTTTGACCACCTCATCTACCTGCACCTTGACCTTCAAGGAACCATGCACCTGTACTCCTAGATCGCTCTGCTCTGCAACACTACCAAGAGGCCTACCATTTACTGTAGGTCCTGCCCTTGTTCGATGTCCCAAAATGCAACACCTCACACACACTTCTCTGCATTAAATTCCATCAACCATTCCTCTGCCAATTTACACATCGATCAGATATTAATCTATTAAAATAGAATCAATCCTTTCCAACTCTCTCATACTTTTCAAAGTTTCTGTGGTACACAACAGATGGTAAATCACATTGTAAATTGTTTTGCAAATCACTTTGAACGTTTAGACTTCTCTAACGTGAGGAATCAGCAATTCTGTTGTGGTGATAAATACCATTATCAGAGAACACACGCAGACTTGCAGCAAGCAAGCTAGCGGGTTTCTCAATGATCAGCACGCAGGTTAATCATAAACAACACCACATAAAGGAGGCATGTTATTGACACGTCACTACACACACATCTTCACAACGCCACCAACCATTAGCTTAAGTGGGCCAGAAATCCTATTTCCAAAACTCACGTCTGACTGACGCTCTGTTACATGTAATTTGAGACAACGCACAGATTACGCGAACATATAAACACACACACATAAATGCCACACACAGCCACGCCCCACACACATACAACCAAAGATCTTATAGCGGAGCTATAAGATCTTTGCATACAACCATACCAAACATTCGCTGTAGTGGATTGGAAACACTGCTTCCAAAACTCTGGTCACGACAGCCGCTCTCTTGCATACTTTTGCAACGTGACAAGGTGCATGGATCGTGTAGTCATACTTTTTTGTAACTTAGCAAAGTGTATAGTGTAAATATGTCAACTTACATGTATAAACCCATGCACACCACGTATAAACATATGCACAGCTCCACATATAAACACACACAACAATAAACAGAGTATATAAACACACCATAAATACTCATGCACACCATATATAAACAAACATATCTAAGCACACACACCCCATGTACGCACAGCAGGTAAACAGCGCACACCATAAACACACACACACTATATACACCATGCACCCCATATACACACACGTACCAGATACACCTTGCACTCCATATACACACGCACCATATATACAACACGCATCCCATATGTAAAAATGTATACACCATGCACCCCATATATACACACCATATATGTACACACATATACACCAGATATAAACATACATCCCATATAAATACACACACACCATATATAAACACTCACATTTCTAAACACAAGGACACCCATAAATAAACACACCGTATACAAACACCTGCATCAATATATAAATACGCGCACACCATATATAAATACATACACGCTGATATATAAATACACGCACACACGTGTATATATATATATCTAAACACAACCAGTTGCAGTGGGCCAGCAACCTTGCCTCCCAACGCTGCTGAAATGTCAACCCTGTGTCAATGAACGTTGCCATTTAAAGGCAGCCCCGGCCGAGCGGACAGTGCCATTGAGAGAGAGGGGCCGTGGCCATGGCCTTACCATGCCGCCTCACAGCGCGGAGATGCCGGGCCGGGCAGTGCAGAGCCACACGATACTGGACCTACTGCAGTTCTCGGTCGGAGAAGCGAACGACACAATCTAAAAAGTTGCGGGCTCTCCACACGGCCGCCATTGTCGAACGCTGAGTGAGAGCGGGAAATGTGACGGAGCCGGAGCAGTGAGTCAGCGCTCGGCGCTGCCACCACCCGCAGCCGCGCCCCCCCCTCACTGCGCACGCGCCGCTGCCACCACCCGCAGCCGCGCCCCCCCTACCCCTCACTGCGCACGCGCCGCTTCCACCTCCCGCAGCCGCGCCCCCCCCTCCATCTCACTGCGCACGCGCCGCTTCCACCACCCGCAGCCGCGCCCCCCCTCCACCTCACTGCGCACGCGCCGCTTCCACCATCCGCAGCCAAAGATCCTATAGCGGAGCAAGATCTTTGCCCGCAGCCGCCTCCGCCCCCCTCCCCACTGCGCACGCGCCACTTCCACCCTCCCCCTCACTGCGCACGCGCCACTTCCACCCTCCCCCCCACTGCGCACGCGCCGCCTCCTCCCTCCACCTGGGTCTCCCACCCCACGTGCCGCCGAGCAAAGATACAAGCAATACAAGTATATTTGTGACCCGCTGAGTTTCTCCAGTATTTTTGTCTACCTTCGATTTTCCAGTATCTGCAGTTCCTTCTTAAACACATCAATAATCCGCTCTATGATCTTTGGCCTCAACAGCCGGCAGCGCGGCCATCAAGCAAGGACGTATGTATGCACACATTCAACGCACAAAAACCCAGACAATAGACGTGCAGGAAGGAACTGCAGATGCTGGTTTACACCAAAGATAGACACAAAATGCTGGAGTAACTGCGGCACAGTCAGACACTCGGGATAGAAAGGATGGGTGACGTTTCGTGTCGAAACCCTTCCTCAGACTCGAAGGGAAAGTGCGCGGGAAGGAGCTTAGAGCCCCGCCTGTCACTCACACGACAACCCCGCCCCGGCCCGTTGGTCACGTGGGTGACGTGATGGACGGACTGTGGGGGGGGGGAGTAGTGGTCCATGACGTCACGATTGGCTGGGGACGTGGCGGTAGGTGCGCGATGCGTGGGCGGGGCTTGTTGACCATCGGGGCGGAGCTGTCGTGTGAGTGACGGGCGGGGGGGGCGGGGCTCCTAGCTCTTCCCCCACGGTGAGACCAACATCGCCGCCGCCGCCGCCGTCGCCATGTTGGCTTGCAGCGAGGTGAGGTCAGTGCAGTGCAGTGCAGGGGGCGCCGGCCCGTCACTCCTCCTATCACCGCACCCCCGGAAAGGAGATTTACTTTAAAGAGAAAAATAAATACATTTCTTCTGGTTCTTCCCCATCTCCTGAGAGCCGGTGGTGCGACCGACGACAGAGGGGTTTCCAGACAGTGGTGAGCAGAGTGGGTGGAGGGAGGGAGGGCGAGGGGTTTTCTCTCTGACGGCGGAGGGGAGGGGAAAGGTGAAAGGAAGGTAGGAAGGAGCTAGTGTTGGGGTGAAGCATTGGGAACAACCCGTCCGCCTCTGTTAAAACTAACTTCAAGGCGTCCCCGAGTGTTTACTGCTGAAGTGTGGGAGGTTTGGCAGCCACCGTCCCGCGGGGAGAGTTGGTGAAATGATTCATTCCTGGAGGTTTAAGAACTGAATGTTCACCCTTTGTGAATTGGCCAGCAGTTCATTTCGTTTCTCTTCATTTTTTTCATTCACCTGATATGCAGTTCCTTCCTACATTTGTGCTGTGCTGCGTTTACAGACCTGTTATGCTGCCTGCCTGTGCAAGTAAGCAAGTTTACTTATGATAATGATTAGAAGACGGGTGGGTGGGTCAACACATCCACTCAAGCCATCAAACACAAAATGCTGGAGTAACTAAGCGGGTCGGGCATCATCTCTGGATCTGACAGTTCTGATGAAGGGTCTCGACCCGAAACATCACCTATTCCTTCTCTCCAGAGATACTGCACGTCCCGCTGAGTTACGCCAGCATTTTGTGTCATGTTTAAGAAGGAACTGCGGATGCTGGAAAATCGAAGGTAGACAAAAATGCTGGAGAAACTCAGCGGGTGAGGCAGCATCCGAAACCCTTCTTCAGACATTTTGTGTCTTTAAACCAGCATCTGCAGTTCCTTCTTGCACAAACAGTTCTTTCTGTGTTCTCTTCTGCGCTGTATTGTGTTTTTGCCATCATGTTCCAGTGCTTGTATTCGGAATTAATGTCAAACCTCTTGCTTGTCTCGACCTATTTTCCGCTGGTTATTCCTTCCAATGATCGTTCATTTCTCAGCCATCGCTCTGTTGATTTACTTTGTTATCAATCATCCACCATCCTCCTGTCATTCAAACTGCACACCTACCCCATGTCAACGTACTTTATTCCTCTGTTGTGACAAATAAAGTAAACTTCATCTTATCATAATGTAGTTTTGAATAGCTGGATCCTTTGAGTCTTGTTTATTTGTCTTAAATTTATTTGTCCTCGTCTTGGGTAAATTTAGTAATGGACATGTTGAGGGAAAATTAAAATGTTCCCACATATTTAAATTTTGTATCTCCGAGTGTCTTAAATGCTGTTATAGTACTGGCCTCAACTATCACCTCTGGCAGTTAGTTCCATTTGCCACAGTGAAAAATGTTGCCCCTCAGTTTCCTATTAAATTTTGCCCATCTCACTTTGCATATTAGGTACATAACATTTGTAAATGATATTTTAAAGCAATTATTACCCAAGTACATAGAAAACATAGAGAAATAGGTGCAGGAGTGGGCCATTCGGCCCTTTGAGCCAGCACCTGCATTCAATATGATCATGGCTGTTCATTCAGTACCCCGTTCCTGCCATCTCCCCATATCCCCATGACACTGCTATCTTTAAGAGCCCTATTTAGCTCTCTTGAAAGTATCCAGAGAACTTGCTAATAAATGCAGTTGTTTAGCTATGACAACTTAAAGGCAAGACTAATCTATTTTGCTTGCTTGCCATCTGGCCCATTTGGTATCCGTAAATGCTATAGCAGTTTTATGTAAACGTAAACTTCAATATTTCCAACAAACTGGTTATCTAGCAGCCAGTTGTTTGACTTTTCTTTCACTTTGGTACTATTTTTCCATTACCAAACATGTAAAACATTTGACCATGAAAACTAGCACCTAATTTGCTCAAATAAACCACTTTTTAAAACAATTTTGATGTCTGCATTGAAATGTAAAATGTATTAATTTTATGGTCACATATATTTTATATAATCCGGTACATATTTTGGAAAACAGTGGTTTAAGTAAAATTTTACTTATGTTCCACTTAAACAGAATCTTATTTTAGCATGTTTATATGTGTTGGTATCTCACACAAAGTTGTGCAAGCTAATGTACTTAATTGTTGCATCATATCCTGTTATGCTGGGACCAACACCAGTGACCACTGCACTGGAATTGGACAACTCAATGCTCTTGGATTCTTTCAAGCTCGGGAGAGCTTCATGTACATATGCAAAGTTATCATTCAGATGGATGCTAAAATCTTTGTGCCAACTACAATGTATTATTGGTTTCCCTGCATTTAATTACTCTTGCACTGGAATCGCATTCAATCTCATTTTGTTTACTAATGGTAGGTTTTCGTAAGTCGGGTAAGTATTTTTATGTGTAAGTCCTGGCATCGGGAATCATTGTTTTGCCAGGGCCAGTGGGTGGCGGTGTTTGGGGAAAGATCTATTTCTAACTACAAATAATGTTATTGGGTTTTTTCCCTGAGGCATGTCCAAGAGACACTTAAAAATCCTGGGCCTTTGTCCACCATTTGCCTATCAAGCCATCTCTCCCCCCCCCCCCCCCACCTCAACTGTCTCAACCTATTACCTGCCAAGCTAATTTGGAAGATGAACCAGAAAAACATTAACACGAGTTGATTAAATAAGTTTAGAGAAGTTTACTTTAAAGAAGTAAATTTAGAAATACTTCTAAAATTAAAGATACCTTTAGCTTCAGACACTAAATACATCAGCAAGAAATTATCTTAATTTTAATCATAAAGTAGCAGGAAGCCTGAGAATTGGCAATTGTGATAAAATAGTGGCTAAACATAAAACATTCAATGTGCCCAAGATATTGTCTTCAAGACGAGTACTAATGACGTCCAATGCAAGCAGTGATTATCCAAGCAGTATTAATGGCTGTGACATCAGTGACATGAAGATCCTCAACAAGCTTAAAGGTTTCAAGTCTCGAATAATAGATGCATGTAGCTTAGTGAACAATGGATGTATTTGTATTGGAGAACGCAGATGGTAGGAGACATTTAATTTTCTGTGCTGAATGTGAAAATGAGCTGCAGTTCTCGGGATCAGTGGAATCTTGGATGTATGCAAAGAAAGGTGTGCAATTGTTTTGGCAAGGTAACTGATGTTTTGAAGTAATGCTGCGAGCCGTTTGTTCTTGCGTTATTATTTTGCAGTCTAATCCAGGATTTTGACAAAGGCTCCTTGTAAATCGTAGAATATCTTGGAGTATTTGCTATGCAAAATCAGGGATGGAATATAAAAAATAAAGCAGCAAAACATGAAAAGATCAGATTTACAAGGAACAGGCTCAATATCAAACATGCAGCCCAATAAACAAGTAGTTTATACTCCTTTAATATTGATGGCAGAATATTGAGGTGATAATAAGGCGTTGGCACAGCGGTAGAGTTGCTGCCTTGCCTCCCAGAGACCCGGGTTCCATCCTGACTCTCTGTGACCTGAGTGGGTTTTCTCCGGGTACTCCGGAGAAGTTCCCACACTCCAAAGACGTACAGGTTTGTAGGCTGATTGGCTTAGATAAATTGTCTCTAGTGTGTGTGTGTGTGTGTGTGTAGGATAGTGGTTGGCGTGGACTTGGTGGGCCGAAGGGCCTGCATCTCTAAACTAAACTTGACAATATTTTGTCCTTTAAATTGCTGAAAGTGCATGATGAAGATGGTGCATTGCCATCTAGCATCCCAGATCTGAGGGAACAAAGCAAGCAATAATACTTTACCTTAATCAGATTAAAGGATTGCAATCTAATCATTAAAGACTGAATAAATAAAATTTAAAACTATTTATTTGTTGCCAAATCAATTGCAGAAAGAGTGGCAAAGGGTTGGATAGGAAAAAAGAGAACACGTTTACAGAAGTTGTTATTAAATCCCTAACAATTAACATCTGAAAGAGTAAATCTTCAGATTTGCAGTACAGTTGATAATTTTCAATGGTAGTTGTTGGCTGCTAGTAATTAAGACCTACCACTTGGTGTTGAAACAATTGAGAACTTTGGTAAACCTACCGTGAAAGTGAAGAAACATAATGGATTCACAAGTGTGCTGATGCTGGAATGGAAGTAAGCTGCTCGAGGAACTCAGTAAGTCTGACAGCGTCTGGAGGGAATGGACAGACACCATTTCTGATCAGGATACTTCTTCAGACAGACTTAACACTGTCATTTAACGCTAATATTTGAAAAGGGAGTTGCCCTTTCTGTGAATGTAATGGTGTGTTGCTTCTCCAGATGTTACTTTGTCATTAGTGCATTACAGTTCCAATGATGTATGCCAAGCTATTTCCAACACCTGTTTTGAGGAATTGAATTTAGACACTGGCGGATGCCGGAATGGATTGCGGATGCTGGAATCTGGATCAAAAGCAAACTGCTGGGAGATTTCAGCAGGTCCTGCAGCATTGTTGACATTGTGAATCGAGACCCTGCATCCAGCGATTATTTTTTTGCTTGAAATTAAATATTTGTTGGCATTCAGTTTAAAAATTATAGAATGATACAGTTGGCGACTATAAGTTTGACTTATGAACATGATGTTGGAAAATGTAAATAATAAAATCTGATGCTAAGGTGGAGAATGATTTTTGGAGAGAAAATGAGAGGGAGGGAGAAAAAAGGAAGGAGAGAGGGATGGCGAGGGGGGAAAGAGGAAGGAGAGAGGGAGGGAGAGGGAGGCTTCCAAAATGGCTTCTACATCATCATCATCATCATCTGGTGCTAAAATTAGGAAGCAGCCGTTCAAACAGCAGTATACAAAGAGATGGCAATTAATGCACTGTCAAGTAAGGTGCGTAGAAGACATGTCAATTGATAGCAAAGTTATGCATTCTTGTACTCTTACATGGGTATGACCGCACATAAAAAAGAACATTTTTTTCAGCACAGTGGCACCACGTAAAAATACTGATTTCCTCAGCAAAATACTGATTTTTAGGTACTAGAATACTGAAATGCTCTGACAAAACTTGGCAGCCCTGGTGCAACAGATGAAGCATGTAGGTACAAGGAAGGCTGGGATTGAGCATAAGAATCTGTTCATGGGACCAAAGATAGAAATGATGCTAAGGGCAAGGCTATGTTTATACAATAAAAGAATAGACCCACAAAGTCAGTCCCATCAAGGGTGCCAAATACTTAAAGGATACCCTACGTGGCTTAGTAAATGTTTTTTGACTGACCAAGGAATGTAAAGTGATTTTACATGCACTTGACGAGACTTGGCACTCGAATATCTCATGTAATTTATCTTTAATTGGTGCTGTAATCAAGGAGAAAGCCTACAAAGTTCTTATAGTTGGAGCAATGATCATGGTTTTGGGAAATGACAACACTTCCTAAGAATTTGGAAGGGGGTGTTGAATTTTGGACAGTAGTTCACTGCAGCTTGGAGATTAAAAATTGATTTTTGAGACCGCATTGATGACTGTTTCAAATGGACTGGGACAGAACATAAATCCATTTGTAATGATGTTTAACATGGTGGCTTTGAAGTGAAACTGGCGATCCCTCATTTGGTGCCAGTTAAAAGGGTTCTTTGGGATTTCTTAATTTTTTTTCATTTTGCAGACAAAGGCAGCACTTGCAGCCAATATGGCATGGAATTTTACTTAAGAGAATCAGCATACCATTTCCTACCCCTTTGAGTCCATTGCTGCTAAGTTTTGAATTTTCGATTGGAATTGTCGAGACAAATAAGCTAGTCAAAGTATATTGAAGGGTAGGCAGCAATGTGAGGAGGTGAAATTGTTACAGGAGTTTTACAACAGTAATAAGCATCGGAACCAGAGTTACGGTATTCTCACCTTCCTGGTCACTGTGTATAAATTTTCTTTAATCATATGCTCTTTTTGTAAGCAGTGTATTTTTTCATTATTAATGAGGCTAATGGTTAATGAATCTGCATTCAGATTCAGATTCAATTTTAATTGTCATTGTCAGTGTACAGTACAGAAACAACGAAATGCATTTCACATATGATTCAATGGCCTATTATTTTTTTTCCTTTTAATGCACGAGGTCTGACTTCTATACCAATTGAGTGGATGTGATTTTAATGCTAAACTAGTCTAAGTGGGGCCCGTTGGGTCCCAGTCACATGGGAGGCCTGGTACCCCAACACAACCCATTCCCCAATGCAATTTTCCACCACTCGCCCGTTTCCCTAACGCAATATTCCACCACTCACCCATAGGCCCCTAACTGCGCAGGCGCGGCTCATTTACCCTCATCCCCCAGCACTCCCTACCACTCCTCTTCATGTGTGAGAGGAGACGGAAGGGGGGTGTGGGAGGGGAGGTGTGTATGTGTTGCATCTCTTGTTGCGTTCTGTAGCTGGGGAGGGGAAGCGTTGGGCTTCAAGCGGGGCGAGGGGGGGAGTGTTCTGCACGCGGGGGAGGAAGACTGCTTCAGGCGGGGCCGGTGGGGGGGGGGGGGGAGAGCACATCCGTGGCCTATCGCTGCCTACCCCTGCCACTGCTGGCCGATCACTGCCTATCGCTGTCGTGGCCTGCCGCTGCCGCTCCCCACCGGCTTCAGGCGGGGACTGGTGGGGAGCATCCTGAAGCTGGGGACGGGACTGCTTCAGGTGGGGGCGTCCTGCAGCAGGGGAGAGGGACTGCCTCAGGCCCGGGGGGGGGGGGGTGCGTGCATTCCAGTAAAAAAGGATGGGTGACTTTTTGGCTTAGAACCCTTCTCAGACTGCAGATTATTGTAATTGAAATTGAATCGAGCTTCCAATATGGTGTTTGGTACCATTTGATGTTAGTTTGTGCAATATAGTTTGAGCAATAATCTCTTCCCTGGTCACCATGCTGTGATCGTGCTGGAGAAGTTGTAAAGTTGATTCACTCAGATGAGTATAGAAGTTGGAAGGTCATGTTATAGTTGTATAGATGTTGATGAGGCCGCATTTATAGTATTGTGTTGAGTCCTGGGCACCATGTTATAGGAAAGATAATAAGTTGGAAAGGGTGCAGAGAAGATTTACAGGCATGTTGCCACGACTTGACGGTTGCCACGACACGAGGGATATGGGCCTAAAGCGGCCAAGTGGGACGAGTGTAAATAATAATAATGACAATAATAATAATATCTTTATTGTCATTGCACAGAGGTACAACGAGATTTGGAATGCAACTTCCATCCGATGTAATAACTTAATTAGCTAAAAATTTAGACACCCAGAGAAACAAGATTAAAAAACAGTTAAAGCAGTATAAAATGCAAATAGGTCTGTGCCGGGTCGATGTGCGATGTGACCATCCGAGGGAGATAGCTCATGGGGTGGTGTGGGGGGGGGGGGGGGGGGGGGTGGGTATCACTCAGCAGGACCGGTTCAGAGCAGCTATAGCTCTGGGGATGAAGCTGTTCCTAAGTCTGGAGGTGCGGGCGTAGAAGGCCTTGTAACGTCTGCCAGATGGTAGAAGTTCGAACAGACTATTGCAAGGGTGTGAGGGATGCTGATGGCCTTCCTGAGGCACCGTGTATTGTGGATGCCCTCCAAGGCTGGTAGCTGTGTCCCAATTATCTTCTGCGCTCTGTGGACGACCCGCTGAAGAGCTCTCCTCTCCGCCTCCGTGCAGCTGAGATTCCAGACAGAGATGCCATATGTTAGTATGCTCTCTGTGGTGCAGCGGTAGAAGGTTGTCAGCAGCTGTTGGGACAGACCAGTCTTTTTCAGTGTTCTCAGGAAGAACAGTCGTAGCTGTGCCTTCTTGACCAGTGCAGCGGTGTTGGTGGACCATGTGAGGTCTTCCAAAATGTGTGTGCCCAGAAATCTGAAGCTGGACACTCTCTACACACTGTCCCCATTGATAAAGATTGGAGCGTATTCCCCATTATGTGACCGTCTGAAGTTGATGATCAGCTCCTTAGTCTTGGAGGTGTTTAGTGACAAGTTGTTACGTGAGCACCAGTCCGCCAGGTTCTGCACCTCCGCTCTGTAGTGTGTTACATCACTGTTGGCGATCAGCCTGATCACCTTTGTGTCTTCTGAAAACTTGACAATGGTGTTAGTGGCGAATGCAGGAACACAGTCGTGTGTGAAGAGGGAGTAGAGCATGGGGCTCAGTACACAGCCCTGTGGTGTGCCGGTACTCAGGGTGATAGTGGAGGACAGGTGCGGGCCCAGTCTCACTGCCTGCCGTCGCTCCGTCAGGAAATTCAGGATCCAGTCGCATATCGGCGAGCTGAGGCCTAGCTAGTGGAGTTTGGTGGTGAGCTTGGTGGTGATGACCGTGTTGAAGGCAGAGCCGTAGTCTATGAAATGCATCCTCACGTACGTGCCCTGTCTCTCCAGGTGAGTCAGGACAGTGTGAAGAGCCAGAGAGATGGCATCCTCTGTGGATCTATTTGCCCTGTATGCAAATTGATGAATCCAGTGAGGCAGGGATGCTGGATTTGATGTGGGAGAGGACCAACCTTTCAAAGCACTTCATGGTTATTGGTGTTAAGGCAGCCGGACGGTAGTCATTCAGGTTGGTGATTTTTGTCTTGAGACATGTTGGACTGTGTGGGCAAGTTGGGGTGGAGGACCTATTTCCACACTGGCTCTATGACTGTTGCCTGAGATTAAGTGTTTCTGTTATGAAGAGAGTGTGGAGAGGCAAGGTCCATTTTCCCTTGAGTGGAGGAGGTCGCAGGCAGACATGATTGAGGTTTCAAGTAATGAAGGGTATCAATAGGGTAAACTGCTGGATTTTTTTTTGCTCTTGTTATGGGTGAATAAAAGTAAACAACATAGATTTAGAATAGGGGGCTGGAGATTGATGGGATCTTAGGCAGGGGAGGGGCCTTCGACAGCAGTGAATACCTACAATAAATACACTGCTAAATTTCACAAGTCCAACCTCCGCAGTTTTGGGGACAGAGCCTTCTCCAGGGCAGCTCCCAGGCTCTGGAACTCCCTCCCCCAACTGATCCGCAATTCCGTGTCCCTCACCATCTTCCAGTCCCGCCTCAAGACCCATCTCTTCACCTCTGCCTATCCTTAGCCTCACGTCCCCCTCCCTTTTCATCTGTGCTTGAATTGCCTCATATTGTGTTTTGAATTGAATTCTGTCTTTAATTTGTGTACTAATCATGTCTCTACTATTTATTTCATTCCCCTTACATGTTTTTCCTCTACTTGTTAAATTTTTGTAAGGTGTCCTTGAGACTCTTGAAAGGCGCCCATAAATAAAATTTATTATTATTATTATTACTGCTGGGAAGAGTGGTGGGAGTAAAGTCACTGACAGCATAGAAGAAATGTCTGGACATGCACTCGTGTCACCTCTGCATTGAAAGTTACAGGCCAAGAGCTGGAAAATGGGATTAATAAGGACAGATACCCACTTGTTAGCATGGGCTAAATTGCCTGTGAATTATTCCGTGACTTATAATATAGAATTTTGTATAGTGAATTAAGTTTTGCATGTATTCATTCTCAGTCAAATATCAGACACTTAATGTGTAATTGATGAAATGAAATTGTATATAGTGGCTGTTTTGGCCACTGAAGGTTGCAACAAATGCCAGTGAGGGAATTGACTGGTTCAATGTGATTTTGGTGAATGTTGACCAGAGCTTTTGACTTTCTAAATATAGTGGAAAAGACACTAAGGCTTGATAATGTAAGCAGCTGAAGAACATGGGCGTCACATTGGCGCAGCGGTAGAGTTGCAGTCTTACAGTACCAGAGACTGGACTCGATCCTGACTACGGGTGCTGTGTGTGCGGCGTATGTATGTTCTCCCTGAGACGGCGTGGGTTTTCTCAGGGATCGCCAGTTTCCTCCCACAAGGCATGTAGGTTTGTCGGTTAATTGACTTCTGTAAATTGTAAATGATCCCCAGCGTGTAGGATAGTGCTAGTGTATGGGATGATGGCTGGTCAGCATGGACTTGGTGGGCTGAAGGACCGGTTTCCACGCTGTATCTCTAAAGTTGAAACATTGCATCTGAAGAAGCACTAACTTTCATATTTATTTTTCATCTTTTAACAACTACATCACCTTCATCAGTTTTATTTTCTAAAGAATGTCATTGGATGTGACTTAATCTGTCTTTCTACAGAGGAATTTTCTGAATGCCAATGGAATTTTTAAATATAAATCTCTACTTTTCATTTATTTTTTAAAATCAATGTGCAGGTGATACCATCTCCAAAATATGCCTGTCGTAACTGGTATAGACCTCGATGCGAATGGCTACATCAATTGTTGCTGCAGTAACAGAAGATTCTGGGTGAACAGTTGCTCGCCTCTGAGGAAGGAACCTTGGGTATATTTCAGTGTCGGCTGCAAGTATTTCGTTTGCGCATTGGCATGAATCGTTACACTACTATGAAACAACTTGGCGATGGAACATATGGCTCTGTTCTCATGGGAAGATGTGTTGATTCGGGTGAACTGGTGGCCATTAAAAAGTAAGTGATGAATCTATGCCCTTGCAGTTTTCAAACTTCAATTTTCCTTCAATACTGGTATGTTGTAATAAAGATATGCAGTCCATGCAAAGTGGTTCACAGTTTGAGTGTAAAGCTGAATATGATTCCAGAGCAGAATGAGACCCTTCAAAGTTAGGTCCTAACATTATTTGCACTATTACTATAGTTTTCATCAAAACTGCTTTGGGCCTCGGCTCATAAGTTCATAAGTCATGGGAGCTGAATTAGGCCATTTGGCCCGTTGTGTCTATTCCACCATTCAATCATGGCAGATCTATCTTTCCCCCTCAACTCCATTCTGCTCCCTTCTCCCCATAACCCCTGGCACCCATACTAATCAAAAGTCTATCAAGGTCCGCCTTAAAAATACCCAATGACTTGGCCTTCATATCTGCCGTGGCAGTGAAATCCCCCAGGATCACTGTAACATTGCTTTCCTTTAAACCGGTTACATCTCGTGATGTAATTTGTACGCTACATCCTGGCCACTGTACTGAGGCCTGTAAATAACTCCCACCAGGGTCTTTTTACCCTTGTCGTTTCTTAATGCTACCCACAAGGACTCTACATCTTCTGATCCTATGTCACCTCTTGCTGAGGACTGAATTTCATTCCTGACTGGCAGAGCTATCCCGCCCCTTCTGCCCACTGTCTGTCTTTTTGTAACCTTGGAAACTCAGCTCCCAGATCCGATCCTCCAGGTCTCTGATGCCCACAGCGTTGTACCGACCAATTTCTAACTGCACTACAAGCTCATCCACTTGTTCTGTATACTGAGGGTATTCAAATATAACGCCTTTAGTTTGGTATTCACCACTCCTCGACTCACTGGTTCCAATTTTGCATGACCTTAGACTATTATACCTTTCTTAAACTTTCTGTTCTATTACGCGAGTTAAATAGAGCTCTTAGGGATAGCGGAGTTAAGGGATATGAAGAGAAGGCAGGAACGGGTACGGATTGTGGATGATCAGCCATGATCACATTGAATGACGGTGCTGGCTCGAAGGGCCGAATGGCCTACTCCTGCACCTATTGTCTACTTCAATAACTTCTCCTGCAGTCTCCCTCCCTTTAACTTCATCCATACATTTTCAATTTGTTAACTATTATATTGTTAATTGTTATTAATTGTCAAACTAAACTTCTATTTAGTTTAAAACCTTGCAACAAAGATTATAGGGGGCATTAGTTCCTTTTCCTTTCCATTGGGTGTCTCCTTTGCCTCATGACCATAACCTATATTTAAAAAAAAACACGAGTTTGAAGTGAAAAAGGCAATGGGCTATGAAGAGCAGTTGGGTGTAGAACACGGAGCTAAACATTTTCTATCTCTCCACAAATACGAGCAGCAGTGGTAGAGTTGCTGCCATACAGCGCCAGAGACTCTGGCTTGATCCTGACCACGGGTGCTGTCTGTATGGAATTTGTGCACCCCTTGACCGCATGGTTTTCTCCGGGAGCTCTGATCTGCAGATCACTGGTCGAAAAAGGAGCTCAAGGAGAATGTGCAAACTCCGCACAGAACACCACCCGAAGTCAGGACCGAACCTGGGTCTCTGGTGCTGTAAGGCATATTCTTGCAAGCAACCCAAAGTACTGGTAGAAGCATTACTTAACTATGATTGTGATGCTGCAAATGAACTTTGCAACTTTTGGTACACAACTTGTATTTTAAAAAACACATGGGTGTATTTAGTTTGGAAATCAACATATGCTACATGTCATAATCTTTCGTGGAAATGAAAAATAATGCATTGCAGCATTTGGTATATGCTGGCCATACAGTTTCTCAGGAATCCGCCATGCACATTCTCGTGTTGAAGATTTTATCATGCAAAGAAGTTTGGTAGAAGTTCAAATACCTTATAAGGGGTGGCACAGTGGCGCAATGGTACGGTTGCTGCCTTACAGCGCCACAGACACAGGTTCGATCCTGACATTGGGTACTGTCTGCACGGAGTTTGTACATTCTCCTCGTGACCTGCATGGGTTTTCTCCGGGTGCTCCGTTTTCTTCCCACAATCCAAAGGCGTTGAGGTTTTTATAGGATAATTGGCTTTGGTAAAATTGTAAATTGTCCCCAATGTGTATAGGATAGTGTTAGTGTGCGGCGATTGGTGTGGACTCTGGGCCGGAAGGGCCTGTTTCTACCCTGTTTCTCTAAACTAAACTAACCGTACAGTTTTAAGTGGTGATTAATTACCATGCATTCAAGTCTTTGTTTTTTTTTCCTCCTGATGTTACCCGCAGTATGGAGAAAGTTGTCATCTTTATTTGTTTGTATATTACGCAAGGTAAAAATGTTTATGATGTATAATGCTTTATTTTTGTTAAACCTTGGCTCAGTTAACATTGAACGTGCTTCTGTTGACTCAAGGGTCACCAGTCCCACCTCTAAGTGTGATGTGAATTATACCACTTGCCCAGACTTGTTGGTTGTATTCACACCACGGCAGTTTCCCCAAGAGTGCGCACATGTTATGTGCAACAATTTAATCCTAGCTATCATCTTTTTTTAAATGTACAATGCTTATATTTTATGTGTCCCTTTTGGATTGGTGGGAGGAAAATACTTTATTGTCTATAATAAACTAAGACCATACTTATAGGTATTTTGAAGTAAACAGATGTGTTTCCTTTTTCTTAAATAAAGCAATGCAACACTTTTTTAACTTGTTCAATTTATGCTTTTCTTCAATAGAATGAAGAGGAAGTTCTATTCTTGGGATGAATGTATGAATCTCAGAGAAGTCAAGGTGGGTTTTAATTTTGTGCCACGCTTTTATCGTTTTGGAATAAATTGTTCTTTATCATGGAACTCAAAAGGCTTTCATAAAGATGTCTTGTACTGAGATGGAAAACGAATCATTGTACATTTCAGTGCGTTATCCTGCTGTGAACATTAAGATGAGAGTTTTGTGACACCTGTGTCTTCATAGTGATGCAGCTGGTAGAGTTGCTGCCTCACAGCACCAGCAACCCGGGTTCACTCCTGACTGGGTGCTGTTTGTGCGGAGTTTCCGCATGGGTTTTCTCTGCGTGTTCCGATTTCCTCCTACATTTCAAATGCGTGTGTGTAGGTGAATTGGCTTCTGTGAATTGTCCCTGGTGTGTAGGATCTGAAAGTGGGATAACATGGCGGGTGATTGATGGTCCATATCGGCCAAAGGTCCTGTTTCCTCGCTGTGACTAAAACTAAAAAACTTTTATCCTTTGAAGATTTGTCTATTCCCTCCCCCCTTCGATAGTTTTTTAATAATAAAATACATTTGATGGATATCAGGAGCTTAATTTTGGGTAGATTGCAGACCAGCTGCAACCTCGTTGAATGGTGGAATGTGGGTGATCCATTAAGTTTTATTCTATTCAGTTCCTGTTTTGTAATTCCTCGATCATTCTAATTTTGGTTCATACCGTATAATTGTCCGATCCAATTTCATGCTGTCGTATATTCATCCTGTCAATTCTCTTAAGAGTGATTGAATGCTATTACATGTTCTGAAAATGGATTCCTGATGCAATGAGAATACATGCTCCCTACTATGTTTCAATGTCACCGTCTGGACACTTCAAACAAAATAAGTTTGGCTCAGACTGGAGATCAATTAAAATTGGGTCTCCAAATTGTATGTCATTAATACTCACTGGTCAATTATCAAATGGAGTGTGTACAAGATTATTTTAATAGGGCTTTACCATTTAACTTGGTAGAGCTTTGTTCCTAGCCATGCCAGGTTGTTAGCCTGCTATTTGTTTCCCTTTACGACTATACCATTTCCTCAGTAAAAGGCCTGTCCTTTTTTCGTCGACTTGCCGGCACCCGTCATAGTCGCAGCAGGTCACCGAATATTGTCGTGAGTAGTCATCCAAAGAGTCGTACCTTTTTCTGGTCGCCACTGGATTTTCAACATTTTGACTATTTACGGCGACCTGCTGCCACTATGACGGGTGCCGGCAAGTCGCCGAAAAAAATCGCGTAAGTGGGACAGGCCCTTAAGATGCTTTATTAGGTTGTATAGAAATTGAGCTTTTCTTTAATACAAATCTTATTGCCTCATTCCAGTCACTGAAGAAATTAAACCATGCAAATGTAATCAAGTTGAAAGAAGTTGTAAGAGAAAATGATCACCTCTATTTCGTGTTTGAATATATGAAGGAAAATCTCTATCAACTTATGAGGGACAGGTAATACAGGACTTAATCTTATCATATTTAGTCACGTGCATCTGAAATGAGCTTGTAGATCTGCTAACAGGCTTTATGTAATTGAACATGCTGGGTGTAGTGATTGATAATATTTTCTTTAAGAATGGTACTCAAACTGAACGGTAATTCCAATAATATTTTAACTGGTCAAATAGATTTTGCAGTGCATTCCTTGCTTCCATTATAATGTGTATCAAGGTGTAGAAGTCAAATGTACTTTTATTTTTAAATAAAGTAGTTTCATTCTTGACTCTAACTCAATATGTAAGCATTTTTCAGATACAATAAATCCTCAAAGTGGACTTAAGCATTTAGTTTATTTGTGCATGTCAAATAAATACATTCAGCTTTATAAAAGCTCAGAATTATTTGCTCGAAGACTCATCAGTCAGAGTATGGAGTACAGAAGTTGGGAGGTCATGTTACAGTTGTACAAGATATTGGTGAGGCCACATTTAGAGCATTGCATTCAGGTTTGGTCACCATATTATAGGAAGGATGTTGTCAAGCTTGAAAGTGTTCAGAGAAGATTTACCTGTATGTTGCCAGGACTCTAGGGACTGAGCTATAGGGAGAAGTTGAGCAGGCTTGACCTTCATTCCTTAGTGCACAGGAGGGTGATCTCATCAAGGTATACAAAATCATGAGGGGAATAAATCGGGTAAACTCAATCTTTTGCCCAAAGTAGTGGAACTGAGAACCAGAGGACATTAGGTTGAGTGGGAGGGGGGGGATTTAATGGGAACCTGAGAGGTAAATGTTTTACACACAAGGTGGTGGGTGTATGGAACGAGCTGCAGAAGGAAGTTGTTGAGGCAGGTACTATTGCATCTTAAAAAAAATTAATTAAACAGGTATGTGGATAGCATAGGTTTGGAGGGATATGGTCCAAAAGCAGGGACGAGTGTAGATGGGGCAAGTTGAGCTCAAGGCCTGTTTCCACGCTATGCGGCTCTATTCTATTGACTACTGTTGGTGTCAATTGTGATTAACAACCAAGAATCTTTGTCTGTAGTTCTTTGTCTTGCTGGACAAAACAGCCCTAGTTTAAAATTTGATATGAAGAGCTAATTGAAGCTATAGTTGGTATTTTAGTCCTGTTATATAGTGATGTGTATTTGCAGATAGTTTAGTTGCATACTCAATTAACTTTTTATCAGGTTTATCAGAACAGAACTGACCCTGATAACTGTTTGGATAAGCTTGGAAATCCACCGTGAGTCAGATCAGTCACTTTGTTCACAAGCTTCGTGTGGGGCTGTTTGCAATTCATTTTTGTGTACTTGTGTAGCACATGGGTTTTGTCCATTGATTGTCCTCCTGAATAAAGTTGGGGGTGGGGGGGTGTGGTGGATGAAAAGTTTGTAATTCACCAACCTTGGCCACCTTGTTCACATAAGTGTGTGGACAGAGGTTAATAACTGGAGCTCATGGATTTAAGTTAACGGATGGGAGTGTTGGAGAATAGTTCGAGAAAAAAAATCTTGCCTGAAGTATAGTGGGGATCTGGAACTCTGGTCAGGTGATTCTAACCTGACCAAAGCTATATATGATCTTTCCAAAACCATTAAGAATGCCAAGTGAAAAGTTGACCAGGCACCCGCCAATCATGGCATGGCAATGTGATGTCAGGCAGTATTTATAGCAACAATGCATCCCTCCCCTAACTAGCTTAATGCATTCCATGCTCTTTGAACAGAGGGTTAGTGGAATGATGATACCTACCCCAACAGTCTTTGGAGCATATGTCCCCATGGTCGACTTTGCAGCCATTGGATCAGTCTTCATTGGACTGAACCTGTGGCGAACAACTGACCCGGCCCTTAACCTCTCCTTCGTCCATCCTGAGGATGCCACACATTTGACAACCATAATCGTTCCAGTGCTTAAACAAAATGTCAGACTAACGTCCATTGGCTCCAAGTTGAGCATCATGAAGTGCTTTGAGGAGCTGGTCATGGCGCAGGAGCCCTGATCCACTGCAATTTGCCAAATGCTGAACAGCCCCAGAGCAGATGTAATTTCCCTGGCCCGACACTCATCCTTGAAACATCTGGATAACAAGGTTCGCTGCACCGGTCTCCTATTTATTGACTATAGGTCTGTATTCAGCACCAAATTCCAACCATAGTCATGGCCAAATTCCTGGTCTGAGGAATCAGCACCCCTCTCTGCAATTGGATTCTCAATTTCCTGATCCATAGACTGTCAGAAAGGATAGGCATTAAAACATCCTCCATGATAATTCTGAACACCGGTAAAAGGTGTATAGTGTATAGTTCAAGTTCACATTTATTGCCACATGCACATTCTTGTTTGTGAAACTCCGACGTCGGGACGGTCGAACACACTCCGCGGAGTGCCAATTTCCTACTGGAGACCGCGGCTTCAGGATGTTATAGGCCGCAGGCTGGTGGTCAGCTCTTCTCCAGCGATCCACGACAAGGGATCCCAGGCTCCGGATAGGAAGTCCACGACACGCCCTGTGCTAGAAGCTCTGCAGACCACAGCCCCATGATATCAAAGTCACCAGGCCAGCGATCGGAGCACTACTCTGTGGCGACCCCCGACAAGGGTTTGCCCCGCTCTGCAATGAAAAAGCCCACGCCGCGCCCGCTGCTGAAGCTCTGGACCCGACTCTGGGAAATGCTGCTCCAATCCAAGCTGTTAGGCCACGAGAGGGGAGGCAGAGAAGCGACATGGAAAAAGTCGCCCCTCCAAGAGGAAGTGACTGAAAATCAGTTTTCCCCCTTAGCCCCCCCCCCCCCCCCCTCCCCCACATAAGACATACTGAGAGACACCGAAACAAACACTTGGACACACTAAAAAAAACTAAAGTTGAATTAACGAACACGCTGCTGGCAGGGCATCCGACTCGCAATGCCCCCAACCGACCAGTAGAGTATAAATTCTACTCTTACTCCATTTACAAGTTTGCAGATGATGCCAGCTTAGTGGGCTGGAACTCTAGCAATGGCAAAATGAAGTATAGAAACATAGAAATTAGGTGCAGGAGTAGGCCATTCGGCCCTTCGAGCCTGCACCGCCATTCAATATGATCATGGCTGATCATCCAACTCAGTATCCTGTACCTGCCTTCTCTCCATACCCTCTGATCCCCTTAGCCACAAGGGCCACATCTAACTCCCTCTTAAATATGGCCAATGAACTGGCCTCGACTACCCTCTGTGGCAGGGAGTTCCAGAGATTCACCACTCTGTGTGAAAAAAGTTCTTCTCATCTCGGTTTTAAAGGATTTCCCCCTTATCCTTAAGCTGTGACCCCTTGTCCTGGACCAACATCGGGAGCAATCTTCCTGCATCTAGCCTGTCCAACCCCTTAAGAATTTTGTAAGTTTCTATAAGATCCCCTCTCAATCTCCTAAATTCTAGAGAGTATAAACCAAGTCTATCCAGTCTTTCTTCATAAGACAGTCCTGACATCCCAGGAATCAGTCTGGTGAACCTTCTCTGCACTCCCTCTATGGCAATAATGTCCTTCCTCAGATTTGGAGACCAAAACTGTACGCAATACTCCAGGTGTGGTCTCACCAAGACCCTGTACAACTGCAGTAGAAACTCCCTGCTCCTATACTCAAATCCTTTTGCGATGAAAGTTAACATACCATTCGCTTTCTTCACTGCCTGCTGCACCTGCATGCCCACTTTCAATGACTGGTGTACCATGACACCCAGGTCTCGCTGCATCTCCCCTTTTCCTAGTCGGCCACCATTTAGATAATAGTCTGCTTTCCTGTTTTTGCCACCAAAATGGATAACCTCACATTTATCCACATTATACTGCATCTGCCAAACATTTGCCCACTCACCCAGCCTATCCAAGTCACCTTGCAGTCTCCTAGCATCCTCCTCACAGCTAACACTGCCCCCCAGCTTAGTGTCATCCGCAAACTTGGAGATATTGCCTTCAATTCCCTCATCCAGATCATTAATATATATTGTAAATAGCTGGGGTCCCAGCACTGAGCCTTGCGGTACCCCACTAGTCACTGCCTGCCATTGTGAAAAGGACCCGTTTACTCCTACTCTTTGCTTCCTGTTTGCCAGCCAGTTCTCTATCCACATCAATACTGAACCCCCAATGCCGTGTGCTTTAAGTTTGTAAACTAATCTCTTATGTGGGACCTTGTCGAAAGCCTTCTGGAAGTCCAGATACACCACATCCACTGGTTCTCCCCTATCCACGCTACTAGTTACATCCTCGAAAAATTCTATAAGATTCGTCAGACATGATTTACCTTTTGTAAATCCATGCTGACTTTGTCCAATGATTTCACCACTTTCCAAATGTGCTGCTATCCCATCTTTAATAACTGACTCTAGCAGTTTCCCCACTACCGATGTTAGACTAACTGGTCTGTAATTCCCCGTTTTCTCTCTCCCTCCCTTCTTAAAATGTGGGGTTACGTTTGCTACCCGCCAATCCTCAGGAACTACTCCAGAATCTAAAGCGTTTTGAAAGATTATTACTAATGCATCCACTATTTCTGGAGCTACTTCCTTAAGTACTCTGCGATGCAGCCTATCTGGCCCTGGGGATTTATCGGCCTTTAATCCATTTAATTTACCCAACACCACTTCCCGGCTAACCTGGATTTCACTCAATTCCTCCAACTCCTTTGACCCGCGGTCCCCTGCTATTTCCGGCAGATTATTTATGTCTTCCTTAGTGAAGACGGAACCAAAGTAGTTATTCAATTGGTCCGCCATATCCTTGTCCCCCATGATCAACTCACCTGTTTCTGACTGCAAGGGACCTACATTTGTTTTAACTAATCTCTTTCTTTTCACATATCTATAAAAACTTTTGCAGTCAGTTTTTATGTTCCCTGCCAGTTTTCTTTCATAATCTATTTTTCCTTTCCTAATTAAGCCCTTTGTCCTTCTCTGCTGGTCTCTGAATTTCTCCCAGTCCCCCGGTATGCTGCTTTTTCTGGCTAATTTGTACGCATCATCCTTCGCTTTGATACTATCCCTGATTTCCCTTGTTATCCACGGATGCACTTCCTTCCCTGATTTATTCTTTTGCCAAACTGGGATGAACAATTTTTGTAGTTCATCCATGCAGTCTTTAAATGTCTTCCATTGCATATCCACCGTCAACCCTTTTAGAATTAATTGCCAGTCAATCTTGGCCAATTCACGTCTCATACCCTCAAAGTTACCTTTCTTTAAGTTCAGAACCATTGTTTCTGAATTAACAATGTCACTCTCCATCCTAATGAAGAACTCAACCATATTATGGTCACTCTTGCCCAAGGGGGCACGTACAACGACTGCTAACTAATCCTTCCTCATTACACAATACCCAGTCTAAAATAGCCTGCTCTCTCGTTGGTTCCTCTGCATGTTGATTTAGATAACTATCCCGCATACATTCCAAAAAATCCTCTTCCTCAGCACCCCTGCCAATTTGATTCACCCAATCTATATGTAGATTGAAGTCACCCATTATAACGGTTTTGCGTTTGTCGCACGCATTTCTAATTTCCTGTTTGATACCATCTCCAACTTCACTACTACTGTTAGGTGGCCTGTACACAACACCCACCAGCGTTTTCTGCCCCTTAGTGTTTCGCAGCTCTACCCATACCGATTCCACATCCTGCAAACTAATGTCCTTCCTTTCCATTGTGTTAATCTCCTCTCTAATCAGCAACGCTACCCCACCTCCTTTTCCTTTCTCTCTATCCCTCCTGAATATTGAATATCCCTGGATGTTCAGCTCCCAGCCTTGGTCACCCTGGAGCCATGTCTCCGTGATCCCATGGGAAGGAGATAGAGAGCTTAGTAACATGGTGTTAAGATAACCTTTCCCTCAATGTGGGTAGAGTTGCTGCCTTGCAGTGGCAGAGACCCGGTTTTGATCCTGACTACGGGTGATGTCTACGGAGTTTGTATGTTTTCCCTGGGAGCTCCGGTTCCCTCCCACACTCCAAAGACGTACAGGTTTGTAGGCTAATTTGACCGGTAAAAATTATAAATTGATCCTAGTGTGCTGGGATCGCTGGTCGGTGCGAACTCGGTGGGTTGATGGGCCTGTGTCTGCACTGTATCTCTAAGCTACAATTAAGCAATGTCAACAAAACAAAGGAGCGAGTAGAGGATTGACATGCTTATGCTAACTTTTTATTTTGTTTCTCTGTAGGGGCTTTTACAATCTGTCTTCATATCTGATTATTAACTGCCACTTCCTCATCAATTTCTGGACCACCCTGTTCCAATGTATAAAATGTTCCCGATCCTCGTACTAATGTGATAATCTCGACACTCAATCAAGCTGTCTGCTCTCGGGCACAGTTCAACTATTCTTCCCATGGGGCTTCCATCCTGCAATAACGAATTTCCAACTTTCATTTGTCAATTATGAATAGTATCTAAACACTTATAAATCCACTGGCGTACACAATTATTTGCAAATAGTTTTATCATTTGTTTGAATTACAACATATTCAGACTCCTATACAATTCTCAGCTCACTAATCTTTACATTTTTACCTTTGCTTATTCATCGTTTCAATCTACCTAAAACAACGAGGTCTACACACAGTTTGTTCTGTTAGCATTTAATACCAATTTTGAATTTGGCAAAAGTACTCGATTAATATTTTTGTTATCAATTGCTCGTGTGTTTCCTGAAGCTCTTTTACAATATGGTTAATAATTAATAACCTGTTCTGATGTGTTGTAAAGATTACAGAACAACGCACCATTAATTACTAATCTTGTTTTTTTTGAAACGGCAAAAGTTTCTAGTTATGATCCATTCTTTGGTTTTGAATGTAACTTGAATTTTAATATTCCTAAATTGCTATTCCTAAATCATGCTATGTCAGCAGAAAGCTTGGTGGCTAGGCTTGTGAAACCATTTCTACAGTCCATTATTTCAGTATCTTTAATACATGATTACAAGCAAATCACTATAAAATGCCATAATGTTCATCGAGCTGATAATGCTCTGAATGCTGTGATCACTGGAAAGAGTATTTGCAAGTAATTACATGTATAGCATGGAAAGTTTTACAAACAATATGACTTAATTATTATAATTTATGCAGTGACATTGATCATTATGTTAAATATGTTTAAAATTGCTTTGCTGTATACAAATGATTTTTGGATGCCACCATAATTATTTGGTAATATGGGTCACAAAATACAAGGTTGTTATTTCACCTGTGCCTGTGTTTATGCTCTAATAAAATAGTCAAATTAATACCACTCTATAATCTTTCCTTTTTTTGCCAAAAATACTTTTTCAAGTATTTACCTCATTCAGTTATGAGTATCACTGAATCTGTTTTGAAGACTTTTTACGACCAGACTGTGGCAACATAGTGTGTAACATTTTATTTTAGTCAGTTTCTTTGCCAATTGCCATTAATCTAACATTTCTAGTTATTCTTTGGAGAAACCATTTTTACTACCAGCAAAATCCTATGTTTTCAATGAACGTATCAAATCCTCTTTAATCATTGAAATTTCTCCTTAAAAGGAGAACTTTTTAATCTATGTATATAACTGAAAGTTCATGTTCTAGGAGAAGAATTAGGCCATTTGGCCTATCAAATTTATCTTTCCCTCTCCACCTCATTCTCTTGCCTTCTCCCCATAATCCCTGACACCTGTACTAATCAAGAATCTAACAATCTCCACCTTAAAAATATATTTTCTCGTTCTCGCAACTTTATAACTGTAACCGTCTTCTCTAAGTGTGATACCCCGAAATGGAAACTCTTATTTTAAAAATAATGCCTTAAAAAGTCATGACCTTGCATCACTTAAAGTGAAGGATTTTAAATGCTGTTTTAACCGCCTTTTCGTCTTTTTCTACCAACTTCCAAGGATTTCCATACAATTAGCTCAGGTTCTTAAGTGGTGATTTAAAATTGCATAATTTAGTGCTAATCTGTAATTTTTTTTCCTGAAGCTTGTTGCTGTCTTGAATTCTTCAACATTTAGTTTTGCCATTAACAAATCTGTGCCCTGTCAAGGTTATTTGGATAACACAATTACTCAATATTAGTAGGCATGGTTAATGTTTATAGGGCAACACCTAAGTGCAACAGAATAATAGCATATTTTATTTGTTGAAGCTTACACTAGATTTTTAATTTCAGGAACCGCCTGTTTCCCGAATCATCCATAAGAAACATCATGTATCAGATACTTCAAGGTTTGGCTTTTATCCACAAACAAGGTAGGAATTCAAAATTACTTGAGGAAAATAATGATCAAGGAATTTAAGAATACTTTTCAAGCTTTGAAAACTAAAATTAATATTTTAATGAGTAAAAAAATTGAACCATTTTGTCCATTGCTAAAATGCAATTTGTGTGATCTGGTTGTCAGTATGGCAGAGCTTGCGTATTGATTTTTGCTATTTGGTTATGCGTTTGATTTTTTGATGTGTTTATTAATATAATTCAATCCACAGTTGGAGGTTTCTATACAAGTTATTTATGCAGTAACAAGGTATTGCAGATGTCGATTTGAAAAAAAAAGCACAGTGTTGGAGTAACTCAGCAGATCAGGCAACATCCCAGAGAGCACGGGTAGGTGTCCTTTCGGGTTAGGACCCTTCTTAAGTCTGAATCTGAAAGGACACCTATCCATGTTCTCCGGGGATGTTGCATACACACTGAGTTACTCCAGTACTTTATCTTTTTTTGTTGTTATTTTTGCACTTCCATTAAAAATTAAGTATTTCTGGTAATGAGGGTGGTTGTTAATGAAACATGCCACTGGACCTTAGACAGTGAATACTTTTGTTCTGTAAAGCATGTATTTGGGAGGTAGAGCTTTTAATTAGTCTACATTTGAGCATGCTTTAAGTGTTGGAAGGGTTTGACAGCCATGCTCTCAAACAGTACTCCCTCACAAATAATCTATTCACTGAAGCTCTGTTTAAATGTAGCCTTTGTCCAAACATGGATAAAAGCAAACTTCTGTCATGTCAGATGGGCGCGTAGGCGGATATTGACTCGGGGCTCTCACTTAACTTTTTTTTCCCTGTTATTTGGCAACCTAGGCAGTTTTTTAGGCTGCCAAATGACAGTTTAGGTGGTCATTTAAGACGGCTTGCATGACGCGTACGATAATGTGCTCGGACGAAGTGCGTAGTTACCAGTCGGAATTATGCTCAATGAAGCATTCACATATTATTTCTGCTTCAAATAAAGTCACAAACTAAACATATTCACCAATCAAGACATGATATATACCACAATGACATGCAGCAAAATTATAATACAGTATCTCAACTCTTTTTACACGTTGCAAAGAATGCAATTTCTATTATTTCTTTCCACTTCCAAACAAAAATGTGGTTGGATTATTCAGCGTATGATCAACCTGTGTCAATAAATCCTGGACCATGGTAACATATATGCTTAACCATGCACACTACAGATTGATTTGATACAAGCATGTTCTCTGTGAAGGACCGAAAATTATCATGACATGGCCATAGCATGGGTCGTTATTGCTATTGGTACAGAAACACTCTCGCTTCCCACATAATTTATCAACAC
This sequence comes from Amblyraja radiata, assembly GCF_010909765.2. NCBI lineage: Eukaryota > Metazoa > Chordata > Chondrichthyes > Rajiformes > Rajidae > Amblyraja > Amblyraja radiata. The sequence goes on along the minus strand of NC_045960.1, from coordinate 20,345,659 downwards.
CGAAATATACAGGTTGCAAGGAAATATCAAAACTACATTTTATGATAATAGCTGTTAAAACCGACTATACCCATCTGACAGGTTAAACATCACACTAACTGACAAGAGATGGTCAAAGGACATAACTGCAGCAAATGTTCTTTTGGTAATATGTTTAAAGGTGTCAAAACGCCACATTACCGAACATTCAGATTAGACGTATGTGTTATGAACAGCAATGAAGATACCCAGTTTGTACGCATCAGATTTAAAAAAGATTATTGATATACGCTGTTTCCATCATTCCCACTTCAGAATTAATGTAAAAATTTTAACTGAAATATCTCCTGACCAAATGTGTGATGTATATGACTGACTGTAAAAGTAAAATCTGGATAAATCCAACGTATAGTTGTGAATATTGCTCATTAAATAACTACTGTACTGATACTCCATATTAAGAGCATTGATTTGCCGGTAAAATGAATTATGTAAAAGCGTGTCAACGGTAGCAGTGACAATCGAACACTGCGGTTTTAATGTTTCACGTGTTCACAATTTTATTAATCCATCTTTATGGATTAAAAACAAATAATAACATTGGGAATTAAAACACATTTTGGGGGGGGGTCTGAGAAGGCAATTGGTGCGGAATGGATGGATTGAGGCTGGAGAATTAGTGCGTGTTGGTTGGAGTAGATACAATTGTGAGGGGAGAGCGCGGGGGATGTCAGTGGGGTTGAATGGGGGGATCAGTACGGGATGGACGGGGGGGATCTGTGCAGGATGGATGGGGGGGAATCAGTGCAGGGTGGATGGGGGGGGGTCAGTACAGGATGAATGGGGGGGGATCAGTACAGGATGAATGGGGTAGACAAAAATGCTGGAGAAACTCAGCGGGTGAGGCAGCATCTATGGAGCGAAGGAAATAGGCAATGTTTCGGGTCGAGACCTTTCATCAGACTGATTCCCCCCCCATTCTTCTTGAATGAGGGGGAATCAGTACAGGATGAATGGGGGAGGTCAGTACAGTGTGGATCGGAGGGTCTGTGCAGGATGAATGGGGGGCATCACTACAGGATGAATGGGTGGATCACTGCAGGATGGATGGGGGATCGGTGCAGGATGGATGGGTGGGAGCAGTGCAGGATGAATGGGGGGTGGCAGGAGAATCAATGTGAGGTAGATAGGGAGATCATTGCAGGATGAATAGATGGGAGGGGGGTAGATGGGGAGGGGAGCACAGGGGATGTCAGTGAGGACTGAATAGAGGCGGGAATAGGGATCAGTGTGGGGTTGAGAGGAGGGGTCCCAGGATAAAAGGGGGGGGGGGGGGAGAGAGAGACAGACAGACGGGGGGGGGGGAGAGAGACCGGGGGGGGGGGGGGGAGAGACCGGGGGGGGGGGGGGGGGAGAGAGGGAGAGAGACCGGGGGGGGGGGGGGGGGAGGGGGAGAGGGGAGACAGGAGGTGGGGAGGAAGGAAGGTCAGCGCTCCTCAGACAACACCAGCATCATTGCCCCGCTGCTTGGCCGTCCCTGTCCACCGCCCAAGGGGGAGGCAGTTGGGATCTCCTCGCCACCGCCTCCCCTCCTCTGCCAGCCACCAGCAAGGTGCGGGGCCGAGCGGTGCAGACACTTCAGACGGCAGAAGGGGGCATCCTGTTCTCCTGCTCGCTCACTCACTCCCTCCCTCCCGGCCTCGGCGTGGGGGAGGGGTTGTTTTGAAAGCGCCGCTGGCGGAGTTGCAAGCAACGGCGCTTCATGTTTTTGTCGCTTCATGTTTGTCAAGTCCAAAAATATTAAATAGAAATTTATACAAAACACAGAAGAAATTCTTATGTGGTTAATTTAGATTTAGATTCATTGAATCTAATGTGGTTAATATAATTTGAATAACTTGCCAAAATTAAAATTCTGTTCACTGTTTGTCTTGCTGAACACGATTATCAGATCGTGCATCATGTTCCCATGTGCTGTTGGATGTCACGTTAAGCAGATGGATGCAACTGTATGAAAAGTAGAGTAGTGATTGTAACATTGATTATTATGGTAAAGGAAGAAGCTGTATTATTGCAGGATATTATTTTATCTATTGCTTTTTTGATTTGCACATTTCTCATCCAGGATTCTTTCATCGTGACATGAAACCAGAGAACCTCCTTTGTATGGGGCCCGAACTTATAAAAATAGCAGATTTTGGCCTGGCTCGTGAAATTCGATCTCGCCCCCCATACACTGATTATGTATCTACAAGATGGTAAGAATGATTTGTTATTTACTCAGTTAATACAAGAACGCCTTTCGTTTCAGCTTGTTATTTACAACATGAGGGTGGCTTTATATGGCCTGATATCATGCCAAAGACGGCTGTGAATTGTGCACCATATGAACTATAAATATTTGAATTTTACATCTGTACATGACATCCTGTCATCTGGCACGCTATTTGTAAGTGCACTATTTTTAAACTGAGGGAGTTAGTGTATGAACATCATGTGAGTTGATTCTTGCCGGAACGAGTAAAAGCTTAATTCTCAGGGTTGCAGTTCCTTGATCTATTTGGTTTACGAGAAAATGTATCGTATTAAAATGTAAAAGCTTATAAAAACGCTAAACATGAATACATGTACAGTCAAAAGTGGAGGGGATTAGCCTAACAAATACTAGAATATTACTTTTGGAAACCTAGTTTATGAAAAGTAGATAGAATAATTCTAACCACACAATTTGATGCTTCCACTCCCCAGCCCCTTGGCCTATTACTCCCTGTGAACAGATCATATTGTTCTGAAGATATTATTTTGGGGTCTCGAGGAACTGCAGATACTTGAATCTTGAGCAAAACACAAGTGCTGGAACTCGGCAGGTCAAGCAGCATCTGTGGAGAGAATGGATAGGTGACAGTTCGGGTCGAACCCTCCTTCATACTCCTTTGTTATATTGTCTCTTCATTTGTTTTACTTTACTTCTCCAGAGTCTGAAGCAGGGTCCCGACCCAAAGCATCACCTATCCATTCCTTCCATAGTTGCTGCCTGACCCTGTTGTGTTACTCCAGCACTTTCCATTTTGCTATTAAATTAACGTGATGACATCTGTTTTAATTTTTTTATATTAGCAGGTTCAAGGATCATAAGAAAATAAAGAGGAGTAAGCCATTTTGCCTCTTAAGTTGCCTCTACCCTTCAATAAATCATAGTTCTGATTTTTGACCTTGGCACTACTCCCTAACCCTCAACTCGAGTGGCGCAGAGGTAGAGTTGCTGCCTTACAGCACCAGAGACCTGGGTTTGATCTTGATTACGGGTGCTGTTTGTATGGAATTTGTATTTTCTCATCATGACCTTCATGGGTTTTCTCCGGAATCTCTGGTCTCCCACACTGCAAAGACGTACATGCTTGTAGGTTAATGGGTTTCAGTTAAAATTGTCCCGAGTGTGTGTAGGAGAGCTTTACGTGCGGGAATGGCTGCTCGCTGCTGACTTGGTGGGCCGAAGGGCTTGTTTTTGTGCTGTATCTCTAAACTAATGACTCCACATCAGACCAGAAAGCTGTCTGTCCTCAATAAATTTAATAATATGCCTTCAATAGCCAATAATGAAAAGATTTGTGGCACATGCAGAAAAGAAATACCACCTTGTTTTCCCCTAATTCTAGTTTCCTCGTGACGATGTTTCTATGCCACACTTTATTTGATAAAATTCCTGGAATATTTATCTGTATTATTTAAAACAGATTATTTTTGAAGTATTGTGGCTGTAAAAATATAAAGTTGCTCATTAAGTCACATGCTATATAGTTGAAGATCCTCAAGGGTAAATCCAAGTTAGAGGGATTCACTATTTTCTGTGTTGCCGGTCTTGTAAATAAGCGGATCATGATTAATCATCAGTCTGAAGAAGGGTCTTGATCCGAAACGTCACCATTCCTTCTCTCCAGAGATGATGCCTGTCCCGCTGAGTTACTCCAGCATTTTGTGTCTACCCTCATGGATAATTAACTTGGTTAACCAGTAGATGGAGCTCCTCCACTGCATTCAGGGCGAAGCCAAACAATTAGTTAGTTTGGTTTTCTTTTAAGAAGCAACTCTTGTTGATTATTCCAATACATTGCATCTTTCACTAAACTCTACTGTTTGTTACAGGTACAGAGCCCCTGAAGTTCTCCTTCGATCAACAAATTATAGTTCTCCTATTGACATGTGGGCTGTTGGTTGTATAATGTCAGAGCTCTACACATTAAGACCCCTTTTTCCTGGGTCTAGTGAAATAGATGAGATTTTCAAAATTTGCCAAGTTTTAGGAACACCCAAAAAGGTATGGAAAATCAAAATGACGGGAGGTATATATTTTTGCGAGACTGACGGTGCATTGATACACAGCATTGCTATTGATATGGAGATAAAGATATAAGAATATCATTGGATTTCAGAAGCCTCAATTAATTGGTAGTTTGGGCAACAAGGGAAGCGTTGTAACTATGTACAGTGGCATAATTTAAATGTAATAGCCCCTTGAACAGTTCTGTAAATAAGACGTGCATCTTTTTGACCCTTCGTTAAGTAGCATATTTTTTAATTAAAAGGGCGCATTGGAAGAGTTGCTGTCTCAGTGTCAGAGACCTGGGTTCATTCCTGACTACAGGTGCTGTTCTTACGGAGTTTGAACATTCTCCCTGGGTTTACTTGCGTTTTCTCTGGGTATTCCGGTCTCCCGCGTTCCAATGATGTGTGGGTTTGTAGGTTAATTGACTTCGGTAAATTGTCCCTAGTGTATTGAATAGTGTTAGTGCACGGGGTGGTCGCTGGTTGGTGTGGGCTGAAGGGCCTGTTTCTGTCTGTCTAATGTCTAAACTTTAAAATTGACATCTTAGAACAATTGGTCCGAAGGTTATCAGCTTGCAGCCACCATGAACTTCCGCTGGCCACAGTGTGTACCAAATAACCTCAAGACTCTGATTCCCAATGCAAGTGGTGAAGCTATTCAACTCATGAGAGACATGCTACAGTGGGACCCCAAGAAACGTCCAACCCCAATCCAAGTACGTTTTACAACTAACTAGAATGGATTGTACTGCTTGTTGCTATAAAAGTAGCAGAATACACAATTAAATAGAATTGTAGCTGCCTACAATGGTCATCTTATGATCTTTGAAAGGGTTATATAATTTATTTAATCTGCAATTTGAGAGGGAGAAGGTGATGTCGGTATTGCAACTGGGCAAAGGGGACGACAGAGGCATAAGGGAGGCCAAATGGCCAAATTCTATTCCTTATGACCTTATCTAGTTTAATAAAATTAGAAATGTGTGTCATGCTTGGGTATGTGGGAGAGTCCAGGACCAGAGGGGTTTGATAGGCAGATGGTTGGACAAAGGCTGGAGATGAAAAGACGAAGGGTGTAAGATAAGGGTGGAAAGGGTGCAAATTATGAAGCCGGAGCAAGGAATATAGATGGTAGGGGTGAAATGGGTACAAGACCAGATTGGGCCAAGAGAAGGGGGAGGGGAAAAGGAAAGAAGGATGGATTATTTGCAGGTTAGTTACCTTTGATTGGGGAATTCAATGTTCATATCATCATATCATTAAGCAACCCAAGTGGAATAGCTCCTAAAGTCAAGCCCTCTGGTTCTGGCAACATCCTCGTTAATCCTCTCTGCTCTCTTTCATAGATACAGTGCCCTCCATGTTTGGGGCAAAGACCCATCATTTATTTATTTGCCTCTGTACTCCGCAATTTGAGATTTGTAATAGAAAAAAATCACACGTGGTTAAAGTGCACATTGTCAGATTTTATTAAGGGGTCTTTTTATACATTTTGGTTTCACCATGTAGAAATTACAGCTGTGTTTATACATAGTCCCCCCCCCCCATTTCAGGCCACCATAATGTTTGGGACACATGGCTTCACAGGTGTTTAATTGCCTCCTTAATGCAGGTATAAGAGAGTTCTCAGCGCCTAGTCTTTCCTCCAGTCTTTCCATCACATTTGGAAACTTTTATTGCTGTTTATCAACATGAGGACCAAAGTTGTGCCAATGAAAGTCAAAGAAGGCATATGAGACTGAGAAACAAGAATAAAACTGTTAGAAACATCGGCCAAACCTGAGGCTTACCAAAATCAACTGTTTGGAACATCCTTAAGAAGAAAGTGAGCACTGATGAACTTACTAATTGCAAAGGGACTGGCAGGCCAAGGAAGACCTCCACAGCTGATGACAGAAGAATTCACTATATTAAAGAAAAATCCCCAAACTCCTGACTGACAGATCAGAAACACTCTTCAAGAGTCAGGTGTGGATTTGTCAATGACCACTGTCCGCAGAAGACTTCATGAACAGAAATACAGAGGCTACACTGAAAGATGCGAACCACTGGTTAGCCGCAAAAATAGGATGGCCAGGTTACAGTTTGCCAAGAAGTACTTAAAGAGCAACCACAGTTCTGGAAAAAGATCTTGTGGACAGATGAGACGAATATTAATTTATATCAGAGTGATGGCAAGAACAAAGTATGGAGGAGAGAAGGAATTGCCCAAGATCCAAAGCATGCTACCTCATCTGTGAAACACGGTGGTGGGGGTGTTGTGGCCTGGGCATGTATGGCTGTTGAAGGTACTGGCTCACTTATCTTCATTGATGATACAACTGCTGATGGTAGTAGCATAATGAATTCTGAAGTGTATAGACACATCCCATCCGCTCAAGTTCAAACAAATGCCTCAAACCTCATTGGCCGGCGGTTCATTCTACAGCAAGCCAATGATCCCGAACATACTGCTAAAGCAACAAAGTAGCTTTTCAAAGCTTAAAAATGGTAAATTCTTGAGTGGCCAAGTCAATCACCTGATCTGAACCCAATTGAGCATACCTTTTATATGCTGAAGAGAAAATTGAAGGGGACTAGCCCCCAAAACAAGCATAAGCTAAAGATGGCTGTAATACAGGCCTGGCAGAGCATCACCAGAGAAGACACGCATCAACTGGTGATCTCCATGAATCGTAGACTTCACCCAGTCATTGCATGCAAAGGATATGCAACAAAATACTAAATATGACTACTTTCATTTACATGACATTGCTGTGTCACAAACATTATGGTGCCCTGAAATGGGGGGGGACTATGTATAAACACTGCTGTAATTTCTACATGGTGAAACAAAAATGTATAAAAATGGCTTTTATTGAAATCTGACAATGTGCACTTTAACCACATGTGATTAAATATTACAAATCTCAAATTGTGCATTACAGAGGCAAATAATTAAATAAAGGGTCTCTGTCCCAAATATTATGGAAGACACTGTACCTAGACAATAGGTGCTGGAGTAGTTCATTTAGGCCTTTCGAGCCAGCACCGCCATTCATTGTGATCATGGTTGATCATCCACAATCAGTACCCCGTTCCTGCCTTCTCCCCATATCCCCTGACTCCGCTAGCCCTAAAAGCTCTATCTAACTCTCTCTTAATTGCATCCAGTGAATTGACCTCCACCGTCTTCTGAGGCAGAGAATTCCACAAATTCACAACTCCCTGTGTGAAAAGGTTTTTCCTCATCTCGGGTCTAAATGGCCTACCCCTTATTCTTAAACTGTGGCCCCTGGTTCTGGACTCGCCCAACATCGGGAACATTTCCTGCATCTAGTGTGTCCAATCCCTTATTTTATATGTTTCTATAAAATCCCCTCTCATCCTTTTAAATTCCAATGAATCCAAGCCCAGCCATTCGATTCTTTCGTCGTATGACAGTCCCGCCATCCTGGGAATTAACCTTGTGAACCTACGCTGCACTCCCTCAATAGCAAGAATGTCCTTCCTCAAATTAGGAGACAAACTGCACACAATACTCCAGGTGTGGCCTCACCAGGGCCCTGCACAACTGCAGAAGGACCTCTTTGCTCCAACACATCCTCTCGTTATGAAGGCCAACATGCCATTAGTTTCTTCACTGCCTGCTGTACCTGCATGCTTTCTTTCAGTGACTGATGTACCCAGGTCTTGTTGCACTTCCCCTTTTCCTAATCTGACACCATTCAGATAATAACCTGCCTCCTTGTTCTTGCTACCAAAGTGGATAACCTCACATCTATCCACACCTGCCATGCATCTGTCCAATCACCCAACCACTCCAAGTCACCCTGCTTCCTCATAGCACTCTCCTCACAGTTCACACTGCCACCTAGCTTTGCGTCATCTGCAAATTTGCTAATGTTACTTTTAATTGCTTCATCTAAATCATTAATGTATATTGTAAATAGCTGTGGTCCCAGCACTGAGCCTTGTGGCACCCCACTAGTCACTACCTGCCTTTCTGAAAGAGGCCTGTTAATCCCTACTCTTTGTTTCCTGTCTGCCACACAATTTTCTATCCATGTCAATACCCTACCCCCAATACCATGTGCTCTAATTTTGCCCACTAATCTTCTGTGTGGGACCTTATCAAAGGCTTTCTGAAAGTCCAGGTGCACTACACCCACTGGCTCTCCCTTGTCCATTTTACTTGTTACGCCCTCAACAAATTCCAGAAGATTTGTCAAGCATGATTTCCCCTTTATGAATCCATGCTGCCTCGGACTGATCCTGTTACTGCTATCCAAATGTGCCGCTGTTACTACTTTAATAATCGACTCCAGCAACTTCGCCGCCACTGATGTCATGCGAACTGGTCTATAATTCCCTGCTTTCTCTCTCCCTCCTTTCTTGAAAAATGGGATAACATTAGCTATCCAACTTAATGTACACAGTGAAATGGCACCTCACCAACATCTTGTATAAATGAGGATTGAGGATGTGCTGGTCTTGGTTTACAAGAGGAGATTTTCCTTTAATATGATTATCGCTAACCTTTATGAACATGGGAAGTGGACATCAAGATGACGGTCAAATACAAACATATCCCTTATGCTCTGCAATTCCGATTGTGTAGTAGAAGAGGGAATTCTCAACACCCAGACAGCAGAATCTCTGGCGTCACTCTTTGATTAGCTCAGATTAGTTTATACCACCAGGGGCGCCGAACGATTGGCAGTTGTCTGTTTTTTCGTCTTTTTTAATTTTTAGTGCGTTTTAAATTTTTTTGTAAATGTTCTCCGGTTTGTTTTATGTGGGGGAGGGGGTCGGGGAAAACTTTTTTTCAGTTTCTTACCTTGCTGGAGATGCGATTACTTTCCGGATCATGTCTAAGGTCGCTCTGCAGCCTACCATCGATGGAGCTGGAGGCCTCCTCGGACTGACCTTGAGCACCTCCCCCCCGTGGGGCGTGGACTTGACATCGGAGTCGATCCCTTGCCTGGGATCGCTCCAACCGCGGGCTGTGGACTTTGCATCGGGAGCTCGCAGTCTCGGGAGAGGCTAGTCGGGAGCTCCAACTAATGCAGAGGCTCAACCAGCCCCTACACGGTGTTCGATTGCTGGCGCATGGGAGCTCATATGCCACCCAATGCAGGAGCTGATCGCCCCGACGCGGAGGGCCCAAATGCCGGCTACAGGAGTCCAGATCGTCCCGTCAACGGAGGGCTCGAGGCCCCCGACCGCGGGAGAGCAAACAAGGGAAGAGATTGAACTTTTTTTTGGCTGTCCATCACAATGAGGAATGTGGAGGAGTCACTGTGGTGGATGTTTATGTTAAATTGTGTTGTGTGTTCTGTTGCTTTTTACTTGGATGACTGACTTGGCAAATGAAATTCCTCGAATGTTGCAAAACATACTTGGCTAAATGTATGATTGTGATTGTGATAACAGGAATTTAAAATGCTGCCTTTGTAGTATGATTCGATTTTTAATGATTTGACTTTTAACCATTTGATGGTCTGTATTGAGAGGTGAAAAGGTACCACAATGCTTCAGAATGAGTAAGAAGGAACTGCAGATGCTTATTTTTACCGAAGATAGACACACAATGCTGGAGTAACTCAGCAGGTCACACAGCATCTCTGGAGAAAAAGAATAGGTGATGTTTTGGGTCGGGACCCTTCTTCATACTAAGTAGAGGAGGGTGTGTACTGGATATACTGGAGGCAAGAAAAAGCCAGAACAAATCAGGGCTGGTAAAAGATGACGTCGGGAAGGGTGGAGCTCATAATGACCCATTGTTGTAGTAAGGATCTGCAATGCTGGTTTATACCGAAGATAGACACATAATGCTGAAGCAACTCTAGATCAGAAAGCATCCCTGGAGAAAAGGGACAGGTGATGTTTCATCCAATTGTTGGCTGTGGAAGGTGTGATAACGAGGGATACAAGTATGCGAATATTGGAAGTGGCAGGATAACTGGGGTGTAGGGGGGGAGCACCGGCTCCCCTCAAGGCTGTGTGCTCAGCCCGCTGTTGTTCACATTGCTCACACATGACTGCTGCCAGATTCAGGGACAATAAGATCATAAAATTCGCGGATGACACAACAGTGGTGGGACTCATCAGCGGAGATGACGAATCAATGTACAGGGAGGAAGTAAAACAACTAGTGGACTGGTGCGGCAAAAATAATCTAGAATTAAATGTCGACAAAACAAAGGAGATGGTTGTCGACTTCAGGAGGGCGCAGCCAAAGCATACACCCCTCAACATCAGTGGCACCACAGTGGAGAGAGTGGAGAGCATAACGTTCCTTGGTGTGCAAATTACAGACAGCCTCACCTGGTCCAGGAACACCACTGGGACCGTCAAACGGGCCCATCAGCGACTGCACTTCCTGAGGAAACTAAAACAGGCCTCACTCCCCACCAACATCCTCAGGACTTTCTACAGGGGTACGGTGGAGTCTGTACTCACGTACTACATAAATACGTGGTACTCCACCTGCAACTGCTCGGACAGGAAGGCTCTGCAGAGGGTAGTGAGGGGAGCAGAGAGGATCATTGGGGTCTCCCTACCCTCGGTACAAGAACTGTTCCAGTGCCGCTGTCTGAAAAAAAGCTCAGAGAATTGCTAAGGACAAACTGCACCCCCTCCACATACACCTGGATCTCCTGCCATCAGGCAAGAGATATCACAGCATCAAAGCCCGGACTACAAGACTGCTAAACAGCTTCCTGTCACAGGCTGTGAGGCTGCTAAACAGTCACTCTGTACTCGCAGTCACCCGATTCTGCGGCTTGGCACGGACACTTTAATAACTGGCACTGGCCACTTTAATAACTGGCACTGGCCACTCAAATCAGCTGCCCTGGACATTTTTATGATTGGTTTTACTGTATTTTAACGGTGTTGTTTTACCTGCTTTTAACTATTTATACTGTTCCATCAGGGACTGGATTGTTTTTAGTGTTATGTGTGAAATGTTTTAAATTTCATGTGCGATGCTCCGGTATTCCCTGGGAAACGTCTTTTCATTTTGCACTGTACAACTGTTGCTTGCAAGATGACAATAAAGGTTGATTGATTGATTGTTTGAGAGGGAACGGGAGGGAATGCAGGAGTTACTTGGGATTGGAGAAATCAGTATGAATACCGCTGGGTTGTATGCTGCCCTAGCGAAATATGTGGTTTCTCCAGAAGTGCTGTCTGACCCGCTGAATTACTCACGCATTTTGTGTCCATCTCCATTTCAGAATGACCGGTTTCTCATTTTTTTATAGGCACTACGATATCCTTATTTCCATGTTGGTCAAGCTTTGGGAACTCCTCAGCAAGTGCAAGAGCAAGGAAATCAGCAAAGAGAAATGCAGTGCAAACATCCAGTTAATCAGTTAAAGCCTCAACCCCAATCCACGCTTGAACCTCATCCACCCTCAAGGTCACTACAACAAATTACACCCTCTCAGAATCAAACTGATTTGGCAATGGGCTCGCATGAAAGAGGAAGCAGCAGTGAACAAGAAAAACAACATCAAAATAACCTGCCTTCATTAAATATCAAAGTGTGTAAAGTAAGGTTCTTGCATTTAATGTTGAGTATTGATAGTGACAATATTCGTTAATGTCATACATTTATCTGTGTTGCTACAAGGTGCTAAATGTAGAGTTGGGTTTAATTTCTTATTATGGCTGTGCTAATGCATAAAGTTTCATATACTTTGTAATAATCTCATTAAGTAGCACTCGCTGTGAGTCATGGGATTGTGAAATTGCCCCTTGCCTTATTGCGTTTTAGTTTGATATACTAGACCAAGTGGGACCCGTTGGGTCCCTGTCAGACGGGACGCCTGGTCCCCCAGCGCAATATTCCACCACTCACCCATACCCCCATGGGAGGCCTGGTCCCCCAACGCAACTTGTTCCCTAACGTAAGATTCTACCACTCCCCTGCCTCCCCCAGAACTGGACTTTAAAAAAAATTCAAATTGCACTTCCCCTGTCTCCCGCAGCACTTCCAATTCCACTTCCCCTGGCCCCGCCCCCTCCTGTGCTGGCAGGAGCAGGAGTAAGTGTTTTATGATGGTACCATTGTTGGGTGGAGGACTGACATTCCATTCAGGTGAAAACTTGGTGGAAGCAGAGTTCCTGGGTTGCAACTTTGTATGGACGTTTGTTGCATGCTGGGGCAGCAAGGATTTAACAGAAAAAAACTTTTAAAAGTTGGCTTTTTTTAAACCTTTAAATATCAATAACGTGAAATATAACTTCAAATCTGAAGGGAACTTGACAAGGACGATGGGAAAAAGCTGAATAACGTTGTGCAAAACTTTTAGCGCTACCGTTTTGGCGTAGATACACACACACACACACACACACACACACACACACACACACACACACACACAAAGAGAGAAACAAGATGAGACTTAATAATATGTACAGATAGATATACTGTGATGATGGTACTTTATAAAATAAACGTTCATGATATGTCATGGATAGTTAATAAGGAATTGGCTTGGTGAACCTTTGAGCCCATTTTCTAGCTTAAATTGTAATTTAAAGTTCTAATTTCACGTAATTAAACTAAAAATTAAACACATGTAATTACAAATGAATAGAATCAATAATGTTTACCTTTTTGTTTGGGGCACAATTTTCTGGAAACAATTTAACTTTTCAAATAGCTCTGATTGCTGCTTGTGTTGCAGAACTAGTACGCTGGGTGTTGCGACGTCCAGTTTATAACTTCCTTTCAACATTTGAACAATATTCTGACATCATGCTCTGCTGTTAAGTCCAGGGTTATTTGCCAAGTTGCAGGGGTTGGATACACTTCTCATCTGTAGAAACGAGGAACTGCAGATGCTGGTTTACAAAAAAAGGACACAGTGCTGGAGTAACTTAGTGGGTCAGGCACCATATCTGGAGAACATGGATGGGTGATGTTTCGGGTAGGGATCCTCCTTCAGAGTCTGAAGGGTTTCAACCTGAAATGTCACCTTTCTATGTTCTCCAGAGATGCTGCCTGAACCGCTGATTTATTCCAACATTTTGTGCTTACACTTCGTGGTTGCTCTTTACACTATCTGGAAAAACATAGCGTGACTCTTCATGTGAGTGGTGTTCCTGACCTTCATTTTCAATGTTTTTGTATGGTTTTTATTTTTTCCAACATATTGTCTTTAAATTACCAGAATTCATGTGCTTTTAAACTTAAATTAAAATTATGAACTTGTAAAATTTGCATTGAATATTCCTAAATGCTGCTGGTCACAGACATTAAGCAGGCGTGGTGTCAGGAGATCATGTGATCCCTGTATGTGGGGTTTTTAATTTTCTCCACCCTTGATCTACACATCACTTATCGCACCATTCCGTAGCAAATTCAACATTCAATTGATGCATGGCAGGCTACACTTTGTAGTAATCATATTCAGATTTAATAAATCTGATTTAGAAATTTTGAATATAGATGAAGTCAGATCTACAGTTGAAACAGTCCAGTTAATATTGATATCTGTTTGGACCATGTGATTTTTATAGTTAAATAATCAAATGTTTGGCAATAATCCCAGGCATAATGGCTTCATTTTGTGTACATCTTCATCAATGCAATATTCAATCAGAACTGCAATCTAGCTTTGGCCCAGGTTGTTGTACTCTTGTCTCCTGGATGGTGCCCAAGTCCAAAACCTTCAGCCGTTATACAAGCTGTTTAGTTTGGAGGTACAGCGCGGAAACAGCCTCTTGGGCCCACCAAGTTCAGCGATCCCTGCACACTAACACAATTTACAATTTTACCAAGCCAATTAGTCTACAAACCTGTATGTCTTTGGAGTGTGGGTGGAAACCGGAGCACCTGGAGAAAACCCACGCATGTCATTGGGAGAACGTGCAAACTCTGTACAGACAACACCTGTAGTCAGGATCGAACCCGGGGTCTGGCACTAAGACAGCAACTTACGGCTGTGCCATCTGTTACATATTTTGGTAGTATTTACTTAAACGAATACCAATGAAACACTCCAAATATTGCAGTTGTGCTTTTAATTTTGTTTCAATGCTCTTTTAATGCATCTTAACGTGTTAATGTTATATTTTGTGTTTGTAATCATAGAAAGCAATCAAGATGGAGGATAATATTTGTAATAGCACCAAGCCAAAAGGCAGTGCTCGACGATGGAGCCATACTATTTTGAAGGACTTTAACAACTGGAATGATTCTGGAGATTTGGCATTTGGTTCTTCAACTAAAAATGCAAATTTAAATGATAAAAAAAGACAAAGTCAAGAATCACAGTTTAAGTAAGCAGACTGCCATTATGTGCCGTTTAGTGCATTTTTTCTTTAAAGTTATGAATTATTTGATGAACCTTATTCTTTGCAGAATGGAAAGTCTTTTAGACTTGACTTCTTCAAATAGTAATTCGAGCAGTAAAAATATGCCAACAGATAATATGACTACAGATACTACGTCCAGAGCTTCTTCAGCCAAATATCACTACCTGAAACAATCAAGGTATCTGCCAGGTTCGTAATAAATGAAATCTATAACATTTTTTACATTAGTGTGAAATGATTAATTAACTAGAGGAAGTATATAATGTCTCTTTGAAATTGAACTAATTTGCTTAGATTTAATGAGCAGCTGTTACTTTAAGTCATATGAGCTAACAGAGAAAGTATATTTGTCTTTCACAGGCTATCTCCAGTTGCTCTGATTAAGTTTAATATAACTACCCGAATCAAATTGTAACTGCCCTTAAATATGTGTCCTGTATTCTTTGACCTTAAGACCCAAGCTTGATATTATCTCGTCATTTTTTTAAATTTTAATCTATTAAGCTGTTCCATGTCACAAGCCTTAGTTACTAATGTTAAGAAAAGACTAGGTTGTCATGTTTGATACACATGAATTAGATAAAAATCCAGACTTGTTACTGGGGGTTGGAATTAATTGGAAAGATAATTCACTATAATGTTAAGCATCATCCAATGCTCACAGCATGAACAGCTTTTTTAATGTACCATATAGAGAGGTTAATAGTTTTTTGGTTTCAGGGATGTGGAGAGAGTAGATGAAATGGTTATTGACTATAATCTGTTATGTGACAGATGCACTGTGTATGCATTGAGGGCTGTAATTATTGCAGATCCACTATATATATAGTTCATTAACAGAGAACAAGATACTTTTTTTTTTCAGGGTCATTAAAGCAAATATTGAAACTGACAGGTAATTGAAAGCAGATGACTATTAGTCTTTCTCATTTTGCAGGAATTAATGCCAAGAAAACCCCATTAGCCAATCTAGGAAAAGATTTCAATGTTCACAATCTCTGGGCCAACTCTAACCTTTCCAGTAAACCGTTAGGAGTCATTGGAGGAGCTCTCCCCCTCAATTGCACCAATGCAGGTGAGGTGACACATGTCTTACTGTCTTCATGTTTCGTAGGTATCTTTACTTCTGTTTCCTGATTTTACTTCAGCTGAGGCTCTTTAATCTTTGCAAGACTACAGGAGATAGGATCAGAATTAGGCCACTCGGCCCATCAAATCTGCTCTGCCATTCGATTATGGCTGATTTATTATTCCCTCTCAACCTTATTCTCCTGCCTACTCCTGGTAAGCTTTGGACACCCTTTTATGCCCCTGTCCCACTTAGGAAACCTGAACGGAAACCTCTGGAGACTTTGCACCCCACCCAAGGTTTCCGTGCGGTTCCCGGAGGTTTTTGTCAGTCTCCCTATCTGCTTCCACTACCTGCAATCTCCGGGACCCGCACGGAAACCTTGGGTGGGGCGCAAAGTCTCCAGAGGTTTCCGTTCAGGTTTCCTAAGTGGGACGGGCATTACTAATCTGGAGCATGAATTGAAATGAGATTTTCTCCCATGTTTTATTATCCATATAACAATACTACCTATGGAAACCTTGAATGTATAAACTGTCAATCTGTGGAAGAATGTGCTGGCATTCCTTGGGGTCCAGAGGAGGTTTACGAGAACGATCCCAGGAATGATTGGGTTAACGTATATGATAAGCATTTGAAAGACAGGGGCTGTACTCGCTGGAGTTTAAAAGGATGATGGGGGATCTAATTGAAACTTACCAAATAGTGAAAGGCCTCGATAGAGTGAATGGTGAGAGGATGTTTCCACAAGTGGGAGAGTCTAGGACCAGTGGCCATAGCCTCAGGCTAAAAGGACGTACCTTTGCAAAGGTGATAAGAAATAATTTCTTTAGTCACAGGGTGGTGAATCTGTGGAATTCATTGTCGCAGACTGCTGTGGAGCCCAAGTCAACGGGTATTTTTAATGTGCAGTTTGACAGATTCTTGGTGAGTAAGGGGGTCTGTCAGGGGTTATGGGAAGAAGGCAGGAGAATGGATCAGCCACGATTGAATAGCGGAGTAGACGATAGGCTGAATGGCCTTATTCTGTTCCGTGAAATTACGAACATCACAAGGGCCTCGGGCGTTATTAATTCATGTAACAAAGTGTCTAAATGATTATAGCGAATATACTAAATCATCTGTGTCTTGTACTTTCTGGTTCTTCGGATTGGGTATAACCCTAAGAAAATGAGAGGGCCAAATTCAGCGGTGTCCTGCTATGATGCAAGTCCTTGTCATACAGCATGGAAACTGGCTCCATGGCCCAACTTGCCCACACCGACCAACATGTCCCATCTACACTAGACCCACCTTCCTGTATATGGCCCATATCCCTCTAAACCTGTCCTATCCATGTACCCATTTAATTTTTTTTCTTAAAACGTTGTGATAGTCCCTGTCCCTTAACTACCTCCCCTAGCAGCTCGTCCCATGCATCCACCACCCTTTGTGTGAAAAACATTCTACAGTCATTCTTGGAAATGAATATATGCTCAGTGTTTGGGCAGTGGGAAATAGCCTTAAGAGTTTCCAGAGACTTCATGAGAGGGAGGACTAAGCTTGACATTTATATCCTAAATGTGCAAGGGACTTGTTGATAACATGGGAGTCCGTGGAATTAAAATGGAACATGTTTGTCACTGAGCCAATTGGGCATTTATAAACTGGAGGGTGACAGCAGTGGATGAACACGTTTATGACTTGGTCTTATTGGAGTCCATTTAGGATTTGTTCCTCTTTTTATCCTTACAAAGATAACTACACTTGAATGTATTCTTATAAACATAGAAAATAGGTGCAGGAGTAGGCCATTCGGCCCTTCGAGCCTGCACCGCCATTCAATATGATCATGGCTGATCATCCAACTCAGTATCCTGTACCTGCCTTCTCTCCATCCCCCCTGATCCCTTTAGCCACAAGGGCCACATCTAACTCCCTCTTAAATATAGCCAATGAACTGGCCTCAACTACCTTCTGTGGCAGTGAATTCCACAGATTCACCACTCTCTGTGTAAAAAATGATTTTCTCATCTCGGTCCTAAAAGACTTCCCCCTTATCCTTAAACTGTGACCCCTTGTTCTGGACTTCCCCAACATCGGGAATAATCTTCCTGCATCTAGCCTGTCCAACCCCTGAAGAATTTTGTAAGTTTCTATAAGATCCCCCCTCAATCTTCTAAATTCTAGCGAGTACAAGCCGAGTCTATCCAGTCTTTCTTCATATGAAAGTCCTGCTATCCCAGGAATCAGTCTGGTGAACCTCTGTACTCCCTCTATGGCAAGAATGTCTTGCCTCAGATTAGGAGACCAAAACTGTACGCAATACTCTAGGTGTGGTCTCACTTGGCAACTTGGCAAAGTAATATACAGTGAGGGAAGTTGCTGGCTTTAGCATGGTGAAATGGACAAACATAATAAGTGTGATATATACTTCTAAACCTGTCCTATCCACATACCTGGTTTTAGTCGTATCCATAACATTACAACTAAGATAGAAAAACACTACATCACAAAAGAGATATGACCTTGGTGTCCATGTACATAAATCTTCATCTGAAGCTATTCCTGCTGAGAGTGCAAGGCGAGATGATAAAATGTGGTTTAAAAAAAAAAAAAGCATGGATTACACATTTTTAACTGAAGGGAAAGGACATAAAATAAAGGTCATGCTGGGACTTTGTAAATTTCTAGCTTGGCTTCAGCTTTTGTCAGCGAAGAGGCAAAGCCCACAAAAAGGGAACTTGCCTGAAAATTTGCAGATATGGGGGGAAGGTTGGGAAGAATATGGATTGACCCGCTGAGTTACCCCAGCAGTTAGTCCATGCAAGAATATGGATTGTTCTTGTTGGAAATAGAGTTTTACTGCTGATAACCAGATTGCGTAGCTTTTAAAATGAGAGCAATTTTTGTTTCTTGCTGAGTTGTCTGAAAAGGTCATGGAATCTGTAATTTTGTACGGAAATTTAACTTTTATTTTTTTGATGAGCAGCGTCAAGCTTATTTTCTGTTTCAGTTTATGCCACTGGCACTGATGCCCCTGGAGGATACTCATCGACATTTCGTAAGAAAGAAGTTGGATCAGCTGGCCAAAGAGTGCAGCTTGCACCAGTTGTGGAAACAGATTCCAGTAAATATCAAAGACATGCTAAGTTAGACCGTCAGACCATCTTTTGGTTAATCGTGATATATTTGTGATCCTCTTTCCTTTCCCTCATTTCTTTTAAGTGATATACGGTGCCCTCCATAATGTTTGCAACAAAGACCCATCATTTATTTATTTGCCTCTGTCCTCTCCACAGAAAAAAATCACATGTGGTTAAAGTGCACATTGTCAGATTTTAATAAAGGCCATTTTTATACATTTTGGTTTCATTGTGTTGAAATCACAGCAGTGTTCATGCATATTCCCCCCCCCCCCCCCATTTCAGGGCACCATAATGTTTAGGACGCAGCAATGTCATGTAAATGAAAGTCATGTTTAGTATTTTGTTGCATATCCTTTGCATGCAATGATTGCTTGAAGTCTGCGATTCATGGACATCACCAGTTGCTGGGTGTCTTCTCTGGTGATGCTCGGCCAGATCTGTATTGCAGCCATCTTTAGCTTATGCTTGGTTTGGGGGCTAGTCCCCTTCAGTTTTCTCTTTAGCATATAAAAGGCATGCTCAATTGGTTACAGATCAGGTGATTTACTTGGCCACTCAAGAATTGACCATTTTTTAGCTTTGAAAAGCTCCTTTGTTGCTTTAGCAGTATGTTTGGGATCATTGTCTTGCTGTGGAATGAACTGCCGGCCAATGAGTTTTGAAGCATTTGTTTGAACTTGAGCAGATAGGATGTGTCTACACACTTCAGAATTAATTATGCTACTACCATCAGCAGTTGTATCATCAATGAAGATAAGTGAGCCGGTACCTTCAGCAGCCATACATGCCCACGCCATAACACCCTCACCACCGTGTTTCACGGATGAGGTGGTATGCTTTGGATCTTGGGCAGTTCCTCTCTCCGCCATACTTCGGTCTTGCCATCACTCTGATATAAGTTAATCTTCATCTCATCGGTCCACAAGACCTTTTTTCAGAACTGTGGTTGCTCTTTTAAGTACTTCTTGATAAACTAACCTGGCCATCCTGTTTTTGCGGATAACCAGTGGTTTGCATCTTGCAGTGTAGCCTCTATTTTTGTTCATGAAGTCTTCTGCGGACAGTGGTCATTGACAAATCCACACCTTACTCCTGAAAAGTGTTTCTGATCTGTCAGACAGGTGTTTGGGTTTTTTTCTTTATTATAGAGATAATTCTTCTGTCATCAGCTGTGGAGGTCTTCCTTGGCCTGCCAGTCCCTTTGCGATTAGTAAGTTCACCAGTGCTCTCTTTCTTCTTAATGATATTCCAAACAATTGATTTTGGTAAGCCTAAGAGTTGGCTGATGTTTCTAACAGTTTTATTCTTATTTCTCAGTCTCATAATGGCTTCCTTGACTTTCATTGGCACAACTTTGGTCCTCATGTTGATAAAGAGCAATAAAAGTTTCCAAATGTGATGGAAAGACTGGAGGAAAGACGAGGTGCTGAGCTCTCTTATACCTGCATTAAGGAGGCAATTAAACACAACTGAGCAATTACAAACACCTATGAAGCCATGTGTCCTCAACATTATGGTGCCGTGAAATGGGGGGACTATATATAAACACAGCTGTAATTTCTACATGGTGAAACCAAAATGTATAAAAATGGCCTTTATTAAAATCTGACAATGTGCACTTTAACCACATGTGATTTTTTTTGATTTTTTAATATTACAAATCTCAAATTGTGGAGCACAGAGGCAATTAAATAAATGACGGGTCTTTGTCCCAAACATTATGGAGGGCACTGTATATGCGAGTACCTTCCAGTAGTTCATATGACTGTTCACATTGCTTTAGACACTTTAGACATTAGAGATACAGCTTCAGCACAATGAGTCCATGCTGACCAGCGAATACCAGTATCCTACGCACTTGGGACTCTTTACAATTTTTTTTTTTTTTTACCAAAGCCAATTAACCTACAAATGGCTGAATTAAGGTTATTGGAAAATAAGTCAAATTGAGTTTGTGATATACAACAGTCTTGGTGTTGAAGTAGAATTATTCAAGCTTTGTAAGAGAGTGGAAGCCTCTGTTGGGATGTTTTCTTGTGCTTTCCCCTCTTTCAAATGCTTCACCAACCCAGGGGCATTGCAGTTGTTTGTACTTTGACTGGCAGGGAGTCGTTTTTTTTTACCACAAAAGGCTGTGGAGGCTAAGTCGAAGGATATTTTTAAGGCAGAGATAGGTAGATTCTTAATTTGTGCCGGTGTCAGGGGTTATGAGGATAAGGCAGGAGAATGGGGTTAGGAGAGAGAGATAGATCAGCCATGATTGATTGTCATTTGATGGGCCGATTGGCCTAATTCTGCTCCTATCATTTATGCCCTTAATAACCTAACTTGCAATAGAGAAAGTTTTGTTGCATGTCCAAAATCTTAACGAGGGATATGACTCCATTGCTTAATTTCCTTAATAACATAGCAATGAAACATTAATTTCCAACAAATGTAGTGTTGTTTGAGCTAACTCTGACCCTGCCAATAAGTTACAATTTTTTGTATTTGCATAAATTTACTTTGTGAGAATTATGGGCACTTAATGTGACAATTGATTTGCTTAAAAGGAGACGACTGTTACAAGGGACATCTTTCGTAGGAAGGATAACACCAAAGTAATAATAACCCATTCTTTTTGCAGATTATGCAGCTTGGAAATCTAGCCGATCACAGTTGGGATGTCAGCCATATAATTCTTCAAGCAAAACCATCAGTGGGATGATGCCACATCCACATCCAATTCACGGGCGAATTGACTGGTCTTCCAAATATGGAGGACATCGATAAAAAAAAAAGATGTATATAACAGACATATGCAAGTCAGTGATATTAGTTTTTACATAATATCTACTGAACATCAATTTTCTCAGTGAAAAAAAATGCCACATTTAAGGATGAATTTCAAACAATTATATTTGGGGATAGTTTGGTTTGTTTCCGTTGTAGTTTGTTTTCCCCCACACCTAGAAAAATATTTTTGCAAGAGCTTTTTTTGGAATATTTGCAGGTTAATAATTTAATGCTTTTTACTCTTTTCTACTTCTGTATATATTGTGTAATGTGTATATATAACAAGTTTCAGGGTTTGTTTATTAAAGTGTATTAAGTATTTTGTTAAAGGACAGGGTAATAGACACATGCAGGTATCTTTGCATATAAAAGTAGTATTTATAGGATATTCTTGACAACTCTAATATGGAGGTGCACAAAACGTGCGAGTCATTGAAATTTGCCTGTGGCAATTAAGGAGGCATTTTTTAAGGGAAATTTTATTCTAAAGTTTGAAAAATCTTTTGAGTAGCAAACTTATTGAATGGGCTTCATTTTTAAAACATGGGGATTAAAAATATTTGCATTATTTTCCGTCTTTTAGCACACATCATTCTCTGTCTAGGGAATAGACAGTTCTGCCCTGGATGCCTCCTGATGTTACTGGCTAAAAGAAATTGCACTGTGGTCTGCATATTTTCCTTTTTGTACCAGGGAGGATCCATTCCTTGAGCGACTAACTCTGCCACCTGGAAAATTCTAACCACAAACCTTTTTTATCCTGCCATTAAATGACGTCAGCACATTTGCACTTGTGCCCTCTGCCATTGCCCTTCTCCACCCTTCTTCCCATGTCTGGCCCTTCCCTCTATTTTCTGTTGGCATTAGAAGTAACTTGTCAAGAATGATTTTCATTAAAGTATTGGTTTTATGTTCTTGCAGCAGTAACGTTGTGCTGAGCACTTGGTCTACGTTTCTATAGTTTATGCATCTGAAGAATCAAGCCACAGAAACTGCATCAATGCTCTTCTCGTATTTGCTGTCAGACATGAAATTTAGGAATTGGCTTCTCTTAAATTATCTAGTGCATTTTATTAAAGCTTCCCAGAATGGGTTCTTGGTAGACTGATATCTCTTTGACTATCTTCACAACGGTATTGCTGCAAGCCACGTATTCATTTTTTATTCTCTGCCTATGTAATGTCCATCTCGTATCTGTCCATTGCTGAATTTATTGATCATTCCATAATTCTGAAAAATATTCAGATATAAAGATGTGTCACCGGTTCTTCCTCAACAATAAGCATTGAATGGTCTCCACATTATATACATGGAATGTCTTGAGACATTTTTTGCAGCTTTATGCCAGTAACTT
Organism: Amblyraja radiata; assembly: GCF_010909765.2. Lineage (NCBI taxonomy): Eukaryota > Metazoa > Chordata > Chondrichthyes > Rajiformes > Rajidae > Amblyraja > Amblyraja radiata. Next base: position 20,322,717 of record NC_045960.1, on the reverse strand, counting down.
CACTAAACATTTCTGTGGTGTTTTGGGGTGGGATTGCCCATTTTCTTTTGTCATTTTCTTTGTACTACTTGGATGATAAAAGGCAAGATATTCTTATATTTGCACTGGTCTGTTAATACCCATTATAACTTGTAGCTTCTCGTTAGCTATGCCTTAGTAATCAAATTAAAATGCATTGTAGCAATGCAGGAAATTGCATATATGTTAAATGAGCTTAGTATTCTCCATTTTATAGAGTAGTGGTTTAAGATTACTGATACAAATTTTCTCTAAATATACAATGCCATTAATTTGAAAGATTCACTGTTGCAACTAATGTTTTTTTTAGATCATCCCGAATGACAACATTAAAATTATTTGTTTAAAATAGTATTCTTGATTTCTTAGACCTCAGAATTAGTGCATTAATGTCAAATGCTGAACATTCATTATTTGTATTCACCCACTGCTTGTCCAGTTTCTAAGTTTCAGATAGTGATGGGTGAGCACAGTATGAAAGTGGAAAACTCTGAATAGTCTACTGACACCTTGGTTCAATGGTGCTTTTATTGTCACGTGTGCAAAGTGCAAACACACAGTGAAATTATATTCTTACAAACAATCCAGTAGAATATTGCCATACCTAAACACATCCACAAACAGTAACATTCAATCAGGAGGACGGTAAAACTAGTCTGAGAACTAGGGTGGGGGGGGAGACAGAAAGAGAGGGAAAGCAACCGTTACTTGAAGTTAGAGAAATCAATATTCATACCGCTGGGTTGTAAGCTGCCCCAGCAGGGCTCCCTGACCCGTTGAATTTCTCCAACATTTTGTGTCTATCTTCGGTGTAAACCAGCAGCTGTGGTTTCTTCTTACACATCCCTGGGATCATTGAATCTTTACCCCATCCCCATCTATGGTTTTGTACTACATTTTGTATTTGGGGTAGCTGTGTCACTGATAGGGCTCCTAATTAGCCCAACCATACGCACCAGTCACAGGGTTTCAGATGGAGTCCATGTCTTTACCATATTGCTGCACTTCTGGCAATGTCAAGTCAGGAACTTCTGGGTCTTGAAACCTTAGAAGTGATTGAGGGTAGGTTGAATTTGTAATTGAGTCAGAAAACTTGCCCTTCAGACCGCCAAGTTTGGGCTGACCATTATGCACCCTTTTATAACTCTAGGAACAAAATGGAAAGGCCACGTGGTGTTGGTGTTCGACGTAATGGTCAACTTATTAAAAAGTGGTCTGCACAAGGAGACTAATCAAAACTGATCTGCCAAGTGTGACATTGGTACGGTTTTTATTTTCTCAGAAGACAAGATTACTCAAATTTGACTGTAAAATTAGGTCTTGATTACAGAAAGTTGACTAACAATAAAATGAGGTCTTGCACAGAAACTTGACAAACACTAAAACGATGTCTTGCACAGAATTAAACTTAGAAAGACTTAATTAGGTGACAAACAGAATAAGATAATTATCCACCAGTCCTTTTAGTCATTCCCAAGTTGCCCCGTCTGCCGGCGGCACTCCTGGTAACCATGGGTAGGCCCAGGATCCACATACAAAATATGTGCCATTAACCGGTCGGGGTGGGCCGGCAATGGTGGCTGACTTGGTTGTCATACATGTACTGTTTCTCAAAAATACACCAGTGGCTTGGTTGTGGCAAAAACAGGTCATATTAACTGGCCTGTGCGGATCTCTTACTATCTGCAGTCGGGGTATATCTGCTGCGCTTGTCATGTTTAATTTCCAATCTTGTTTAAAGGGAGGGGTGTACCATCCTTTAAATATGGGTTAGCCCTCAAGTTTGCCATTCTGAAGGCACACATTAGCTGCTGCCCTATTTCGAAAACAGTTCCTTCTCCATCATTACTTGGGATGAGCGTACACACCCAGCATTCACTTATATTATCACGAAGGGCAAATTCAAAAACTCATAGAAACAAATTATTTCCCCAAGTCCAGTCCATCTGGGCCAACCCCAGAATAAAAAGAGGGTCAATAGCCCCATTGTCCTTTCTTGGTTCTCCGAACTGTTTACAGTCAATCAGATGTATCCAACGGGGGTGATCTTCAATCTTCACGGAGGTTGATGTTGTTGGTGGGCAGTTGGTACAGTACCTTTCAACACAGTCTCAATTTCTTCCGGTCCCAGTATCTTATCAGTATGTAGTCTTTATGGACTTGTCCCTGTGCTCAACTGGTAGTGGCTTCTGTGCTTCTCGTACCTGGGAATGCAGACCTGACAAGGCATGAATTATTTGCTGTGCATACATAATTAGTTAATCGCTGAGGGCCTGTGGGTGTAACTTCCACACTCTAGTCGCACTCAAGGGGGTACGTAGCCTGGGGTCATCCTCATTTCAAGGATGGCCATCTTCTGGTAGGTGCATAGCATGTCCTGTTATGAATTCAAAAAGTCGTAAATCCTGTCTCTCTAGCTGGGGTAATTCTGAATCTTCAGAATGACTGGGAATACCATAACCCATTCCTGCCCAGTCTCGGTCAAGACTTTACTTAAACTCTTTAGTGTCCTATTTATTCCCTCCACTAAAACTCTGCGGGTGGTTTGGAAATGTGAAATCAGTCTTTAGAAGCCTCCTTCATCACCTTCCCTGTGAACTTGTTCTTTGATCCTACTCTAGCTGAAGAGGGATCCCCACCTAAATATTATCTCTTCAATTGTCCAAATACGTTTCTCCTCCCCAATCTACTTTATCTCTCACTTTTTACCCCTCATTGTGAGTTCTCTCAAACCCCCTTTTGTAAGTTACAGTCTGATGTGATCAACTAATACAATACTGTATGGACCTTCATTTGTCCTTTACACAGCACATGCTTCAACACATTTGTTTGTCTGGAGACAGGAACCTGGCTGTTCATTTGCATTCTAAAAGACAACACTATGATCACATCAAAACAATTGAGACAGGAAACCTGGCTGCTCATTTGCATTTTAAAAGACAAACACTATTATCACATCAAAACAGCTTTCCCAAAAGAACTCAAACTCAAAATCAGTAATCCATAACTTCGCCAATATCTTTAAACCCTTTAAAAAAATAGATCATTATTAGGGAAAAAAAACAATTTAAAAATCATTTCCAATTGTTCCAATCTATCTCTCCAAATTCATAACCTCAAATTGCGAGCATAAATGCATACCTATCACAATATTCCCAAATCAACATTTTCTTTTTCTCTGTGATATCGGCATTTCCAATCTCATCTAACACTTTAATCAGGATGCCAAAAGCATCCAGGTCTCTTTTTGAACACGTCTCAAAAGATTAAAATTAGGGAAGAAGAAATAACAACTTAAAACATTGATAAGACAAAATAAACTGCATTTTTGCATCTCTTCTCTGTTTAAGAGTCAAAAGAGAACAAAGAACAAACAGTTAGTTTCCATGTAAATAGATATGCAATCCAACGAACAAAGGGAAATAAAATAACTGTGGCTCCACCCCACACAACATCAATTTCTTAAAGAGACACCACGTCGTAAAACTTTTTTTTCTGTGACATTCACTCACAAGTTGCCACACCTCATTCAATATACTAAATCTCGCAGATATTCACACACTTTAAAACAATAAAATTCTCACAAAAGTAACACAATTATACACACTTCAAAGAAATTATTCAAACTCTTAAAACTTTTTTTCCCCCACCGAAATACGCACATAAGCTTGCCCACCATTCCACATGTGATGTACTGAATTAACATGGAATTTTCACAGTAAAATGGTCATCACAATTAGGTTTTGAAATTGTGAGGTGATTCTCCATTGTTTTCCCTCCTTACCAGCAGCGTAAGCTAGTGTATATAATATTAAAAAAACGGACAGAAAAACATCAATTACACAAAACATTTCCGAAAGGGGTTAGCCAGAGGCCCATCAAGGAGTCAATGGCGCCGCCCTCTCGTTTCCCAAATCAACATCTCTAAGAGACGTCCCTCTGTGTTAACTTTACATCACCCATGTCTTGGCAAGGCCGTTCTATTTACTATAATCTTTGGTTCTGTGTGGACCAATGTGCAGAATTTGGTGCTTTGGCAGAGGAAAGGGCTGACAGTAGTATCCTGTCTCAATCATGTGTCCATATACCATATATGTGTCCATATACCATGTGTATATATTTATATCATGGTATATGGACACATTTATCTGTTTTGTAGTAAATGCCTACTATTTTCTGTGTGCTTAAGCAAAGCAAGAATTTCATTGTCCTATACAGGGACACATGACAATAAACTCACTTGAACTTGAACTTGAACTTGATACTCTGCCTCTGCATTGTTTAACTCTCACTGCTGGATTCATTAATGCTCTTCCTTCCTCTTCTGCATCATTTCCTCATCTTCCTATTCAGTCTCCGCATTGCTATTTGTTCCCCATTCTTCCCCCCCCCCCCCGAATTTGTTCCTTATCCCCCCCCTTCTTCCATAAACAGTGTCGCCATGCCACAGACAAGGGGTCCCTGGGGTTATTTTGTTTTGTGGCCCTTTTTTTTTAAACCAATTGTTGCTTAATCTATGACTCAATCACGCCTTTTCTTTTTCGGCCCTTTGTTTTGTTGTATCATGCCAATTACATTCTGCTTGTAACACATCCCAATTCTTAGGTATTCCATCCTTTTTCATCTTATCTGCCTTTTTAATAGTTTCTACATTCTATGTTCCTTCTCTTTTTCTCCATGTGCGAACCTGCTGGCCAGGATTCATCTCCCAAATGTTTGGTCAACTTATAACTTAATATTTTATAGTCCTAGAATTCAAATTACACATGTGTTGTACAGGCGTTCCCCCGTCACTTTTCCAAATTATTCCCCATAGCCGCGAGTCTCTTCTGCCCGGCTACTTTGTGACCGACAAACTTTTTTAGTTTGCAAAGCCAATCACCGACTACTTCCCCGTAGCAACCTTTAGCAGCAAATCGTCGACTACGTTTCCGTAGCAAATTTTATGACCAACTATTTCTAGTTTGCAAAGCCAATCGCCGACTACAGTTCAGTAGCAAATTGCCGACTACCCTCTCGGTAGCAAATTGCTGACTAATTGGTTGCAAAAATACATACACAAAATGGTCTTACTGTTGTCTGCATCTAAGAACCTCGGCTGGTAAACATATCAACTTCAGACGAAGGATCACAGATGTTCCCAGGAGTTTCAATGGGATTTGATCTCAAAGGGTCTGATAGAGCTCAGTTGTCTCCCTTCCAATCCCGGTAACCTCTGCAACCGCTTGCACATTCATCTGTTGACGGTCCCAGCGAGGCCTGCCGACTAAACGGCAATTAAAAAGGTTACTTCTTATTAAACAGACAACTCACAATTAGGTTAGGTAGACCAATTCAAAGTTTATTAATTATCGGCCGATGGAAGTAGCGAGGATACACCAGCTAAGTAAGCAACAAAGACACTTTACTCACCTCTCTCCACTTCTATGAACAAAGAATTGCATTATATTTTATACTGTTTTTTTGTCACCTAAGCGCATTCCAAAGATGTTAGTCATGGTCAGAGGTACAGTCAATACACATTACCACAGGATGCATCTGAGTTTGTCTCTTGTCAATTGTCAGTCACATCCAAGGCATCCTGTCAGTTGGTACAAGGCAGTTGCATCAAAGCCATCGGTCATTTGATACAAGGCAGTCGCATATCAAAGTCATCAATCACTGCACACCTCAAAGGCATTGGACATTGTCTCAATACCCCTCACTGGGACTAGTCTGGGCTTCTCTCTCTCATCAATTGGTAGACGCATTTTAAAGTCATCGGTCATTGTCTTAATACACAACAACCTTGGGCAAGTCTGGGCTTGCCTTTCTGTATCAATCTACTTGAGAAAAGTCTCCTTTGAGATGAAGTATAAGTTGTAACCTAGCCCAGGAATCCATCATTTATTTTTTATATTTTTAACAGCATTTAGCCTTATCATTACTATGTTGGCTTCGTTCTCTGTCTAGGGGTTCTCGCTTTTATTCTATTGGCTTCGTTCTTTGTCTAGGGGTTCTTATCTCTAAGTAACTCTTCTAGAAGGTTAGTATTGATCATCCGAGGGAAACTCATTATCTAAATTTTCAATCTACTCTCATTTTATGTACCACCACCTTGTGTTCCCATGATACTTTCTTAGCTACTAAATTGGCATTACGATTTCCAATGTCCACTGGGGTCTGCACTTTAGTATGGGCGTGTTAGCTGTGCGGAGGATGCTAGGAGACTGCAAGGTGACTTGGATAGGCTGGGTGAGTGGGCAAATGCATGGCAGATGCAGTATAATGTGGATAAATGTGAGATTATCCACTTTGGTGACAAAAACAGGAAAGTAGACTATTATCTGAATGGTGGCCGATTAGGAAAGGGGGAGATGCAACGAGACCTGGGTGTCATGGTACACCAGTCATTGAAAGTAGGAATGCAGGTGCAGCAGGCAGTGAAGAAAGCGAATGGTATGTTAGCATTCATAGCAAAAGGATTTGAGTATAGGAGCAGGGAGGTTCTACTGCAGTTGTACAGGGTCTTGGTGAGACCACACCTGGAGTATTGCATACAGTTTTGGTCTCCTAATCTGGGGAAAGACATTCTTGCCATAGAGGGAGTACAGAGAAGGTTCACCAGACTGATTCCTGGGATGCCAGGACTTTCATATGAAAAAAGACTGGATAGACTCGCCTTGTACTCGCTAGAATTTAGAAGATTGAGGGGGGATCTTATATAAACTTACAAAGTTCTTAAGGGGTTGGACAGGCTAGATGCAGGAAGATTGTTCCCGATGTTGGGGAAGTCCATAACAAGGGGTCACAGTTTAAGGATAAGGGGGAAATCTTTTAGGACCGAGATGAGGAAAACATTTTTTACACAGAGAGTGGTGAATCTCTGGAATTCTCTGCCACAGAAGGTATTTGAGGCCAGTTCATTGGCTATATTTAAGAGGGAGTTAGATGTGGCCCTTGTGGCTAAAGGGATCAGGGGGTATGGAGAGAAGGCAGGTACAGGATACTGAGTTGGATGATCAGCCATGATCATATTGAATGGCGGTGCAGGCTCGAAGGGCCGAATGGCCTACTCCTGCACCTATTTTCTATGTTTCTATTTTATTACAGAGATTTGTCTGGGCAGCATTAAGGCCTTCAATAAATTTGTCACCAATTGTTTGTGTGATATTTGGGTTCCTGCAGAAGTTAGAAATCCCCTAATTTTCCATAATTGTCCGAAATCATGCTCCACCCCAAATGCATATCGAGAATCAGTGTAAATGTTTACTTTTAGATCATCCCCAATAATACAAGCCCTAATTAAAGCAAATAATTCAGCTTGTTGTGCTGAATAGGATTATTCAAAAGCAGTTGCTTTACAATTTCCGTCTTTTTATTAATAATTGCATACCCAGGCAATGTGATGTCAGGGTCTTCCATGGGTACATCCCTCAAGTCCTCTCTCACTGATGTTTCCTCCTCTATAACAAATAGAGTGTCATGGCCTGCTACTGCTCGCTCTTCTGGGGGTGAAATAAGACAGGAGGCTGGGTTAATCAATTAACAATGTATAAACTGCAATTTCGGATTGTTTAGCAGGTAGATCTCATACTTATTTTGGTGGGCCATTGTCAAATGCTGGGTTTGAAGCTGCCCCAACAATGCCGATACCGAATGTAAACTACACTACAATTTCCTGCTGGAGTGTCAAATTAGCAGCCGATTGTAAACTATTGTAAATTGCAGTTAAGATTTGAGTGCAAAGAGGATGTCCCCTAGCTACTGGATCTAATATGGAGGAGTAATATGCAACTGGTCTATGTCTATCCCCATGCTTTTGCGTTAATACCGGTGGTCCAATCAGATAGAATTGTACAATACAGCTGAAAGGGACGATCATATAATGGCCTTCCCAATGCCGGGGCTTGCATCAAAGATCTTTTCAAGTTCTCAAATGCTTCCTGTGCCTCTCTTGTTGGTTTAAATTCACCCTCTTTGCTGGTATAGGGTGTTAGCTCCTTTGTTTCTAGAGCTATATTTGGAATCCAGGGTCTGCAATAATTAACCATGCCAAGCCATTGCCTCATTTGTTTCTCTTCTTTTGCGACTGGAAATTCGCAAATAGGTTCGAGTCTGCTCTTCTCAAGATTTCTTTCCGTGGCCGAAATTATAATCCCTAGGAATTTTACTTTCTCCTGAGCTACCAGTACTTTTGATGGGGAAACTACATATCCTAGGTCGGCTAAATGAATGAGTAATTGTGCAGTGTCTTTTGGATTACTGGATTCATCTTTACTAGCCACCAATAGGTCATCAACATACTGCACTAAGGTTGAATTCGTTTTAAACCTTAAGGTACTTAGCTGATCCTGCAGACACCTGGAAAACAACGTAGGTGAGTTGACAAATACTTGAGGCAACCTGGTCCAGGTATATTGTTGTCCCTTATAGGTGAAGGCAAACAAATATTGTCTGTCTTCATGAAGAGGGAGAGAAAAGAATGCATGTTGTAAGTCGACTATCGAAATAACTTTGGGTTCTGCCGGTATTTGGGCTAGGATATGGGCAGGATTTGGCACTAGGGCATGAAGTGGTTCTACAACAGAATTGATTCCCCTTAAGACTTGTACGAGTCTATATTGACCCTTCTTTCCCGCTTTCGGAACGGCAAGAATAGGGGTGTTACAGATAGATTGGCACCACCAATATTCCTTGTTCTAGCAAACCCCGAATTAATTTGTCTATGCTGCTGATTCAATGGATCATTGTTCAATGGATCAATAGTTTCAATGGATATTGTTGGATTGAAGGAAGTGTTACCGCTTACTGGAGAGCTACATGGATGGGATTGATGTTCACGCACCCTACCTGAGCAGTGTCCTCTGCCCATACTTGAGGGTTTACATACTCGTATACCTCACTCCCCAGATGATGACGTAAGTGGGTAACAACCTCCATTGGGGCCTGATAAAATTCAACAACAAATTGGTTAGACAAATTTTGCTTTTGATAATTATTCAGGTTTGCCAAGGTAATTGCCTTTCTTCCCATCGTTCCTATGTATTTTGGTATGCTAGCCTTTATAAATCAGAGCATTGAGTATAGAAGCTGGGATGTAATGTTAAAATTGTACAAGGCATTGGTGAGACCAAATCTGGAGTATGGTGTACAATTTTGGTCGCCCAATTATAGGAAGGAAGGATGTCAACAAAATAGAGAGTACAGAGGAGATTTACTAGAATGTTGCCAGGGTTTCAACAACTAAGTTACAGAGATAGGTTGAATAAGTTAGGTCTTTATTCTCTGGAGCGCAGAAGGTTAAGCGGGGACTTGATAGAGGTCTTTAAAATGATGAGAGGGATAGACAGAGTTGATGTGATCAAGCTTTTCCCTTTGAGAATAGGGAAGATTCAAACAAGAGGACATGACTTCAGAATTAAGGGACAGAAGTTTAGGGGTAACATGAGGGGGAACTTCTTTACTCAGAGAGTGGTAGCGGTGTGGAATGAGCTTCCAGTGGAAGTGGTGGCGGCAGGTTCGTTGGTATCATTTAATAATAAATTGGATAGGCATATGGATGAGAAGGGAATGGAGGGTTATGGTATGAGTGCAGGCAGGTGGGACTAAGGGAAAAAAGCTGTTCGGCACGGACTTGTAGGGCCGAGATGGCCTGTTTCCGTGCTGTAATTGTTATATGGTTATATGGTCTTTAGCTCTAGCTGGGAAATTCACCTTTCGAGTGATATGAGTAGCAGCCTCGTCAGTTCTTTTCCATAATTTGACTGGAATTGTAGCATATTCGGCAGCTCCCTCTTTCCCTTCCACGAGTGCCAATACATCTATTTCCCATTCCTGTCCTTCGTATGATTTAAAGAAGGCTTCCAGCTCACTATTCTTTCCACTTCTATCATTAGCCAGTGTAATATGAAGTGGGGGTTCTTCGTCCAGATCTAAGGACCACCATTGAGGGGTCACTATGGAGTAACATTGTCATGCAGGGGCCCAGGGGGTCACTACTATACCTCTATCGCCACATTCTATTTTTAGTTCGAAAGCACAGAGTAAATCTCTCGCCATCAGGTTGCAATCTAGTCTGATGGTTATCACAAATCTATGTTTGATTGGCTCCATACACTACTTCGACTGGCTCAGAGATGGGATACTGGCAAATTTGTCCTTGAAACCTAGACAGATTCTGAACTTCTTTTGATTCTGGTATATTGTAAATTGATTGAAGAGACGACATGGATGCGCCTGTGTCTACTAGGAAGGTGCAGATTTTACCTTCATCCTGTAGAGACAATATAGGTTCCTCATCATACTTGCATCCAGTCACTTCCAGGTTTGCTAATCATAGGCGTGTGAATGGGTTGTTGTGAGAAAAGGAGATTTGCCCCCTTGGCTCCTGATTTTCCTGCCAGTTCCCTCTGTGCTCTCTAATATCCCGTTGATCTTGGAGATTTCTTCTGTGACCCTCTCTGTCGTTCCACTCTTTATTTGGGCACCCCCTACTCCAGTGACCTACCCCTCCACAATAATAACACTGGCTCATTCCTGGTGGCCGGCCTGTCCTTAACCCTGGTCTTTGGAGGACTGGCTCGAGGGTAAATGTTTCCCTATAGCATCGGTCTGGATATTCCAGAACTCTAACTTCTCCCAGTCCATAGTTTGCTGGTACTCTAGGGATCCAGGATTCAGAGTCGAATTTTGGGATTTATTTTCTAATCACATATTCAGTTCTTGGTTTTACTGCAGGCGGGCTATCCTACTTCTTTATATCCTTCCACTGATATCTTACAGCCCTAGCCATTTGGCTGGCACTATTTTCTGTCCAGTCCATGTTATTAGTCTTCATGGCTTCTGCTACGTTGGTGGGGAGGCAATTCAGTAAGATGGCACAATATTGAGGGGAATTTACTCAATTTCTGTAATTTAAGTCACCCGATTGATCCATATACAATTCAGAAAATCGCTCTAAACACTCATCTGCTCCTTTTCCCCTTTTTGTTCTTCTATCTAATATTCTGGCCTAATTGATTGGTTTCTGAAGGGTGTTGGCAAGAGCTGTTAAAACAGCTTCCTCCCTTGCCCCATTATCCGCTATTATATTTGCAAGAGCTTCATGCGATGGATGCCCTAAATTCGTTTGGAATCTGGCATGCTCACTTAGGGTAATTATTTGCTGCATTACCGCCCATAAATCCCGGGAGTCTGCGTGATAAACGCGCATTGTAGTTCTTAAGTGATCCACAAAAGAAGTGGGTGATTTTCTACGATCGGGTATTTGACTCAAAATAGCCATCATCTCGTTAGGCTTCCATGGGGAACAGACTCTTAATTGTACGGGGATTATTTGCACTTACTGTATTGGCTGGATCAAAAGAAAGATTAGGCATTTCCCTTAGAGGGAACTGTCTAAGAGTTGTTTGTTTAGCTTCAGTATCTACCTCAGCCTCTTCAATTATAGTCTCACACCCAGATGTATCTTCCCCTTCACCAGGGGGTTCACGGTACTTTCGAAAGGATTTCCTTCCTTCCTTAACTGCTCGTTCAATTTGTCTAGGGGTATGCTCTTCTTTTTCCATAACTAATTTAGTATTTTTCTTAGTTTGGCTTCTGGAACCGTGAACTCTAGGACTGTCTCTAATGGACAGAGTGGTCGGGGTTAAGGAAGTTTGTATCCTGGGATTTGATTTTCCATTCCTATTACGAACTCCGCGATGTGTATTTGAGGTATTGGGATCGATAGATGAATAAGGTGGTGGCCCTGAATTTCTAGTTCTAACTCTCCCAGTCTTCTAAATAATCATCGTCATCCCCCTCGAAATCAGTGCCAACCATTGGGTCCTCGCGCTTAAGACTTATGGATGATAATCTTTCTGTGAAAGATTTCCTTATCCTTTTATCTTTAACACTCTCAGGCTCTTCCCGTGGGCTACCCGGAGGTTCAAATGCTTCAGCATTTTCTAATACTATCCCCCGTTTTAGAGTTGCTTCCTTCCAACTTGACACTCTTTCCTCCGCTCTGCTCGCTTTCTGTTCCTCGTAATAATTTCTCCACAATTCAATTAATTCCTGTGCCTCTGTATTATCGCTGCACTGCAATATAATCAGCTCAATGTTTTTTACTTCCTTTACTGTATCTAGTAATTCCTAATTCTCTATTTAGAGATCCGGAAAGGATTCTCAATCGATCAGCTTTTTGTGGGAATTCACGCAGTGAACCTCGCCCTCTGATACTGAAGATTTTCCCCTTCCTAGTTTACTCTTTGCTGAGGGGCACTATTCCTTAAATGATTACTTTTCCTTCCGAATGTTACTATCCCTCTGCTAAGACTGGACTTCTATAGGAGGACCTCTATCCCTCCTCTCTAAGTTCGACAGAATTAGGGGCACCCTTTGCTATTCCGATTACTTTTCGTCAAGTAGGGAATCTCCCGTCTCTCAGGTACTCTTCGCTATCAGGTACTAGTCAACAATCGACCAGAGGGTTACTATTCACTGTTGATCAGCCGCAATTCGGAATCGATCACGGACGTGCACCAACTTCGAAGTTCTAGATACAGGAATTCGAATTCCACCTTATGCAGAACTTCAATATGAAATCCAGTATTTGAAAATTTAGTTGCAAATATAGACTCAAACTCGAACTCGATCTCCAAATTTTTAGTGCGTATCTCTCTTACTACGCGGGCTCTCGAATCAGCTAAAATTGCCCGATTAAATTATTTAACGAACTGGAGTATTCTGGCCAATCTATACTCTGTTCGCCCAAGCTCGGTACCTTCTCGAGGCTCTTCGCCCGTCACTTCAGGGAGAGACTCAGCCACCTAACACAGATACACCCTTCTGCTAAGTACCGAGGATCCAGCGCCTAGCTGCTTCGCGCTGTGAATTATCGATGGCGTTTTTCGAAGCACACCATTTCAATTCGCACTCCCGGTAACGATCCGATCGAAGGCGAGACCTGTCTTTTAATACCCCACCAATTCGGATCCCAAGTCTAACCCTGGGCCACTCCTTGCTCATTTAAGGCAGCTGCATTCTGCCCAACTACGACCAGTTTTGGGCCTCTAACCCAGGAAAGGGCCTCTAACCCAACCCCACCAGGGCCTCTAACTCCAGCCTGGTTTTATGGGCCTTCAACCCAAAGGCATGCTAACCACTCCCCCGTGTTTGCCAGGCTCTGTTCAAATGATCTCGATTAGACTCTTTCCCAAGCCCGCAAATGATCGATCCGCTCCGACTCACAAAGTGCTGAAACTCAATGCGAAAACCGCACCGTGGGCCCGATTTCTGCACTCGCAAACGAAACAGCCCAACATCCTTGAGCGCAAACTTGTGTTTGGGGGTCTTTTGAGATCCCGGGCAAGCCCCCAATGATAATTGCTCGTTTCTAAGCTTCACCCCCCCAGGCTAGTTTCAGTAAAACCACTGAATCAAGCACTTGAAACAACTACATTTTATTTTACCAAAAGCGCGTCACAGATCAAACACTGTACCTGTCCCACCACTGGTTCGATCCTTGCGTCTGCCTGTTCAAGCCCTCTGGGCCTCGCTCAGACAGAGACACTCCAGAAGTCCACGCAGTCCCAAGCGCTCTTCCAGAAGATCGACGCTGAGCCTCGTGATCGCGGACTTTTATGTCGCGGGACCTCGAGGGGCCGAACCACATGGGGGTGGTCTCTCAACAACCCAATTACAGATATCGATTAACCCCATACATAACAGGCATTCCCCTAACCCAATGATACAACAGTTCAATCATTGTATTCAAAACGGACTTCGAGAGGAAGTCAACTTAGAAACATTTACCCTGATTTACAGAAAACCCAGACAAGGCTCAACACCTCATCCAATCAACACTTGGCAAAGTCAAACTCTGCAACATTATTTACAACTATTTACAATGTGTATGTCTGGTTTGCGGTCATTCAATCCATTCTGTGCATTTTGCACCAAATTGACAGGGTTTGCAGATCTTCCTATTCCTTGCTTGCAAATTGTATCTAAGCCCCAGACACTCTGGCACTCTGGCAGCTTGTCCCAGCTCTGCAGAGAGCAATTCAAATTTGACCAAATCTCCCAGCAACCCTGAAACGTAACCCCATTTTGAAGTCCTAGCTGCTCCAATTTAGCCAGGATTAACAACAGTAGATCCAGTTTTCTGTTGCAACGATGGGTGCATACTATAACATCAATTAAGTTCCTGAAACTTGGGTGTTGTCACTGCTGCATTACATGTCTCTACTTTTAGGCTTTGTCTATGGTCTATATTCATTATGAGCCCTCACTAGTCCTTACTCTACAACAATTCCAATTAACTCCCCTTAATTCTAGCACTCACCTACGGTTGGGATCATTTACAGTGGCCAATTTATTATGCATGTATCTTTGAGATGTGAGTGGAAAGCCATAAGTTGATAGAAAGAACTTGCAAACTCTTGGTTGTGTTAACTCTCGGGACTATATTCGCTGGAGTGCAGGAGGGTAAGGGGTGATCTTACAGAGGTGTATACATTTATGAGAGGAATAGATCGGGAAGATGCACAGAGTTTCTTGCCCAGTGTAGGTGAATCCAGGACCAGAGGGCATGGGTTTAAGTTGAAGTGGGAGAGATTTTATATGGGAATTTAAGGGGTTACCTTTTCATACAAAAGGTGGTGGTTGTATGGAACGAGCTGCTGGAGGAAGTAGCTGAGACAAGGACTATTGCAACATTTAAGAAGCAATTAGACAGTTACATGGATAGGACAGGTTTGGAGGGATAATGGCCAAAAGCAGGTCTGTGGGAATAGTGTAGATGGGACATATTGGTTGGTGTGGGCAAATTGGGCTGAAGGGCCTGTTTCCATGCTGTATGACTCTGACTCCTAACAGACAACTCTGGGTCAGCCAAAACTGAAACCATTTGTTCCTGAAGAAGGGTCTCGACCTGAAACGTCACACATTACTTCTCTCCAGAGATGCTGCCTGTCCCGCTGAGTTACTCCAGCATTTTGTGTCTACCTACCATTTGCTCCTGTTGATTCAATGCGTTATCTATACATGAGTGTTAGTTCACTATTTCCAGTAGCGTTTGGGTAGAGTTGCAATAAAGCTCCTCTAAATATTCTTCAACTTCCACAAGTTAATGTATTTTGTCCAATGCAAGAAACCTTATCACAAGTTTGATCATAAATTTGCATGCACTGTTGTATGTAAATATTACAGAGCAGTTGAAATAAAAAGCTATTAAGAAGCCCGTGGTAATATCTATTGCTGGTTGTAAAAATTATTTGTATGCCCACAGTTTGACTTACGATATGTTTAATACTTAGGAAATTGCCTCCACTTCAGGTGAAAATTTGGTCATAAATTTGCAAGTGCTGTTTAGCAAGTTGTATATAATATTGACTGATGCACTTTTGACAATTATAAAACAACTAAAATAAACGATAGGGCATGATATTGCAAAAAAGGGACAGATAAATCACAGATACGAGCAAATATATAGCCTTTTCTGGGGTAAAATAGGGTTGACAGATGCTGAGCATTTGACGGCACTGGGCCTGTTCTCGCTGGAATTTAGAAGGATGAGGGGTGTGGGACCTCATTGAAACATAACTAAATAGTGAAAGGCCTAGTTAGAGTGGATGTGGTGAGGATGTTTCCACTAGTTTCCTGAGTGACCAGGACCAGAGGCCATATCCTCAGAATAAAAGGAAGTGCCTTTAGGAAGGAGATGAGGAGGAATTTCTTCAGCCAGAGGGTGATGAATCTGTGGAATTCATTGCCAGTGTCAGGGTCTTGGGCCTGTCCCACTTTGGCCGTCAGTTTGCGACAGGCCGTTGCCGCGCGAAGATTTCTTTCACTACAAAAAGTTCGGAGCCCCACGGAATGTCGCGCACAACTACATACCATTCCGTGCTTCTAAATGGGACCGGCCCCGCATGGCCATACGATGCCCGTACGCCTCAATGCGACCACGAGGTAGCGTAATTTGTGTGCCAAGGACACGTAAGTGGGACAGGCCCTTAACAATAACCTACACACACTTGGGACAATTTACAAATTTTTGCAATTTGCCTACAAACCTATACGTCTTTGGAGTGTAGGAGGAAACCGGAGCACCCGGAGAAAACCCACGCAGGTCACGGGGAAAACGTACAAACTCTGTACAGACAGCACCCGTAGTCAGGATCGAACCCGGGGTCTAGCGCTGTAAGGCAGCAACTCTGCAACCGTGCCACCCATGCAACGTATGGGGAAATGTAGACTGATAATCCTTTTAAGGCACATCCTGTGAGCAGTATGGTGATAATGATCATTCTTGTCAGATCTAAAATGCTGCCACTTCACATAAATATGTTGTGTCACATTATGCACAGTGAGCTTTGACAGCATCAAGCAAATACAGGCTACAGGATGGGACTGTTTATTTGATGAAAAGCAAGCTTCTGTGTGACCTTGACTGCACATCGTGGGTGGTCAGCAATTGAATTGGCTAAACCCCTCATTAAATGATTTACTTTAATACATAAACTATAATTGACATATGCTTCGAGAATATGGCAAGTTGTCAGACAAAATTAAGAAGGAAAATAGTGTTCAGAGCTACCGTACACATTGTCAACACATCTTTTATTGTTTAGCTTAGTTTATAGACACAGCATGGAAACAGGCCCTTCGGCCCACTCAATCTGTGCTGACCAGCGATCTCCCACACACTTTAAAACTATCCTACACACTAGAGACAATTTTACAGAAGACAATTAACCTACAAACCTGCACGTCTTTGGGATGTGGGAGGCAACCAAAGCACCCGGAGAAAAACCCACGCAGTCACAGGGAGAACGTACAAACTGTACAGACAGCACCTGTAGTCAGGTTTGAACCCGGGTCTCTGTTGCTGTGAGGCAGCAATTCTACTATTCCATCACTGTACCTGGCCTACTGGGAGTTAAAGAAATTGGATATTAAATTAGAATTTAGTCAGAATTGTTCAGCACTAAAACAGGCCTTTCATGCAACCATCGCTGCCCATTGAACCGATGTAATGCCATTTATCCATGTTAGATTAATCGCTTTCTATTTCTTGGCAATCTAAGTACTTTTAAAATACCATGAAAGTGTGTGCGTCCTTTACTTCAACAGGCATTGCATTCCAGACTCCAAACACTCCATGTGATTAAAAATTCTCCTTTAAATTGCTCTAAATCTCCCTAAACCTGGTCCCTCTTGTCTTTGACACTCCTGCCATGCGAAAAGGATTTTACTGTCTATCCTTTCTGCACCCCTCAATGTTATATACGTATGTCAGGTCATCCCCTCAGCCTCCCCTGTTCCAGTCTCCCTTCATAACCGTAGTGCTCCAAATCAGGCAACAGCCTTAAATCTATCTATCTATATCTATATTCTATCTATTCTATCTATCTATCTATTATTCTATAAAACTCTCGCCCCATCCGTCCGACATCCGTCCGTCCGGCTGCCTGTCTGCCTTTTGATTCGTTGACTTTCTGCCTTTTGATTTGTTGACGGCTGCTCCTACCTATCAGCTTCCAACACACTTCCAAACAGCTTCCAACACACTTCGAAACAAACTTGCAAGACAGGAACACTCTGAACCTTTCACTGCTGCAGCAGGCAGGGGAGGTGCAATTTGATTTTTTTTTAAATCCACTGCTGAGGGAGGCAGGGGAGTGCTGGAATCTTACATTTGGGAACGGCTTCAGTTCCATTGGACGAATATTGGGTTGGGGGATCACACCATTGGGGGACCAGACCCAACGGGTCTGCACTTGGTCTAGTATACTATTAAAACTCTCGTGCCATCCGACCGGCACCCGTCCGGTTGCCTGTCTGCCTTTTGATTCGTTGACTTTCTGCCTTTTGATTTGTTGACGGCTGCTCCTTCCTATCAGCTTCCAACACACTTCGAAACAAACTTGCAAGACAGGAACACTCTGAACCTTTCACTGCTGCAGCAGGCAGGGGAGGTGCAATTTGATTTTTTTTTTAATCCACTGCTGAGGGAGGCAGGGGAGTGCTGGAATCTTACATTTGGGAACGGCTTCAGTTCCATTGGACGAATATTGGGTTGGGGGATCACACCATTGGGGGACCAGACCCAACGGGTCTGCACTTGGTCTAGTATACTATTAAAACTCTCGTGCCATCCGACCGGCTGCCGTCCGGCTGCCTGTCTGCCTTTTGATTCGTTGACTTTCTGCCTTTTGATTTGTTGACGGCTGCTCCTTCCTATCAGCTTCCAACACACTTCGAAACAAACTTGTAAGACAGGAACACTCTGAACCTTTCACTGCTGCAGCAGGCAGGGGAGGTGCAATTGGATTTTTTTAAAATTGGGGGATCACACCATTGGGGGAGCAGACCCAACGGGTCTGCACTTGGTCTAGTTATTCTATAAAACTCTCGCCCCATCCGTCCGACATCCGTCCGTCCGGCTGCCTGTCTGCCTTTTGATTCGTTGACTTTCTGCCTTTTGATTTGTTTACGGCTGCTCCTTCCTATCAGCTTCCAACACACTTCGAAACAGCTTCCAACACACTTCGAAACAAACTTGCAAGACAGGAACACTCTGAACCTTTCACTGCTGCAGCAGGCAGGGGAGGTGCAATCCACTGCTGAGGGAGGCAGGGGAGTGCTGGAATCTTACATTTGGGAACGGCTTCAGTTCCATTGGAGGAGACGAGTGCATGGTGGAATATTCGGTTGGGGGATCACACCATTGGGGGAGCAGACCCAACGGGTCTGCACTTGGTCTAGTATAATATTAAAACTCTGTGGCTGCTGGCTGGCTGGCTGTGTTTCTGCCTGACTTGTGCTTGCCAGCCTGTGGGTGCCAGCCTTTGATTCGTTGCTACGCCAACACCAGACCCACAAACGCCCAGAATTTTTCCATTTCGGTAGAGATTTCACTTTTCATTCCAAGTATCCACTCTTGATTAAATTTTGTAGTGTTTATGTACACATTTTTAATAAAATCCTTCTCCCCCCCCCCCCACTCACTAATTTTGTCGCCTCCTGCTGGCCAGCGACCATAACGGCTGCTGGCGCCCGCATCTCGCCTCAAAGACGCCATTTAAAAACAGCCGCACTGCTGAGTCCTGAACGGCTTGAGTTGGAGGACTACGTCTCCCGTGGGGGCTACGGGTAGGGAACGGCTGCGATGGTTGCATGAAAGGCCTGTTTTAGTGCTGAACAAGGGTTTGCTATCCAAGTACACTGAATAACAAGTGCAAATGCATTTTTTTAAAGTTTAAAATGAGGGAGGCTGAATAAGGTGAAATGAGCAGCCCCTGCGCAGTTGCCGGCAATGGGTGAGTGGTGGAATATTGCGTTGGGGGAACGGGTTGCGTTGGAGGACCAGGCCTCCCGTGTGACAGGAACCCAACGGGTCCCACTTGGTCTAGTATACTTATAAAACTTTGATCTTGGATGTGTGTGTATTTAGTTGTGTATTTGTTCGTTCGTCTGCGATTCACATCTCGAAAACACGACGCACTCACGGTGAAATTTTAACATATTCCGATAGAGATTTACGCCATGATGTCAAAAATCACCTCAGCTGAAAATACATTATTTGCTGAGTTAGTTATGAAAATGTTCACAAATGTGCAGAAACTTGGAAAAGATAACTGCTTTTTCCATGTGCTTAGCCCTGTGCTTAACTCTGCTCGCAACATTGTTGCTATCCAAGTACACCGAGTTCTGCTCACAATACATAGCAAGTGCAAATGCATTTTTTTTTAAGCTTAAAAATGAGAGAGGCTGAATAAGACAAAATGAGCAGCCCCTACGCAGTTGTCGGCTATGGGTGAGTGCTGGAATAAGGGGAACGGCTTGCGTTGGGGGACCGGGCCTCCTGCGTGACAGGAGGTCAAGTAAAATTAAAACATTTAGATATACAGCGTGGAAACAGGCCCTTCGGCCCACTGAGTCTGCACCGACCAACGATCACCCCATACACTAGTTCTATCCTAGGAGCAATTTACAGAAGCCAATTAACCTACAAACCTCTACGTCTTTGGAGTGTGGGAGGAAACTGGAGCACCCAGAGAAAATACACACAGTCGCGGGGGCTCCCATGGTTAGGATTGAACCTGGGTCTCTGGCGCTGTAAGGCAGTAACTCTACCACTGCACCACTGTGCCACCCTTGTTGAACCCTCTTCAGTGCAATCACATCCTCCCGATTGTGTGGCAACTGGAACAGGGCACTAATCTAATGCAGGAATAAATCCATAATCTTAAAAAAAACAGTTAAAAAATACCAACATAGCTATTATTGTAGCCATGCAACACCAATTATCCAAACTCAGTGATTAGATTCAGTTTACTTTATTGCCATAAACACCAGGATGCAATGAAATTCCTTATTCATGTGAAGCTCATAATATACATAGAGTGATACAGTGTGGAAACGGGTCCTCAAACACACCGCCCAACATGCCCTATCTACATTAGTCTATAAATGCAGGAGTAACCCAGTGGGACTGGCAACATCTCTGGAAGGAAAAAATGGGTGACGTCTGAAGAAATGTCTCGACCGGAAAGGACACCCATTCCTTCTCTCCAGAGATGCTTCTTGCCCTGCTGAGTTACTCCAGAATTTTGTATCTATCTTTGGTTTAAACCAGCATCTGCAACTCCTTCCAACATTATCTGCCTGAGTTTGGTCCATATCCCTCTAAACCGGTCCTACCCATGTATCTATCTAAATGTTTCTTAAACATTGTGATAGTACCTGCCTCAACTACCTCCTTCGGCAGCTCGTACCATATACCCACCATACTTTGTGTAAAAAGGTTGCCCCTCAGGTTCCTATTGTCTTTCCTCCCTCACCTTAAACCCGTGTACCCTGGTTCTTGATTCCCCTACTCTGAGTAAAAGACTGTGCATTTACCCTATCTATTCCTCTCATAGTCAAAGAGTCATACAGCGTTGAGTCCTGGCAACATCCTTGTAAATCTTTTCTGCACATGATATACAACAATAAATACAATGACAAGTATAAAACAACAGAATGGTGTAAAGACTATATTACAATCTGAAGTAGTACAAGAAGACACCAAGTGTAATTAGAAATAAATGGCAGCTGATAATTCGCCTTAAGTCTGAGTCTTAAATTAGTTTATTGTCAAGTGTACAGTAAAAAGCTTGTGTTGCGTGCTAGCAGTCAGCGGAAAGACAATACAACATTACAATCAAGCTATCCACAGTATATAGACATATGATAAAGGGAACAACATGAATAATGCTTAGTCCGACCAAGGATAGTCCTGGGGTCTCCAATGAGGTCGATGGGAGGTCAGGGCTGCTCTCTAGTTGTTAGTAGGATGGTTTAGTTACCTGATAACAGCTGTGGAGAAACTGTCCCTGAATTTTCACACTTCTATATCTTTTGCCTGTTGGGAGAGGGGTGGAGGGAGTGGCCTTAGTGCGGACCCTCAGCAATGTCATTTATGCTGAGGTGGAATAGCCAAGGCAATGTAAGTTTAAGACCCAAATAGCAAAGTGATTGCCCTGGGAGCAGATGCAGAAGCAGGAGGGTTGCATTCTGAGGTTTACCTACACTGGATCATTATCATTAAATTAAATTCATTGCTGAGTCCAGATTTAGAGCTCATTGTGACTCCAACTGTTAAGTTAATCTCAACATTCATTTATCTCTCATCTCCTGCAGTTTACGGCAGCGGGTGATTGCACTTTTATTGTCCAAAACCATCTGAATTCAGGACGTGAGTCATAAGATGCGTCTGGCAAACCATACAGCAAAACATCTCCGAGTCGTCCCTGAGTGTTCCTGCATTTAGCAGTACTTAGCCTGGATAAAACAGCCAAAACGTCCATGAGCTACAAAATGTTACATCAGATTGAGTCCGGTCTACAATGTCAAAGCTGGCTACCTTTACAATGTCAAAATCCCTGAGTTATAAAAGCTGTTACACAGCTAAAGTTTGCTTTGTGCAGTAACTCACATAACTACTTGCCCAGAGTAGGGGAATTGAGAACCAAACAACATAGGTTTAAGGTGAGGGGGGAAAGATTTAATAGGAACCTAAGGGGTAACTTTTTTCACACCGTTCCAGCCCCGAGCCGGATCGCCCTCACGTGAGTGCCGTTCCTCCCTCCAGCTGGGCCGCTCCGACGGGAGCGCCGTTCCACCCTCGGGCTGGGCCGCTCCGACGGGAGCGCCGTTCCTCCCTCGAGCTGGGCCTCCCCGATGGGAGCGCCACAGCCCCTCACGGGAGAGTCTCAGCCCCGCGCCAGGCCGCCCTCACGGGAGCATCACAGCCCCTCACAGGAGCGCCGTTCCAGCCCCGAGCCGGACCGCCCTCACGGGAGCGAGCCCAGGGCAAGTCCTGACTGGCTCTGCCTCCAGAATCTCAAGGTCGCCAGCTCCTCCATTAGGCCTCAGCGCAGACGGTGGCAGAGAAGGGGGATACGACAAAAAAGTCGCATTCCCCCGAAGGGAGAGACAGCAAGCCCTGTTTCAACCCCCCACCCCCCCCCCCCCCCCACATAAACACAACCTAAAAACCAAAAACTTAACTAGACAAAATCTCTCATCTCCTGCAGTTTACAGCAGCGGGTGATTACACTTTCATTGTCCAAAACCATCTGAATTCAGGACGTGAGTCATAAGATGTGTCTGGCAAACCATACAGCAAAACATCCTCAAGTCGTCCCTGAGTGTTCCTGCACTGGATAAAACAGCCAAAACGTCCATGAGCTACAAAATGTTACATCAGTTTGAGTCCGGTCTACAATGCCAAAGCTGGCTACCTTTACAATGTAAAAATCCCTGAGTTATAAAAGCTGTTACACAGCTAAAGTTTGCTTTGTGCAGTAACTCACATAACTACTTGACCAGAATAGGGGAATTGAGAACCAAACGACATAGGTTTAAGGAGAGGGGGGAAAGATTTAATAGGAACCTGAGGAACCTTTGTGTGTTCAAGAAGGAACTGCAGATGCTGGAAGATCGAAGGTACACAAAATTGCTGGAGAAACTCAGCGGGTGCAGCAGCATCTATGGAGCGAAGGAAATAAGCGACGTTTCGGGCCGAAACCCTTCTTCAGAACCTTTGTGTGAACATTTTTCACACAAAGGATGGTAATTGTATGGGACGAGCTGCTGGAGGAGGTAGTTGAGGCAGGGATTATCACAACGTGGAAGTAACATTTACACAGGTAAATGGATAGGACAGGTTTAGAGGGATATGGGCCAAATGCAGGCAGGTGAGACTAGTGTGGATAGGACATGTTGGTCGGTGTGTACCTTTTAATCAACTTAGAAGTGTGATAAGCAGTAAGGATAGGAACATATTTCAGGAGAAGTTATGTCTGTGGAATCAGGAAAAAACATAATTCGTTAACACCTAGCCCACAGGCAACGATGGATCCTTTCTTTGATCATTGTTTATGATCAAGGAAATATTGAATATCTTTCATTCATTGTTTTCTCTAACTCTCTAATATCACCGTCTGTATCTCTCGATTCCATCTCCCCATATTCTCAGTCTGAAGAAGGGTCTTGACCTGAAACGCCACCTATTCCTTCCATCCAGAGATGCTGCCTCTCCTGCTGAGTTACTCCAGCATTTTGCATTTATCTAATATCAGTTTTTAAAATGCATGCAAATATATAAGAACCTGGACATCTAAAAGATCAACATGAAAATGCCAGGAGCACTAGCTTATCAATTGATTTACAATAGTGGTCACTACAACATGTAACAATGTGATTAGTGCATTCCTATTGCCCACCGTTTGATTGACCCATCTCTATATTGCCTTTAGACTTTTAGCCTTTTATTTTACTTTACACTTTAGAAATAGAGTGGAAACAGGCCCTTCGGCCCACCGAATCCTCGCCGACCAGCGATACACTAGCACTATACTACACACTAGGGACCTATTACACATTTACCAAAGCCGATTAACCTACAAACCTGTACGTCTTTGGAGTGTGGGAGGTAACCGAAGATCCCAGGGAAAACCTACAGGGTCACAGGAAGAACGTACAAATTCCGTACAGACAGTACCCGTAGCCAGGATGGGACCCGCTGAGTGACTTTTATGACTATCATAGGGGTAGGACAAAGCCTGGCAGGTAATTGGTGAACAAAGTCAAGGTGAATTTTCTGATAGGCAGATGGTTGAACAAAGGCCAGAGATGGAAAAAAAGATGTCAGACAAAAGGATTGAAGAGGTGCGAATTGTGAAGCCAGAGGAAGGAATGGAGGTGGAGGGGAAGGGGAGAAATAGGTGTAAGTCCAGTTGGGGCACAGGGGAGGAGGGGGATGGGGGTAGAGGAAGAAAAGGTGATGAGGGGGAGAAAAATAAAAACATAGAAAATAGGCACAGGAGTAGGCCATTCGGCCCTTTGAGCCAACACTGTCAAAGTTCGTCTCCAAAAAGCAGACAGCAACAAAATTGTTAAAGGTAAACCAGGCCAATCTTTAATCGATCATCGGCTGGGAATGGCGGTAAGTACAAAGAGCACAAACGTTGCTCAGTCTGTCCCCGGGCTGTCAGTGTAATTATACATTTTCTTATCAATAAAACACACCTTCTAAATCTGACTGAAAGGTCCGTAGCCTAAGGGAAGCAAGGGAGGCTGAACCCATATATTTGCAATGTCAGCCTTATTCTCAAATCTTGGCACAGCTTCAGTACAGCTGCCCATTCCGGAAGGACAACTAACTCCATTTTGTTTTCAAATTGCTTCCATTTTGTTTCCAGAATGGGCATCCGTCTGTGAACTAAAACATGCTTGTAAGACTTGGATGAAAGCCACTACCTTGTCCTTAGCTGGGACAGGCTGTTCAGACAGATATCTAATATGGTGCTGTGCCTAGACAATACATCTCTATGTTAATGCATTGTTAATAGATTGTTTCAATGATTAGTATAAACCGAGCTTCCAAAACTTTCCCATACTTTATTTTGCTGGGAAAAATTATCTTTTAAATTTGACTGTTTTCTGGGTTTTTTTCAGCAAATCTTCATTTTTAATTTATGAACCAAACTTGACCAAATTCAACTCTTTCATTCCCTCCTCTTTATCACAACATAATAACATTCACAGTCCTCGGTATCTGCACAATGGTCGCAAGCATTTAATGATGAAAATTAGAGCACTGATTAACAGAAAGATGAAGCCATAATGTATCATGGTACCCCAAATTCCACCGACCCAATTGTAAGGCCACCAGTTCCCATATTCCTTGCCATATCCATGCATGTCGCTGCTAACCTTATGGATCCTTTTAATTTCTGGGGAAATGTGGGTAGTTAGGTCAGTGAAATTAGAGGATTCACCAGGGATATAGGTGCAACACTCTTGTTCTATTATGTCTTTTTCTGCCAAGACAAAGTCTATTGCCATATGATTTTGCAAGACCATAATGCGGATAGCAACCATTTCTGCTGAAAGAGACATCATGGCCGTCTTTGCATCTGCTAGGGCTTCGACAGTTGCATTTGCCATTGATTCCATGGCAGAGGCCATATTGAGTAACTCCCTAGCTGACTTGGCAGTCCTGTACATGGGGCAAGCGATCATCCAAAACCTCTGTGCATCTGAGATATCCCGTTTAATTCTCAGGGTTCTAGTTATCTCTGCAAGATCCTGGACCATCCTCATTCAGGGAACAATATAGGCCAAATAGCAGCACCCGTTCCAGTGGTCGTTCTTTCCCCACCTCCTTTCCCAAGTGCTGTAGTCTCCCGGTGGCATCCCTGGCAGCCACGGGTATGCCCATAACCCACACACAAAGTATGTTCCATTCACTGGTCGTGGTGGTCCATGAGGAGAGATTGTGGTGCATGAGCTGTTTCTCAAATGTATCCCTTTTTCAGGTTAGTTGCAGTGACATGAGGTATTTACTGGAATACGGGGTATTTTCCATACCCTAGTTTCATTCACCTTCCACCCTGGTTCAAATGGGTGTGTGTACCATCCTTTAAAATTATTATACTTGGGTTCTCTGTGCTTATCAGTTCCATTCCCATATGTTCGTGGGATCATTTGGCAACGGCTAGACGCTGTGATGTTGTGAAAACAGAATAGGGCCACCCTTTCAGTCAGATTTAGGGGTATTGGCACTAGTGGTATGCCTCCCCCTTTTTTAGGGAACCTGAGTGCACACCAACTGTTGCTGCCATTCCCCCTTTGAGCAAAAAATGATTCAAAGACAAGATGATGTTAGTCCAGGTCGTCTGGGTCATTCCCAGGACCAACAACAAGATAGGTAGTGTTTGTACCATCATGTTTTTTTAAATTTAAGCCTATTTTTTTGCAATCGGTGAGATGTATCCAGCGAGAGTTGTTTTTTGACTTTAACGGCGGTCGCTGTGGTTATCAGTATTTGGTACGGACCTTTCCAGTATTCGTCCAACTTTTCCCCATCCCAATTTTGTATCGCCGGGTTGGACCTTTTTTTCTGAGTCTCCGTCAAGTTTTTGTGCCTGTGATAGTAAGGACTTGGTCATTGACCAGATGTCTTTGTCCGTCGCTTTATAGTATTCTATAGTGGAGCAAATATAATCACGAATCATACACATTTCTTGGGGTTTCCATGCCGAATTAATTTCCATTGTTTGATCCTGATCATTTTCAGCTGGTGCGGTGTGGGCACTGATACTACCGGAGTACCTGCATGTACGGGTAGGGCATAGGGAGGAGGTCTGCTCCCTGTGAATTCTTCCTCATCTGCACTAATATACAGGGTCGTCATGCCAGACATAGGGTCACCGGAGAACTTACAGGTACCGGGTTTATTCTTAACCACTAATTGCTTGTTCTCCGATCTTTTCTTATCAGCGCTTTCTTTCTTTGCCTTAGCCCCTTTCTCCTGTTCCTCTATCCACTGATTTTCCATCTGAAGTAATTTCCATCCTTTCATAATTCCATCTTTATTCCTCAACTCAATTTCTGTTTTACAATCATTGTCCATCCAACTTCTATCTCGTGTTTCCTCTTGCTTCTTTTCTGCCTCACTCTTCCATTCCATAATTATTTTCTTCTATTTCTTCCCTACGTCTCTTTCCCAGACTTACATCTCTGCCTTTTTAATTGTCTCTATATTCCAAGTTCCCCCTACTGGCGAAGACTCATCACCCAAACGTTTGTTCAATTTATAACTCAATATTCTATAATCCTTGTTGCTCTTAGGATTCAAATAACACATGTGTTGTACAACCATCGTTCCGTCACTCTTATCCAAATTATTTCTATCCTATCACCGACTACTTACTTAGTACACAACTTATAACAAACTTTTTCAGCCTGTTATGCCCGCTCCTTTATATTAGTAATAAACCTTTGTAGTCTGTTGTGCCTGATCCTGGCTACTCTCTCTGGGAGCAAATTCACAACAGTCTTTTCAATACACTGTCTTTTCAATACACCTCTTTTCCAGACACATTGTCTTTCCAATACACATTAGTGACAAAATCTTTGTAGACTGCTGTGCCCAATCCTTTACTTGTGACAAAACCTCTTTAGTCTGCCGTGCCAAATCCTTTACTTTACCCAATTCAATACACAAGCCAATCCTTTACACAAGTGGTCTTACCTTCGCTGTCTGCTTCTAAGGATCTTGTCTGGGAACCAGATCAACCTCGGACCGAGGAACCACAATATGTTCCCGGGAGCTTCTTCAGGAGGTCAGTCACAAAAGGGTCTGACAAGTGCACTCTTCTCCCCTTCAGAACGGGGTCAACTGCACCCTCTTAATAAGTCATCTGTTGCTGGTCCCAGCGAGATCGCTGCTGGCTAACGCCATACGTAAAAGTTCGTTTCTAAAAAGCAGACAGCAACAAAATTGTTAAAGGTAAACCAGGCCAATCTTTAATTGATCATCAACTGGGAGTGGCGGGAAGTACACAGAGCAAGGGTGCGAGCCGAGAGTGTCTGAACATCCTTTTAGTGTTTAGATTATAGAGGAGCTGTGCTTGGTATCTTGCTTGTTTTGGAAAAGGGTACATCAACATTTTGTTAGCCATGTAAGTGTAATAATAGCAAGGGTTAGAGCTTCTGCTGGCTTTGCAATTTAATAGGAGAACGACGGCCTTTCTTAGTTTCAGCTGAGTCAATTTTTGTAAAGTTTAAATCTTTTAAACTTCCACATTCCTTCCTCTTTATCAGTTTATGATAACATTCACAATCTCCGGTAGGTACATAATGGTCGCAAGCAGTTAACAATAACATTTAGAGCGATGATTAATAAAACAATAGAGCCATAGTGTAATATAGTTTTCCAAAGTCTATCAAGCCAACTGAATGGTCAGCATCTCCCATTTACTTAATTGTACCCATGCACGTCACTGTCAACCTTATGGATTTTCTCAATTTCTTGGGAAATGTGGATAGCAAGGACATTTATATTGGAGGATTCACCAGGGATCTAGGCACAACACTTGTCTTATTATAATACAGGTTCCTCTTTGTTAATATTCATGATCAATACTTATTTCATAGTAAGAAAGTTTTTTAATATACAATAGTTGTAAAAGAGTTTACACGATTACGTACAAAGATGATCAAGAATTGAGAATGGAGTTGTCAACTATCTTTATGCAGAGCTTATAAAATAACAAAGAGTAATATTTGGAATTCATGCGCTTCAGTCTGTAACTGTTAACTCTTATACAAACTCCCCCACTAATTGTTTCATGCCATTTATCCATGACTGTGGGATCTGCAGATTCATTTTTAGCTTCTTTAAGAGATTAACATCCATAAATTCAAATGTTACAAGATACCATGAACTAGATCGTGTCTGTTTGTAATTTGGTTTTGAATCTCTCCTTGAGCTCGTAAGAGGTTATGGCACAATCCCAAAATCCTAATCAGATAAAGAAGCTTGTTTACCTTAGAGCAGCTTGTTCACTGCTTCACAATTCTATAATTGTAGCCCTTCACCATTACAGCGCATAAGCAGGCTGGCATGTTCAAACTCCGCGGCCCGGGGCGGTCGAAGCTGCCGAAGCTGCCGCCCTCCAGTCCAGCAGACGAAGCTGTTGTTGCGGGAGCTCCGGAAAAACAGGTCACCAACCTGTGACCTGCGAGCTCCTGACGATGTCGTCTACTGGCCCGTGGCCGAGCCTCCGAGGCTCCAAAGTCGGGTCGGAAGTTGGGTCGCAACGCCACCACAACACCGAAGTCGGCCAGCCTCGCGTTGGTAAGTCCTGGCTCTGCCTCCGGAGCCTCGAGGTCGGTCGCAGTTGGAGGCCGCCAGCTCCGCGATAGGCCTCAGCGCAGACGGACACGGAGACGGGAGATACGGCAGGAAAGGTCGCATCCCCCCCCCGAAGGAAGAGTCAAAAACCATGTTACACCCACCCCCCCACACATACACAACTAAATAAACCGAAATAAACTGTAACAACGGGACAAAAGAAAACAAAAAAAGAAAAGACAAACAGACTGCAGGCGAGCTGCAGCTGCAAGGCAGCGCCACCACTTCCGGAGGGATATGGGGAAAAAGGCTGAATATAGGTTAATTACTGTAAAGGTGTTCGCTTCTGCCGTTAGATAGATCGATAGATAGATAGATAAATACTTTATTAATCCCCTTATTCAGGGGAAATTCTGATGTCCATGCAGCACACTAATAAAAATACAACACAGTATTCATAAAGGAATTCAACACCAAAACATCCCCCCACAGTGATTCCCACTGTGGGGGAAGGCACAAAGTCCAGTCCCCATCCTCTTGTCCACCCATAGTTGGGCCTATTGAGGCCTCCACAGTCGCCGCCACGGCGCCCGATGTTCTCGCCGGGTGATGGTACTCCGGCGTCGGGAGAACCCCCAGCAGCTTGGGGTGCCAGGAACGACCGCCTTCCCACCGGAGCCTGCGGCTTCCAAGCCACCAGACCACGCCAGACGGAGCTCCGCACACTGGTGATCTCGGCGAGATGTAAGTTCAAAAAAGTTCAAACGTCGCAGCTGGCCGCTCCGCAGTACCGCGGCTCCACGATGTTTTCCGACAGATTAATATTGGTATCAAGTACTAAAGGACTATTTTAGATAGCTCTCAGGTCTTAGACAAAACACCATTCATTACATCTTCCCACTTTCGGGGTCTATTACAGACTTTGCATTTTCACTAATAGTGCTTGTTGCAATAAAAACAATCATGTAAATCATAAAGACTGTAGCTATCCCTTCTTCAGCGTCTGGGGCCAGTCAATATTGTTTTAATTCATGGCAAGGCAGCTCCCCTTTTTTTTACAGTCAGTTTAAGTTCAGGGGCTAAATACACTCATCCCACATGATTTTTATGCTTTGCCCATAGTTCATAGGGTATTTGGACCAGAGCCACAGTAGGCAGATCCTCAGTAGGTGGCTGTTGCTTTTGATAGTGCCCCATTCCTTTCTGACCCATGTGATCTTTCCTTCTGTGTCATTGGCAACTTTAAAACATGAATTGTCTGTTTATCCTTCAGCCATTTTATCAATTTTCCTATTTCTTTCACTGTTGCTGGAGGTCTAGTAGTTACGATTAAGTGTGACTCAGAGGTGTCTATCATTTCAAATCGATCACTTTGGTTTTATTCCCAATCCGGGACCCCAAAGAACAAATAAGGGGCCACTGTAAATTGTTCAGGTTTATTCAACCGGGGGGAGACTCGTTCCAAGTATCCGGGAATAGGGAGGGATGTATGTAGTTGAGTGCATTCGCTTATGTTCATAGCCGGTTTTAACACAATACTGTAAGTACTGGTCTTTTTTATTTTTGGTTATGGCTTCCTTTTACCTCCAGTCTTGCAGGAGGACATCCAAGTTCATACTTATTTTTTGCAGTTTCCAATTATTTTGCAATAAATTAGGTGTATCCAATGAGGATAATTTTCGACCTTCACTGTAGGTATGTGTAGTCAGTAGTACCGGGAAGGGCTCCTTCCACCATTCTCCCAATTTCCTCCGATCCCAATTTCATATCATTTCGTGATCTCCTGGTTGTAAGGATTTGCTGTTATGGTCAGCTGATAGTGGTTTCTGCGTTTCTCTGGTTCAGTGGTTTCTATAAGACTAGCAAGGTTCTGGTCAATTGCTGTGCATATGTAATTAATACACACTAAGGTCCTGTACAGTCAAGGCTTGACAAACTCTTAAACTACTTACAAGGCAGACCCTTTAAAAATAGGTCATTATAAAGAAAAAACAATAAAAAAATTATTTCCAATTCTCATCCAACCTTAATCTGAATCCCACATGGCCAGTGCGCAATTCAGATCTCTCTTGAATTCAGTTCAAAAGGTAAGAAATAGGAAGAAATCAAATTTAAAATACCGACCAGGTCACCAATCCTAATGCCATGTTATGCGGCGAAGAAAATGAACATTCTCTTTGCTGAGCTACTTCCCCTGTTTAATAAAAGTTGAGAAGACAGAGAATAAACAGTTAATTTCCACATAGATAACCAATATTCATAGAGCAAAGGAAAAAAAAAAAACTTTGTGCCAGGCTCAACGCCCACACAGCTGCAACTTCTTAAAGAGACCCTACCATTTAAAACACATGAGACTCTACAAAGATTTATCACGTAAATGAGCAAGCTCATTCAATGCCATCCTATTTCATCTTAATTATATGATTAATTCAACATTCACCAGAACTGGTTCCACAAACAAGTAACAGTCTTTAAACTCACTCACTCTACACCCTCTTTTCTGTGCCATTCACTTACAAATGTCCACACCTCATGCAATATACTGAATCTCAGATATTCACACACGTTAAAGCAATAAAATTCTCACTCAAGAGTAAAACAGTTATATCACTCAAGGAAATCATGCAAAACTCTTAAAACTTTGATACACCAAAAAATGAGAGATTTACATTTTAATATATGATATTATCAGGTAAAGGCACTATGTCTTGTGCTGTATGTTGCTAACCTTAAGTTTATACCACTGGAGATACAGAATTTCATTTCCTGACGTAATTACGAAATGTGTTTAAACACAGCTAGAAAGTTGCTTTGCTAGCCAAGGTCAGTGCTCCACTAAGTTTACTGACCAAGACATTTAAACAAAGCATTCACCAAAAATGTTTATACTTGTTCATAAATACAACACATACTGAAGAAGGGTCTCAACCCAAATCACACTTTGGACTCTCTCTCTCTTAAACACAGGCCATTTCATTAAAAGCTTCAAAGTGTAAGCTACTTTCCACATTCTTATCAGCATGTGTAAATTTCAATTGTCGCAAATGCATTTGTCTTGATTTACATTTTACACAGAAACCAATTTGAAGCTCATTGTTGCTGTTTCTTTACAATTCTCAACAATCCTCACAACATTCCCTTGTCTCAAAGAGCCGTTATGTCTACTAGAATCTTTGGTTCTGTGGGGACCAATGTGTTGAATTCGTAATCTGCTGTTTGCGCAATAATGTCAGTTGGGACATTCCCCCGGGAGATTTTGTTGTGGCCACTTGTAAGGGCATTGCACTTAATAATGACCAGTTGGACTGGGAGGGTTAAGGCACGCAGTGGCTGGTGCAGTAGCAAGCGCTGTTTTTAAGTTGCGAAAGTCTTCTTCATGTTGGAGTGAGACAGTTAGAGAGAGTTGCTGTTGTGCCCTGGCGGAGCCACCAATGTATCCACTGCCGGTAGAAATTAACCAAGCCCAGAAACGGGATTGGTCCGATTACTCACAAACTTTCCCCTCTCTCTCCACCAGGGAGATGAGCTCTGTTTTTCAAACAGGTCAGTGTATTTTATTTCAAGTTTGTTTTAAACTGTACCGACTGTGGGCTGCAAAATGTTAAAGTTCTTGGGGCAAAAGTGAGCAGCCTCGATTCCTGCGGGGTAGTTAAGGTACAGTGCCACGAAAGCCACCAGCTCAACATCCTGCTTTTTCCCTTTTCAGGCTTCTTATTTAACTGCCGTTTCGCTTTCCTGGTGCTCTGTGTTGTTGAACTCTCTCACTGCTCTTCGTCTTCTGCCTTAAGCCATCTCCCTGCTTCTTCCTCATCTTCCTTATCAGTTCTTCCTTCTTCTGGGGGTTCCCTTCCCTGTTGGTGTACTGGAGCCCCTTCCTCTTCACAGGATCTGAGTGTCGTCGCTCCTGCTATTAGTGACTGGTGTCCAGGGCATGGGGGAGGTAGTCTACACTATTTCCAATTGTTTCTCTGCCCGAATTTGTTCCTTATCCCCCCCCACACTCCCCACATGTACCGAAGCTCCAACATTACTCTTATCCCTAGCCTATCCCATTACTGGCCCAATATTGGCTTAATACCTCAAACAGCCTCCTTAGTCTGTGTCAACAATCCCAAAAATTGTCTTACCTTGCGTTGTCGGTTCTGAAAGATCTTGGCAGGGAACCAGATCACTTTGGACGAAGGACAACAATGTTCCCGGGTACTCTGAGGAGTTCAGACTCAAGGGGTCTGATAGTGCACTTTCTTTCCCCCTTCGAGACCCCGGCCAAACTGTAGCCTCTTACTCAGTCTCCAGCGATTGTTTCCTGCAGATCCTGCCGACTACGCCAATGTTGTGGTTCAATGTTCTTATACAGACAAAGACGCAAATAAAATCAGTAAACATGCAGTACAATCTTTTTCGCCAGGCAGGTGTGGTAGGACTCTTACAGTATGTATATTACTGACTATACAGAGTTCTGATCCCCACACAAAGGGGCAGTGATTAAGTACATGTATTTATACTCCAATAATCAGTGATTCAGCAATACCTTATCTACAGAGCATAGTACAGCCTCTTGCTTCTTAAGATTGACAGCTTCTTAAGATTGACAGCTTCTTAAGATTGACAGGTTCTTCCGAGAGAGGAAGGGTTAGCCATATATGGTTATATGAGAAGGCTATTTTTCTGCAGATCAAGCATCTTGCTTTTTTTTACTAATTACACATTTTTTTAATCTTATGGAGCAAGGGTGAGAGCTGAGAGTGTCTGAACATCCTTTTAAAGTTTATATTATAGAGGAGACATTCATGAAGTTGTGCCTGTTATCTCGCTTGTTATTGGAAAAGGGTACATCAACATTTTGTTCGCCTTGTAAGTGTAATAATAGCAAGGTTTAGAGCTTCTGCTGGCTTTGCAATTTAATAGGAGAAGGTGACAGCCTGTCTTAGTTTCAGCTGAATCTATTTTTGTAAAGTTTAAATCTTTTAAACTTCCACACTGTGACCCCTGGTTCTGGCCTCCCCCAACATCTGGAACATTTTTCCTGCATCTAGCCTGTCCAATCCCTTAAGAATTTTATATGTTTCTATAAGATATCCTCTCATCCTTCTGATTCGAGTGATTATAAGCTCAGTCAATCCATTCGTTGATCATATGTCAGTCACGCCACCCTGGGAACTAATCTGGTGAACCTACGCTGCAGTCCCTCAATAGCACGAATGTCCTTCCCCTAAATTAGGAGACCAAAACTGCACACGATACTCCAGGTGTGGTCTCGCCAGGGCCCTGTACAACTGCAGAAGGACCTTCTTGCTCCTAAACTCAAACATAGAAACATAGAAAATAGGTGCAGGAGTAGGCTATTCGGCCCTTCGAGCCTGCACCGCCATTCAATACGATCATGGCTGATCATCCAACTCAGAGCAGTTCTGGTCACCCCGTTACAGGAACCATGCGGCAGGGTTGGAAGCAGAGTTCTGGAAGTGTGGTGAGTCCTTCAAACCCTCTTGCTATGAAGGACATCATGCCATTAGCTTTTTTCACTGCCTGCTGTACCTGCATGTTTAAGGGCCTGTCCCACATGGTGATTTTTTTGGTGACTGCCGGCACCATATCAGTGTCGCCAAAAGATTTTGAACATTTCAAAATCCAGTGGCGACAAAAAAAATGTTGCGACACTTGAAAAAACACCGCGCGTCATACGTCATCACGCCGCGTCACGGCCGCATCATGCCGCATCACGGCACGTCACGCTGCGTCATGCCACATCACGCTGTGAATTTTTCAGTGATCTGATCCCTCAGTCAATGATGCCGGCAGTCGCCGAAAAAATTGCCAAGTGGGACAGGCCCTTTACTTTCAGTGACTGATGTGCAAACACATCCAGGTCTCGTTAAAAAGGGCGGGGGTGGTGAGGGAGGGTTTGTCGGAGGTTACCTAATTGACAAAATTCAATGTTGATACCATGGGGCTATGTGTCTGCTCAAGATCTATGTCAACAGTGAATATATCCTCAAGAGTTCCGTGGGAAATGCTGATTCCAAAGTTTACAAAGCAATTGAGACGTTGAATAATGCAACAGAGGCTGCAGCTCACAGAAAGATGTTATTTAAGATGTAATCCCATTGTCAGTTACATTCCTCCAGTGCAGCTTTATAATTATATCCATCCCATAGGTAATTATTAGTTTACTTTACCTGTCAGCTGTCAAAACCATTGCTATATCTCTCCTCATCTCAATGTCCCTAAAATCCTTCGAACATGTACTATATAGAAAACACACAACCAAGTGAGCCAGGCTTTCAAGGAGAGGTGTGATTGATAAGTTTGTTGTGCATTGTTGTGCTGAACAGCATTAATCATTCCATGTTCATAAGATCATAAGATCACAAGTGATAGGAGTCGAATTAGGCAATTCGGCCCATCGTCTACTCTGCCATTCAATCATGGCTGATCTATCTCTCCCTCCTCACCCTATTCTGCCTTCTACACATAATCTCTGATGTTATGATGTTTTCAAGTGTTTTAGTTTAGTTTAGTTTAGAGATACAGCGCGGAAACAGTCGCTTCGGCCCACCGAGTCAGCACTAAATAGTCCTGCACGAGGTCCACATGAGTCCTACAAACACGAGGGACAATTTACATTTTTTACCAAGCCAATTAACCTACAAACCTCTATGTCTTTGGAGTGTGGAAGGAAACCGAAGATCTCGGAGAAAACTCATGCGTTTACGGGGAGAACTTACAAACTCCGTACAGACAGCACCGGTAGTCAAGATCGAACCAGGTTCTTTGGCGCTGTAATCAACTTTACCGCTGCACCACCGTGTCTCATTAAGGATTCAATCTGCACTTAAAATTCACCGGGCATGTCCCCTCTTGTATATCGGCGAGACCATCGCAGACTGGGTGACCGTTTCGCTGAACACCTCCACTCAATCCGCCTTGGCCTACACAATCTCCCAGTTGCTAAACACTTTAACTCCTCTTCCCATTCCCACACTGACCTTTCTGTCCTGGGCCTCCTCCACTGTCAGAGTGAGACTCAATGCAAATTGAAGGAACAGCACCTCATATTTCGCTTGGGCAGCTCACAATCCAGTGGTATGAATATTGATTTCTTTAATTTCAAATAACCCTTGCATCCCCTCTCTCTCCATCCCTCCCCACCCTAGTCATCCTGCTAGTTTCACTGTTCGTATCCCTTCATTATCACCTCTTCCACAGCCAACAATGGACCATTGTGGGCCACTTGGCCATTGGTGCCGGCTCTGATTTGTTCTGTATCTCTTCACTCCTCTAATTTCTCTTCCCCCTGACTCAGTCTGAAGAAATGTCTCGGCCTGATATGTCACCTATTCCTTTTCTCCAGAGATGGCGCCTGTCCCGCTGAGTTACTCCAGCATTTTGTGTCTACCTTTTGTGTAAACCAGCATCTGCAGTTCCTTTCTATACATACTAGTTACTTAGTTACCTAGTATGTATATGACATTATGAGAGGCATAGACAGGGTAGACAGTCAGAACCTTTGTCCAGCACTAGAGGGCATAGGTATAACGTGAGAGGTGGAAAGTTTAATGGAGATGTGCAGGGCAAGCATTTTACACAGAGTTGTGGAGGCCTGGAACACATTGCCAGGGGTGGTGGTGGTGGTGGAGGCAGGTGTGATAGTGGCATTTAAGAGGCTTTTAGATGGGCACATGGAAGTGCAGGGAATAAAGGGATATGGATGAGATCAGTTTAACTAGGCATCATGTTGAGCACAAACATTGTGGGATGAATGGCCCGTTCCTCTGTGGCCATACAGGTTCTACATTCTATTTAACCAATCATACGTACACAATGCTTGTTCAATCTGAAGATGAGTCTCGACCCGAAACGTCACCAGAGATCACCTTTCTCCAGAGATGCTGCCTGACCTGCTGAGTTGCTCCAGCATTTTGTGTCTATCATACATACACACAGTGGAATTTCAATACCAGACCAGATAATAACTAACACATGCTATTATTTCACTTCTATTTTGCCTTTTTCCCCTCCACCTCCCTACCATCCCCTTCCATCCATATCCCTCCCTCCGGCTTTACACTTGACTCCTCTTCTTTCCTTATCTGAATCCTTTTGTCTCTTTTTCTTCTCCTGCTTTTGTCAGCTACACCACAATATTTGCCAGTCACCCCCCCAACCTGTATTCACCTATCACTTGCCATCCCATCTCTCTTTCCTTGCTTCCTTCCCTCTTTTCCATCAGTCTGTAGCAGGGTCCAGACCTGATATGTTGTCTGTCCATTCCCTCCACAAATGTGAATATTGACCTCTAACTTCAAGTAAGCCTTGCTTTCCCTCTCTGTCCATCCCTCCCCCTTCCTAGTTCTCCGACCAGTCTGACTGTCCCCCTGATTAAATTTTATCTTTGTATGCTTTGTTGTCAACTTCCCCTCGCTGACAATAACAATAACAATAACAACAATACATTTCCCCTGATCTTGTCCCCATTGATGTCTCGTTGTCACACCTTACTATTCCTTATCTCTGTGT
Organism: Amblyraja radiata; assembly: GCF_010909765.2. NCBI lineage: Eukaryota > Metazoa > Chordata > Chondrichthyes > Rajiformes > Rajidae > Amblyraja > Amblyraja radiata. The sequence continues at coordinate 20,285,018 of NC_045960.1, read as the reverse complement.
CTCCCTCTCCCCTAACTCTCAATCTGAAGAAGGGTCTCGACCCAAAACGTCACCCATTCCTTCTATCAAGAGATGCTGCCTATCCTGCTGAGTTCCTCTACTACTTTGTTTTTTCCAGCATCTGCAGTATCTCAATAACTCTTTTTTTAACTGCAAACCTCATCTTTAGTCAGATTTGTAGTTATCGCTGTTCATTTCCCTAGCCTCTGTACAAATAACTTTTTAATTATTTTATAATCCCAGAGCTTGCTTGCGGATCAAAACTTGGTTAAGTAGTCAGATGGTGCCCAAGCCAGGTGACTCTGTGTGTGTGTGTGTGTGCTGGTGCCAGAGGTGAATCTGCAATCACTCATCACGATCGCTCCACACTTTTGAACCTCTACTCCAATAGTAGTATTTCTTACTAGCTGTATGCAGTGGATGGCCTGATTGTAATCATGTATAGTCTTTCTGCTGACTGGATAGCACCTCTCTCATCCTCGCAAGCAACAAGAACATGACAAAAAATCATATTCCCAGAAGAGGACTGATTATTTCCCGGCTGGTTCCTCTCCTTCAATGAAGTGCATCGGGATGAACACTCCTTGTTTTAAGATATCTTGTCATCTTGTTTTGTTTTTGTTGACCAACATTTAACCTGACTACGATCTTTGGACATTTTCCACATCTGGCCATTGCTACCGTAGCTCACCACATCAGCTTAGGCACACCAGCACAACATTAATCATTAGAAGATAGACACAAAATACTGGAGTAACCTAGCGGGTCAGGCAGCATCTCTGGAGAGAAGGAATGGATGATGTTTCTGGTCGAGATCCTTCTTCATACTCCAGAGATGCTGCCTGTCCCGCTGAGTTACTCCAGTATTTTGTGTCTATCTTCTAATGATGTTGAACTTTGCAAACTAAATAGCAGAAAATAAATGGTTACTGCTCATACCATCATGCTAGTAAATAAAATGTAGACCACTTATGTCATGGATCAAATATGTTTTCTTTCAGTCATTTATAACTTAAAAACAGCTTCTTCCTCACTGCTATCTGATTTCGTAACCAATCACCTCTTTCATACCGTACATAAAAATGCTGGAGAAACTCAGCGGGTGCAGCAGCATCTATGGAGCGAAGGAAATAGGTAACGTTTCGGGCCGAAACCCTTCTTCAGACTGAAGAACCCTTCCTTCGCTCCATAGATGCTGCTGCACCCGCTGAGTTTCTCCAGCATTTTTGTGTGCCTTCGATTTTCCAGCATCTGCAGTTCCTTCTTGAACACCTTGACCTCTTTCACACCTCCTTCCAGCACATGCTGCCGTATACTCCAACTCTCTAATCGCCTCATTCCGTTGTCTAAAACATGGAACTCCAGATGCTGGTTAATACATTAAAGGACACAAAGTGCTGGAATAACTCAGCAGGTCAGGCAGCATCTATGGAGAACGTGGATAGGTGACGCTTTGTGTCGCGACCCTTCTTCAACCCCTTCAGTCCAGTCTGAAGAAGGGTCTCGACCTGAAACGTCACCTATCCATGTTCTCCAGACTTGCTGCCTGAGCTGCTGTATTACTCCTGCACTTTGTGTCTTTCCTTTGTGTGTGTTTTACCTCATTATTCTGTACTTTGTACTTTAATATTCTTTTGCACTACTTGGTTTTTGAACTACAATCTTGCAACATTCTTATGGTTCGCGCTTGAAATTGTCTTTATTGTTATGTTCATTATTACTGCACGTATCCTATGTATGACATTTTGTGAGCTTCCTGCAATTTCATTGCACCCTGGTGCACACAATAAAAGTCTCTGTAATCTGTTTATTTTATCACTTCTTAGTGCTGGCAATGGACCTGTCAAATTAGGTTGGAGTAAATTAAAATCTGTGGAAAACCTCTTCATGTTACAGGGCTTTATTTCTGGTGCCTTTGTGATATGTTACAGAAGATCAGGTTCAGGCATAAGATATCAATAAGATAACAAATAAAGTTACTTCCTCACCCACACTCACTTTTCCATAATGACATTGTGAAAACAGATTTCAAGCACTGTAATGAAACATTGCAAGTTGAGTACGCTTGGACTGCTTACAACCCAACGGTATGAATATTGATTTTTCTCATTTCAAGTAACCCTTTCATTCCCTCTCTCTCTGTCCCTCCCTCACCCTAGTCATCCTGCTACTTTTCACTGTTTGTACCCCTTTGTTATTACCCCTTTCCCAGCCAACAATGGACCATTGTGGGCTCCACCTCTCCTTGGTCATTGGAGCCGGCTCTGATTTGTTCTGAACCTTTTCATACCTCTAGTTTCCCTCTCCCCTGACTCTCAGTCTGAAGAAGGGTGGCGACCTGAAACATCACCAATTTCTTTTCTCCAGAGATGTTGCCTGACCCGCTGAGTTGATCTGGGCGATGATTCGGTTAACTGTTGAGTTACTCCATCACTTTGTCTCTATCTTGGCCTACTCCTGCACCTATTGTCTATTATCTATTGTCTATTGTCTATTGCCTTCAGTGCAGAGGACAATATTGATTGCTGTGCTTTTTGCATATTTAATTTAGTGATTCAGCATGGAAACAGGCCCTTCGTCCCACCGAGTCCATGCCAACCATCAATCGCCCGTTCATACTAGTTCTATGTTATCCCACTTTCTCATCCACTCTCTACACACTATGGACAATTTGCAGAGGACCAATTAAACTACAAACCCACACGTCTATGGAGTGTGCTTTCCACCGGGTGGCGCCCATAATGGCCACCTCGCCAGCAGTCTGTTTTGTCCCTTCTCTGTTTTTATTATTTTAAGTATGACTTGAATGTTTGTTTTAATGTGTATTGGTACGTTTTATGTGCGGGGTGCGGGGGGGATCGGGGAAACTTTTTCCTGTCATTTACCTCGACGGAGATGCGATTTTCTCTGTGTCGCATCTCCGTCCCCCCCTGGGGCCTACAACGTGGAATGGTGCGGCCTTTCCTGGAGACCGGCTCGGAGCTTCAAGCTGCGAGCGAGGGCCTTACTTATTATCGCAGAGCCTGGGATCTTTTGACAAGGATCGCCAGTGTAGGAGCTTCGACCGCGGGGCCTGTGGACTTCAACACCGTGAAGCAGCCGTCTCCGGTAAGAAGCGGCCGACTCGGGGCTCCATGCCGCGAAGTGTTCCAATCCGTCCCGACGTCGGAGTTTCGATCATCCTGATGAGAGGGCTTGAACAGTGGACCATCAGCAACGGCAAGTGCAGTGGGTTCAGGCCCGACCATGGGTGAACAAAGGAGGAAGATGACTGAACCTTATTGCCTTCCATCACAGTGAGGAATGTGGATTCCGCTGTGGTGGATGTTTATGTTAAATTTCATTTATGTGCTGAATTGTGCATTGTTGTTTTTCTCACTAATAGGCCTTTCTCACGGGGCGACTTGACGCAAGAGGTAACCAGAGTTGAACATCGTGGGAACCTCGTACGATAACCGTACGGCATTCGTGGACCACCGTGGACCACCGTGGCGCTAACGGCAGGTACTCGTGTAACTTGTTGACTCGGGAGAAAATTCAAGCAAGCTTGAATTTCTCCAAGAGTGACTTGTACACTTGTTGTTGAACATTGAAACATTATATGGACGTAGTGGCCAGTGCGATATCTGTAATAACTCTTGCGTTTACCGTGGGAACTCCTGCGAATGGTGAACCCGGAAGCTGGACAGAGGGGACAGAAGGTGAGTAATCTGGAATGAACATGCTGGTCGTTCTCTGCCCACACGATCTCTACGGAGCTTCCAGGCTGTTTATATATAAAAGAGCATTCCAAAAGTGTCTCACCAGCAATCTGCAGCCTTCAAGAGGTCTTTTTAAATGAAGTGTTTATTTCCAACGTCTGGTAAGTTTCGGTAGAATTGCTACCAGCGTTTAGAGAATATGTACCTGTGATTTTGTCCTATTTTTTTCTAATACTCATTAAATCAACGGGAGACTAAAAGTGGCATTTAGATAAACAAAGTTGCTGCCTTGGCGAATATCGATGCTATTATCTTTATGTAAACTGTGAGGGTTCGCAGCTGCCACAATGCGTCTGACGAGTTATATCAATGTAATTTGGCACAAGCTGGTTTAATTGTGGGAAAAACTCTTCAAAGCCCTTCCAAGACGGAGGAATTCCCCAGAAAGTAGCTCGTTTTCTTTTGTAGAACTTTCCTCTGTCAACGCATAGATCTACAGTTAGGGAACCAACTGCTGGTACTGATGTATTTGAGTGTTTCAGGGAATTTCCTCTGATTATTTTCAAGCTTGGTCCATCTCTTTTGAACTCATTTGATTCGATACTATTTGATTTTGGAATGGTGGTTACTTATTATATAAGTTATGTGACCTATTTTCTGTTCCTATGATTCTCTAAATACTTTGTTTATAAATTCTGAACTCGTGAATTCGAGATTTCAGTGGTTTTCTGTATGCGGCTCACTCAGATACACTTGGCACAAATCGGCTTTTCCCATTTGGACCGTATAAGCCGTTTACAATCGCGTTGGACTCACTACATTTCTATGATCTGTAATCGTTTAACATTGAGTATAAACGATTATATTTAATACTCGGAATGCATATTGATTTTAGCGATGCCATATAACTTTCTCTGTATGTGAAGGGAATGATCGCTTCTAGTATGTTTACACCTCTCTGTAAAACATCCATTCTTAAAAAGGTGGTCTCAATATCGCCAATGGAACATGTGTCAATGTGTCAAAGCACTTGTAATGCTTGTCTAAAAAAAAGTGACATCATTTGTGCCACGTGATGATTTAACAACACTTCACAGTTCACAATGTTCATTCAAGATTTAAAGGGAAAGCTCGGGAGACGGACAAGTCACTCGCACAAATAACAGAAATGCCGAGTACCCGTGGGAACTCTTTATCTACCCCCCGTTATATCGTGTGATATCGAGCTAGACCACGACCACTTCACTCTGGTTACATCTTGCGTCAAGTCGCCCCGTGAGAAAGGCCTATTAGTATGGCTGTATGGTAACTCAAATTTCACTGTACCTTAATTGGTGCATGTGACAATTAAATTGAATCTTGAATCTTGAATCTTGAAACCGGAGCACCCGGAGAAAACTCATGCAGTAACAGGTAGATTCAGTTGCCTGGTAATAGCTGGGAAGAAAGTGTCCCTGAATCCGGAGATGTGCGTTTTCACACCTATACCTTTTGCTGGATGGGAGAGGGAGAAGAGGGAGTGACCAGGGTGTGACTTGTCCTTGATCATACTAGTGGTCTTGCCGAGGCAGCGTGAGTTATTAATGAAAGGGAGGTTGGTTTGTGTGATGGTCTGGGCAGCGATTCTCTGCAATTTGTTGTGGTCCTGGATGGAGCTGTTCCCAAACCATGCTGTGATGCATCCTGATAAAATGCTTTCTACGGCGCATATGTAGAAGTTGGTGAGAGTTGTTGGGGACATGCCGAACTTCCTATGCCTTCTAAGGAAGTAGAGGCATTGATGTGCTTTCTTGGCTGTTGCTTCAATAGGGGTGGTCCAGGAGAGTTTGTGGGCGATATTTACACCTGGGAATTTGAAGTTTTCAACCACCTCTTTCTTCCTTGTGGTGATGGAACGAGATCCTGTGATCTCTGTTCGTTATTTGCCTGTGATCTAGACTTCAAGCCTTTTGGAGATACTGCGCGGAAACAGGCCCTTTGGCCCACTGAGTCCACACTGACCAGTAATCACCCCGCACGCTAGTTCTCTATCCTACATCAAGGGCGGCATAGTGGCATAGCGGTAGAGTTGCTGCCTTACAGCGTCAGAGACACGGGTTCAATCCTGATTACAGGTGCTGTCTGCATGGAGTTTGCATGTTCTTCCCATGATCCAGTGGGTTTTCTCCGGGTGCTCAGATTTCAAGAGTTTCAAGGTCAGTTTATTGTCACATGTACCAATTAAGGTACAGTGACATTTCCTCCTGCATCCCAAAGACGTACAGATTTGTAGGTTGATGGGCTTTGGTAAACATTGTAATTTGTCCCTAGTGTGTAGGATTGTGCGAGTGTGCTAGGATTGCTGGTCGGCGCAGACTCGGTTTCCACACCATGATTCTAAATTAAACTAATCTGAACAAAACCAAATATACAGCACGGAAACAGGCCCTTCGGCCCACTGAGTCCATGCCAACCAGTGATCAACTGTGCACTAGTTCAATTACATGTACATACTAAGTACAATTTACAATTTTATCAAAGCCAATTAATCTACAAACCCGTATATTTTTATGGGAGGAAATCGGAGCACCTGGAGAAAACCCACGTGGTCACAGGGAGAACGTACAAACTCATTACAGACAGCACCTGTAGTCAGGATCGAACCCAGGTCTCTGGTGCTCTAAGGCAGCACTCTCTACCGATGCACCACCGTGCCGTGATTGACTCTGACACACTGCGGGAACTCTAGGGAAAGATGAATCAATTCCTCGAACATCGACTTTTAACAAATAGATTGCTTTAACAGAAACATGCACTTCACAAAACTGTAAAAGAAATCTTCTCCAAAACCGTATTGACATTCAATTAAATGTTAATTGAGTTATTGATTAAAACAATTTACCCCTGGTTTTAATTAAACAGACAATAAAGAGAAAAGTTGGCATAAAGAGCTGGAGTAACTCAGCGGGTCAGGCAGCATGTCTGGAAAAAATGAATAGATGACGTTTCTGGTCGGGATTGAAGAAGGGTCTCGACCAAAAACGTGACCTGTACATGTTCTACTGACATGCTCCCGGAGCCGCTGAGTTACTCCAGCATTTTGTGTCTTCCTTTGTAAACCAGAATGTGCAGTTCCTTGTTTCTACAAGTGGAAAGTTGGGTTTCAATGAACCCTTCATGTGCGGGCATTTACAACAGTAAGTTTCATAAGCAGCTTCAACAGCATCTTCAATCATTAAATATGCATACTTTTCATTTAGCAGCTCCTAAAAGTGAGGTCTGAACTTTTCATAAACCCATTTTTTTTCCCCAGTATGCCTTCTGGGCTGGGAAAGTCTATTCATAGAATTCCCATCTTATTAAATGTTAATTGCACCAATGGCTCTCTTAAAGACTGGGGAAATGTATGTTAATTTTTATGTAGTTGTGTGGCTTGTTTGTTTTTTTTTTAGTATGGCTGTGTGGTAATTCGAATTTCACTGTATCTTAGCTGGTACGTGATAATAAACTGACCTTGAAACCTTGAAATGGATGTGAAAATAGCCTGAATGTTTCGGAGTTATATCATCTGGGTAAACTTCCTACTGTAATGGAAGTGAATCCACTTAAAGGACTGAGCAGCACCAGAACAATTACCAGAGCACCAGTAAGGCAGCAACGGTACCGCTATGCCACTATGCCGCCCTTGATGTAGGATAGAGAACTAGCGTGCGGGGTGATTACTAGTCGGTGTGGACCCAGTGGGCCAAAGGGCCTGTTTCCGCGCAGTATCTCTAAAAGGCTTGAAGTCTAAATCATAGGCTCTGGTAGGACAACAACACAATGAGCTCAAAAAGGAAGATAGACACAAAATTCTGGAGTAACTCAGGTCAGGCAGCATCACTGAAGAAAATGAATAGGTGACATTTTGGGTCGCGACCCGTCTTCAGACCCAAGTTCAATAAGGAGTTGTTGGATGTGTGGCCGCATCATCAAGGTGAATCAATTATTGAAAACATCAAGTTCTTTAAATAAATAAAATAACATTGAGCAAGAAGGAGGATGCACTGCCAGAACTGAGGGGGAATTGTTTTAGGAGCAACTAATTATTATTGACAGATGTAAGGTCTGATATACCAATGGAAATGAATCTGCACTGAACTGGTTCCCTTATCAAATCAATCTGACTTTAGCTTTATCATACTAAGCTCTTCGTAGTACTTTAGCAGGTTCATTAGAAATTAAATTCAAGTCAAATGTCACAGGGTAAGCTGTGTAATACAACTGTGCCACCTCATTGGGGTTATTTCTTGAAGGATAAGCCTGGCTAGATGTGAGTGACCTTTTTTGAAATGCAGGAGCTTGTTGTCAAAAATGAAATGAAAAATTCCCTCAGCACGGAAGACAAGGGATGGTCCTTTTCAGATAATGCTCTGAATAATGTCTTTTCCCTGGTTTAACTTAGTTTACTTTAGAGATAGAGTGCCAAGTCCGTGGCTACCAGTGATCCCCGTACACTAGCCCTATCCTACACACTAGGGACAATTTATAATTTTTAACCAAGCAATTAACCTACAAACCTGCACGTCTGGATTGTGGGAGGAAACCGGAGCACCCGGAGAAAACCCACGCGAGTCACGGGTGGAACGTATAAACTGCGTCCAGACAGCACCCATTGTCGGGATTGAACCCAGCTCTCTGGCGCTGTGAGGCAGCAACTCTACCTCTGTGTCAGCATGCCACCCACAATAGTTTCAGCAGAATACGGTAATGAAATGTGCCTTTATATTGCAGCGTGCGTTCATTTCAATTCTATCGATGCAGGTATAATTCCATCGAGATCCATTATTTAACTCAGTAAACTCAGCTTCAAATTCAAGAGTTGCCGCAGAGTTAATAAGCAAAAAACACCTCCACCCACTAAGAGTTCTGGCTTGCATCTAGGCGCATATGAATTAGAATCAGAAGGAAGGGTGGCACAGTGACACAGCGGTAGAGTACTGCGCCGAGTTCGATCCTAACTATCTGTACGGAGTTTGTACGTTCTCCCTGTGACCGTGTGGGTTTTCCCTGGGTGCTCCGGTTTTCTCCAACACTCTAAAGGCGTATAGGTTTGTAGGTTAATTCTCTTCAGTAAAATTGTAAATATTGTGTACGTGGTGATCGCTGGTCGGCGCGAACTCGGTGGGACAAAGGGCCTGTTTCTGTGCTGTTTCACTAAACTCTAAAGTCTAAAGAAGCTTCTCAGCCTCTCCAGCCTGCTTCACCATGTAATGGGAAACATTCTCTCCACATCTACCCTATTTGTCACCTCGAGATCTTGTATGTCTCCTACCCTACCATCTACCTCATTTGAGCCCATGGACTTCACTGGACTTTATCTTCACTAAACGTTATTCCATTTATTCTGAATCTGTACACAGTGGACGGCTTGATTGTAATCACGTATATGTTTTCTGATATCTGGTTAGCACGCAACAACAAAAAGCTTTTCACTGTACCTCAGCACACGTGACAATAATAAACTAAACTGAACTAAATTACTTCTTGTTTAGGGGAGGAGATGAAAATGAATATCCATCAGTTGTAACACAGCTGCTGAGTAACTAGGAAGGACACACAGCAGGTCAGGCAGCATCCCTGGAGACATGGACAGGGGACGTTTCAGGTTGAGATCTTTCTTCAGAGGAAGAAGATGGATTCTGACCCCAAACACCACCTATCCATGTTCTCCAGGGATGCTGCCTGACCCGCTGAGGTACTCCAGCACTCTCTGCCCTGATGTGTAACCCCCAGAATAAAATCCTTTCAAGCTAAACTCCCTTTTGACTTTAGTTCCATTTTTTGTTCCATTTTTGTACTTGATATTCATATGCAACCAACATTCCCAGGGTCGCATATCCATTTTCTTGAAACAAGAGGGATAATTGCTTGAAAGATATGGCTCTGCGGTAATCGTGTATATGATCAAATGTATGTCTGAGTGAACTGCTTCTACTGTTGCTCAAAACAAGACTGTGAAGTTGCAATGGTCACTAAGTTCAGCCTCTCCCTCCTGTCCCTGTTCCACTCTCTCTTTCCGTAATTATCTTCGCCGATGTTTCACAGAAAAGGGAGACTTCATATCTTTCAAATGTCCTTGGATCATTTTTTTAACTAATCTTTTCTCCAGTTACATCCCAAGCAATTTTACCCAAGGCAAGACTTTTTATTTAATTGCCTGCTTGATATTGGCAGACTGCAGCCCACAGAGTGCAGCTAAGTACAATTTATAACAATTTTCAGAGTGGAATAATTATAGCCATTCAAGCTTCACAAGTCTAACATCCCTGTTATTTAAATAATTTAAATATTAGACCAAAAATTTGAAGACTTTATGTAAAAAAACCTGACAACAGTTAAATGTGGAAAGCAATATATACATAAAATCATCTTACCACATAATACGAACATAATAAAATCTGAATTATTACCATATTTAAAATTTAAAAACTGCAGTTCTGTTATATTGCGCAAAACTGTGAGAGTGATGAATGAAATTTATGTTTTATTATATGTAATTATAATTTGGATGATTAATTTACAAAATATGAGTGTCACATAAGCAGAAAGAATGTGCTCCATTATTGTTACATAATTATGAATTTGTCATCTCACAAAGTATAAAGTTAATGTTCTTCCCTTCCATGAGTTGTGGAGAGGTAACAACCGTACCATCACCCAAAAAAGCAGTCTGAAGAAGGGTCCTATCCAAAACGTTGTCCATCCCCTCCACAGATACTGTTTGACTTGCTGAGTTCCTACAGCACTTTGTGCTGAAAGATTCCAGCATCTGCAGTTCATAGCGTTATAGATTCATCGAGTCATACAGTGTGGAAACAGGCCCTTTGGCCCAACTTGCCCACACTGGCCCACATGTCTCAGCTACACAACTCCCACCTGTCTGCGTTTAGTCCATATCCCTCCAAACCTGTCCTATCCATGTACCTGTCTAAATGCTTCTTAAACATTGGGATAGTCCCAGCCTCAACTACCTCCTCTGGCAGCTTGTTCCATACACCCACCACCCTTTGTGTGAAAAAGTTACCCCTCAGATTCCTATTAAATCTTTACCCCTTCACCTTAAACCTATATCCTCTGGTCCTTGATTCATCTACTCTGGGCAAGAGACCCTGTGAATCTACCTGATCTATTCCTCTCATGCTTTTATACACCTCTATAAGATCACACCTCAGCCTCCTGCGCTCCAAGGAATAGAGTCCCAGCCTATTCAACTTCTCCCTATAGCTCAGACCCTCTAGCCCTGGCAACATCCTCATAAATCTTCTCTCTACCCTTTCCAGTAAATCTCCTCTGTACCATTCATCAGCCCACCTGGCCAATCAATCAAGATCCTGCTGCAATTTTTCACAATCATCTACACTCTCTGCAAAACCACCCACTTTTGTATCATCTGCAAACTTGCTAATCTTGCATGTATCGGGGCCCAGCACCGAACCCTGAGGCACGTCATAAGTCACAGGCCTCCAGTCCGACAAGCAACCTTCCACCATCACCCTCTGCTTCCTTCCACAAAGCCAATTTTCTATCCATTCAGCTATCTCCCCTTGGATCCCATGCGATCTAACCTCCAGAGCAGCCTACCATGTGGAACCTTACCTTGTGCCTTCACCCCATAAGAGATTAACCAAGCACATGAGGGCACATAAATGGAGAGGAGGCACCAGTTCAGTCAGTCCTCAGATCAGATTATAACCATGTTTTATCCTCTGCTTATCAGGAATCACACAGCCGCTGAGCAAAGAGAACAATTGCATAGATCGGAGTGATCAACATCTCTGAAGGAATCTTTATTTTAGTTTAGTTTAGATACAGCGCGGATACAGACCCTTTGGCCCACCGATTCTGCACCGACCTGTGATCCCCGCACACCAACACTATCCTACATGGCAATAAGGACAATTTACAATCTTTACCAAAGCCAATTAACCTACCAACTTGTACGTCTTTGGGATGTGGGAGGAAACCAGAGCACCCGAAGAAAACCCACGCTGTCACAGGGAGAACGTACAAACTCCGTACAGACAGCAGCCGCAGTCAGGATCGAACCATGGTCTCTGGCGCTGTAAGACAGCAACTCTACCGTTGTGCCACCCTGCCATCCCATGTCTTGGCAAAGGTCAGAACCAGAGACACCCCAGGGAGTAAAGCTAAAGTTTACTTTAGTTTAGTGTCTGAATTTATTAGTCTATCTTCTGTATAAACTAGCATCTGCAGTTCCTTCCTACACAAGCGAGCTGTGGAGTTTAAGTTCATATAATATTGATCGTCAAGGAATCAAATATAAAATGCTGGTGTCACTAATGGCTACCAAACTATCTGATTACAAAAACCACCAGGTTCACTTCTGGATCAATTTTACACATTGACTGAGACCCACCACTGTGGTTAACTCTTAACTCATTGCCAACTTCAAGAGCAACCACAAATGGACAATATATGGTGGCATATCCAGTGCAAAGAAAGCAACCCTGACTCAATGAAAAAGACTTAGCAAGTTCGGCATGTCTCCAACAACTCTCACCAACTTCTACAGATGCGTCACAGAAAGCAGTTTATCGGGATGCTTCACAGCATGGTTTGGGAACAGCTCCATCCAAGACTGCAAGAAATTGGAGGAAATTGTGGACGCAGCCCAGACCATCACACCACCCAACCACTCTTCCATTGACTCCATTTATACCTCGCGCTGTCTCGGCAAGGCCAGCAGCATAATCAAGGAGGAGTCGCAACCTGGTCACTCCTTCTTCTCTCTCCCATTGGAGAAAAGGTATAGAAGTGTGAAAATGCACACCTCCAGATTCAGGGACAGTTTCTTCCCATCTGTTATCAGGTAACTGAACTACTATCTACCTCATTGGAGACCCTAGAAGTTCTTAGATCGGACTTTACAGGTGTTATCTTGCATTAAATGTTATTCACGTTATTCCTTTATCATGTATCTGTACACTGCGGATGGCTGGATTGTAACCATGTATTGTCTTTCCGCTGACTGGTTAGCACGCAACAAAATCTTTTCACTGTTCCTCGGTACAGGTGGCAATAGACCAAACTCAAACTTTGATTTATACTTCGGGAGCTGCATTGAGATTGAAGTAGCCGTCCTTATTTCGGCAAAGATTAGACTAACATACATACTGTAATAGTTTATCTCTTATCCAGCATAATAAAACTCAGCGTAAAACCAGGGATAAATTTACTATCCCTATAATTACAGTGATTAGGAAAATAACACAGTGGATCAACCACATAATTAGATCTAGTTCTCACAAGGTGTTAAAATAATTAATACCATTTTACAGAAGAGGATCTGTATTTATTTCTTAAACCAGTACTATTAAGCATTTAATGTCATTTCCTTATCAGATTTTATTTTTCTGATATTAAGCTGAGCTTCAATGGGGGTTGGGAGCTTTTTGCACTTTTTGTAAATATAGTTGTATCAAAATAGCTTTGTATAAAGGGAAAGTAATATTGAGAATCATAATGAACTTAATTGCTACCTAACATTTTGGTTTTTTTGGGGATTTCTCCATGGGGAAATTTCACTCCATTTCCACTCTGAGGAAGCTGCAGTTATTACCAGTTGCAGGTTGTTCCAATGCCTCTCAAGAGCAGGTGAAACCATTTCCTCTCTTCACTGAGACTGTGTGCTAACACCTCGGGACAGTGCTCGAATGCAAGTGCTGAACCCAAATCGCTTTTTAGTTTAGTTTAGTTTAGTTTATTTTACGAATACAGCATGGAACAGGCTCTTCGGCCCACCGAGTCCGCGCCGATTCCCGTACACTAGCACTTTGGACAATTTACGAGTGATCAAAGCCATTTAACCTACACGCGCGTACGACTTACAACATTGGATTGTGTGAGTAAACCGGAGCACCCGGAGAAAACCCACAAGGTCATGGGGAGAACGTACAAACTCAGACATCACCCGTAGTCAATAGTATAGTCTCTGGCGTTGTAAGGTAGCAACTCTACCGCTGCGCCACTGTGCCACCCTGGTGAAATGAAGTCCCTTGATAGCCTGGACACACAAGGAACTACAAATGCCTGGAAGCTTGACTATACACAGAGTACTGGAGTAATTCAATGGGACAGGCAATATCTCTGGAGGACATGGATAAGTGACATCTGAAGGAAGGGTCCCAAACCAAAACATCACCTTTAATTTAGTTCAGTTTAGAGATACAGCATGGAAGCAGGACCTTCGGCCCACCGAGTCTGTGCTGCACACCAACAGTATCCTGCACACTAGGCACAATTTACATTTTTTACCAAAGCCAATTGACCTACAAACCTGTACTTCTTTGGAATGTGGGAGGAAACCCGGGGGGCTGGAGAAAACCCACGCGGTCACGTGCAAACTCTGTACAGACAGCACCTGTGGTCAGGATTGATCCTGGGTCTCTGCGCTGCAAGGCAGCAACTCTACCATTGCACCACCTTGCCGCCCTATGTGACACTGTGGATTCATCCCTCCAGTTTGTCCCTGGCATCTTCATGCATGACAATGTAGGTGGTCATGAAATCTCCAAACTCAGTATAGACAGTACCCGTGGTCAGGACCAAACCCTGCATCTCTGGTGTTGTGAAGAAGCAATGCTACCTCTGCATCACCGTCTCACCTTAGATCTTTAAACACAATTGAAATGATCTTCACAGACTCATGAGATAATGTTGGTTTGCATAATATTATTGATACATCCAGCCTTGGACAGGCGTGTTGGAAGAAGTGTATAATGGTGGCAGGCCAGTTACTTCTTGGTTTTCATTGTTACTCCAAATTAACGTTTGTCACTGAATAAGATTTTCCTTGTTCATAATTTCCCAAATTCCTAAATTCAAGGAGCAGAATTAGGCCATTCGGCCCATTATCTACTCCACCATTTAATCACGAGTCAGCTATCTTTCTCTCTCAACCCCATTCTCCTGCCTTCTCCCCATAACCCCTGAACCCATACTAATCAAGAAACTATCTCTGCCTTCAAAATATCCATTGACCTGGCCTCCCAAAATATCCAGTGACTTGGTCTGTGGCAATGAATTCCACAGATTCACTTGACTAAAGAAATTCCTCCTCATCTCCATTCTTAAGGTACATCCTTTTATTCTGAGGCTGTGCCCTCTGGTCCTAGACTCTCCCACTAATGGAAACATCCTCTTCAGATCCTCTCTGTCCAGGCCTTTTATCTTCCTGTTTATCTTCTTACGTCTATAATGATTTAGGTCGGGGTAAGATGTTCAAAAGAGCTTTGAGGAAGAATCACTTCATCCAGAGGGTGGTGGGAATCTAGAACACCAGCTGAGGGGATGGTGGATGCCGAGACTCTGACAAGACTCTGAGCAACTCTACCGCTGCGTCCCCAGGTCACAAGGGCGGCACGGTGGCACAGTGGTAGAGTTGCTGCCTTACAGCGCCTGCAGAGTCGGAGACCCGGATTCGATCCTGACTATGGCAGCTGCCTGTACAGAGTTTGTACGTTCTCCCCTTGACTGCGTGGGTTTTCTCCGTGATGTTCAGGACCCTCCCACACTCCAAAGACGTACGTGTACAGGTTTGTAGGTTAATTGCTTGGTAGAAATGTAAATCGTCCCTTGTGTGTGTAGGGTAGTGTTAATGTGCAGGGATTGCTGGTCGGCGCGGACCCGGTGGGCCGAAGGGCCTGTTTCTATGTTGTATAACTAAACTAAACTAAAATTCATACGTACCTATACGAGCACTTGTATCACTAAGGCTTGAGAAGGCTATAGAGCAAATGCTGTTAAATAGGATTAGTCCAGCTAATGTGTAAGAAAGAACTGCAGATGCTGGATAAAATCGAATGTAGACACAAAATGCTGGAATAACTCAGCGGGTGAGAATCATAGATGCTGCCTCACCCGCTGAGTTACTCCAGCATTTTGTGTCTACCTTAGTCCAACTAATGTCCGGCAGTGGCAAGAAGGGCCGAAGAGCCTTTTTCTGTGCTCTCCTATTTCCACTTCCCCATCACGGTCGGCAGGGTGGAGCAGCAGTAAAGTTGCTGCCTTACAGCGCCAGAGATACGCGCCCGATCCTGGGTGCTGTCTGTACGGAGTTTTTACCCGCACCCCCTGACCTGCGTGGGTTTTCTCCGTGTGCCCTGGTTTCCTCCCACACTCCAAAGACGTACAGGTTATGGGTTTGTAAGTTAATTGGCTTCTTTAAAATTGTAAATTGTACCTCATGTGCGTAGGATATTGTTAGTGTACGGGCATCGCTGGTTGGCACGAACACATTGAGACGAAGGGCCTGTTTCCCACACTGTATCTCCAAAATTAAAAAACCAATAAACGAAACTAAATCACATCACGTTCTTGTCGCCAAAACTTTTACTGCACTGAACAATCCTCCTCAGGTGGTCTTGACTAGTCTTTGAGTTTGGACTCTAACCTCCTTCAACCCGAAGAAGGCCCCTACTCAAAACGCCACCTATCCATGTTTTCCAGAGATGCTGCCTGAGCCGCTGACTCCAAATTCGTGACTCCAGCACTTTGTGTCATTTTGTGTAAATCAGCATCTGCAGTTTCTAGTTTCTACTCCTTCAGTCCCCTCCCTTACCTCTGCATGCATCCTCCTACAGGGCAAACAGACAGCATCTCACACTTGCCTAAAGTTTTGCGTGTTTATGTTTAGAGATACAATGCAGAAACAGGCCCTTCGGCCCACCGACTCCACGCCGACCAGCAATCCCCGTACACTAGCACTATCCCACACACTAGGGACAATTTTACAATTTTGCCGAAGCAAATTAACCTACAAACCTGCATGTCTTTGGAATGTGGGAGGAAACCGGAGCACCCAGAGAAAACCCACATGGTCACAGGGAGAAAGTACAAACTCCGTACAGACAGCACCCGTAGTCAGGATTGAACCTGGGTCTCTGACGCTGTTATGCCTAAGTTACACCTAAGGTACTGGAAGAGAGAAGGTGGGAGACAGTGAGAACGGGAGGGAAGCATGGAATGCCAACGTCCCCGGGTGTTGTACCTCTTGTGAACAGGTTCACCCACTTAGAAGCTGTCGGGACAGAAGAGGTGTTTACACTGGGCGGCAGACTGGCTTGCGATGCGAATAGGGCTGTTGAGCCAAAACCAAAAAGGCCTAAGGCAGGCAACGCCATTGTAGTGGGCGACTCCATTGTGAGAGGTACGGACAGGGGTTTCTGCGGCAACAGACGGGATGCGAGGATGGTGTGCTGCCTTCCTGGTGCCAGGATCCAGGATGTCACGGACAGAGTGCAGAAAATCCTCAAGGGCGAAGGTGAACATCCGGAAGTGGTAGTGCATGTCGGCACAAACGATGTCGGAAAGAAGGGGATGAATATTCTGCAGCGTGACTTTAGAGAGCTCGGAAAAATGCTGAAAAGCAGGACCTCCAGGGTTGTTATCTCCGGTTTGCTTCCAGTTCCTCGTGCTGGCGAGAGCAGGAACAGGGAGATACGGGACCTGAACGTGTGGCTGAGGAACTGGTGCACGGGGCAGGGATTTAGATTCTTAGATCACTGGGATCTGTTTTGGGGTAAGGGGGAACTGTACAAAAGGGATGGATTGCATCTTAACAGGTGTGGGACCAGCATTCTGGCAGGCAGGTTTGCCACTGCTACACGGGTGGTTTTAAACTGAATAAGGGGGGTGGGGTGTTGAATGGGATAGTGGAGGATGGAGTTAAAGGGAAAGGGTTTCTTAAATGTGTGAGCGTAGAGACAGAGGGGTGTAAAATGAGGGTAGAAGCAATAGGTAGCAAGGTGAAAAGTAAAAGTGGCAGGCAGACAAAACCAGGGCAAAAATCAAAAAGGGCCACTTTTCAACATAATTGTATAAGGGGTAAGAGTGTTGTAAAAACAAGCCTGAAGGCTTTGTGTCTCAATGCAAGGAGCATTCGTAATAAGGTGGATGAGTTGAATGTGCAGATAGCTATTAATGAGTATGATATAGTTGGGATCACGGAGACATGGCTCCAGGGTGACCAAGGCTGGGAGCTGAACATCCAGGGATATTCAATATTCAGGAGGGATAGAGAGAAAGGAAAAGGAGGTGGGGTAGCGTTGCTGATTAGAGAGGAGATTAACGCAATGGAAAGGAAGGACATTAGTTTGGAGGATGTGGAATCGGTATGGGTAGAGCTGCGAAACACTAGGGGGCAGAAAACGCTGGTGGGTGTTGTGTACAGGTCACCTAACAGTAGTAGTGAAGTTGGAGATGGTATCAAACAGGAAATTAGAAATGCGTGCGACAAAGGCAAAACAGTTATAATGGGTGACTTCAATCTACATATAGATTGGGTGAATCAAATTGGCAGGGGTGCTGAGGAAGAGGATTTCTTGGAATGTATGCGGGATAGTTATCTAAATCAACATGTAGAGGAACCAACGAGAGAGCAGGCTATTTTAGACTGGGTATTGAGTAATGAGGAAGGGTTAGTTAGCAGTCTTGTTGTACGTGCCCCCTTGGGCAAGAGTGACCATAATATGGTTGAGTTCTTCATTAGGATGGAGAGTGACATTGTTAATTCAGAAACAATGGTTCTGAACTTAAAGAAAGGTAACTTTGAGGGTATGAGACGTGAATTGGCCAAGATTGACTGGCAATTAATTCTAAAAGGGTTGACGGTGGATATGCAATGGAAGACATTTAAAGACTGCATGGATGAACTACAAAAATTGTTCATCCCAGTTTGGCAAAAGAATAAATCAGGGAAGGTAGTGCATCCGTGGATAACAAGGGAAATCAGGGATAGTATCAAAGCGAAGGATGATGCGTACAAATTAGCCAGAAAAAGCAGCATACCAGAGGACTGGGAGAAATTCAGAGACCAGCAGAGGAGGACAAAGGGCTTAATTAGGAAAGGGAAAATAGATTATGAAAGAAAACTGGCAGGGAACATAAAAACTGACTGCAAAAGTTTTTATAGATATGCGAAAAGAAAGAGATTAGTTAAAACAAATGTAGGTCCCTTGCAGTCAGAAACAGGTGAGTTGATCATGGGGAACAAGGATATGGCAGACCAATTGAATAACTACTTTGGTTCCGTCTTCACTAAGGAAGACATAAATAATCTGCCGGAAATAGCAGGGGACCGCGGGTCAAAGGAGTTGGAGGAATTGAGTGAAATCCAGGTTAGCCGGGAAGTGGTGTTGGGTAAATTGAATGGATTAAAGGCCGATAAATCCCCAGGGCCAGATAGGCTGCATCCCAGAGTACTTAAGGAAGTAGCTCCAGAAATAGTGGATGCATTAGTAATAATCTTTCAAAACTCTTTAGATTCTGGAGTAGTTCCTGAGGATTGGCGGGTAGCAAACGTAACCCCACTTTTTAAGAAGGGAGGGAGAGAGAAAACGGGGAATTACAGACCAGTTAGTCTAACATCGGTAGTGGGGAAACTACTAGAGTCAGTTATTAAAGATGGAATATCAGCACATTTGGAAAGTGGTGAAATCATTGGACAAAGTCAGCATGGATTTACAAAAGGTAAATCATGTCTGACGAATCTTATAGAATTTTTCGAGGATGTAACTAGTAGCGTGGATAGGGGAGAACCAGTGGATGTGGTGTATCTGGACTTCCAGAAGGCTTTCGACAAGGTCCCACATAAGAGATTAGTATACAAACTTAAAGCACACGGCATTGGGGGTTCAGTATTGATGTGGATAGAGAACTGGCTGTCAAACAGGAAGCAAAGAGTAGGAGTAAACGGGTCCTTTTCACAATGGCAGGCAGTGACTAGTGGGGTACCGCAAGGCTCAGTGCTGGGACCCCAGCTATTTACAATATATATTAATGATCTGGATGAGGGAATTGAAGGCAATATCTCTAAGTTTGCGGATGACACTAAGCTGGGGGGCAGTGTTAGCTGTGAGGAGGATGCTAGGAGACTGCAAGGTGACTTAGATAGGCTGGGTGAGTGGGCAAATGTTTGGCAGATGCAGTATAATGTGGATAAATGTGAGGTTATCCATTTTGGTGGCAAAAACAAGAAAGCAGACTATTATCTAAATGGTGGCCGACTAGGAAAAGGGGAGATGCAGCGAGACCTGGGTGTCATGGTACACCAGTCATTGAAAGTAGGCATGCAGGTACAGCAGGCAGTGAAGAAAGCGAATGGTATGTTAGCTTTCATAGCAAAAGGATTTGAGTATAGGAGCAGGGAGGTTCTACTGCAGTTGTACAGGGTCTTGGTGAGACCACACCTGGAGTATTGCGTACAGTTTTGGTCTCCAAATCTGAGGAAGGACATTATTGCCATAGAGGGAGTGCAGAGAAGGTTCACCAGACTGATTCCTGGGATGTCAGGACTGTCTTATGAAGAAAGATTGGATAGACTTGGTTTATACTCTCTAGAATTTAGGAGATTGAGAGGGGATCTTATAGAAACTTACAAAATTCTTAAGGGGTTGGACAGGCTAGATGCAGGAAGATTGCTCCCGATGTTGGGGAAGTCCAGGACAAGGGGTCACAGCTTAAGGATAAGGGGGAAATCCTTTAAAACCGAGATGAGAAGAACTTTTTTCACACAGAGAGTGGTGAATCTCTGGAACTCTCTGCCACAGAGGGTAGTCGAGGCCAGTTAATTGGCTATATTTAAGAGGGAGTTAGATGTGGCCCTTGTGGCTAAGGGGATCAGAGGGTATGGAGAGAAGGCAGGTACGGGATACTGAGTTGGATGATCAGCCATGATCATATTGAATGGCGGTGCAGGCTCGAAGGGCCGAATGGCCTACTCCTGCACCTAATTTCTATGTTTCTATGTTTCTATGCCCCTGTCCCACTTAGGAAACCTGAACGGAAACCTCTGGAGACTTTGTGCCCCACCCAAGGTTTCCGTGCGATTCCCGGAGGTTCCCGGAGGTTTTTGTCAGCCTCCCTACCTGCTTCCACTACCTGTAACCTCCGGCAACCACCTGCAACCTCTGGGAACCGCACGGAAACCTTGGGTGGGGCACAAAGTCTCCAGAGGTTTCCGTTCAGGTTTCCTAAGTGGGACAGGGGCATAAGGCAGCAACTGTACCGCATCTAACCTGCTCTTGAATCTCGCAAGTCCCCAATATCCCACTCTCCAGATCCCCATCCCACACCCTCTCTCCAGCTTGAAATATCTCCTCAAAATCAAGCTTTTACGACTACACTTTCAACCTTTATTTTGGGCATCTCCCACTTGCAGATTAGGATCTGTTTCCTATCTGGCGAGGTACCTTTAGACATTGTTTTAACATCCAAGATAATCGGGAAAATATCAAACCGCTGTTTTTTGTTGTTGCAGTTAATGTATGTATGTCAGACTCGTTAAGTCACCACACTGTGTTGATCATTGCTTTCTTAATAGTCGCGGCTTTAAACAATGTAACGCACAGAAGAGGCCACTGCAAAGAATTGAAAGCGGTATGTCTTGCTTATCTTTTATTTTTACTGTAAAACCTTCAACTTTCATGGAATTGCATTTCCTAGTTAAAATATCCAGGGATTTATGTAACTATAATGTTTGGTAAAGAAACTGTAATACTGAGACTTTATAAGGCGCTGGTCAGACCGCTTTTGGAGTATTGCGAGCAGTTTTGGGCCCCATATCTGAGGAAGGATGTGCTGGCATTGGAGAGGGTCTGGAGGAGGTTTACAAGAATGATCTCACAGATGATTGGGTTAACATATGATGAGCATTTGTTGGCACTGGGCCTGTACTCACTGGAATTTAGAAGAATGCGGGGGATCTCATTGAAATGTACCGAATAGTGGCAGGCTTGGATAGAGTGAATGTTGAGAGGATGTTTTCACCAGTGGGAGAGTCTAGGACCAGAGGTCATAGCCTAAGAATAAAAAGACGACTCACCAATAGAAAGGAACCTGTGGAATTTGCTGCCACAGATGGCTGTGGAGGCCAAGTCAATGGATATTTTTAAGGCAGACATAGAAAGATTCTTGATTAGTGCGTGTGTCAGGGGTTATGGGGAGAAGGCAGGAGAATGGAGTTGAGAAGGAAAGATAGAACAGCCATGACTGAATGGCAGAGTCAACGGTGGGCCAAATGGCCTAATTCTGCTCCTAGAACTTATGAACTTATGAACTATCTTAAACTACGAAGAATGTCTAATAACTTTTGCACAGGTGCACATACATCATTTCCTCTGATCAAAGTGATCAAGGTAACAGAAAGGATACAGTGAGAATTTCCCTGAGACCACTCACCGCGAGAAAAGGTGCGTTTATATATATACTAGACCAAGGGGGACCCGTTGGGTCCCGTCCCCTCAACGCGCGGTTGCGGTGGGGGAGGGGGGGGGGCTGCAGTGACAACTTCCTAGAGAGGGAATGGGTGCAGAGAGGGAGGGGGGGGCAGAGAGGAAGGGGGGGCAGAGAGGAAGGGGGGCAGAGAGGAAGGGGGGGGCAGAGGGGCGAGGGGACACAGAGGGAGGGGGTAGAGGCAGCACCTACCCAGGTCATAGAGCAGCAGCCTCCCCACAAGGAGCCGGGCCAGAGCGAGGCTGCGGGTGGGCGTGTACCCGAGCAAGGCCCCTCTCCTCCCCCTCCTCTCCTCCCACTCCTCTCCTCCCCCTCGACTCCCCCCCTCTA
This sequence comes from Amblyraja radiata, assembly GCF_010909765.2. Taxonomy (NCBI): domain Eukaryota; kingdom Metazoa; phylum Chordata; class Chondrichthyes; order Rajiformes; family Rajidae; genus Amblyraja; species Amblyraja radiata. Next base: position 20,262,714 of record NC_045960.1, on the reverse strand, counting down.
CCCCCTCCCCCCCTCCTCCACCCTCTCCTCCCCCTCTCCTCCCCCCCTCCCTCCAATCCCCCCTCCCTCTCTCGCTTTCTCTGCCCCAGGGAGGGGGTAGAGAGGGAAGGGGAGGGGGTAGAGGCAGCACCTACCCAGGTTGTAGAGCAGCAGACTCCCCACCAGGCGCCGGGCCCGAGCGAGGCTGCGGCCGGCGTGGACCCGAGCGAGGCCCGGAGCGATCTGATGACGGTCAAAAGTAGCGGAGGGCCGACCGATCGTGGCTTCCGCGAGGGGAAGCCCACCAACCCACATGACAGACGATCGGGCGGGGGAGGCGGAGAGGAGGTCGTCCCCCGTGACGGTCAGGTGTGATTGGGTTCACCAGCGAGGAAAAGGCGTCACGATTTCCCGAGTCCCTGCGATCGACGGAGGAATCGCAGGTCTCCATAGACGGCCTCTCCCAGAGGGAGTAATGTCCGCCACAATCAACTTCCCATCGTGCTGTCCCGCACCCTCACCCGCGCCCTCGCGGAGATAACGGCCACCGCCGCAATGTTCTAGAACTTCAAGGAGCCCCAGCGGAGCTCGCAGCATGATCTGAGCAGCAGTTTAAAAACGCTAAGTGATGAATTTAAAGAAGTGAAAGTTAAGAAGCCAAGAAGTACAGAAGACAGAACAGGTGTGATGTCACTCACAGCGCGAGCAGAGGCAGGCAGTCAGATCCATTGTGACGTCATCAGTGAGACTATCTTGTTTATTTACCTAATTATTTGAAATTTTTGAACATTTTCATAAATAACTCAGGAAATAATGCATCAATTTCAGATGAGGCGATTTATCACATCATGGCGTATATCTCTATTGGAATATGTAAAAATTTTACCGTTAGCGTGTTGTGTTTTCAAGGAGATGTGAATCACAGACAAACAAACACACAAATAAATACATCCACATCCAAGATCAGAGTATTATTATTATAGATATATATATATATTCCACTTAGGCTGCATAAAATCCATTAGTATGAATATCGATTTCTCTAATTTCTAGTAACACTTACATTTCCTCTCTCTCCATCCTTCCCCGTCCCTAGTTGTTCTCCTATTTTCACTGTTCTTATCCCTTCACTATTACCTCTTCCACAGCCAACAATGGACCATTGTGGGCTCCTTGGCCATCAGTGCCGGCACTAATATATTCTGTACCTTTTCATACCTTTAGTTTCTCTCTCCGCTGACACTCAGTGTGAAGAAGGGTCTCGACCCAAAACATCACCTATTCATTTTCTCCAGAGATGCTGCCTGACCCGCTGAGTTACTCCAGCATTTTATGTCTATCTTCCATCTAGACTAATCCCATTTACCAGCACTTGGTTCATATTGCTTGTCTGGATTCTTTAGTTCAGTTTAGTTTATTATTGTCACGTGTACCGAAAAGCTTTTTGTTGCGTGCTACCCAGTCAGTGGAAAGACAATACATGATTACAATCAAGCCACCCGCAGTGTACTGATACGGGATCAAGGGAATAATGTTTAGTGCAAGATAAAGTGCAGTCAAATTCGATTAAAGATAGTCTGAGGGCATCCAATGACGTAGATGGGAGATCAGAACACTCGCTAGTTGTTGGTAGGATGGTTCCATTGTCTGATAACGGCTGGGAAGAAACTGTCCCTGAATCTGGAGGTGTGCGTTTTCACACTACTGCAACTCTTGCCCGATGGGAGAGGGGAGATGAGGGAGTGGCTGGGGTGCGACTCATGCTTGAGTATGTTGCTGGCCTTGCCGAGGCAAGGCGTGGTATAAATGGAGTCAATGGAAGGGAGGTCGGTTTGTGTGATGGTCTGCTCTGCATCCACAACACTGTACAATTTATTTTGGTCTTGGATGGAGTTGTTCCCAAACCATGCTGTGATGTATCCGATAAAATGCGTGAGAGTCTTCCCACCTTCATCACCCCGTACGTTCCAAATTCCGATCACTTGATACAAAAGATACCAAGTGCCGGAGCAACTCAGCTGGTCAGGCAACATCTCTGGGGATCATGAATAGTTGATGATTCGGGTTGGAGCCTTTGTACTCGGGTTCAGGGAATGCCACAGTTCTGAGATATAAAGGGATTGAATTTAAGCCTTCATGTCAGACATAGAGTGGAAACAAAGAACTGTATATGTCTGGAGAAGGGTTATCGATCTGAAAGAGGTGGGGGCAGAGAAAAGCCTGGAAAGTCTGAAGAATTGACCCGAAATGTCTTTTATCCATATTCTGCAGAGCTGCTGCCTGACCCGCTGTTACTCTCTGTATCCTTATGTCCAACATAGACCTGATATGACACCCCACCCATCCATGGTCTCCAGAGATGCTGTCTGACCAGCTAAGCTACTTCAGCACTTTGTGTCCTTTTGTCTAACATAGACTGGTGCCCAAGCAGGGAAATGGCTGAGGCTTTCCAGAGATGAAGACAAGTCAGCAACTGCTAGGAAGGAGGAAATAGTGAGCAGAGTATAAGCTGGAAACGTCACCCAGCCTTGCCTGGGCGTATGAGAGGGCTGAGGACAGATGAAAGCAGCTTCTGGGACACTCACACACTTGGATTGCGATTTGCAATGTGGATTTCCACGACAGGGTTAGGTCTATGCGTGCCTGTTAGGATGGCTGGCACACTTCAGCTACAGGGCTGCCAGAACAGTGTCAGAAGACAGAGCTGGCAACTCTCCAAAGCTGCGGCATGGCCATACCCCTCGATTGCCGGCTTCATTCGGCTCATCCAATCTCTCGTGAGACTCTAGTGAGCCAAGCAGACTGACCATCTCGCTGGCATCTCCGGAGTGTGAGGGATTATTGATGTCGGAGTAACTGATCTGTGGATGCGCGGAATCACATGCACTAAAAACCAGCAACCAGAGAAGTTACATAGAAACATAGAAAGCAGGTGAAGGGGTAGGCCATTCGGCCCTTCAAGCCAGCACCTCCATTCAATATGATCATGGCTGATCATTCTAAATCAGTGCCCCCGTTCCTGCTTTCTCCCCATAAGCCGTTGAATATGTTAACCCTAAGATCTAAATCTAACTCTCTTGAAAACACCCAGTGAATTGGCCTCCACTGCCTTCTGTGGCAGAGAATTCCACAGATTCACAACTCTCTGGGTGAAGAAGTTTTTCCTCATCTCAGTCCTAAATTGCCTGCCCCTTAAGGGGCTGTCCCACTGTTCAAGCTAATTCAAGCGCTCTCCCGAGTTTCCCCTGATTCGAACTCGGAGAATTGCGGTAATGGCCGCTCGTAGGTACTCGGGGCTCTCGTGGACATTTTTCAACATTTTGAAAAATCTACACGAGTCTTCACGAGCTTACCCCGTTTCCCGAGTACCTGCCGTTAGCTTTACGAGCCGCTAAGAGACGTTCTGAGTTGCGACGTACCCGCTACGTACATTCTACGTGCTTACCACGAGTTTGATTTTTTTTTAAACTCGGGAGAGATCTTGAATTGGCTCGTACAATGGGACAGCCCTTTTATTCTTAAACTGTATTCTTATTCTTAAACTGGTTCTGTCATGACCAGTTGGCATGAATCATTCATTTTAAGCCTATCCGTGCTGACGTGGAAGGTTTGGATTGATATCTGCTGTGCAGTCTAGGCTCTCTGTTGCAATAATAACAGGCTGATGACTTAAGCAGCCCCCACAATGAACGCAAGTAGAGACTGGGGCCATGCTGCAATTAGTCACTGACTTACTGAAACAAAGATCCAAATGTCTGATTTACTGCATAGCCAGTCAATGGTTTCCAAAATTAATAATGCATCATTGAATTGGCCTCCACAGCCGTCTGTGGTAATGAATTCCACAGATTCACCGCCCTCTGGCTAAGGAAATTCCTCCTCATCTCTTTTCTAACGGTATGTCCTTTTATTCTGAGTCTGTGCCCTCTGGTCCTAGACTCTCCCACTAGGGGAAACATCTGCTCCACATCCACTCTATCCAGGCCTGCACTACTCAAGAACTCCTCTCCCTGCTCATTTAATAGAGACTTTAATCAATTTAAGCAGTGGGGTGGCACGGTGGCACAGAGAGCAAGAGCCTTACAGTGCTTTACAGAGCCAGAGACCCGGGTTCAATCCTGACCACGGGTGCCATCTGTACTGAGTTTGTACGTTCTCCCTGTGATCACGTGGGTTTTCTCTGGGTGCTCCGGTTTCCTCCCACATTCCAAAGTTGTACCGGTTTTCAGGTTAATTGCCTTTGGTAAAAAATTGTAAATTATCCCTGGTGTGTGTAGGATAGTGATAGCGTACTGGCAATCGCTGGTCGGTGAGGAGATTGTGGACCGAGGGGCCTGTTTCCACGCTATATCTCCAAAGTAAAGTAAACACGCTGAATAATGAGTGTAGCACTATCACTTAAACGTGCTAACATCACTCTTGCGCAAGAGGTTAGCCGACTGCAACATGCATTATGTATTAGTCAAAGTACCAGAGATGCCACATCAGAACCAATCTATCACCTCCTCCTCAAACACTTTACCCCTTTAGTTTAGATTTTAATTTAGTTTAGTTTAGAGATACAGCGTGGAAACAGGACCTTCGCCCCACCGTGTCCACGCCGACCAGTGGTCACCCCATACGCTAACACTATCCTACACACTAGGGACAAGTTACAATTTTACTGAAGCCAATTAACCCACAAACCTGTACGTGTTTGGAGTGTGGGAGGAAATTGGAGCACCCGGGGAAAACCCACGCAGGTCACGGGGAGAACGTACAAACTCCGTACAGACAGCACCCGTAGTCAGGTTCGAACCTGGGATAGCCACAATGGACAGGCAGCATCTCTGGGTAGAAGGAATGGGTGACGTTTTGGATCGAGACCCGTCTTCAGACTCAGGTCTCTGGTGCTGTGAGGCAGTAACTCTACAGTATCTCTGCGTCAACGTGCCGCCTTTAGGTTAAACTAGCTTTATGACATCAGACTTTAATTATCCAGCCCCATTCTTATTCCCCTCGTGGCCTTTCATTATGGAGCAGATTTACTCGCTTATGATCATTAATATTCTCTCTTTGCTATTTGTTTAAATACACCCATTGAGGGGCTTTGATTTGATTCCTTTCTCTGCTCCCATGATAGAGACTGTAATCCATTTAAGCGGGCCAATAATTAAGTTAAAATTGCTTTTCCAGGTATTTATCTGAACATATTCAAAAGTGTGTTCAAAGTATTGCAAAGAGCCTCTTCTGACTGCATGTCAACAATTCACTGTCTGCCTGAATGACCCAGAGTGGGGGGGGGAGGGGGAGAGACCTTTGCGAACTACTTTGAACCTTTATTGGCGCACTGTCTGTGGTGACTGCGTGCATAGTTTGTGTACAGTACACTAGACTAATAATTTCACTGTGACATGTCACATGTGATAATAAAGTATCAAACAATCTAATAATTAATCAATCAATTGATTAATCGATCATTTAATCCTTATACTCTGGCACCTTTCACCTCTTTCCAATTTCACTACACTCTGACTGAAGACATTTCTCCTCATCTTTCTAAAGAGCTTTTATTCTGAGGCTATGCCCTCTGGTCCCACTGGTGGAAACACCCTCTACACAGTTAAACCCAATTAATCTCCATTGATAAAACCCAATCCCAACCCCCATGGCTGATCTATCTTTCCCTCTCAACCCCATTCTTCTGCCTTCCCCCCATGACCCCTGACACCCGTACTCATTAGGAATCTGTCATTCTCTGCTTTAAAAATATCCATTGACTTGGCCTCCACAGCCGTCAGTGGCAATGAATTCCACAGATTCACCACCTTGCGCTGAAGGTTGTTCTTTACCTTCTATTGACAAACATCTACACTATTTACCTACATCATGCATAGCTTCATCAATGTCCACTCTGTGTTTGACATATCCTGGCCTTTAGTTTGTCTCCGGGTGGTAAGAGTTGTTAGAACACAAGAACGATCTGAAGAAGGTGTCCAACCTGAAACGTCACCTATCCATGTCTTCCACAGATGCTGCCTGACCCACTGAGTAACTCCAGCATTTTGTGTTTCTTTTTGTAAAACTGCAGTTACTTGTGTTATCATAAGTGAAGGCGCAGGCTCCTTGTTGGAGGGAATTGTATGTTTAACCTGGACCATGAATCTGTTTTCATGTGAGCTACAGTTGCCCTCTTCAGTCCGGGACTGATACAAGGAGAGCATCTCGTAGAGCAGTGGTGAGTTTCTCAAACAAGTCAGTTTATTCAAAGGCCTTCAAGATGTGCATTGCGAAACACTGAGAGAACCCTAAGTGTTCAATGATTCATGACACCTACAGGCTTTCTATACACTCTCAACACAATAGTTACGTGCGGATTTTATATATCTGAAATAATTCACCAGTTATCAGCGTTTCTTTTTTTTTTAGTTTTTAGAGATACTGCGCAGAAACAGGCCATTCAGCCCACCGAGTCTGTGCCGACCAGCGATCCCTGCACATTAACATCATCCTACACACACTAGGGACAATTTACACATACACCAAGCCAATTAACCTACATATCTGTATGTCTTTGGAGTGTGGGAGGAAACCGATGATCTCGGAGAAAACCCCCGCAGTCACAGGGAGAACGTACAAACTCCGTACAGACAGCACCCGTAGTTTGGATCAAACCCGGGTCTCCGACGCTGCAAGGGCTGTAAGGCAGCAACTCTACTGCTGCACCACCGTGCTGCCCTGTTTCTCTGTGGTCTTTCATCTTTGGTTGTAGCCAGAGTTGTCTTTAACCTTCCGTTCCATGTTATTTAGAAAACCAATCTCCCATTTATCTGACAAATAGGTGCTATAGATCAGTTTCATTGTAGTCAGCCGGGTTTGCAACCTCCTATGTTGATCGTTGCTCCAGCTAGCTTTGTGGATCTAAACACTTCCTAAATCGACGTACCTGTTGCCTATCCTAACATGACCTTTGAGTTCTCTTCATTATGTTGGCCGATTTTCCCATCATGCTTCCTCAGTAAATCTAACCCTCTTGGGTTAGATTTAGACTAGATTTTAGAGATACAGCATGGAAACAGGCCCTTCAGCCCATCATATCCATGCCGACCAATATGCCTCATGTTCATATTTCAACTGAGTATGTCTACAAAGTTTTGTCCCATTCCATAGATCTTAATCCAGAAACCATTTTTGTACAATGGAACTGCAGATACTGGTTTACAAAAAAGTGCCACAGAGCCACAGTGAAGAATGATAGGTGGATACAGGTGAGAGGGGGGGGGGGGGGGGGGCGATTGGCAGATGGGTGGAGTAAGCGAGAAAGGTTAGAGGTGAAAAGGAGACAAAAGGGATACGTTTTAGGGATAAGTAAATATGGGATAAGTTTTAGGAATAAGTAAAACCAGAGGGCTAAAGGTGTGAGGGGAAAGGAGGAGAGGGAAGAGGGGAAGGATAGTGGGAGTATTCTTCTTCTTGTGACCAAAGGAATAGTTAGATCTCAAGCCGGGTGTTGAGCAGCCAGGTTGTTGACTCTGCATCAATGTCTGCCAGGCCCTGAGCTCCATTTGGTGGGTGGTAGAGCGGGCACTCAGAGATGACATGGTTGGCTGTCTGTTGTTCTGCTCCGCATTCACAGGCTGGGCTCTGGTGGAGTCTCCATGTCCACATGCTGGCATTGAAACGCCCAACTACAGTACCAAGTCTGTTGAGCTTCACCCATGCTCCTCTGGGGAGGTCAGACCCTGGACAGCTTCTATTTGGTGAAGAGATGTAGCTGTGTAATGGAGATGAGGTTGCCTTCCACTCCTGTGACCACTTGGTGGCTATCCAGTGTGGCTTTTGTCTCAGTTGGCTGGATGGATGCTAGGAGTTGTTTTCCATGTGGAGCAAAGGGGTGATGGGACTTCAGTCGGGGTGGCCTCTGCTCTCTGCTGATAGCCTGATGGAGGAAGTGATCTGGGTCCATGGCATGACGAGATAGTGCCAGAGTTGCTGCTTGCCTTCGGATCCCTGCAGGTGGAATGCCTGCAAGTATAGGGAGCTGCTCGACTGGAGTAGGTTGAAGGCACCCAGTGATGGTTCGCAAGGTGCTGTTCAAGATCGTGTCTACCAGGCTAGTATGTCTACTTCAACTCCATACGGGTGCGACGTACTCAGCTGGAGCATACACAAGAGCTAAGGCAGAGGTGCGAAGAGTTGATGGACTGGCTCCCCAACTTGTTCCTGCCAGGCGTCGGATGAGGCCGCTACGTGCCATGACCTTGTTGCGGAGACCAGCCAGGTGTTGATGAAATGTAAGCGACCTGTCCAGCTTTACGCCGAGGTAAGTGGGTGTTTGTTGGAAGTCCAAGCTCCTGTTGTTAACGAAGACAGCTAGCTCTCGCTAGCTTCCTTGTTGTTTAGATGGAATGCTGTTGACACTGTTTTTTCTTAACTCAGCTTTAGATGCCACTGTTGTAGGTATACGGCCTGAGTCCCCATGTCTTGATTCAAGGAGCTTTCGATTGTCTTCCACTCTTTGTGTCTCATCAGGATGGCTAGATCGTCAGCATACCCATATTTTCCATGTATAGTGGGAGTCATGGGAGTGCACTGGGTGGAGGGGAGCACTGGAAAGAGAAGAGGCTGGGGGAGGGTATTAATTAAAGTTGGAGAATTCAACATTCACACTGTTGAATTGTAAGTTCCCAAAGTGTATTATGAGTTGCTGTTAGACGTTTAGTCTTTAGAGATACAGTGAGTAAACAGGCTCCTTGGCCCACCGAGTCCGCACCAACCAGCAATCACCCCATTCACCAGCGTTATCCTACACACTGGGGACAATTTAACATTTACTGAAGCCCATTAACCTACAAACCTGTACACCCTTGGGAGGAAACCGGACCACCCGGAGAAAACCCACGCGGTCACAGGGAGAACATACAAACTCCGCACAGACAGCACCCGTGGTCAGGATGGAACCCGGGTCTCTGGCGCTGTACGGCAACAACTCTACCGCTTCATCACTGTGCCTCCCATTTTTTTAGAAAAGACCTCCAAAGACGTATAGTTTTGTAGATTAATTGGCTTAGGTAAAAATTAAAAGTTGTCCCTAGTATGTGTAGGATAGTGTTAGAGTGCGGGAATCGCTGGTTGGCCTGGACTCGGTGGGCCGAAGGGCCTGTTTCCACGCAGTATCTCTAAACTAAACTAAACAAAACAAATATGGGACTGAAGACTGGGCCCTCAGTGGCTTGAGACATTGATCCGTTTGGATAGCTTCCAGGCTTTGTCCAGCTCCATTTCTCTCATTTCCAGCTTTCTATCACTTCAACCACCCTCCAATCTGGGTTTCAACCCCAAAAAGTCACCTATCCATTCCCTCCACGGTTTAGTTTAGTTTAGAGATACAGCGTGGAAACAGGCCCTTTGGCCCACCGAGTCCACTCCAACCAGCGATCTCTGCACAGTTACACCATCGTACACACAACTGGGGACAATTTACACTGAGACCAAGCCAATTAACCTTCACACCTGTACGTCTTTGGAGTGTGGGAGGAAGCCAAGACCTCGGAGAAAACCCAACCAGATCACGGGGAGAATGCACAAACTCCGTACAGACAGCACCCGTAGTCAGGGTTGAATCTGGGTCTCTGGCGCTGTGAGGCAGCAACTCTACCGCTGCACCACTGTGCCGCCTAGTGCTGTTGCACAGATGCTGTCTGACCCGCTGAGTTACTCAGGCACTTTGTGTTTTAGTAATGAAGATATGGAAATACATAACCTCAGAATTTCCAATATTTTAAATAGCCGAGATGTGTATAAATGAATGGAAAAACACAGATCTTTTTTTGTTGTTGGCCTTTTTAACCAAATTAAAATTAAATCAAATTAATCACTATTGGTAGTGAATTTGAAGAAAAAAATCGTTTGGGAAAAATTATTGGCGCGGACTCCAAGGAGGTAGAATGATAGATGACGACAACGGTAATGATGATCCGATATTTACTGACATTTGGAGCACAGCACATGAGGAGTGAATGTGAAGAAGCAGTATTCAAAGCTAATTCTAGATGCATGGTTGCTGGAATCTTAAATCTCAATGTGTCATTGCTTCAGTGACAAGTCTTGATGATAGCTACTCGAGACGTTACACTTCAACCTATTTATCTTGCACAAATATTGTACTCCCCTTTCCAGGCAGCTTTAGAAAACTCAACAAGGTTCATTTATATTGATTTCTTCATTATTGAACACATTCCCTAAGTAGCAGTAAAACTGGAAGGCTAATTTTCTCTTCACTCTGTTGCTATTTATTTTCACAACAGCTCCGTGCTGTAATACTGGAGATGGAGGAAGACTGTCTAGGCTGTTGAACAGGTTCTGCTGTTGAATACTGTTGTGTTGTATGTCGAGACCACCTACCCCATCTTGATTCCATAACTTTTGCTGAACAAATTCAATCACAGTTTTGAGATTTTCACTCGGCCTCAATAAATTTCCAGATTTAATCTCCAAATTTCCACTAACGTTTGGGCAAAGCTGTCCTTCATAACACCATCCTTGAATGTCCACAGACTAATTTTAAGCTGACACACATATTTATTCAGAACCTCTTGGCTGGAGACATAGAATTCTCCATTATGTGAAGAGTATGTTGCACATTCATTGTGAAATATGACCATGCATGTTTTGTGAGAAGACTTTGCTTGTAATCTCTTATGTACATTAAAATGATCTTAATGAAGCGTTTGAGTGGATTAATAAGGGTGATAGATTTTAGATTAGATTAGATTAAATTTGTTTATTGTCATTCAGACCTTTTGGTCTGAACGAAATGTTGTTTCCCTGCAGTCATACATATAATAAAAAATGACAAAAACACACAATCAACACAAATTTAACATCCACCACAGTGAGTTCACCAAACACCTCCTCACTGTGGTGGAAGGCAAAATCTTAGTCTTAAAGTCTCTCTATAGGTAAATGGCCGGCCTAGACAAATTGGGCTGAATGGCTCCATGACTCTATGACTCTATGAAAGAAATTGCCACAGAAGGCTGTGGTAGAAAGGCAGAGATAGAAAGATTCTTGAATAGTATGGGTGCAGTGGTTATGGGGAGAAGGCAGGAGAATGGGGTTAGGAGGGAGAGATAGATCAGCCATGATTGAATGGCTGAGTAGACTTGATGGGCCGAATGGCAACATTCTGCTCCTATCACTTATGATTTAAAATGTCTATATATTTCAGAGATAAAGCATAGAAACAGGCCCCTCGGCCCATCGAGTCCGTGCCGACCAGTAATCACCCCGTACGCCAGTTCTATACACACTGGAGACATTTTTAATAGAAGCCATTTTACAAACCGGCACGTCATTGGAATGTGGCAGGAAACCAGAAGACATGAAGGTAACCGACTTGGTCACAGGAAGAATATGTAAACTCCATACAAACAGCACCCGTAGTCAGGATTGAACTTGGGTCTCTGGCGCTGTAAGGCAGCAACTCTACGCCACTGTGCTGCCCTGTGATATAAATGAAGTGTTATGGAGAAATAATAGGGGTGATAGGTTAATGGCCAGCATGGACAGGTTGGGCTGAAGGTATGCTCTATTACTCCATGAAAGAACCTAACCTAAACTTTCTATCATGTCCAGTTTTACTTGCAAAGGCTGTTGCCACAAATCACCCTCCTGCACCTCAACTCTCCCCACCTCCCCCGCACCAGGTTCCCAGGGTCTTTTTTATGTTTTCATGACCTGTTTCCACCTTTCCCACTCGGCTGGTGGGATTGGGGGGGGGGGGGGGATATGTGACAGGTTGTGGTTCAAGACCCTGGAGGCCAGGGGTCAACGCCACAACGGGTGCTGTCTACGCAGTTCGTACGTTCTCCCCATGACCTGCGTGGAATTTCTCAGAGATTTTCGGTTTCTTCCTGCACTCCCAAGACGTACAGGATTGTAGGTTCATTGGCTTGGTATGAGTGTAAATTGTCCCTAGCGTGTGTAGGATAGTGTTAGTGTGCGGGGATTACTAGTTGGTGTGGACTCGGTGGGTGCTGTACCTCTAAACTAAACAGCAATACACTCCCCAGTCCAACGGCTAGAGACATGGAAGCTGTGGGGGTGGCTCTGCCTGTCAAGGATAGGCGTAGTCAGATACAGCAGGAGATGCAACCACAGATGAAACATCCCCCTCTCTAATCAGGGCAACATCAAAGCCGCACCATCATCTCGTCTTCTCTTGCAGATCTTCCCTAGTTTTCACAAATCATTCCCTGACCCAGATTCCACCGCTCTAACACACTAAGCGCAATGTGCAGCAGCCAATTAACCGAACAACCACCACACAAGTTCAATGTGTAGGAAGGAACTACAGTTGCTGGTTTCACTGAATGCTGGAGTAACTCAGCGGGACGGGCAGCCTTTCTGGAGAGAAGGAATCGGTGATGTTTCAGGTCAAGACCCGTCTTCAGACTGAGAATCAGGGGGAAAAGAATGAGAGATAGAGAGATATATAGCACAAATGAATGAAAAGGCACGCAGAGGTAATGATGATCAAAGAAAGGTGGAATCCACAATGGTCCATTGTTGGTCGATTGTGGGCTAGGTGATGACATTGAACACATGTTCAATGGTGCTTTATGATCATGTGTGCACTACACAGTGAAATTCCTTTTGCACAGCTCACACATGCACAAGTCGTCATATTTTGGCGCCATTTACATAAAGAAAAAGTCCAAAGTCTGGTTCACATGTTGGAAGTACTGGAGCACCCCCGATCCAAGTAAACCCAGTTATTTTATCATCTATATCACAGCTGTAGAGTTGCTGCCTCACAGCGCCTGAGACCCAGAATTTGATCCTGACTACGGGTGTTGTCTATACAGAGTTTGTACGTTTTTCCTGTGACTGTGTGTGTTTCCCCTGGGTGATCCGGTTTCCTTCCACATCCCAACGATGTGCAAGTTTGTAGATTAATTAGCCTCTGTAAATGTCCCCAACAACAAAGAACCAGTGTGTGGGGTGATCGATGATCAGCATGGACTCGGTGGGCTGAATGGCCTGTTTCCATGCTGTATCCCTAAACTATTCAGACTGATTGTAGGCGGGGTGTGGGGAGGGGGGGGGGTGGGGGGGGTGGGGTGAAGAAAACTGGAAAAGTTGAGAGGCAGGGCAAAGCATAGCAGGCAATATGTGTATGCAAGCGAAGGAGGAGGGGGTCACAGACAGATTGTTGGAACAAAGGTCAGAGATAAGAACAATAGTAATGTGAGAGGTTTGAAGAGTTGTGGATTGTGAAGCCAGGGGGAAGAAAGCAGAGGGAGGGGGTGGGGGAGTGTGGTGGAGGTGGATTTTATTGCAGTGGGAGCTGCAGTGTGTTAGTACAACTTTGTACTGAAGATGGCATTGTGGTATTACAGTAGTGGCAGAAATGTGAAAATAACTCTGAAAGCATAAGTATCTGGCTCCCTTCCAGAATCCACTCTGTGGTTTTACTTATTCCACTTGCTAAAGTCATTACTGATGTCAGCTCATCTGTACATTGTTGAAAAGAGAATACTGCTTTTGCCCCTTTGCTTTTCTTTTCAAATGATCTCTTTTAGTGATGCATTGTAAAAATATCAATTTTTAGCATGAGCAGCTGACTTCAAGAAGACTGGTGGTTCAGATCTGTTGTATTTCTGTGCCAAGCTCGTTAATTCAGCATTGCAAGCATCAGAAATTCACTGGTCTACAAGCAAATCTTTTGTTTCTAAGACCATGTTGACAAATCATTATAGCTTCTGTCTTTATATGATTGCAGCCCAAGTAAATTGGCTGGGTTTTGTTTAGTTTAGACTTGAGAGATACAGAGCAGAAACAGGCCCTTCGGCCCACTGAGTCCGCGCCGACCAGCGATCACCTTGCACACTAACACTATCCTACACACGCTAGGGCCAATTTACAATTATATCAAGCCAAATAGTTGCACTAAATTGGGTGAGTTTGATGTTCCGAGATCTTTTTAAAAGTTGGAATATTTTCACAGTGTGTGCGGAACACAGTCTTTTAGTTTAGTGTAGTTTAGAGATATGTACTGCGTGGAAACAGGCCCTGCAGTCCACCGAGTCCACGCCGACCAGCGATCCCCACACATTAACACTGTTCTACACACACTAGGGACAATTTACAATTTTGCCAAAGCCAATTAATCTGCAAACTGGTACGTCTTTGGAGTATGGGAGGAAACCCAGGGAAAACCCATGCAGGTCACTGGAAGAATGTACAAACTCCGTACAGACAACACGCAGTCAGGATCAAACTCGGGTCTCTGGCGCTGTAAGGCAGCAACTTTACCATTGTGCCACCGTGCCGACCGAGTCTCTAAAGTCTAGACTAGAGCTTACCTGAAATTCATGGTTTACTGAAAGCAATGATGTGGCGAATGTTTATATTTGGAATGAATATTCACGACTGATTCCCCGAATGATTTTACACGGTGCTGCTCTCCCGGCAACACAGGAAGGGTTGCGTCATGCTTGCGACGTTGGCCGTTCCTCACGCTGTCCATGTCCTCTGCTCTCTCTTGTTGCCCATTGACCACTTATCTCAGTCAGTGTAGACCAACCGTTGTTACCAAGCAACTGCGAGCTAAATCTTCCCATCAGTGTGACACAAAAAGAAGCAATTATTTGGCCTGTACCTTTCCTCATTAATATTTCTTCTGGCAAGAGAAGCTGCAAAAAAATCAGCCTGTAATTTTGTAGTGGACTTTTAAAAAAAATCATCTATTCTTGAATTGGACTTTAAATTATAGAGATACAGCGTGGAACTCAGAACGACTCAGAACTGCTGTAGATTTGGGAGCAACAGCAGCAGGAGCTTAGCAAGAGATACGACTGATTGGCTCTAGCCCAAGTGGGAGGAGAGAAGTGAGTCAGAGGGGTGAAAACAGTTGAAAAGTAGAGGCCAAGGACAGGCAGACTTCACTCAGAACTGCTGTAGCTTTGGGAGCAACAGCAGCAGGAGGTAAGCAAGAGATACGACTGATTGGCTCTAGCCCAAGTGGGAGGAGAGAAGTGAGTCAGTGCCGGGAAACCAGTTGAAAACTGAGGAATTTGTAAACTGAGGTTTGTAAATTGGTAAATCAGGCAATTTATCAGTCAATTTAAGAAAGACGGCTCTTAGCGAGCGGCAGTGAGTGAGCGGCCCTGTGAGGGAAGTGTGAGTCTTCGGCGAGGAGGCTGAGGAGAGGAGACCACGCAATACGCTTGAGAGGTAGAGGCGAAAGAAGGAGATGCCAGGCAAGCTGATTCAGTGCGATGCTTGCAGTATGTGGGAGGTCAAGGACACCGCTGGTGCCTCTGGCTGCTACAAATGCGAGAAGTGCATCCAGGTAGAGCTCCTGAAGGGCCGTGTTGGGGAACTGGAGAAGCAAGTGGATGACCTCCGGTTCGTCCGAGAAACTGAGTCGTTCCTCGACAAGTCCTACAGTACGATTGTTACACCTAAGGTAGTGGAAGAGAGAAGGTGGGAGACAGTGAGAAAGGGAGGGAAGCATGGAATGCCAACGTCCCCGGGTGTTGTACCTCTTGTGAACAGGTTCACCCACTTAGAAGCTGTCGGGACAGAAGACGTGTTTACACTGAGCGAACTGGTGCACGGGGCAGGGATTTAGATTCTTAGATCACTGAGATCTGTTTTGGGGTAAGGGGGAACTGTACAAAAGGGACGGATTGCATCTTAACAGGTGTGGGACCAGCATTCTGGCAGGCAGGTTTGCCACTGCTACACGGGTGGTTTTAAACTGAATAAGGGGGGTGGGGTGTCGAATGGGATAGTGGAGGATGGAGTTAAAGGGAAAGGGTTTCTTAAATGTGTGAGCGTAGAGACAGAGGGGTGTAAAATGAGGGTAGAAGCAATAGGTAGCAAGGTGAAAAGTAAAAGTGGCAGGCAGACAAAACCAGGGCAAAAATCAAAAAGGGCCACTTTTCAACATAATTGTATAAGGGGTAAGAGTGTTGTAAAAACAAGCCTGAAGGCTTTGTGTCTCAATGCAAGGAGCATTCGTAATAAGGTGGATGAGTTGAATGTGCAGATAGCTATTAATGACTATGATATAGTTGGGATCACGGAGACATGGCTCCAGGGTGACCAAGGCTGGGAGCTGAACATCCAGGGATATTCAATATTCAGGAGGGATAGAGAGAAAGGAAAAGGAGGTGGGGTAGCGTTGCTGATTAGAGAGGAGATTAACGCAATGGAAAGGAAGGACATTAGTTTGGAGGATGTGGAATCGGTATGGGTAGAGCTGCGAAACACTAAGGGGCAGAAAACGCTGGTGGGTGTTGTGTACAGGCCACCTAACAGTAGTAGTGAAGTTGGAGATGGTATCAAACAGGAAATTAGAAATGCGTGCGACAAAGGCAAAACAGTTATAATGGGTGACTTCAATCTACATATAGATTGGGTGAATCAAATTGGCAGGGGTGCTGAGGAAGAGGATTTCTTGGAATGTATGCGGGATAGTTATCTAAATCAACATGTAGAGGAACCAACGAGAGAGCAGGCTATTTTAGACTGGGTATTGAGTAATGAGGAAGGGTTAGTTAGCAGTCTTGTTGTACGTGCCCCCTTGGGCAAGAGTGACCATAATATGGTTGAGTTCTTCATTAGGATGGAGAGTGACATTGTTAATTCAGAAACAATGGTTCTGAACTTAAAGAAAGGTAACTTTGAGGGTATGAGACGTGAATTGGCCAAGATTGACTGGCAATTAATTCTAAAAGGGTTGACGGTGGATATGCAATGGAAGACATTTAAAGACTGCATGGATGAACTACAAAAATTGTTCATCCCAGTTTGGCAAAAGAATAAATCAGGGAAGGTAGTGCATCCGTGGATAACAAGGGAAATCAGGGATAGTATCAAAGCGAAGGATGATGCGTACAAATTAGCCAGAAAAAGCAGCATACCGGAGGACTGGGAGAAATTCAGAGACCAGCAGAGGAGGACAAAGGGCTTAATTAGGAAAGGAAAAATAGATTATGAAAGAAAACTGGCAGGGAACATAAAAACTGACTGCAAAAGTTTTTATAGATATGTGAAAAGAAAGAGATTAGTTAAAACAAATGTAGGTCCCTTGCAGTCAGAAACAGGTGAGTTGATCATGGGGAACAAGGATATGGCGGACCAATTGAATAACTACTTTGGTTCCGTCTTCACTAAGGAAGACATAAATAATCTGCCGGAAATAGCAGGGGACCGCGGGTCAAAGGAGTTGGAGGAATTGAGTGAAATCCAGGTTAGCCGGGAAGTGGTGTTGGGTAAATTGAATGGATTAAAGGCCGATAAATCCCCAGGGCCAGATAGGCTGCATCCCAGAGTACTTAAGGAAGTAGCTCCAGAAATAGTGGATGCATTAGTAATAATCTTTCAAAACTCTTTAGATTCTGGAGTAGTTCCTGAGGATTGGCGGGTAGCAAACGTAACCCCACTTTTTAAGAAGGGAGGGAGAGAGAAAACGGGGAATTACAAACCAGTTAGTCTAACATCGGTAGTGGGGAAACTGCTAGAGTCAGTTATTAAAGATGGGATAGCAGCACATTTGGAAAGTGGTGAAATCATTGGACAAAGTCAGCATGGATTTACAAAAGGTAAATCATGTCTGACGAATCTTATAGAATTTTTCGAGGATGTAACTAGTAGCGTGGATAGGGGAGAACCAGTGGAAGTGGTGTATCTGGACTTCCAGAAGGCTTTCGACAAGGTCCCACATAAGAGATTAGTATACAAACTTAAAGCACACGGCATTGGGGGTTCAGTATTGATGTGGATAGAGAACTGGCTGGCAGACAGGAAGCAAAGAGTAGGAGTAAACGGGTCCTTTTCACAATGGTAGGCAGTGACTAGTGGGGTACCGCAAGGCTCAGTGCTGGGACCCCAGCTATTTACAATATATATTAATGATCTGGATGAGGGAATTGAAGGCAATATCTCCAGGTTGGCGGATGACACTAAGCTGGGGGGCAGTGTTAGCTGTGAGGAGGATGCTAGGAGACTGCAAGGTGACTTGGATAGGCTGGGTGAGTGGGCAAATGTTTGGCAGATGCAGTATAATGTGGATAAATGTGAGGTTATCCATTTTGGTGGCAAAAACAGGAAAGCAGACTATTATCTAAATGGTGGCCGACTAGGAAAAGGGGAAATGCAGCGAGACCTGGGTGTCATGGTACACCAGTCATTGAAAGTGGGCATGCAGGTGCAGCAGGCAGTGAAGAAAGGAAATGGTATGTTAGCTTTCATAGCAAAAGGATTTGAGTATAGGAGCAGGGAGGTTCTACTGCAGTTGTACAGGGTCTTGGTGAGACCACACCTGGAGTATTGCGTACAGTTTTGGTCTCCAAATCTGAGGAAGGACATTATTGCCATAGAGGGAGTGCAGAGAAGGTTCACCAGACTGATTCCTGGGATGTCAGGACTGTCTTATGAAGAAAGACTGGATAGACTTGGTTTATACTCTCTAGAATTTAGGAGATTGAGAGGGGATCTTATAGAAACTTACAAAATTCTTAAGGGGTTGGACAGGCTAGATGCAGGAAGATTGCTCCCGATGTTGGGGAAGTCCAGGACAAGGGGTCACAGCTTAAGGATAAGGGGGAAATCCTTTAAAACCGAGATGAGAAGAACTTTTTTCACACAGAGAGTGGTGAATCTCTGGAACTCTCTGCCACAGAGGGTAGTCGAGGCCAGTTCATTGGCTATATTTAAGAGGGAGTTAGATGTGGCCCTTGTGGCTAAGGGGATCAGAGGGTATGGAGAGAAGGCAGGTACGGGATACTGAGTTGGATGATCAGCCATGATCATATTGAATGGCGGTGCAGGCTCGAAGGGCCGAATGGCCTACTCCTGCACCTAATTTCTATGTTTCTATGTTTCTATGAATCGGGCCCTTCGGCCCACTGAGTCCATGCCGACCAGCGATCATTCCATACACTAGCACTATCGTATACACTAGGGACAATTTACAATTTACAGAAGCCAATTGACCTACAAACCTGCATGTCTTTGTGAGGTGGGAGTAAAGCGGACATGTGGCCTGGTGTGGGCATGGGGCCTCAGGGCATGTTTCCATGCTGTAAGACTCTATGACTTGTCCCTATGCTCTACTCTTCTATCTTCTAACTTGAAAATAAATAAGCACAATTTATCATTAAGCTACATAAGATATATGGACAGACTCAAGGGTTGAACAAAAAGCTGTGTTTAAGAAGCAGAGGAATGAAGAGATATTGATATGTTAATGGTTTGACAACCGATCAAGAACCATATTCTTGACTCTTACTCCTTTTTGCTTATATTGTTGTTGGCTCGAGTTAGCCTACAGTGCCAAGACTCAGGCTTGATCCTGACCAGGGTGCTGTCTATGCAGAGTTTGTACGCTCTCCCTGTGATCGCGTGGGTTTTCACCGGGAGCTCTGGTTTGCTCCCACATTCCAAAGACGTGCAGATTTTTAAGTTAATTGGTTTCTGTAAAATGTTCCTTGTGTGTAGGACTGAACTAGTGTATGGATGATTGCTGGTTGGCGCGGATTAGGTGGGCCGAAGGGCCTGTTTCTACACTGTATCTCTAAACTCAACTCAACCAAGTTAACCTTAACAGTGTGAGATCAGGGAGATGCATGGTGTGGGTGTTATCTACATAGATTTTGAAAAGGCATTTGAGAGTTTTTCACACTTGTTAATCGATTTGAAGGCAATTAGATAATAGAGGCGCTAGATCCTTGAACATTAACGAAGAATAGAACTGTGATGCCTTGCCAATTTGGAAACTGGCTGGAAACATGGGAAAAAACAGTGCAGATAATGCCATAGAGGTGTAGAGTGAAACGGTCTGGAATAAGGTTCTTCTGCCCCATGAGAGATCATCTATTGACATACATTTACATTATTCCTATTTTATTTTCCCCACATTCTAAGAGCGAGAATGACAATGCCAGATTTTAAAAGGACACCGGCAGGTTGTTAGAAAAGCAAAAATGATCTTAAACACTTCATTTTGATCACAGGCAGAATAGCGGCATGTTGCCTGGTGTGGGCGTGGGGTCCAAGGGCATGTTTCTATGCTGTAAGACTCTATGACTTGTCCATATGCTCTACTGTTCTATCTTCTAACTTGAAAATAATTAAGCACGGGTGCTGTCTGTCAGGAGTTTGCACGTTCTCCCTGTGAACGTGTGGATTTCCTCCGGGTGCTCCGGTTTCCTCCCACACTCCAAAGACGTACAGGTTATTATTAAGTGTTTGGATACGCTAGAGGCAGGAAACATATTCCCGATGTTGGGGGAGTCCAGAAACAGGGCCCACAGTTTACGAATAAGGGGTAAGCCATTTAGAACGGAGACGAGGAAACACTTTTTCACACAGAGAGTTGTGAGTCTGTGGAATTCTCTGCCTCAGAGAGCGGTGGAGGCCGGTTCTCTGGATACTTTCAAGAGAGAGCTGGATAGGGCTCTTAAAGATAGCGGAGTCAGGGGATATGGGGAGAAGGCAGGAACTGATTAGGGATGATTAGCCATGATCACATTGAATGGCGGTGCTGGCTCGAAGGGCCGAATGGCCTACTCCTGAACCTATTGTCTATTAATTAGCTTCCGTAAAATAGTACTCTGTCCCTAGAGTGTGCAGGATAGAGCTAGTATATGGGTGATCGCTGGTCGGTGCGGACTCGGTGGGCCGAAGGGCCTGTTTCCACACTGTGTCCCTAAAACTAAACCTAAGGCTAAAAAAGTGGCAGATTAAATTTAATGCCACAGCACGAGAGACCAATACAGTTTGAGGAAAAACAAATTGCATTCAAATTCCAAATTAAATATCTTCAGATCCTCTGCAAGATTCAAAGTTCAGCTGAGAAAAAATGCCAAATACTTGCGTATTTACAATGGCTTAAAAATATCCATTGACTTGGTCTCCACAGCTGTCTGTGGCAATGAATTCCACAGATTCATCACCCTCTGGCTCAAGAAATTGCTTCTCATCCCCAATTGAAAAGGTCGTAAACATCATGACCAAATACTTACACGGGAGGTGAAAACTAAATGATTGAACGAAATAGGAGAAATACAATGCGATTCATTTACATTGCTATCCGGCAGTCTAAAATGCCACAGAATTAGATCTTTTTTCCTTCTTAGAGGTTTGCAGCTCTCACCAGATGAGATGCAATCATGCCAAACCCATTGAGCGATGATTTTCAGCAGGGTACCGTGGGGCACCGCAAGACTCGGTGCTGGGGCCGCAGCTATTTACAATATACATCGATGATTTGGATGAAGGGATTCAAAGTAACATTACCAAATTTGCAGATGACACAAAGCTGGGTGGCAGTGTGAACTGCGAGGAGGATGCAGGGTGACTTGGACAGGTTGGGGGAATGGGCAGATGCATGGCAGATGCAGTTTAATGTCGATAAAGTAAATAAGTAAGAAAGTAAGTTTATTGGCCAAGTATTCACATACAAGGAATTTGCCTTGGTGCTCCGCCCACAAGTAACAACATGACATACAGTAACAGTTACGAATGACTCAGAAAACACTAAACATTAATAATAATAAAACATTAATGATAAAACACCATTGATCAAGCATGTGAACCAACAAAATACCAGATCAAAGGGAGGCTACAGATTTTTGGCTGTTGAGTAGAGCAACTACTCGTGGATAAAAACTGTTTTTATGTCTGGCTGTGGCAGCTATGACAGTCCGGAGTCGCCTTCCAGAGGGAAGTGATTCAAAGAGTTTGTGGCCAGGGTGCGAGGGGTCAGAGATGATCTTACCCGCTCGCTTCCTGGCCCTTGCAGTGTACAGTTCATCAATGGAGGGAAGGTTGCAACCAATAACTTTCTCTGCTGATCAGACGATTCACTGCAGCCTCCAAGTGTCGAGCTTGGTGACTGTGCCGAACCAGACCATGATGGAGAAGGTGAGAACAGACTCTACGATGGCCGTGTAGAATTGGACCATCATTGCCTGTGGCAGATTGTGCTTCCTCAGCTGCCGCAGGAAGTACATCCTCTGTTGTGTCTTTTTGACTGTGGAGTCGATGGTAGCCCCCCACCATGTGAGGTTATCCACTTTGGGATCAAAAACAGGAAGGCAAATTACTATCTAAATGGCGTCAAGTTGGGAAAAGGGGAAGTACAAC
Organism: Amblyraja radiata; assembly: GCF_010909765.2. NCBI lineage: Eukaryota > Metazoa > Chordata > Chondrichthyes > Rajiformes > Rajidae > Amblyraja > Amblyraja radiata. Next base: position 20,240,592 of record NC_045960.1, on the reverse strand, counting down.
GGGATATGGGGGTCCTTGTTCATCAGTCTATGAAAGTAAGCATGCAGGTACAGTAGGCAGTGAAGAAAGCGAATGGCATGTTAGCCTTTATAACAAGAGGAGTCAAATATAGGAGCAAAGCAGTCCTTCTGCAGTTGTACAGAGCCCTAGTGAGACCACACCTGGAGTATTGTGTGCAGTTTTGGTCCCCTAATTTGAGGAAGGCCATCCTTGCTATTGAGGGAGTGCAGCGTAGGTTTACAAGGTTAATTCCCGGGACGGCGGGACTGTCATATGCTGAGAGAATGGAGCGGCTGGGCTTGTATACTCTGGATTTAGAAGGATGAGAGGGTATCTTATTGAAACATAAAATTGTAATGGGTTTGGACACGCTAGAGGCAGGAAACATGTTCCCGATGTTGGGGGAGTCCAGAACCAGGGGCCACAGTTTAAGAATAAGGGGTAAGCCATTTAGAACTGAGACGAGGAAACACTTTTACTCACAGAGAGTTGTGAGTCTGTGGAATTCTCTGCCTCAGAGGGCGGTGAAGGCCGGTTCTCTGGATACTTTCAAGAGAGAGCTAGATAGGGCTCTTAAAGATATCGGAGTCAGGGGATATGGGGAGAAGGCATGAACGGGGTACTGATTAGGGATGATCAGCCATGATCACATTGAATGGCGGTGCTGGCTCGAAGGGCCGAATGGCCTACTCCTGCACCTATTGTCTATTGACACATACGAGGGATAGAATTTGTTGATTATGTAGCTGCGGATGTCAATGATTCATTCTCATACTCTGGTTGTAGACTACTTAACTGTTGAGACTAACTTAAAGAATCAACAGTACATATCGGTAAGGAAGACAAATTATATCTTGATGCAATGTGTTCAATACAAGAGAGTTGGGGAAAAAAAGGCTCTGATTTTGTAGGCACCTGAACTAGCCTCAATGGCATGACAAAGATGCCTGATCCCAGATTGCAAAGAGTTCCTTTAGTTTAGAGATGCAGTGAGGAACAGGCCCTTCGGTCCACCAAGTTTGTGCTGACCAGCGATCACCTATTCACATTAGTTCTATCCTACACACTAGGGACAATTTTTTTTACAGAAGCCAATTAACCTACAGACCAGCACGTCTTTGGAATGTGGGAGGAAACCGGAGCACCCGGAGAAAACCCACGCGGTCACATGGAGAACGTACAAACTCCATACAGACAGCCCCCGTAGTCAGGATTGAACCCAGGTCTCTGTCATTGTGATGCATCAACTCTACCGCTGCGCCACCCTGCCGCCTGGTGACCCCAAAAACAGGGATATGTTGATGTTCAGCCCATGCTTTGTTTTAGGTCCCATTCCAGAAATTTGTTATCTGGATAGAACTGTTTAGGATTCTATCTGTGAAGTTTAGCCAGTTACCCTTTAAAGGGTCTCACCAATAAAATGCTAAAATATAATTGATAACTTCAGTATGGAGCATGAGAAGCTGAAGTATTCCTCTCAGTTTACAAGCTCTACAGTGGAGACCTACCTGTCTGTTCTGTGCCCCCACTCTTCCTCTGTTTGCTCTCACTCTCTCTCAAGATAGACTTTTAGTTTACTTTTAGATACTTTTAGATATAGTTTAGTCTAGTTTTTATTTAGAGTTTGGTTTAGAGATACAGCGCAGAAACAGGTCCACCGAGTCCATGTCAGCCAGCGATCACCCCGTACACTAGGACTTCGCTCCATAGATGCTGCTGCACCCGCTGAGTTTCCCCAGCGATCACCCCGTACACTAGGACTATCCTACATATTGGGGACAATTTACAATTCTTACAGCAGCCTATTAAATTAAAAAAAACAGCACGTCTTTAGAGTCTGGGAGGAAACCGGAGCACCCGGAGAAAACTCACACGGTCAGGGGGAGGAAATACAAACTCCATATAGACGGCACTCGCAGTCAGGTTCAAACCTGTGTCTCTGGCGCTGTATGGCAGTAACACTACTGCTGCGCCACCATGCCACCCCAGATAGGAAGAGGGATAAATCTATCTCCCTGGACATTCCAGATGTTGATGGCATGCCAGTTGTTCAGATGAGCCAGGTTCAGGTGGCTCCATGAGTGGGCATCTGTCGGTGAGTGTAGTGTGCATACCATTCAGTCCATGTATACAAATAAGCATGAATAAATGTATCTGCTAGGACCTCCTGCTAATGGGGAATGGAACTGTCACAATGGTTGCATCAAACTAGTTAGATTATTATATGTAGGATCTGCATTTATTTACCACCTTCGTCAAGGTTGGCAGGGGAAGTTGGCTTTCGGCATGTTTTCCTGCAGCAGTCAGAGTATTGTGTATATAGTATTGGTCTGAAGAATCCGACCCAAAACATCACCTATTCCTTTTCTCCAGAGATGCTGCCTGACTCGTTGAGTTACTCCAGCTTCTTGTGTCTATCTATTGAGTGTAGAAGTTGGGAAGTCATGTCACAGTTACGTAAGACGTTGGTGAGGCCACATTTCAAGTAATGTGTTCAGTTTTGGGCACCATGTCATATGAAAGATATTGACTTCCGGTGGCGCCATGGAGCAGTAAGAGGCGCTCCATTTAGCTCCGCTCTGAAAAACGCGTTAAAATACCTGTAAAATAAAAAGGGACTGAAGGAAAAACACTTACCGGCAGATGCCCGACGTCGAGTAAGTGACATCATCAGAAATCAACGCGATACCGACTGGATACCGGTATTTTAAATGAAAAGAAGGGCTCGCAAAAGGAATCTTCCTACACCACGTCTGGTTAGACACAGAACTCGAAGGCAGATTGCACAAGAGGAAGGTGAAGAAACATTTCAAGAATCTGAGGAAGAAAGACTTATTTCTACCATGGAAGAGCAAGAACATGATCAAGCTCTAAGACTGCCTATGGTAAAAGACTTTAGAGAAGTGCTGGCTGTAACGCTTGGAAACTTAGAAACAAAACTTGATGTTCAACTCAATGCTGGGAAAACAGAAATCTGTGGAAAAATTGAAACTCTACAAGTTCGAATTGAGGAGGTGAATTCCTCTTTGAAAGGAGAAATTAAAAGGGTCGAAGAGGATATCAGTAGTAAGCTGGAACCCATCCTTCTCACCTCAAAGAAACAAGGCAACGCCATCAGAGAACTGGAGGCTGCAACTGCGGACATCTCTCAGACAACTTTAAGATTGAAGAAGGAACCTGACCGTGTCTCTGGGCAATTGGCCAGAATGACCGAAAAATGCTTAGTCCTCGAAGGTCGTTCTAAACCCCAAAATTTAAGAATTGTTGGGGTGAAGGAGGGGAAGGAAGATGGAAAAGATTCTCGGGACTTTACTGCCGACTTACTTCAACAAGTACTTAAGTTGCCTGAGAGACCGAAAATTGACCGGGCACATCGAGCTGAGAGAGCCCGACCAGGAGCTGGAGCTCCACCAAGACAACTTATTCTGAAACTACACCACCCACCAGTTCTTGAAGACATCATGAAGAAAGTTGCAAGCGCAAGAAACCTGATGTTTGAAGGAGACAACATAAGAATCCTCAGAGATTATCCAGCAGATGTTGTAAGGAAGAGAGCACTTTTCACCAAGTCGTGTGTTATCCTCAGAGACATACCAGGCTTAAGATATGGACTAATGTATCCAGCCAAACTAAGGGTCACATACAGAGAATCGGAGCGTTTCTTCACCGACCCAGAAGATGCATTTAAATATGCGCAAGACATAGCAAAGGATATAGCAAAGGACAAGTAGATAAGTTTTTTTCTCTTTTTCCCTTTTCCTCTCATACATTTATCACTCTTTGGCCACACTACTTTGGTAGTCTAGGGGTCATATCTTTTCACTTTTCACCTTTTCCTTGTCTTGTTCTTTCTCTCTTGTTTTCTCTCATTTTCAGGTTAAAAGGTCAAAATTGAAGCTGTACCATAATTGTATAATTTTACATGCCGAATGTTTTATTCTTGTACAATTGCTTCTAATAAAAATAATTGAAAAAACCCCCCCAAAAAAACCATGTAATAGGAAAGACATTGTCAAGCTGGAAAGGGTGCAGAGATTGATAAGAATATTGCCAAGACTTGAGAGCCTGAGCTATTGGGAGAGGTTGAACAGGCTAGGACTTTATTCCTTGTATCGCAGAAGGATGAAGGGTAATCTTATTGAGGGTGTATAAAATCATGAGAGGAATAGATTGGGTAAATGACCAGAGAAGGGGAATCCAGAGCCAGAGGACTTACGTTTAAAGTTGAAGGTGAAGGGGGAAAGATTTAACAGGAATCTCAGGGGTAACTTTTTCACACAAAGAGTGGTGGGTGTATGGAACGAGCTACCGGGGGAGGTAGTTGAGGCAGGGACTATTTCAAAGTTTAAGAAACAATTAGACAGGTACATGGATAGGACAGGTATAGAGGGATATGGGCCAAAAGCAGGCAGGTGAGACTAGTGTAGATGGAAATGTTGGTCGGTGTGGGCAAGTAGGGCTGAAGGGCCTGTTTCCACACTGTATCGCTCTATGACTGTATGACTCCTCAATCTTCCAAGGAACAAGAGGCATTTATGATTTTCTTTATGATTACATCAAGTGCCGTGTCCATGACAGATCTTCAGAGACATACATGCCCAGGAACTTGAAGTTGTTCACTCTCTTCATCACTGTCCAGTCGATGAAGACAGGTTTGTGGATCCTAACCCTTCCTCTTCCAAAGCCAACAAACATTCCCTTGTTCTTACTGACAGTGAGAGCAAGGTTATTGTTCTGGTTCCATTTGGTCAGTCGATCAATCTCCCTCCTGTACTCTGGTTCATCATTATCTGTAATACATATAAAAATAATGGTAGTGTCATCGGCAAATTTGAAGATGGATTTGGTACTGCATCCGGCTACACAGTGGTGAGTATAGAGTGAGTAGAGCAGGGGGCTGAGCACACAGCCTAGTGGTATCCCGCATGGATGGTTATCAAGGCAGAAGTGTTGTTGCCAATTGGTACCGATTGAGCTCTGTTGATGAGGAAGTTGAGGATCCAGATGCAGAGGGATGTGTAGAGACCCAATCCCCTGAGCTTGGTTACAGGGTTGGAAGGGATGATGGTGTTGAGTGCCGAGCTGTAGTCCATGAACAACAGCCTGACCATGTGTTATAGGTTAACTCACCACTGTAAATCACCCCCATTTTAGGTGGACTTGAGTTAACTGGGAGGAGTTATTAGGTATGAGGAGAATAGATTACAAGCAAAACAAGTAGAGAATGGGATTGGTTGAACTGCTCTGTGCTAGTTTTGACTTGATGTGTTGAAGAGCTGGTTTTTATGTCCAAAATGAATATAATGCACTTAATTATAGCAAGTGTTCGAAGTCGATTGACTGTTTAGTTGTTCAGGATTAAAATGTTGCTGAAAGATAGATGACCTTTTAGACTTTAGAGATTTTTAGATTTTAGTGATACAGAGCAGAAACAGGCCCTTCGGCCCACTGATGTTGCGCCAATTCACACTAGTTCTATTGTCCACACGAGGGACAATTTTTATTACAGAAGCCAATTAATCTACAAATCCGCACGTCTTTGGAATGTGGGAGGTAACTGGAGCACCCGGAGAAAACCCACATGGTCACAGGAAGCATGTACAAACTCCATGCAAACAGCACCTATAGTCAGGATCGAACTCTTGTCTCTGGTGCTGTAAAGGGCCTGTCCCACTTAGGCGATTTTTTAGGGGACTACAGGAGACTATACGGTCACCACATGTTCGCCGGTGGTTGCCGGGGTGTCGCCTGCATGGTTGTGAGTAACGTCAATCTGGTCACCGCTAATTTTTCAACATGTTGAAAAATTAGCGGCGACATTTGTTTTGACCCCATGGATCGTAGCTTGTATTCTCATGACGTAGGTGCGTTGCTAGTAGGTCACCAGGATGACATAGGTTGTCGCCAGGTGACGTAGATTATCGCCTGTGCTGACCGCTGTGAATTCCATTGACGATTACCCACGTCAACCTACATCAACCGGCGACAGGTACCTGTGACTGAATTGTCTTCAATTGTCTTCAATTGTCGCCGGCAGGGTCGTAGCTTGTTGCAGGTGGAGTTTAGAAGGATGAGAGGATATCTCATTGAAACATATAAGATTGTTAGGGGCTTGGACACTCTAGAGGCAGGAAACATGTTCCCGATGTTGGGGGAGTCCAGAACCAGGTCCACAGTTTAAGAATAAGGAGGAAGCCATTTAGAACGGAGACGAGGAAACACTTTTTCTCACAGAGAGTGGTGAGTCTGTGGAATTTTCTGCCTCAGAGGGCGGTGGAGGCAGGTTCTCTGGATGCTTTCAAGAGAGAGCTAGATAGGGCTCTTAAAAATAGCAGAGTCAGGGGATATGGGGAGAAGGCAGGAACGGGGTACTGATTGGGGATGATCAGCCATGATCACATTGAATGGCGGTGCTGGCTCGAAGGGTCGAATGGCCTAACTCCTGCACCTATTGTCTATTGTGGTCGTAGGTTGACTTTGGTTGTTGTAGCTTGTTGGACGGACGTAGGTTGTCGTAGGTGGACATCCTAATGGGTCGCCGGTTGTCGGTGACTGTAGCTTGACGTCAACTAGGTGGCAGGTTGTTGTAGCTTGTCGTAAACATTGTCGTAGGGGGGTCCAGTTGCCGGTTTTTCGTCGACCTGCTATGACTATGACAGTCTCCGGCAGTCGCCTAATAAATCACCGAAGTGGGACAGGCCCTAAAGGCAGCAACTCTACCGCTGCACCACCGTCCCACCGTAAGACCTCTTTAGGAAAATGTGCTGGATTGGAATCATGAACACAAAACAAAGCTACATAATATGAAAGAAGCATCAGTAAACTCATCTAGTTTACTGATGATTCGCAAATGCGCATTTTCCTTTGAGGAGAGGTGAATCGTGTAACAAATGATTTACAATGGTATATTATTCCACTACTTCATATGGAATTTGCGTTTTAGTTAAATTATTTACTTTAGATAGGGCAGAATGATTTTAGAAGTTACATAGGACTGAAGATGGATTGGAAACTATGATACCATAGAATGTTCAGTATAAATGATTAGAATTTTGATCTCCAACATTGCACAATGGTATAATGTGGAATGAATGCAAGTGTGTTCCTTGTTCTTGCAACTGTTTATTTGAAATAACTTTTTCATTGATTTATCAGACGACAGGCAGGGAAATATGACTGAGTACTTGACAATTTTTAACCTAATTTTAGCATAGAACAGATGATATTGTATGAAACAATATGAAAGGATCAATGTTTCAATGGTTCTTTATTGTCACGTATGCACAGCGAGTGAAATTCTTTTGCACAACCCGACAAATGCACAGTCGCCATAATTTTGCCGCCGTTTAATATAAAACAAAACCCGGAGAACACAAATAGTCCAAAGTCCGATCCAGATGCTGGAAGTACTGGAGCGCTCCTGATCCAAGTAAGCCCAGGCTGCTACAGCCCCGCAAACCGACGTCCCTCTCCTCACCCGACCACCTCTGTGTCCCAGGGATGCCTCCATCAGCCGACCTTGAAGGCGCTGGATGTGTGAAAGATACATCTTCTAGATGCGCTGGGACCCATCCTCAGTGATGTGATCTGGGGTCATCAGGTGTTTGGGGTCTCACAACATCAGACACCCTCGCCCAGGCGACCCAGCCGGGGTTGATCAAGCCCCGACTTGCACCCCAGCAGCAACCGCCCACGGATCAGCCCTCTTAATCCAAAGCTACCTAGTGGCTTTCTCTGCCGCTTCGCTTGCGGATTGAATGGCCCTCTTCTTTGCCAGCCCCGTACTGCCCAATTGGTTGAGGACTTTGCAGAGTGAGTGTCCTACAAAGCCTCTACAGCCCACCTCTATGGGCTCTTAGTATGTCTTCCAGCCTCTGTCCTGGCACATCACCACCAGTTCCCTAGTACTTTGCTCGTTTCCTCTCTTTAGGTTCGTCCATACGCTTTTCCCAGGGCAGTCAGCTCCAGAATGATCAGCTGTTTTGTCACTTCGGAGGTGATGATCATGTCTGGCCGGAGTGATGTTGCTGTGATGTGCTGTGGATATTTCAGCTGTTTGCCCAGATCGACGTGCAGCTGCCAGTCAGTGGCTGTGTAGAGGAGGCCCGTCCTTGTTTTTGGTTGTGGTCGGGGCTTCTCTCCAGCTTTGACAAAAGTGATTGATTTCTTTGGGGCATGGTGGTGTTTGCTGTTACCGATGGCAGTGGCTGTGCTCTCAGCAACCACCTTGAGCATCTGGTCATGGCGCCACCAATAGTGACCTTCCCCAAGGGACTTTGGGCAGCTGCTGAGGAGATGTTCTAATGATCCTCTTCCAGAGCAAAGTGGGCAGGAAGGTGTCTCGCTCTTGCCCCAGATGTGGAGGTTTGCTGGGCTTGGTAGGGCATCTTAGACAGCTTGGACAATGGAAGTCTGCCTGCATGATGTTTGACCAGGTAATCCTGTGCTGCAGTATGGTCTCCCACCTTGTCCACGCTCCCTGCTGCCTGAGCCCCACCGTCCTGCTCACACGCTCTTCCTCCACACCTGCTCGGACCTCTTCCTGGATTAGATGGTGTCTCTCCTTGCCCCGGGCCTTGCCAACTTAGGGAAGTATCCCAAACCCGCTCTGCCAGTTGCCATGACTCCCACCAATGCCTTTTGCCTTAGGCGTGACTCTGCCACCTCCACTGCTTTCTCCGCCCTCTAATTCCTCCCTGTTCTCACCTCGATGCCAGCCGATGACACTTTTCGGTCCCTGGAGTCCCTGTACTGCAGAGCATCTCTTGTTCACGCCATCATTAACTCTTCCGTGAGGCCACTGAATGGGAGCTGCAAGATGTTACTGGTTCCATACAATGCAGCACTGTTGAGGCTGCGGGGAAGGCCAAGCCACCTGCAGAGAAAGCCGCTGATCTTTCTTTCGAGGGACTCAACTGTCGTCAATGGAACAGCGTAAACCAGCAGAGGCCACAGGACTCGGGGCAGGATGGAATGCTGATAGATCCAGGCCTTGAATCTGCCTGGCAGACCCGACTTGTCGACTTTGATGAGCCAGGCTTCAATGGACTTTTGAATGGCGGCAGAGTCTTTCAGAGTTGCCACAAAAACCTTCCCCAAACTCTTGACAGGTTGCTCAGTGATGGAGGGAATGGCAGTTCCGGATAGTAAGAAGTGGAATCTGTCAGTCACCTTCCCCTTCTTCAGCACCATGGCCCTTGACTTTGTTGGCTTGAACTCATCCTTGCCCAGGTGATAAGTTTCTCAAGACCTTGTAGGATCCACGTACTTCCTGGGACCGATGTTGTGGTGATGGTAAGGTCGTACATAAAAGCTCTTATTGGGGCTGTCGTACACCAGACTTGGTTAGGGTCTGCATTCCACCTCGGCTGACTTGGCCACCATGTTCATGGCATGAGCAAAAAGAATAACAGAAATGGTGCAGCCCGAGGCAATACCCCCAGTCCCTCTCCTAACCGGATCACTGTTAATTCTGCAGGAGCGCCGGAGTTTTAAAGTAAAGTCCGCATTCGTTAGTCCTTGTTAAATCTGTGTGTTTATTCTCTTGAAGGCTCCTTAGGTTGAACTAGCAAAACAGCAGCACTTCATCTTAAACTGACACTCGCTAATTATCAGGTCACTGTCGTTAGTGCTTGAGATTGCACTTGAGTATTGCTACCAATTTATATCTGCAGACAGAACACGTTTTAGTGTTCAGCAAGTGCTCTGAAAACAACAATTGTAGCAACATGAACTATAAACACGACTATATATTTTCATTGAAAATGATTGACAGCACGGTGACGCAGCGGTAGAGTTGCTGCCTCACAGCGCCAGATACCCGGGTTCGATCCTGACCATAGGTGCTGTCTGTATGGAGTTTGCATGTTTTCCCTCTGCTGACCGTGTGGGTTTTCTCCGGGTGCTCCTGTTTCCTCCCACACTCCAAAGACATACAGGATTGTAGGTTAATTGGTTACGGTAAAATTGTTAAGTCCCCAGTGTGTAGGATAGTATTGGAGTATGGGGCGATCTCTGAACAGCACGGACTAGGTGGGTCGAAGGGCCAGTTTCCACGCTGTTACTCTAAAGTCTACAGACCAAATTTATGGACTATTACCCAAGTACTTTAAATGACATTTTTTATAGCTTCATCTGATAGTTAAATTTATTAATTTAGTAATATATATTTGAGTGCAAATGATTTAATATACATGAGGAAGTGAAGTGCATTTGATTATGTATCCTGTAGGTTGTCTAATATCATTTCGTTCAATGTAAGGACATTGTAAATAGCTAATTTTTACTTTCCAACCTAATTGGAATTCAGAGGCATAAAGTGATTGTCAACCACAAGATTGCAAATAGTTATTTTCATATTTCACATTGTTTGTCATCAATAGGTATTGTGTTTGCATAATACAACTTCACATGACACTTGTTGTGAAAAGTGTCTGTTCAGTTTGAATGAATTTATCTGCAGAACAGGCATTTGTGAATATATTTTACACTTTATGCTTTCTATATCTGACAAGGTAAAATATATTTGTTATCAACCTGATCATCTGTTCTATATCAATGAGGACACATTAGAAAGGGGCTCACAGTGTACAGTGCATTTAGAAAGTATTCCGACCCCTTCACTTTTTCCACAATTTGTTACGTTACAGCCTTATTCTAAAATTGATTAAATTCCTTTTTTTTAAATCATCCATCTACACATAATACCCCATAATAAAAAAAGCAAAAACATTTTTTGCAAAGTAATTGAAAATAAATAACTGAAATATCACATTTACACAAGTATTCAGACCCTTCACTTAGTACTTTGTTGATGCGCCTTTGGCAGTGATTACAGCCTCAAGTCTTCTTGGGTATGACGCTACAAGCTTGGCACACCTGTATTTGGGTAATTTCTCCCTTTCTTCCCTGCAGATCCTCTCAAGCTCTGTCAGGTTGGATGGGGTGCGTCGATGCACGGCTATTTTCAGGTCCCTCCAGAGATATTCGATCTGGTTCAAGTCCGGGCTCTGTTGGGCCACTCAAGGACATTCACAGACTTGTCACAAAGCCACTCCTGCATTGTCTTGGCTGTGTGCTTAGGGTCTTTGTCCTGTTGGGAGGTGAACCTCTGCCCCAGACTGAGGTCCAGAACACTCTGGAGCAGGTTTTCATCCAGGATCTCTCTGTACTTTGATCTGTTCATCTTTCCCTCAATCCTGACTAGTCTCCCAGTTCCTGCCGCTGAAAAACATCCCCACAGCATGATGCTGCCACCACCATGCTTCACCGTAGGTATGGTAATGGCCAGGTGATGAGCGGTGCCTGGTTTCCTCCAGACATGACACTTGGCATTCAGGCCAAAGAGTTCAATCTTAGTTTCATCAGACCAAATCATCTTGTTTCTCATGCCTTTTGGCAAACTCCAAGCGGGCTGTCATGTGCCTTTTACTGAGGAGTGGCTTCCATCTGGCCACTCTACCATAATGGCCTGATTGGTGGAGTGCTGCAGATATAGTTGCCCCTCTGGAAGTTTCTCCCATCTCCACAGAGGAACTCTGGAGCTCTGTCAGAGTGACTATCGGGTTCTTGGTCACCTCCCTGACCAAGGCCCTTCTCCCCCGAATGCTCAGTTTGGCCGGGCGGCCAGCTTTATGAAGAGTTCTGGTGGTTCCAAAGTTCTTCCATTTAAGAATGACGGAGGCCACTGTGCTCTTCGGGACCTGCAATGCTGCAGAAATTGTTTTATACCCTTCCCCAGATCTGTGTCTCGAAGCAATCCTGTCTCGGAGGTCTATGGACAATTCCTTCATCTTCATGGCATGGGTTTTGCTCTGACAAACACTGTCAGCTGTAGGACCTTATATAGACAGGTGCGTGCCTTTCCAAATCATGTCCAATCAATTTAATTTACCACTGGTGGACTCCAATCAAGTTGTAGAAACATCTCAAGGATAATGTGTAGATTGATGATAAAAAAATAATCAATTTTTAGAATAAGGCTGTAACGTTACAAAATGTGGAAAAAGTGAAGGGGTCTGAATACTTTCTGAATGCACTGTACGTAGGTCAATTGGTTTTCTATATTGTGACCCTTTTAAACATTTTGTCTAAATTGATTTATGAAACCATCACTTCATTCACTTGTGAGGTTTGTGCATCATTCCCTGGCCAGATACTTGTTGAACCTCCAGCCATTAGGCTGCAAACTGACTGTTGGACTGTTGGGGGCAGCACAGTGGCTCATGGGTAGATTTGCTGTCTACCAGCACCAAAGGCCCCGTTTCAATCCTGACTACGGGTGCTGTCTGTACTGCTGAATGCAAATCAGAGCTTTTTCTCCAGAGATGCTGCCTGACCTGCTGAGTTATTCCAGTATTTTGTGTCTCTCTCGGGCTTTCTCAATGCTCAATTACTTCACTTTGAACCAATCCCGAGATGCTGCCTGACCCGCTCCAAACCTCTCCTCAACAATGAAATAGCTTTATTGGGAGTAAAATGTTGTTGATCTGAGTCTAGCACATGAGAAGATAGATGGGGACGAGAGAAGGCTCCGGACCAGACCGAGTAGGGTGGACTCGGCGAAAGAAGCAGTGACAAACGGAGCTGGAAGGAACATGGCAAGCGAGCGGTTCATAATGGAGATGGCCATGCGGACCAGGTAGTGTGAACCATATCTTTGGTGCGAACAGGAGCCTGGATGGACGAGCGTGGACGTGCGCTACAGTATATGTTTCTCTTCATGTAGTTCTTATTCATGCCCATAAATTCTAGGAGCAGATGTAGGCCATTTCGACCCATGTTATTTGCTAATGTTATCAATATCCATTTTACCGTTACCTTTATTTTCACCTTAACGTTAACAAATGACAAACATCAGTTTGTCTTTTATGCTTTTAAAAATGTGTTTTATGTGATTAATTCTGAATAGTTTTTGAATGCTTTTGGATGTTAGTAACATTCCTGACGTGCAGTTGTAGAAGGCATTGGTGAGGCCGCTTTTGGAGATGGGCACCATGTTATAGGAAAGATGTTGTCAAGCTGGAAAGGGTGCAGAGAAGATTTACGAGGATGTTGCCAGGACTTGAAGGCCGCAGCTATAGGGAGAGGTTGAGCAGGCTATTTGGAGCACAGGAGGATGAGGGGTGATGTCATAGAGGTATATATAATTATGAGAGGAATATATCTGGTGAGATGCACAAAGTCTCTTGCCCAGAGTAGGGGAATTGAGAACCAGAGGACATAGGTTTAAGGTGAGGGGGAAAGATTTAACAGGAACATGAGGTTTATTTTTCATGCAAAAGGGTGGTAGGTGTTTGGAACGAGCTGTTGGAGGAGGTAGTTACTATTGCACCATTTAAGACACATTTAGACATTTACATGGATCGGACATGTTTAGAGGGATATGGGTCAAATGCAAGCAGGTGGGATTAGTGTAGATGGGACATGTTGGTTGATGGGGCGTTGGGCCAAAGGGCCTGCTTCCACACTGTAAGACTCTATGACACTTTTAGGCACCAGCTGGTAAAAGGTTTAAGTTTACTGAAATAATTTACAGCAACACACTCATACAATGAATGTTTGTTAAGTTTGATTTGATTGCATCTAAACTAGACACTAAAGCTTGCTAGAATTAACTCTATTAAAAGTAAAGACCAGAAATGATTAAAAAATAAGGTGCAGTGAATAAAGGAGAAATCAGTTTCTGTGATCAGATAAATTAGCTAAAGTTTAAGGAAACTGAAAAGAAAATTAAATTGAGATCATGCTCAATCAGTGTTGGGGCATCATTTCAGTGGCATTATGTGACTCTGATACCAATAGTTTTAACCTGCTAGAATTTCAAATGGTTCATTTCATTCTGCCTTGTGTAAATGGTAATGGGGCTTCTACTATTCCATTTGACACTTGTAATAGAAATGATTAGAAATATAGTTTATTGATCATCTGTCAAGGTGAGGCCACGGTACCAAACCAACTTGCTCGCATCTGGAGAAATGCTCGAAATGTAATTAGCAAAAGAAGTCAGTAATGTCCAAGTACGATAGTTCAGAATCACATTCCTCGTTCTGAAGGGCAAGACTTTGAAATGCTCAACTTACAGGTCGCAGGTATACTCTGACATTTTTAATGCAGAGATTGATAGATTCTTCATAAGTAAAGGTGTCAAAGGTTATGGGGAGAAGGCAGGAGAATGGGGTTGAGTGGGAAAGATTGATCAGCCATGGTGAATGGCAGTCGACTCAATGGGCCAAATGGCTTAATTCTCCTCCTATCACGTACGAACTTGTGAACTTTTGCCAATATTATGTGGTTGATTTCAACCTTGTGCAATGATATAAAGTGGACAATGGTGAATCGACAGCCATTAAAAGGTTGAGAACAACCCAGAGCTGCAAAGTTGGCACGGTGGCGCAGCGGTAGAGTTGCTGCCTTACAGCGGTGGAGACTCAGGTTCGTTCCTGACGGAGAGTTGGAGATGTTTTGACACAAGCTAATGGTAAACATTCTGGGATGGACTGGGATTAGCGCGACACATAGTAAACAGCCAATATATTGAAGATAGGAACAGAAAGAGGCTAGTCAATCCTGAAGCCAGTTCCCCTCATAAATTAGATCATTATTCGTGGCGGCACAGTGACAGAGCGGTAGTGGGTTATTGTTTTATGTTCTATCTCTAGAGGACTTTTAAGGGAAGCATGGTGGCTTAGTGATAGAGTTGCAGCCTTACAGCGCCAGAGACCCAGGTTCGATCCTGACTACGGGTGCTGTGCGTAGGGAGTTTGTACGTTCTCCGTGTGACCACGTGGATTTTCTCTGGGTGCTCCGGTTTCCTTCCTCATCCCAAAGACGCACAAAGTCTAAAGTAAAAGTCACTATTACCTGGTGTTATATTCTTAGGCAGTTCCACGGAATCAAAGGTTACAGCTTATTTATCTCTTCCTACTTCCAGTTCTCATGAAAGTACACTGTTCATGGAATGTTATTCTTGTTTCTGTCTCCACAGATGCTGCCAGATCAGTTGGACATATCTATTAGTTACAAACCGAAGTAAATAATTGAAACTCAAGCCATGCCTGCTCTTTTTACCCAGGAGATACATATGTTTTAACATTTTAGGCTCATCTAATCGAGCATATTGCAAAGCTACTTGGTTATTTATGTAAAATGCAGAGTTTTACATTAAAATCCCAAAACTTCAGGCCAGTTACATTTTTAATTTCTGTCTGAAGAATGGTCCTGACCCAAGACGTCACCTATGCTTTTTCACCAGAGATGCTGCCTGCCTGCTGAGTTATTCCAGCACTTTGTGTCTATCATTTTTTATCGAGATGGATAAACGGTCATAAAATCAATTGTAGATGCAATAAAAATAGAGGAAATATATATTGAATCCATTGGACGGTAGAGTTGCTGCCTTACAGTGCCTGAGACCTGGGTTCGATCCTGACTACAGGTGCTTGTCTATATGGAGTTTGTACGTTCTCAGCGTGACCTGCGTGGGTTTTCTCCTAGATCTTCAGTTTCCTCCCACACTCCAGAGCTCTACAGATTTGTAGGTTACTTGGCTTGGTATAAATGTCAAAAGATTGTCCCTATTGTGTGTTGGATAGTGTTAATGTGCGGGGATCGCTGTTCAGTGGGGACTCGGTGGGCTAAACTAAAACCAAAACACTCAACTTCCACAGGTCCACCACCGATTTTCGGGCAACTGATGGTTTTAGTTTTAGTTTTTAGTTTTAGAGATACAGCGCGGAAACAGGCTCTTCGGCCCACCGGGTCCACGCCGACCAGCGATCCCCGCACATTAACACTTCCCTACCCACTAGGGCCAATTTTTACATTTACCAAGCCAATTAACCTACAAACCTGTATGTCTTTGGAGTATGGGAGGAAACCGAAGATCTCAGAGAAAACCCATGTAGGTCACGGGGAGAACGTATAAACTCCGTACAGACAGCACCCGTAGTCTGGCACCTCCTTTAATCTGGACAGAATTACGGGAGCGCACTTGAAATCCCTTGAAATGTAGCACCTAAAGCTTGTGAGGCGGCAGATCTCGATCTCATCAGGATTTCTGTGGCTGACCGGCGGGTTGAATTTGCCCCCCTGCGGCCGGGGCTTTGGAACTCCGGCCCATCTGGAGTAGACAGATCCGTTCCCATAGCCGACTTCCGAGGTTGACTTTGTGGGCCGGTAGTTCGGCCCCTCAGCGACCTAGGCAGCTGAGGGGCCCAGTTGGACTCCTCTCGGAGGCCGTGACTTCTCTTGGTCCGGCAAAATGGATAAGCTTAAAAGGAACCAAGGGTGTCAGGAAAATCAGTGGTAGACCTGTATAACAGTATTTCTTGAAATGGGCAACCTCTGCTTTGCTTTGTTCTGAGGTGCCTGATGAGGTTATTTTGGAAACACACACTCTTCTCCAAGAGGGTAGGAGGTGCTGAGTGAGACACGTGGTTTGGGGAGTGATGTTCACTTCAGCTCTTCTATAGGGCAATTGTGCACTCCAAGACATAGACCCGTCATGTACAAAGTCAACTTGTGTATAAGATCATGAGGGGAATCGATAAGATGAGTGCATGGAGTCTTTTACCTGTGGCAGGGAAATCAGGAACCTGAGGTCATAGGTTTAAGCTGAGAGGTGAAAGATTTAATAGGAACCTTTTTCATTCAGATGGTGGTGGGTGAATGGAACGAGCTGCCAGAAGACGCAGTTGAGGCAGGTACTATAACAATATTTAAAAGATACTTGAACAGGTACATGGATAGCAATTAAACGACAGCAATAAAATGGTTAAGAACAATTCAGTCACTATTAACTGATCTTTTTTTTTCTTAGGCAGTTCCACAGAATTGAGGGTAAATGGGACTAGCTTGATTGGGGCATCTTGGTTGGCATGGACAAGTTAGGCCGAAGGGTTTGTTTCTACGCTATAAGACCCATGTAGAGTCAAAGAGTCGTAGAGTGATACAGTGTGGAAACAGGACCTTCGTCCCAACTTGTCCACACCGACCAACATGTCACACCTACATTAGTCCCACCTGCCTGCATTTGGTCCATATCCCTCCAAACCTGTCCTATCCATGTACCTGTCCAAATGTTTCTAAAATGTTGAAATAGTCCCAGCCTCAACCACCTCCTCCGGCAGCTCGTTCCATACACCCACCACCCTTTGTGTGAAAAAGTTACCCCTCCAATTCCGATTAAATCTTTCCCCCCTCACCTTAAACCTATGTCCTCTGGTCCTCGATTCCCCGACTCTGGGCAAGAGACTCTATGCGTCTGTTCCTCTGTGCTTCAGAGCCATGTGCTCAAATATATCTGAAAAAATATGTTGCAGATGAAATAAACAAAAAAGGAATAATTCATTAAAAATGGCCTTCAAACCAATTGGAACAATATTATGTAGTTGGATATTGATTTTCCGAACAGCAATTTTCGTAAACTCTGAACTGATGCCTACTGGTCTGAGGGAATTTTCTTTTTGTTTTGCCCAACTCATTTAGTTCCCTATTTCCTCAGACCTCTGGAAAATAAAATCCTGTAGGAAATGCATTACACGGAATGAGGCAATCAGCTCAAAATCAATATCGGGCAGCAAATTCATTTAATACCTATATCCATTTCCCCTCAAGAAAATGAGAAAGCGAATGATGTCATTATTGGGATTGAAAAGATTGAAATAAAGACAAATCATGCATTGTACCTGATCGTCTCATACAGAGTCACAGCTAAGTGTAAAATGTAACCTTTTTAGTTGTGTAACACCTCTGCTCATCACATATGAGAATGCGGTAGCCACCTTTACCGGGAATTTGTTTCTACAAAGCCCACAATGGATCTAATGTGTGAATGAATGAATGAATGAAACATTATTATCACATGTGACATGTCACAGTGAAATTCTTTGTTTTGCATACCACACACAAAGTATGCAAAGAGTCACCACGTATAGGGGGTTGACAAAGTTATAGAGTGTTCAATATAGTTCCCAATAGTCCCTCTTCTTTCTCGGAGCCCCACTCCCCCCCCCCCATACCAGATCCCTCATCGTTCTCTGTATGCTTTGAGTTTTAATAATCGAACTTATTTTGCCCACACCAAAAAACTGGGAGCACTATTGCCTCTAAACAGTGGACTTCCATTTCCCCATTGCCATTGAGAATCTTTGATTAACATAGAACATAGAACACTACAGCACAGGAACAGGCCCTTCTGTCCACAATGTTTGTGCCAAGCATGATGCCGATAAACTAATCTCATTTGCCTGCACATGGCTCGTATCCCTCCAGCCCTACATATCTATGTGCCTCTTAAACCCCACCATTGTAGTTTAGTTTATTATTGTCACATGTAGTGAGGTACAGTGGAAAGCATTTTCGTTGCATGAAAATTCAGTCTGTGTGTGATTACAATCAAGCTATCCACAGTGCACATGTACAGGAAAAATAAAATAATGTTAGTTCAAGATAAAGTCCAGTAAAGCCCGATTAAAGATAGTTCAAGGGTCTCCAATGAGGTAGATGGGAGGACAGGACAGCTCTTGAATTGGTGAGAGGATGGTTCTGTTGCCTGATAACAGTTGGCAGATACTAATAATATCTATATTACTAAAAGTCTGATCTTGACCACTTCCTGTTGTTCTGTATATTGATTTTAGAAAAAAGGCTGCCACTTACAGCTGTGATTTTTGGCCATCTTACTCAGAGTCCCCCTCCGCTGTGCAGGACAAGAGGATTTTCCCATCGATAAAAAATAAAAGAGTTATTAGTTAAAAAAAAATGTTGAGATACTTTCTCCTGAAGGCCACGCCCCTTCACGAAGGACTATAAAACCCAGAAGTGTGGAGGTGCCTCAGTTCTCTGCAAGATGGGGGAGCGAGAGGTCACAATTCTCAGTCTGAGCTGTGAATAACACTGAACACATGTCTACTAAACGGTGAGTGGTTTTACTGACCTGTCAGTGCCCTTAATGTGGTTTGAAAATGTAGTTTGAAAATGCAAAGTGTGTTTGGTTTGAAAGTGCAAAAGCAAGCTGTGTTGCCTTTGGTTTTGAAAGTGCGAAAGCAAGCTGTGTTGCCTTTGGTTTTGAAAGTGCGAAAGCAAGCTGTGTTGCCTTTGGTTTGAAAGTGCTAAAAGCAAGCTGTGTTGCCTTTGGTTTTGAAAGTGCTAAAGCAAGCTGTGTTGCCTTTGGTTTGAGAGTGCTAGTGCAAGCTGCGTTGCCTTTGGTTTAGAAAGTGCTAGAGCAAGCTGTGTTGTCTTTGGTTTGAAAGTGCTAAAGCAAGTTGTGTTGCCTTTGGTTTTGAGAATGCTAGAGCAAGCTGCGTTGCCTTTGGTTTTGAAAGTGCTAAAGCAAGCTGCGTTGCCTTTGGTTTTGAAAGTGCTAGAGCAAGCTGCGTTGCCTTTGGTTTTAAAAGTGCTAAAGCAAGCTGCGTTGCCTTTGGTTTTGAAAGTGTTCAAGCAAGCTGCCTTGCTTTGGTTTTGAAAGTGCTAAAGCAAGCTGCGTTGCCTTTGGTTTAGAAAGTGTTAAAGCAAGCCGCCTTGTCTAATTAGAGCTGCCTTGCCTAATTAGAGCTGCCTTGTCTAATTAGAGCTGCCTTGCCTTCCATATAATTAAAAGTCTAATATTGACCACTTCCTGTTTGCGCTTTATATTGATTTTAGTAAAAACGCTACCACGTACGGCTGTGATTTTTGGCCATCTTACTCAGAGTTCCTCTCCGCACATCAGGTGCTGAGGATTTGTAACATCGATGAAAAATAAAAGAGCTATTAGTGTTTAAAAAATGTTGAGATTCTCTCTCCTGTCAATCCACGTCCCTTCTGGTGGGAGGGGGGGAGGGATTATAAAACCCGGAAGTGGGGGCATGGCTCAGTCTCTGCAAGAGGTGGAGAGGTGGAATATTGCATTGGGGGACCAGCCCTCCCGTGTGATGCTGGGACCCAACGGGTCCCACTTAGTCTAGTCTTCTTATATTACAACCACAGCATATGACTATTTGGCACAGTGGGTTTTCCAGAAACCTGCCCAAAGGGTATTCAACCAGATCATTCGGTGGATTATTGCTGCTACTTTTTTTTTGTCCAGGCAAAGTTAGATTTTATGCTCGGCCAAATCTTTTGCATCTTGTAATTAACATGGTGTAGAATACCTGCTCACAGGGGAGCAATCACATTGATCACCTTTTCCCCTCTCCTTATTTCTCTACACCTTTGCACCTTCTCTCTCACACACACACACACACAGGGATATGGGCCAAATGCAGGCAAATGAGGCTGGTTCGGGAAGGCACCTTGGTCATGTTTCTGTGCTGTACAACCTTATGACACTATGATTATGAACATCTGTTATCGACCCTTTGATTCATCTGTCATGATCTTAAGCTGAGATCATTTACGGTAGCCAATTAATCTTCTGGCCCAAACTTCTTGGAAGATAAACACAAAATGCTGGAGTAATTCAGTGGGCCAGGCAGCATCCCTGGAGAAAAGGAATAGGTGATGTTTCGGGTCAAGGTCCTTCTTCAGACTCACTCTCAACAACTCCTCCGACTCCTCCAAGCTCACCCACTACCAATCATCTTGGGATGTGGGATGAAACCAGAACTTCCAGGATTTGCTCACATGATCATGAAAGGCATGAAAACTCCACACTGTCAGCACCCAAAGTCAGGAGCGAACTCGATCACTGGTGCGTGTGAGGTGACAGAACTGCCCACTGTCGGTTTGGTTTGGGTTTGTATGTTTACAATTTCTCAATAATTGTCCTGTATACCTAACCCTCATTTTGCAATATATTCTGAAAGAGTATTTATTATGTAGAGAGGTGAGACCTTCCGAATAATCAATGGCCTGGATAGAATGGATGTTTCCGCTAGTGTCCACAGCCTCAGAATTAAAGGACGCATCTTTAGAAAGAGGGTGGTGAATTTGTGGAATTCATTGCTCCAGATGGCTGTGGAGGCCAAGTCAATGGATATTTTTAAGGTGGAGTTTGATAGGTACTTGATTGGTAAGGGTTTCAGCGATTATGGGGAGAAGGCAGGAGAATGGGGTTGAGAGGGAAATATAGATCAGCCATAATTAAATGGTGGAATAGACTCGATAGGCAGAGTGGCCTAATTCTGCTCCTATGACATATTGGGGCGGCACAGTGGCCCAGCCGTAGAGCTGCTGCCTCACAGCTCCAGAGACCTGCGTTCGTTCCTGACTAAGGGTGTTGTCTGTATGAAGTTTTGTACGTTCTCCCTGTGACTGCGTGGGTTTTCTCCGGGTCCTCCAGTTTCCTGCCACATTCTAAAGACGTGCAGGTTTGTAGGTTATGTAGGAAGGAACTGCAGATACTGGTTTAACCCGAAGATAGATACAAAATGCTGGCATAACTCAGTGGAACAGGCAGCATCTCTGGAGAGAAGGAATGGATGAGGTTTTGGGTTGAGACTGAGTCTGAACAAGGGTCTTGACCCGAAACGTCACCCATTCCTTCTCTCCAGAGATGCTGCCGGTCCCGCTGAGCTTCTCCAGCATTTTGTGTCTATCTCAGGTTTGTAGGTTAATTGGATAGCACTTGTGTATGGGGTGATTGCTGGTCGGCATGGACTTGGAAGGCCGATGGTCCTGTTTCCACACTGTACCTCTAAAGCCTAAAGTCTAAATTCACAAGGAGAACATGCAAACTCCACACAGACGGCATCGGAGGTTGGGATCGATCCTGGGTCTGACTGCGAGTCTAAAGTCTAATGTAAACTTATAAACTTATGAGACTAACTGAGAGTGTTAGTAGAATTTAGAACATTAAAGCAACGTACCGATTTCTTTAAGTTATTAACCAACATGAATCAAAATCGATTGACTTTTATGTCTGTGGCTTTTGGACAAGTTGATTTTCTCCCTGCCAATATAGGAGCGGCCAATCATGGCATAAATGTGTTAATAAAGTTTCAAAGGTCTGAAGACAGAGAGCCATTAATTAACAGGTATAAATGTCAGGTAGCCCTTTAATCTGCTTGCTAAGTATGCAGTTTTTGTGTAGGTTAGAGGTATGCCAGGATTTTTAAGCCCACTTTTTCCATGTAAGATAGATAAAGTGCTGGAGTAACTCAGTGGGTTAGGTAGCATCTCTGGAGAACAATGTTGGGTGAAGTTTTGGATCGGGACTCTTTTTCTTCAAAGTTCTTTGGAACTTGTCTGAAGAAGTGATCTGACCCAAACGGCCACCCATCCCAGGCTCCAGAGATGTTGCCTGGCCCACTGAGTTACTCCAGCACTTCAGTACAAACCAGCACCTGCAGTTTCTTCCTACACATCTTATCCATGTAACACCCTGGGTGGTAGAGTACAGCAAACCTGGTTTTGATGATGGAGGAACAGCTCTGAAATGGGCAAAGGGAACAATAAGCAATGCTATTGTGCAGGAGTTTATTGTGCTTGGTGAAAGTATTGTTCACCAGGCAATTTTTGATGCAATAAAAACAAACTTCTGGACAATCTCAGTTGGTCAAGCAGCATCTGTGGAGACAGACAGATGGTCAAAGCATCAGGTTTAGTTTAGTTTAGAGATAAAGCATGGAAACAGGCTCTTCGGCCCATCGAATCACCACTGCCCAACGATCATCCCATTCACTAGCACTATCCTACACACTAGGGACAATTTAACATTTTTTTTTTTTTAGCAAAGCCAAATTAACCTACAAAGTCCTGTCTTTGGAGTGTGGGAGGAAACCAGAGATCCAAGAGAAATCCCACGCGGTCACTGGTCTATGCAGACTCTGTGGGCTGAGGGGCCTGTTTCCACGCTGTTACTCTAAGCTAATCTTTAGTTTAGAGACGGCACGGAAACAGGCCTTTTGGCCCACCGAGTCCCCACCGACAAGCGATCCCTGCACATTAACACTACCCTACACACACTAGGGACAATTTAACATTTAAAAAAATACCAAGCCAATTAACCTATACACCTGTACGTCTTTGGCATGTGGGGGGAAACCGAAGATGTCGGAGAAACCCCACGCGATCACGGGGAGAACGTACAAACCGTACAGACAGCACCCATATTAGGGATCGAACCTGGGTCCCTTGTGCTGTAAGGTAGCAATTCTACCGCTGCACCACTGTGCCGCCCTTAAACGAATCTAATAATCATCAAAGGGGGCAGCCTGTGACCCTACCTTCTTTCAATTTGGATATGTTGAATAATATCACGTCCCATATTACACAGAATACAGAATCTTTTTGCCGTGCAACAAGATAGCTATGCGAAAATTTAAAATAGAAGCATTCACAATTACACCCCATGATTTAAAACATCTGGTTATCATTTAATCATTAATAAAAGAATAATGGTATTTCTTCACAGTCAGAAACTGCTGGATAATTCTAATTGCCATTATCCTGGAGATCCCAGGTGCAAGATTAATTCCATAAGGTAGTAGCATTTAAGTTAAATGAAGTACATCCTTGGAGGAAAAATTAATGGCACAGCTGAAAGATTTGTTCTGAAATATTGTGGTTTAGTTCTCTTCATATCTTATCAAGCTGAGGAACTGAGTTTGAAATCCATATTCTTTTCCTAATGGTGATGATCCCAGTTTACGGCACTTCACCTGAATCTGCATCGTCCGTAGGTTTCATTTGGCAGGACGACATTTAATACAGGGAAATGTGAGGCGTTGCGTTTTTGGAAGTCTAACATGGGCAGGAGCAGAGGGATCTAGGAGTACAGGTGCATTGTTCCTTGGACATTTTGTCACAGGTAGAATGGGTGGTCAAGAATGTTTTTGGCACATTGGCCTTCATCAGTCAGAGTATTGAGTACAGAAGTTGTATAAGATGTTGGTGAAGCCGCATTTAGAGTATTGTGTTCAGTTCTGAACACCATGCCATAGGAAAGATGTTGTCAAGTTGGAAAGGTACAGAGAGGATTTACATGTGGCGGCGCTGGCTTAACAGCTGCGGCCCACCTGCAGTCTGTCTGTTTTTTTCTTTCGTTTTGTTCTTTGTCATGTCTTAGTTAATTTTGTTTTATTAAGTTGTGTATGTGTGTGGGTGGGGTGGGAGAAACATGCTTTGGTCTCATCCTTCGGGGGATGCGACTTTTTCTTCGGTCGTATTCCCCGTCTCCGTCTGCGCCGAGGCCTAATGGCGGAGCTGGCGGCATCGGAGCTGTAGCAGCAACAGCAGCAGCAGCGGAGACCTGACTCGGCCCTGGAGCTGTAGCGGCGGCAGCAGCAGCAGCGGAGACCCGGCTCGGCACCGAAGCTGTAGCAGCGGCAGCAGCAGCAGCGGAGACCCGGCTCGGCACCGAAGCTGTAGCGGCGGCAGCAGCAGCAGCGGAGACCCGGCTCGGCACCGAAGCTGTAGCGGCGGCAGCAGCAGCAGCGGAGACCCGGCTCGGCACCGAAGCTGTGGCGGCGGCAGCAGCAACAGCGGCGGAGACCCGATTCGGCCCTGGAGTTGTGGCGGAGGCAGCAACCACCCGCGGAGTTTGAACCGTCGCCTCGGCGCAGAGGGAGAACAAAGAGGGAAGAGACAGAGACTTTAAGATTTTGCCTTCCACCACAGTGAGGAGGTGTTTGGTGAACTCACTGTGGTGGATGTTAAATTTGTGTTGATTGTGTGTTTTTGCCATTTTTTAAATTATATGTATGACTGCAGGGAAACAAAATTTCGTTCAGAC
Source organism: Amblyraja radiata (assembly GCF_010909765.2). Taxonomy (NCBI): domain Eukaryota; kingdom Metazoa; phylum Chordata; class Chondrichthyes; order Rajiformes; family Rajidae; genus Amblyraja; species Amblyraja radiata. The sequence continues at coordinate 20,215,937 of NC_045960.1, read as the reverse complement.
CGAAAGGTCTGAATGACAATAAACCGAATCTAATCTAATCTAATCTACAAGGATGTTGCCAAGACTAGAGGGTTTGAGTAATAGGGAGAGGTTGAGCAGCCTCAGACTAAATTCCTTGGAGTGCCTTCAGCGCCTACAACCATAGCTTAGGAGAGGTCTGTTCAGTAGTGTGACAATGGAGAAGTTGTTTATGAAGCTGGTTGTATGATCTGTCAAGCTTTTAGATCTTCTGCCCAATAGGAAATGGGAGCTAGAGAGAATATCTGGGGTATAAGTGGTCCTTAATAATGACGACTGCTTTTCCAAGGCATAGTGAAGTGTAGATGAGTTGCGGGAGGAGGAGGCTGTGGTGATGTGCTGTGTTGCATACACAACTCTCTGCAATTTTGCACAGTCTTGGGCAGAGTATTCCCATTATCCCAGCTCTGATGAAGGGTCCTTGTCAAGCAGTATTAATGCTGCTGCTTCTCTTTCCACAGATGCTGCCGAAGCTGCTGTGTTTCCAATATTTTTTGTTCAATATCAGATTTCCATCTGCAGGTTTTTAACAAAACTCTTCAATGTCTTTGGTATATACTCTGATCCGTGACTTTGTTTAAAAATAAAGGGGTGGCACGGTGGCACAGCGGTAAAGTTGCTGCCGTACAGCGCCAGAGACCCGGGTACAATCCTGACTATGGGTGCTGTCTGTGTGGAATTTATACGTTCTCCCTGTAACCCTGTGGGTTTTCCCTGGTTGTTCTGGTTTCCTCCCACACTCCAAAGTCCTGCAGGTTTGTAGGTTAATTGGCTTCGGTAAAGATTGTAAATTGTCCCTAGTGTGTAGGCTAGTGTACCGGGATTATTGATCGGTGTGGACTCAGTGGGCTGAAGGGCCTGTTTCTGCGCTGTATCTCTAAACTAAATACAAAATAAAATTGTTGACCATGAAAGGCAATCTGTGTCATTTTACATTGCCACAATGCAGGCACATTTAAATGTGTGTGGTTCAGTCATGTTGAATTGAAAGATATAGCATGGAAACAGGCCCTTTGTCCCACCCCATTCACACTGACCATCAATCACCAGCTCACACTAGTTCCATGCTATCCCACCTTCTCGTCTACTCCGGACAAACCAGGGACAATTTTACAGAAGCCAATTAACCTACAAACTCGCACGTCTTTGGGACGTTGGAGGAAACCAGAGCACCCGGAGAAAAACACGCGGTCACAGGGAGAACGTGCAAACTCCACATTGACAGCACCCGAGTCGGATCGATCCTGGGTCTCTGGCGCTGTGAGGCAGCAGCTCTACCAGCTGTACCACCGTGCCATCCCATTTTGTATGTGTTTTTTCAATTCCAATGATGCATAATCAACCTTAGTATGATTTTTCAGCAATCATTTAGGCTCAGCCTTCCATTTCCTAAAGGGGCTGTCCCACTTGGGCAACCTAATTGGCGAGTTTAGAATAGTTTGAAAAATTACATGTTGAAGACCTCCTTCGATCTCCTTCGACTATGTTGAAGATCAGCTACGACTAGCTACGACTAGCTACGACTAGCTACGACTAACTTCGGAAAAATTGGACACCAAATAGTGGAGAGTGAAGACGATCTCCTTCAACCTCCCTTCGACTATGATGAAGACTATCTACGACTACCTTTGACTCCCTTCGACTACCCTCGATTACCTACGACTAACATGCCGACCTGCTACGACCTACAATGACTAAACCTACGAGTAAAAAAAATATCGATTTTTTCCATGGCAACCTTTTTTTACTCGCGGGCATTTTTTAACATATTGAAAAAACGCTGCGACCTAGCTGAGGCCTCGAGTACGCGGAGACCACTCTCGAGCATGAAGGAGAGTTACGAAGACCTCCTAGGACCTCGTGTCGACCATGCTGCGAGTATGAGTCGAGGGCAAACTCGCCAGAACTCGCGGATTAGGTCACCACAGTGGGACAGGCCCCTTAACTATGGCGTGTCACAAAGAATTCCACTTCTGTCAAAAATAAATAGTTAATTATTCTTTCTTATAAAAATTTAGTAATGATCTAAATAATGATTGGTAAAAATGTCAATGTTATTTGATTAAATACATTTTTATTCCACACACCTTTATTTATAATGATTGCTACATTGTTCTTTGATTGATGTTTCTGCCTCAATACATTTGTAAACAAACTAATATGCCTCATTTATTAATGGCTCCTTACTTCCCATTAAGTCTTCCACACATGAGTGGCACATATTAGTTCTATGTAAACTCCTACATTTCATATAATTTCAAATGGTATCTGAGCATGACTTACACTATTATCCATTCATAACAATCTAATTCCTATTCATTTCAGATTTTTTTTTGTCGCCTGTTCCTTTGCATCATTAATATTGAATTTTTGACCTGGTGGTGGAGGTAGTAGGCTTGCAAGTTCAATGTTTCCTTTATTAAGTTTAGAAAAACAGCGCGGAAACAGGCCCTTTGGCCCACCGAGTCCACGCTGACCAGCGATCACCCCGTACACTAACACAATGTTACGCACTAGGGACAAATTACAATTATACTAAGCCAATTAGCCTACAAACCTCTCCGTCTTTTGGGTGTGGAAGAAAATCGGAGATCCCGGAGAAACCCACACAGGTCACCTCTACCATATTGTAGACGTTGGACTTTGTCTGTGGAACTAGTGTGTTACAATGCTGAGAACTATATTCTGCACTCTGTGTCTTCCCCTTTGCTCTACCTATTGTACTGGTGTTCTTCATGATTATATTTATGAATAGAATTATCTGAGTTGTTTGGATAGCATGCAAAACAAAGCTTTTCACTGTACCTCTGCACATGTCATAAGGGATAAGAAAGGAATTAGGCCATTCGGCCCATCAAGTCGACTCTGCCATTCAATCATGGCTGATCTATCACTCCCTGTTAACACGATTCTCCTGCCTTCTCCCCATAACCCCTGACACCCGTACTAATCAAGAATCTATCTATCTCTGCATTAAAAATTTCTATTGACTTGGCCTCCACAGCCTTGTCGCCTTTCCCTTTGCATCATTAATATTGAATTTTTGTCCTGGTGGCTGAGGTAACAGGCTCGCAAGTTCAATGTTTTGTTTATTAAGTTTAGAAAAACAGCGTGGAAACAGGTGCTTTTGCCCACTGAGTCCATGCTGACCAGTGATCACCCTGTAGAACAGCCTTCCACAGATTCACCACCCTCTGACTACAGAACATGACACATGACAATAATACATCTAAACTCAGACAGTATTACTGTCACAGTGAAGAGCTTTATTTGAGTGATATTCAGTCAAATCACACTACATGTGTACAATCACACAAATACACCTTCCCTTGATCATCATTACTGTCTGCATATCCTTCATTCATTTGTTCTATATCTCTCTATATCACTGTCTATATAATCTTGATTCCTTTTCCCCTGACTCTCAATCTGAAGAAGAGTCTCGACCCGAAACATCACATATTCCTTCCCTCCAGAGATGTTGCCCGACCCACTGAGTTACTCCAGCATTTTATGTCTATCTTTGGTTTTAAACCTGCATCTGCAGTTCCTTCCTACACAATATCCAAATGCAATAGTTACTGTAAAGAGAGAAATAGCAGGGTGCAGAATATAGTGTTACCTCATTATAGTGTTACAGATTATAGTGTTACAGCATGATAGTGTTACAGTCACAGAGAGTGTACATAACACAAGCCCACATTGAGGTAAATTGGATGATCAAGTCTTCACCCAATCTTATGACAGGCCCATCGGCCAAACTAGACTGAGAATGCCCGATCTTGTCTGATCTGGGATGGGAGACCACTGGAGAACACCAGGTGCCCCTAGACTCGGGTGGCACGGTGGTGCAGTGGTGCTGTTGCTGCCTGTCAGACGCGGGTTCGATCCTGACTACGGGTGCTGTCTGTACGGAGTTTGTATGTTCTCCCTGTGACCTGCGTGGGTTTTCTCCGGGTGCTCCGGTTTCCTCCCACACTCCAGGGACGTGAAGGCCTGTAGGTTAATTGGCTTGTGAAAATTGTAAATTGTCCCTGGTGTGTAGGATAGTGTTAGTGTACGTGGTGATCTCATGTCGGCGAGCGTGGGCAGAAAGGCCTGTTTCCCCGCTGTATCTCTAAAGTCTAAAGTAGAGACTGCTCAGTAGTCTGATAACAGCGAGGAAGAGGCTGGTCCTGACTCTGGTGGTTCGTGCTTGCAATCATTTGTACCTTCTGCTCGACGGAAGAGGGAATGGCTGGGGTGTAAATGTTCCTTAATTAAGTTGACTGCTTTCCCGAGGCAACAGGAAACGTAGATGGAGTCTATTTTTACTGCGTAATTTTACAAATTATACTCCAGGCACTCAGATCCCAATGCATTACAGAGCTTCACAATTTGTCATCATTATTTTCCTGGTCAAAAAAGACAACATAGAAACATAGAAACATAGAAAATAGGTGCAGGAGTAGGCCATTCGGCCCTTCGAGCCTGCACCGCCATTCAATATGATCATGGCTGATCATCCAACTCAGTATCCTGTACCTGCCTTCTCTCCATACCCCCTGATCCCTTTAGCCACTAGGGCCACATCTAACTCCCTCTTAAATATAGTCAATGAACCGGCCTCAACTACCTTCTGTGGCAGTGAATTCCACAGATTCACCACTCTCTGTGTAAAAAATTATTTTCTCATCTCGGTCCTTATCCTTATACTGTGACCCCTTGTTCTGGACTTCCCCAACATCGGGAATAATCTTCCTGCATCTAGCCTGTCCAACCCCTTAAGAATTTTGTAAGTTTCTATAAGTTTCTAAGTTTCTAGAATCCAGTATTCCTACATTGTACTGCTTCTGAAAGGTTGTTTCCAGTTCACTGTGTTCTCCAGAGATGCTGCCTGACCCTCTGAGTTACTTCAGTACTTTGTTTCCTTTTGTGAAGAAATGGAGCTTGGGGGAAGGGATGGGATGGTATGGTAATTGGGAAACAATGTCTCGATCTCTATTGCTTCCTTAGATCTTTTTCATAAATTACATTAATTCCCACCTTTGTGTCAAGAGGGCAGGGTCTCACTGGAAGAGAGAGGAGAGAGTCTATGGTCCTGAGCAGTGGCGGACTGGGTCTAAAAATATTGGTTGCCAGGAGACAAAGGGGGCCCACTTGATATAGGGGGCCCACTTCATCAGGGGCCCACTTGTCATCGGACAAGCAGACATCCTGGCCAGTCCGCCACTGGTCCTGAGCAAAAGTGAGATGCATGCAAGAAACGACTGATTGAAAAAATCCAGAGAAGGTGCAAAAGCAAAGAGAGGGGTCCTGGAGAAATGACAATGGCAAGATATGATATGTTGGATAACTTTGGTCAAAGAGGCTTGAGTAGAGTTTGAGTTTAGTTTAGTGTCACAGTGAAAAGCTTTTGTTGCGTGCTAACCTGTCAGCAGAAAGACAGTACATGATTACAATCAAGCCGTCCACAGTGTACAGATACAGGATCAAGGGAATAATGTGAGTGATGTTGAGTTAGTAAAGCTAGTAAAGTCCAATCAAAGATCGTCCGAGGGTCTCCAATGAGATAGATAGTAGTTCAGCACTGCTCTCTAGTTGTAAGAGGATGGTTCCGTTGCCTGATCACAGATGGGAAGAAACTGTCCCCGAATCTGAAGATGCGTGTTTTCACACTTCTGTACCTTTTGCCCGATCGGAGAGGGGAGAAGAGGAAGTGACTGGGGTGAAACTCATGATGGTTGAAGAGTTTGAAATCAAAATCCTTTGAATTGTGGGTGAAATTGGAAAAGGTGAGGTCTTTGTTGCTACTCAATGGAGGTCAGAGATCTTAGGTGCTAGTAAAATGCAGAAATAAAAGTTGTGAGTAGAAGAAGCAATGGGATTTGAAGACGGAAGAAAAATCTGTTTGATTGTTGCCTTCACAGAATTGTTGATTCTAAGAGATGTTGAATGCTTCCTCTGGTAATACAGACAATGGTAAATTTTCCATGACGATACAGCCATTATTACTGTCACTCACATCAGCTCGGCCAACTAGTCTTCTGAAAGCTATTGTCATTCTCCGTAAGAACAATCGTGAACTCCCAAATGCAATTTCGAGGCGTACTCCCATTTGTTTGTATTCATCTAGCCTTTGTCTGCACTGATCCCAGCAGGCTGTGATATCAAGACCAGCCGAGTGCTCATGAATAATGGAGAAAGGATCATTACAAGAATGAGAATTTCATTGTAAGTATACAACACACTGCCTTTTTCATTAAAAATCGAAAAAATAATTATGAAGCAAATTATGCTGCAACGTTGTCCATTTTTATGTTAGTTAAAGGGCTCCCGCAACAGTTTAAACGCACCTGGATTAATATAGTTATGCCCCTGGCCCACTTAGGAAACCTGAACGGAAACCTCTTGAGACTTTGCGCCCCGCCCAAGGTTTCCGTGTAGTTCCCGGAGGTTTTTGTCAGTCTCCCTACCTGCTTCCACTACCTCCTGCAACCACCTGCAACCTCCGGGAACCACCTGCAACCTCCGGGAACCGCACGGAAACCTTGGGTGGGGCGCAAAGTCTCCAGAGGTTTCTGTTCAGGTTTCCTAAGTGGGACAGGGGCATTACTTGTTCAAATGTTTCTAAACTGGGGCAACAATAGCTCATCAAGTTGTTGGCGGCACATCAAGTGGGCAGAATGGTGACACAGCGGTAGAATTGCTGCCTCACAGCGCCACAGACCCAGGTTCGATCCTGACTAGGGCTGCTGTCGGCACAGAGTTTGCATGTTCCCTCTGAGACCGCATGGGCTTTCCTCGGGTGCTGTGGTTTCCTCCCACACTCCAAGGATGCGCCCATTTGTAGGGTGCGCCCATAGCCAATTAATATTGGCTATGGTAAAATTGTAAATTGTCCCTAGTGTGTAGCATAGTGTTAATGTGCGGGGATCGCCGGTTGGCGCAGACTTGGTGGTCCGCAGGACCTGTTTCCGTTCTGTAGCTCTAAACAAAACTAAACAAAAAAAACTAAAAGGAGGTGTGAAGAGATAAAAGAAGGAACTGCAGATGATGGTTTACGCAAAAGTGTGTTGGAGTAACTCGGCGGGTCAGGCAACATCTCTGGAGAACATGGATAGGTGATGTTTCGGGTCAGGACCCTTCTTCAGACTCAAAATAGAGCACTCGGCCTGAATAAATTATCCAAAATGATACCATGTAAAATTGATAAAGCAAGTTATCCGCGTGGTCACAGAGAGAAGGAGCAAACACTGTACAGACAGCACCTGTGGTTAGGATGGAGCCCAGGTTTCTGCCCTAGTCAGGCTGCAGCTCTACCTGCTTTGCCACTGCAAGAGACAGGAGCAGGAGCAGAATATTTTGCAGCCAGCTGCAGCTGCACAAATGATGGACAGATGTGCACACCCCTGCTGGGAAGCAGTTCAAATACAGAAGGTGTACATGGGAGATTTTAGTTTCGTTTCGTTTAGAGATACAGCGCGGAAACAGGCCCTTCGGCCCACCGAGTCCACACCGATCAGCGACCCCCGCACGTTAATACTATCCTACATACACCAGGGACAATTTACAATGATACCAAGCCAATTAACCTACAAACCTGTATGTCTTTAGCAGGCCCGTACGAAGCTTTTCAAAAAGGGGGGTGGCATGACAGGATTACAAATAATAATGTGAAATAATGTGCGCTGCGCACATCACGACGCGAAGCGTGAAGTCCCTCTATGCCAGGGTCCAGGAAGGCCCTGGAAGCTCAGGGGTTTTAGATACTATCTGATGCATTCCAAGCCTTATTTTGGAGCATTTTTGCACCAAATGTATGACCAATATTTCAGAAATTAACAGGAATCTGAGAAGTAGCTTTTTCACATAAAGGGTGTATGTAACGAGCTGCAAGAGGAGGTAGTTAAGGCTGGGACTATCCTAATGTTTAAGAGACATTTGGACACGTACATGGATCGGACAGATTTAGATGGATATGGACCAAACGCGTGTGAGTGGGACTAGTTTAGATGGGACATGTTGGTCGGTGTGGCCAAGTTGGGCTGAAGGGCCTGTTTCCACACTGCATCATTCTATGACTAAAAAGTGAAGAAGAAAAATGCATGTAGATAAGTAGAGCAGATTTGAAAGAGGAGTGAAATGTAAAGGCAGAGAGAGGTTTATGGGTGGAAAGGAACATAGGAAAGGAGGGGGGAGAGTGGGCTTGGGCAGATGGGTGAAGGGAAAATAGTCACAAAGTGCTGGAGTAACTCAGTGGGTCAGGCAGCATCTGTGGAGAATATGAATAGGCGACGTTTCACAGAGTGCTGGAGTAACTCAGTGAGTCAGGCAGCATCTCTGGAGAAAAGGTATAGATTATAGTTCGGGTCAAGACCGTTCTTCAGTAATATTCATGATGTGACATGCATAGACATTCCTGAATGTTACCCAAACCATCGTGAGCTACTTTGTTACGGTGCTTGCCCTCTTCTATAACATCTCTGCTGCCTTGGGTGATGCAGGACAGGACACAAGCTTTGGGACACGGTGTGAAGCTGTTGCCGTCTGTCCCAGCCTGGTAAAAACCTGGATGGAGTGGATTTGGAGAGGAAGTTTCCACTAGTGGGAGAGTCTAGGTTCAGTGGCCACAGCCTCAGAATTAAAAGACATTCCTTTAGGAAGGAGATGAGCAGGAATTTCTTAAGTCAGAGGGTGGTGAACTGTGGAATTCATTGCTGTGGTGGTCAAGTCAATGGACATTTTTCAGGAGGAGCTTGATAGATTCTTGATTGATACGGGTGTCAGAGGTAATGGGGAGAAGGCAGGAGAATGGGTTTGGGAGGGAAAGATAGATAGAGTCATAGAGTGATACAGTGTGGAAACAGGCCCTTCGGCCCAGCATGTCCCATCTGCACTAGTCCCACCTTCCCACGTTTGATCCATATCCCTCCGAACCTGTCCTATCCATGTACCTGTCTAACTGTTTCTTAAATGTTACGATAGTCCCTGCCTCAACTACCTCCTCTGGCAGCTTGTTCCATACACCTACCACCCTTTGTGTGAAAAACATACCCCTCAGATTCCTATTAAATCTTTTGCCCTTCACCTTAAACTTATGTCCTCTGCTCCTCGATTCACTTACTCTGGGCAAAAGACTCAACCATATCTATTCAAATCATGATTTTATACACCTCTATTAGATCATCCCTCATCCTCCTGTGCTCCATGAAATAAAGTCCCAGCCTACTCAACCTCTCCCTATAGCTCTGGCCCTCTAGTCCTGGCAACATCCTCATAAATCTTCACTGTACCCTTTCCAGTTTGATGACATCTTTCCTATAACATGATGCCTAGAACTGAACACAATACTCTGAATGCGGCCACACCAACTTCTTATGCAACTGCAACATGACCTCCCAACTTCTATACTCAGTCTGACCCGCTGAGTTACTCCAGCACTCTGTGAAACGTCACAGAACAGGGCAAGATTAGCAAGTTTGCTGATGATACAAAAGTGAGTTGTTTTGCAGATAGTGAAGATGGTAGTGAAAGATTGCAGCAGGATCTGGATCAATTAGCCAGGTGGGCAGAGGAATGCCAGAGGATGGTTGCATGGTTCCTTGAAGGTCGTGTCGCAGGTATATCAGGTGGTCAAAAAGTATTTTGGCACTTTGCCCTTCACCAGTCAGAGTATTGAGTATAGAAGTTGGGAGGTCATGTTGCAGTTGTATAAGATGTTGGTGAGACCGTATTTAGAATATTGTGTTCAGTTCTGGGCACTATGTTATAGGAAAGATGTCAAACTGAAAAGAGTACAGAGATCCCCATCCTGGATCAGTCCAATCAGGGTTGTGTCATCCGCAAACTTGAGAAGCTTGACAGAGATGTCTGTGGAGGTGCAGTCATTGGTGTGGCGAGAGTAGAGGAGAGGGGAGAATACGCATCTTGCGGTGCTCCTATGCTGAGCGTTTGCGGGTCCGAGATATGCTTTCCCGCCTCACATGCTGCTTCCTGTCTGTCAGAAAGCTGGTGATCCAGCGACAGAGGGGTTCAGGCACAGTCAACTCAGAAACTTTGGAGCGTAGTAGCTCTGGCACAATGGTGTTGAATGCAGAGCTAAAATCAATAAAACAAAATCCTCGCATAGGTCCCCTGGCGGTCTAGGTGCTGGAGGATGAAGTGCAGGCCCAGATTGACTGCGTCATCCACAGATCTATTGGCCCAATATGCAAAATGCAGATGGTCCAGCAGAGGGATTGTGATATTTTTCAGCTTGGCTAGCACAAGCCTTTCAACGGTCTTCATGACTACAGAGGTCAGTGCGACAAGCCTGTAGTCATTAAGACCAGTAATCCTTACCTTTTTGGGTACAGGGACAATAGTAGAGACTTTGAAGCAGGCAGGGACAGTACATCTGGTCTGGTTAAAAATGAGTAATTGGGTGTGAAGTGGTGATTGGAGTGGGGTGGGTGTAGAAGGGCCCAGTGTTGGTTGGGGTGGGAAAGGGTCCACTCTTTTCATACCGGAGTCTTGCCTTAAGTAGGTGTGAAGTGGTGAATGGGAAGGAGAGGGTGCAGGGTCCATTCTTTGCAGACTGGGGTCTGGCTGTGTTTGGTGGGGAGGGGGTTCCAGGGTTATGTTTCTGATTTTCAAACCTGCAGTAAAACTAATTCAGGTCGTTCGTCAGCTGACGATTGTCCAAAGAGCGGGGGGCTTTCCTCTTACAGCTGGTGATTAGCTGAGTAATTAGCTGAGAACTTGCTCCTCAACTTCTCAGACTACCTTTCCTTGGCAGCTCTGATTCCTCTTCTCAGCTCTTTATCGATTAGGCTCTTTTAACTCTTTAACGATTAGGCTATCGGCTTGATGCATATTTGCCCCCCACGATCTCGAAATGGAAATGTTACATCTGTATATAATGATCCCATTAAAATGTGTATTTATGTCACAAACTATGGAATTCATATTTTTCAGTATTGTTATCAAGGAAAAGAAAGCAGTTCCAATTGTTTGATATTATTTGATATTGTTTAATATTATTCATATGGAGGAGAAAATATAATAGCTCTAAAACCTTCCTTAATTTTGCAATCTCACTAAAGATAATCCCCCTTTCCCTCTCCCCTCCTCCACCTCTCTCTCCCCTCCCTTCCCCTCTCTCTCTCTCCCCCTCCCCCCTCTCACATCCCCCCCTCTTTCTTGCGGGGGTGGGGGGGGGTGGGCGAAGATGAAGGTGGCGCGGGCCCAGCGGGCGGGGGGGATGAAGGTGGTGTGGGCCTAGCGCGGGTGGTGGGGGCCCAGTGGGGGTGGTGTGGGCCCAGCGGGGGTCAGCGAGGGTGGCGTGGATCCAGTGGGGGTCAGCGGGGGTGGCGTCAGCCCAGCGGGGGTGGCGTGGGCCCAGCGGGGGTGGCGTGGGCCCAGCAGGAGTGGCGTGGGCCTAGCAGGGGTGGCATGGGCCCACCGGGGTTGCCGTAGACCCAGCGGGGGTGGCGTGGACCCAGCGGGGGTGGCGTGGGCCCAGCGGGGGTCAGCGAGGGTGGCGTGGACCCAGCGGGGGTGGCGTGAGCCCAGCAGGGGTGGCGTGGGCCCAGCGGGGGTCAGCGAGGGTGGCGTGGACCCAGGGGGGATCAGCGGGGGTGGCGGGGCCCAACGGGGGTGGCATGAGCCCAACGGGGGTGGCATGAGCCCAACGGGGGTGGCGTGAGCCCAGCGGGGTTGGCGTGGGCCCAGCGGGGGGTCAGCGGGGTTGGTGTGGGGGAAAGATGGCTTGGGCCCCGGCGGCGGGGGGAGGCGAGGGGAGCGGACTCTGCCGCAGCGGCGTCTGGTGTTGGGGTTACAGCCGTTGGGTTCAGATTCAGCCACTCTTGCCCGGCGACGGGAGAACAGAGAACTGGCCGTTTCCAAAGTGGAAACGTTGATCTTTATTTATTTATTTCCCCCCCGATTTTTTGTTGTTGTTTTGTTTTGAGGTTTTTTTTGCCCCTTCCTCATGGTTCCCTCACAACTCTGGGCTGCTGTGTGTCAGGACGCTGAAGCTATCACATAGGGTAGCAAGATCCCTGCTCGAGCTGATGCCACACTTTACCTTTAGCTTTCAAACCTACCAATGTCTTTGCCCTGAGTTCATGCAGAAGATGGAGGTCTGATGAAACAGATGAGCTGCCCCCCCCCCCCCCCCTCCACTCTTCCAGCTTTCTTTCCCCCCACCCCTGCAATCAGTATGAAGAAGGGCCCTGTCCCGAAAAGGCACCTATCCATGTTCTCCAGAGATGTTGCCTGACCCGCTGAGTTAGTCCAGCAATTTGTGCTCAATATAATTCCCCTCCTCTGGGCAAAATACTCTGTGCGTTTACCCGATCTATTCCCTTCATGATTTTATACACCTTTGTAAGACACCCCTCATCCTCTTATTTATTTAGCCTGTACCGTTTAGAATCCGCTTTGGTGCTAATGAGGATCCGAGACAACTTATTAGCCAGTATTTTGTTGTTCAGTGGCATTCTGTCCAATTTAAAAAAATCTATTGAAGTGTTGACTGGATTCAGTAGTGTGAAGCGTTTTCTCTGTCAAATAGAGAAGGGATTATTCTTTTATCCAGTTCCCAAGTTTTGATGAATAGGTGCATTTTTCATTTAATTGGATAAGCCATCAGAGATTGCTGTCAATGGGAATTTTACGGGACAGAAGTAGTATAACTGTGCAATTTTTATACATTGGGTGGTACAATGGCGCAGAGGTAGAGTTGCTGCCTCACAGCGCCTGAGTCCCTGGTACGATCCTCACTACGAGTGCTGTCTGTATGGAGTTCGCACATTCTCCCCATGACCTGCTTGTGTTGTCTCCGGGAGCTTCGGTTTCTTCCCACACTCCACACGTACAGGTCTTCAGGTTATTTGGCTTGGTGTAATTGTAAATTGTCCCTATTATGTGTAGGATAGCGTTATTGTGCGGGGATCGCTGCTCAGCGCGGTCTCTGTGGGCTGAAGTGTCTGTTACTCTCTCTAAGTTAAAATAAACTAAATTTGAAAAATGAAGCATATTTATCCTGTGTATTGTAATGTTTGAAATTCTTCTCGACAGTTAAAGTGTTTCTGAAATCCCATGTAAGTACAAACTAAACAACAGTCATAGAGTCATACAGCATGGAAACAGGTCCTTCGGTCCGACTTGCCCACACCGACCAACAAGCCCCAAATTATTTAGACATTCTTTTATTTCCCCTTTTATTGATCTTTTATTCCCCCTACTGCAATCAGTCCAAAGTAGTGTCCCGACCTGAAACATCAGCTATCCATGCCCTCCAGAGAAGCTAACTGACTCTGTTACTCCGGCACTTTGTACTTTGCTCAAGATTCCAGCACCTGCAGTTCCTTGTGTCTCTCCATGTCATGGGGTCCTTTAGCACGGGAACAGGCCCTTGCCCATACTGTCTGCGTTTGGCCTATATCCCTCTGAACATATCCTATCCACATACCTGTCCGAATGTAAGTAAGTAAGTAAGTAAGTTTTATTTATATAGCACGTTTTAAGTCAACTCACATTGACACCAAAGTGCTTTACATAAAATAGATAATAAGTTTCAATACAAACCATAGAAAAAGGTTAAAAAAATGAATAAAATGGACACAACACATTATAGAGTTCAACACAAACGTCCCCCCACAGCAGAATCAAAAATTTCCATTGTGGGGAAAGGCACCAGAAAGTTAAGTCCTCTTCCTCTGTGAAACACCCGAGGTCGGGGCCCATTTGTGGCCTTGCAGCCAGTCCGATGATTTTCATGACCCTCTTGCCGTGAAGATGGAACTCCAGCGTCGGTGAAACATTCCTCAGCGGCTTGGAAAGTCTGGAGAGGCTGCCTCCTCCCCGGAGACCGGGGCACTCGTAGTCCTCAGGCCGCGCCGGTTGGAGCTCCGACCCCAGCAAACTCGATCCCAGGCTCCGCGGCGCTCCAAATCCAGCGCCGCCTGCGGCCGGATGCCCGCAGCCACAGCTCCGCGATGTTGGGAGTCGACGGCCACAGCGCTCCGGAGCTTACCGCACGGTGACCCGGTAGGCATTGCCCGCTCCGTGATGGTGTCCCAGCGCTGCGCCACCACCGCCGAAGCTGTAGTCCCGGCCGGTCCCGACAGGAAACGCCGCTCCATTCTCGATGGTAGGCCGCGAGGATGGGGCGAAGAAGCAGCTCGGAGGGATGGTGCCTCTCCGACCAGGTAGGGGACTATGAAATAAAGTTTCCCCCCCCCCACCCCCACCCACAACATAAAAGACCTCCAACTAACATTTTATGACAGGACTTAAAATTAAAAAAAGGTGAAGAGACGGACTGCGGGCAGGCTGCCATACACAGACGGTGCCCACTCCTGCACATCCGCCATCTAGTTAGAATGTCTTTTAAACATCGTGATAGTACTTTGTCAGAGGTTATGGGGAGAAGGCAGGAGAATGAGGTTAAGAGGGAGAGGTAGATCAGCCATGTTTGAATGGCCAAGTAGACTTGATGGGCCGAATGGCCTAATTCTGTTCCTATTCCTTATGACCTTTTGACCTTGTGTTAGTTTAGTTTATTGTCACGTGCATCTAGGTACAGTGAAAAGCTTTTCTTGCGTGCTATGCAGTCAGCGGAAAGATTACAATCATGATAACAATCAAGCCATTTACAGTGTATAGATACATGATACATGACAAGGGAATAATGTTTAGTGCAAGGTAAAGCCAGCAAAGTCCGATCAAGGACAGTCCGAGGGTTACCACCTACTCTGGCAACTTCCATACACCCACCACCCTTAATTAAAAAAGGTTGCCCCCCAGGTTCCTATTAAATCTCACCCCCCCCCCCCCCCCCCCTCATCTTAAAGTGTCTCTCTTTTATTTCTTGGTACTTTTTCAACCAGTTATATCACACTCAGCAATTACCTGCAGGTTTCTTGTCTGATAATGAGCCTCTATCTCCCTGTCAAATTGAAAAGGAGAGGACTATTCTCATTAACATTCTTCCACCTCCCCACACTGAAGAAGGCCTTTTTGGCCGTGTGACTTACAAAGCTAATGGACTGTTCTGTATATCTCATCATCTAATTAGCAGGCTGCTGTGGGCTAAACGCCTTGCTTCAAAACAGTGCTGGGCCTGGATAGAGTGGATGTGGAGAGGATGTTTCCAGTAGTGGGAGAGTCTAGGACCAGAGGTCATAGTCTCTGAATAAAAGGACGTATGTTTAGAAAGATGAGGAGGAATTTCTTTAGTCAGAGGGTGGTGAATCTGTGGAATTCATTATACAGACAGGCTCTGTTGTATGTACTAACCCTGTCTGAGATCTGTTCAAAAGACTCAATCCCCTTTTGCCAGCATATATGTTCATTGCTATTTTTTCCCTGAGGGCATTATGTTGGTAACTTGCTTCCCTTCTCTATTTACCTGCGTTATAATGTTGCAAAAATACCTCGATACACATTAGGATTCTTTTTTCAAGGATTGATTTTCCATTTGAAAATCATGGCGAAGTCTTCAAAAATGACATCACATGTTAGAATTTTATTTATGAGGCTGATCTCTCCCTCTCTCCCTCTCTCCCTCTCTCCCTCTCTCCCTCTCTCCCTCTCTCCCTCTCTCCCTCTCTCCCTCTCTCCCTCTGCCATTTGGCCCATCAAGTCCATACTGACCATCAAGGCACTAAATCACCAGTAATCCCATTTCATTCCTCCCACCACATTTTGCCACTGAGGCACACATTGTACGCAGTTTTACAGTGGACGATTAACCCACCAGGCCGTGCATCTTTGGGATGTGGGAGGAAACCAGTGTACCTGGGGGAAAGCCACGCGGTCACAGTGAGAACGTGCAAATCCCACGCAGCCAGTTACTTGAAGTTAAGTTTGATCTCAAGTGCCGTAGACTTGTGAGGCAGCGGCACTACTGGCTGAGCTATTATGTTCCCCAACAGTTGTTAGAAAAGTTAGTTTAGTTTAAATTTGTTTATCAGTATTGTCATATGTACTGAGGTACAGTGAAAAGCTTTTTGTTGTGTGCTATCCAGTCAGAGAAAATACTATATATACATGATTACAATCAAACTGTCCACAGTGTACAGCTACTGGATAAAGATAAAGTCCGATTAAAGGTCTCCAATGAGGTAGATGGGAGGTCGGGACCACTCACTGTTGGTGGTAGGATGGTTCAGTTATCTGATAACAGCTGGGAAGAAACTGTCCCTGAATCTGGGGGTGTGCGTTTTCACACTTCTGTACCTCTTGGTTGATGCAAGAGGGGAGAAGAGGGAGTGACCTGGGTGGGACTCATCCTTGATTATGCTGGTGGCCGTGCCGAGGCAGCGTGAGGTGTATATGGAGTCAATGGAAAGGAGGTTAGTTTGTGTGATGGTCTGGGCTGCGTCCACGACTCTGAAATCTCTTGCAGTCTTGGATGGAGCTGTTCCCAAACCATGCTGTGATGCATCCCAATAAAACGGCGCATCTGTAGAAGTTGGTGAGGGTTGTTGGGGACATGCCAAACTTCCCAAGCCTTCTAAAGAAGTAGAGGGTTAGTGTGGTTTCTTGGCCATGGGTTTGGTGTGGCTGTTCCAGGGCAAATTGCTGCTGATATTTATTCCTAAGGACTTGAAGTTGTTCAGGTTATTTTTATGCAGTAGGTTTATTTCTCTCGGGGACTATGGCTGTGTCTATTACCAATTAAGAACATGTGATCTGCTGTGATAATGCTGCCTTTATGTCAGAAAGGCTTATTAATAGGATGCATTCCATTGGTTATTGTTCCCACTTGTTAGTGGTTTGGCTTCACTAATGATCCAAGTTCTCCACCTTTTAACTTTATGCAATAACAAAATGAAATTGATTGAGTGCCTTGAATCTAGTAAGAATTATTCAGCATTCTTGTGTTTTTGCACAAAGTACAACTCCTAATGCTACGGCAATAACAAATTAGCTGTTCCGTCACATACTCACCCGCCCTCCTGTGTTGCTTTTGGTTCTGATAAAGCTCCTTCAAGTCGTTTCATGATGAGAGTCATAGAGTCATAGTCATACAGTGTGGAAAGAGGCCCTTCGGCCCAAATATGCCCATCCCGACCAAGATGATCCATGTACATTAATCCCACCTGCCCGCATCTACACTAGTCTCATCCCATCTCCCATCTCTCGTCCCATCTCCCACCTCACATCTCCTCTGCATGCTGCACCCATCTCCCACCTCCCACCTCCCACCTCCCACCTCTCATCTCTCACCTCTCACCTCTCACCTCTCCTCCACCCATCTCCCAACACAGGCACATAACAGGCTTAAAACTTCTTATCAGCATCTGATTGGTTGACAATTGATTAATCCAGTGTAATAATCACAGCAGCACCTCTAAAAGGAGAACTAGTTAACAACTCGATCAATTAATCAACCCTTTCTGGTTCCTCCAAAGTAAATGAGTAGCCGGCAGTTGTCACAAAAGAAAACTTTAGAGCGTTATCTTGCTCGTAAGCTTATTTCCCTGGGGGCATCACACGAGTGAACAAGCAGTGAAGCACCTGCTGTGTTTGGACAGTCCCCCTGGATGCTCATCTATCTTCTTGTTACTTTGGAATTGAGTTTCCTGCCGCTGAGATTGACCATTTATTATTGTACTCAATCACTCTGCCATCATCATTGTCACCGCCACAAATTAAAGATGTCATATCGGTCTGTGTCTCAAGCAACCAATATATGTTTTAATGCTTGCAAAGCAACGGATGACATCTTGGCTCTCTGAAGATAAGAAAGTTATATTCCAAGTTTTTTGTTTGGACTGGGGCCTCACCTGCGATGAATGTCTCATAGATTCGGACAGATAGGCAGGCAAACAACAAAGTGTTAAAATCAAGCTTTAGTCACGGATGCTGGGGTGTGAGCAAGCTACCATGTCAGATGGTAATCTATAGAAGAATTATTTGTTGCACATGCTTATCAATGGAAGGACATCCTGTCTGAATATCAGGATTTATTTATCTAAATATAAGGATTTAGAGTCATAGTCATAGAGTCACAGGAAACAGGCCTTTTGGCCCAGCTTGCCCACACCGGCCAACATGTCCCAGCTACACTAGTCCCACCTGCCTGTGTTTGGTCCATATCCCTCCAACCCTGTCCTATCCACGTACCAGTCTAACTGTTTCTTAAATGTTGGGATAGATTTATCCAAAAACCCGCATGTCTTTGGGATGTGGGAGGAAACCGAAACACCTGGAGGAAACACATGTGGTTACAGGGAGAACGTGCAAACTCCATAGAGACAGCACCCAAGGTCAGGATGGAGCTGGTCTCTACTGCTGCGCCACTATGCCATGTATTCAATGTGTTTACAGGTCTGTTATGCTGCTGCAAGTAGGAATGTCATTGCTCTGTTGACAGTGCATGTAACAATTAAGCACTCTCGATTCCCGACATTGGGAAATAAAGTACCAGAGTCTCAAGGGAACCTAAAGCAGAGATGGAAACAAAGGTTTTTGAATTAAAGAGTAGAGTTACCACTTTGGCAGCTAATGTAAAATTACATCTGCTGAAATGATTTGTATAATCGCAAATGCAAAAAGTTCCATGAAACAGCAACATGTAGTGTAATTGCTTCCACTTCTGTCTTTCCATTACAAAGTGCCTCTGGATCTCCTTAGCAGTGGTGACTTGAAGAGAGAGGGGGAGAGAAAGAGAGGGAGATGGAGAGGGGGAGAGAGAGAGAGTCAGGTGTAGGGAGAGGGGAAGAAAGGGAGGAAGAAGGCGAGGGAGAGAACAGGATTGAGAGGAGAGAGAGAGAGAGAGAGCGCACGGGAGCTGTTGTAGCGAGAGGAGGAGTTTCCTGGGCGGTGAGTTTAAAATCGAGCGCGGGGCTTGTTTTCACAGAGGCCCGGGAGCCATTGGAGACTCAGTCTGAGACTCTAATTTCTCCCATTCCGTTCCTCGCTAACATTTGCGGACTCCATGGTCCTGAGCCAGAGCTTGGTTCTTCCTTCTTGACTACGTTCAGTTTCTCTTTTAGTTACAGGATAATTTTCCTGTTTCCTACCATCCTTACAATAGTACCTCACAGCTCTGGCCATTTGACTGGCACGGTTCTCTGACGTCCCTGTTATCAGTCTTAATTGAGTCCACTACGTTAGTGGGGAGACAATTCAATAAGATAGCACAATATTGTGGGGAACTTACTCCATTTTGATTATTTAAGTCACCTGATTGATCCATGTATCATTTTGAAAAACGGTCTAAAAATTCATCTGCTTCTTCCCCCTTTTCTGGTTTAATTTCCATAATTCGTGTTAGATCACTTGGTTTCTGAAACGTGTTTGCAAGGGCCGTTAAAACAGCTTCTTCTCTTGCACTAGCCTCTTCTCATCCACTAATATGTTTGCCAAGGCTTCATATGTTGGGTGTCCTAGGGCTACGAGAAATGTGGTATTTTCAGCTGGAGTAATTATCTGTTGCATGGTGTCCCATAAATCCCGGGAATCTGCATGATATACACGCATTGTGGTTCTCAAATAATCTATAAAAGCAGCAGGTGACTCCTTTCTATCAGGGATTCTGTTTAGTACTGCCATTATTTCATGTGGCTTCCATGGGGTAGGGACGTCTGTGGCACGGGGATTATTCATACTTACTGCGATGGTCGAATCAGCTGTACCCAGCCCTTCCCTCACTGGGAACTGCCTATGGGATATCTGTTCAATTTGTAAACTTTTGGTTACATCAAAATCTATCTCGGTATCTTCAATCACTGTCTCACCCTCAGATGAATCTTCCCGTTCCCTAGGGGGTTCCCGATACTGTCCAAATAAATTGTTCCTCTTTCTCACTACTTGTATGATCTGTCTAGGTTGTGGCTCACAGTATATCTATCTATCATACCTTCCTTTTCTTTAAACGCCGGAGCTAACCTCTTCCTTCTACTCCGGGTGCCATAAGCTACTGGATGATCTATCAATGGTGGAATGGATAGAGTCAAAGAATCTGGCACCCCAGTATGCTATCAGTAGAATCTCCATAGATGCTGCCTCACCCACTAAGTTTCTCCAGCATTTTTGTCTACCTTCGATTTTTCCAGCATCTGCAGTTCTTTCTTAAACAGGGTTCGTAACTTGATCCTTCAAGCTTGTTTCTCTATTCAGCCAAATCCTGGCCCTTCTTTTAAACCTCAGGCACCATTTGATTCCTCTGATTCTTCTAATATCCAGAAATCTATTGATCTCTGTTTTGAGTGCAGTGAATGATTAAAACTCCACAGCCTTCCTAAGGTAGAGGATTCCAAATCTCACCACCATTTTGGTGAGTAATTTTATTCTCATTTTACTCCTAAATGGCCTACCCATAGCCTGGATAGAGTGGATGGTGGAGAGGATGGATGGCGGAGAGGATGTTTCCACTAGTGGGAGAGTCTAGGACCAGGGGGCACAGCCTCGAAATAAAAGGACGTACCTTTGGGAAGCAGATAAGGAGGAATTTCATTAGTCAGGGTGGTGAATCTGTGGAATTCATTGCCGCCGACAGCTGTGGAGGCTAAGTCGTTGGATAATTTTAAAGTGGAGGTGGATAGATTTTTGATTAGTAAGGGTGTCAAAGGGAGAAGACAGGAGAATGGGGTTGAGTGGGAAAAATAGATTAGCCATGATCGGATGGTGGAGCAGACTCGATGGTCCGAATGGCCTAATTCTGCTCGGTGTCTAATGGTCCTGCCCCTTATTTTGAAAAAGTGTTGTTCTAGCTTTCTCCCAACACCTACACTGTTAACAAGACGACTTTCATTATCATTCCTTCCTTTACATTGGTTCTGACATTTAAAGCTGGAGGTTTCTGAGTTTACATCTTTGTTAGTGGGGTCAAGGGAAGAGTGTTCACATCACGGCCCTGTTTCCACCAATCTTTGCACCACGACGCACAAGAAGCACAAGAAGCGACAAGCAGACACCATTGTATGCAGATGCCGAGAAGTGTGTTCAGCTCTAGATGAACAACTTCTAATATTGTGTGTGGATGCGATAAGAAGAAGATCTTTATTAGAAATCCAAGCTCAGTGGAAAAAGTAATATATAATCCTTCACAACCTGGCACAGTGACAATGTCATATGTCATTGGAGACTCTCAGACTATCTTTGATCAGACTTTACTGGCTTTATCTTGCACTGAACATTATTCACACTATTCTCTTTATCATGTATCTGCACACTATGGATGGCTCGATTGTAATCAAGTTATAGTCTTTCAGCTGACTGGTTTGCATCCATCCAGATACAGGCACAGTTTCTTCCCAGCTGTTATCAGGCAACTGAACCATCCTATCACCAAGCTGAGCTGCAATCTACCTCATTGGAGATCCGTGGACTGTCTTTAATCAGACTTTACTGGTGTTTATCTGGCACTAAATGTTATTTCCTTCATTCTGTATCTGTACACTGTGGATGGCTCGATTGTAATAATGTACAATGATTACAATCCTCTGACTAATTCCGCATGAGCACGCAACAAAAGCTTTCCCTGTACCTCGGTACATGTGACAATAAACTAAACTCCTCCCAAGTCAGTTTTGTTCTGCATTACTCGTCTTTTGAGTGGCTAGATGCTGCTTTCTGTGACCCTCCCTGGTAATACTAATCGGCAGATTGGATTGCTGACAAGTATTGCCCATTTTTTAAAGCTATTGCAACAAACTAGTGGTCCTAAAGTAGCTTAGTTTAGTTTAGTTTAGTTTAGTTTAGTTTAGTTTAGTTTATTATCACATGTACCGAGATGCAGTAGAAAGCTATTTGGTTGTGTGCGATCCAGTCAGTGGAAAGACGACACATAATTACAATCAAGCTGTCCACAGTGTACAGATACAGGATAAAGGGAATAACGTTTAGTGCAAGATAAAGTGCAGTAAAGTTTGATTAAAGATAGTCTGAGGGTGTCTAATGACGCAGATGGGAGGTCAGAACCGCTCTCTAGTTGTTGGTAAGATGGTTCCGTTGCCTGATAACAGCTCGGAAGAAACTGTCCCTGAATCTGGAGGTGTGCGTTTTCACACTTCTGCACCTCTTGCCTGATGTGTGAGGGGAAGTAACCAGGGAGAGAGGAAGTGACCGGGGTGAGACTGGAAACATTGCGCCTCTTGCTTGCGGGTTCAGTGGATTAGCATCTGTACGCTCGCTAATTAAGGATTGGGGGCATGGTAATACTCTACTGTTTGTAAGAAAAAGATTTTCACTATGTTAGCACATGTGACAATAAAAGGATATGAACCATTGGACCTTGTGGGTCAAATGCAGGCAGATGAGATCAGTTTATCTTGGCATAATGGTTGGCACATACCTTTTGGGCTGAAGGGCCTGTTCCTATACTGTGCTGTTCTATGTTCTAGGCTCAATGACTAACAGTAATGAGATTGATGTGGAAAGCACATTATTTGCTATGTTAACGGTGGAGCTGCGAGGAAAATTGTATTTTTACATGTCAAAAGTACAGCATTACGAGAATACACGTGCTTTCAGAATCATAGAGCAATAATTTTGACACAAAATCAAAGATTATAAGAGGGCAGAAATTATGTAAATCTATATGTCACTAGTAATTTGTCCTATGGTTTCAAACCAAGTTTAGGGTCTGGGCAGATTATTTCATCTCTTGCTTAATGCATGAAGGATGAAGAAGAAATATATTTTATTCATTTCCAGAATGTGGATATCATTGGCGGGTCTGCAGAGTGCCATTGAATGCCAAAGGAAAGTGTTTGGACTATTTTCTATGAGAGATGATGGTGACTTGGGACTTGTGATGTCCCAAAGTCGATTCTCAGTCTTTGCCTGAATCTTCCAGTCTTGCTGCATGTGGATTACATCCGTGGGAGAACCGTGAATGGAACTGAACGTTTGTGCATTCTTCAAAGGTCACTCCCATGTGGGAAGATGATTTAAAGTAAAGGAGTTGGATGAAACTGTGCCATTCTGTAGCCTGCCTGTGAATACATTGGGCACAAGTTCATAAGTCATAGGAGCGGAATCAGGCCATTCAGCCCATCCAGTCCTGTCCACCACTTCATATTTCGTTTGTGTAGCTTACAACCCAGCGTATGAATATTAATTTCTGTAATTTCAAATAACCATTACATCCCCTCTCTCTCCGTTCCTCCTTCACCCTCGTCATCCTGCTAGTTTCACTGTGTGTATCCCTTCATTGTCACCTCTTCCAAAGCCAACAATGGACCATTGTGGGCTCCTTGGCCATTGGTGCCGGCTCTGAGTTGTTCTGTACCTTTTCATATCTCTAGTTGCCCTCTCCTGTGACTCTCAGTGTGAAGAAGGGTCTCGACCAGAAACGTCACCTATTCCTTTTCTCCAGAGATGCTGCCTGACCCGCTGAGTTACGGCATATAGGCATTTTATGTCTATATTCAATCATGGCTGATCTATTTTTCCCTCTCAACCCTATTCTCCCGCCTTTTCCCCGTAACCTTTGACACCCGTACTAATCAAGAATCTGTAAGAGTGTCAAATGTTATGGGGAGACGGTGGGAGACTGGGGTTGAGAGGGAAAGACAGATTAGCCTTGATTGAATGGTGGAGTAGACCTAATAGATTTGCATGTGGTATGGTGTTTGTATAAATATTGACTTGGGCATTGAGTTGAGGTGAGAAACATTGTGTTGCATGCTGTGCAGGCAAATCATACCCTACACGGGTAGATCAGCTTGAGCAAGAGAAAAATAAACAGGTTGCAGAATATAATGTTTCAGCTGCAGAGAAAGTACAGAGCTAAGAGTCAAATCAAGAGTGTTTTATTGTCATATGTCCCAGACAGATCAATGACATTCTTACTTGCAGCAGCACAACAAAATATGTAACCATAGTACTCCGTAAACAATATAATCAATGAAAAGCTCAGTAATATATATATATATATAGCAGGAAGGAGGGGGAGGGGGGGGGGGGGCTGCTGTCACGTGTGGCTACAGGCAGTAGATGGGTCTGTTCGGTACTTTAGTAAATGGGCTGTCCCACTGTGGTGACCTAATTGGCGAGTTTAGAAGAGTTTGAAAAAATGTCACATTGAAGACCTCCTTCGACTATGTGGAAGACCTCCTTCGACCTCCTTCGACTATATTGAAGACTAGCTTCGACTGACTTCGTGAAAATTGGACACCGAATACAGGCGCCGACTTGTAGGGGGTATGGCTGCCTAGCCTGCAGCTGTCTGCAGCTGTCTGTTTTTCATCTCTTTTTTCTTATTTTTAGTTAGTTTAGTGTTTTGTTTTCAGGAGTTTTAGCTTTTTATGTGCGGGGGAAGGGGGGGGGGGAAGGGGGAAACTAATTTTCAGGGTCCCTACCTGGTCGGAGATGCAGCTTTTCTCCGGGCTGCACTTTCGACCCGTCCTCACGGCCTATCAGCGGGCCTGGAGCGGCATTTCCTGAGGGGACCGCCCGGAGCCTCGGCATCGGCGGCGGCGGCACCGGCGGCGGCGGCGGCGGAGCTGCGGGTCTGAGGACGGCGGTGCAGCGCTGGAGCACCATTGCAGGGCGGGCGGTGCCTTGCCTGGGTCGCCGCGCTGGAACTCCGGTGAGCTGGGACCGGCGTTAAAAACATCGCGGAGCTGCGGGCGGCGGCGCTGAACTTTACATCGGGAGCCTGGGATCTCTCGATGAGATCGCCAGTTGAGCTCCATTCGGCGCGGCCTTGTCGGCTCCGGAAGCCACGGTCTCGAGTAGGGAGGCGGCCGTTCCAGGGTTCCCATGCCGCTGAGAGGACTCTCCCGACGCCGGAACATCATCACCCGGCGAGGACGGCCTGGAACATCGGGCCTCCGTAGAGGCAACTGTGGAGGCCTCAATAGGCCCGACTATGGGTGGACATTGGGGATGGGACTGGACTTTGTGCCTTCCCCCATAATGGGAACCATTGTGGGGGGATGTTTTTATGTTGAAGCTATTTATTATTGTCATGTTTCTATTATTTTATTATGCTGCATTGGCAAAAAGAATTTCACTACATCTAGGTGTATGTGACTAATAAATTTGAACTTTGAACTTTGAATAGTGGAGAGTGAAGACGATCTCCTTCGACTATGATGAAGACTATCTACGACTACCTTCGATTACCTTCGACTACCCTCAATTACCTACGAATAACATGCTGACTGTGTACTGCATAGGTTGATTGCAAAACAAAGCATTTCACTGCGCATTGATACAAGTGACAATAAAGTATCATTTATTCAGGCGCCGTATATAGCTACCACGCCGACAGCCTGTCTCATCTTTTTCCTCTTTTGTTACGGTGTTAAGAGCCTGTCCCACTTTCCCGAGTTACTCACGAATTCTCCCGAGTTTTCCCCTTGATTCAAACTCGGAGAATTACGGTAATTGCCAGCCATAGGTACTCGGGGCTATTTTCTTTACCCGTGGACATTTTTCAACATGCTGAAAAAACGTCCCGACTTACCTGATGCCCCGAGTACCTATGGCTGGCATTACGAGCCGCTATGAAGTATCTACGGACTCCTATGGCTCCTAGACTCGCTACGGACTTCTACGGACTCGCTACGGACATTCTCCGAGTTTGAATCAAGGGGAAAACTCGGGAGAATTTGTGAGTAACTCGGGAATGTGGGTCAGGGGCTTTACTTATATATTTTAGTGTATCTTTAGTTTTTGCATTATGTGAGGGTGGGGGTGGGGGGTGGGGGTTTGGGGGAAACCTTTTTACCTTTTTCCTCGACAGAGATATGACTTTTCCATCGTATCTCCATCTGCACGGCAGCTTTAACATCGTGGAGCTGGCGGGCCCTTTGTTAGGGATTGACTGCGGGAGCTCCAACCGCAGGAGCTTCGATCGCCCCAATGCAGGAGCTTCGACTGCCGACTGCAGAAGCTTTGATTGCCCCGACTGCGGAGAATTTGATTGCCCCAACCGCAGGAGAAAAGGAGGAAAGTTATTTGCCTTCCATCACAGTAGGGAATGTGAGGTCGCTGAAAAAACAAGATGGACGTGCTGCCTGCGCTGGTGGGGACTCGGAGGGATTGCCGTGAGGGATCTCGGTGTTTAGCGGGGACATGGCTCCATGAGGACATCCTGGAGTCTGGTGCGAGTGTGGACGGCTTTCTGACTATTCAGGCGGACAGGGACCGCAGAGAGAGTGACAGCGGTCGGTACAACTCTGGTCATATCACGGTGAAGGAGCGTGTGTGTGACCCGGACATTGAACTGATGACTGTGGGTCTCCGCTTATGCTGTGTGCCCTGGGGATTCTCACACGCCGCTGTGGTGGCTGTTTAAGTCTATGTTTAATTTTTATGTGGTTATGTATCTTGTTGCTTTTTTGAATTACTGTTGGCAAATCAAATTCCTTGTATGTTTACAAACTTGGCTAATAAATTAAATTCTTCTTCTTACCGAGTCCACACACAAGATTAGAAGTTGTTCAGCCAGAGGTGAACACACATCTCAGCATCTGCATACAATGGTGTCTGTCTTGTGCTTTTGTGCTTCTTGTGCGTGGTGGTGGAAAGATTGGTGGAAATGGGGCCGCGATGTGCACGCTCTTTCCTTGACCCCAATAAATTCATTGCAATTACAATTACAATTCATTCATTCATTCATTCATTCATTCATTCATTCATTCATTCATTCAATTATTGTGGGCCGAAGGGCGTGTTTCTGCTCTGTGTCGTTGTCTTGTTCCATCTCCTTTGTGATTATGATTCAAACCTGGCGTGGAATGAGGCAGCAAACAAAAGAGAGAAACCTCTTTTTGGAACATCTGAGGTTGAAATAAGACATTGGCCTTCATCAGTCAGAGCATTGAGTGTTGAAGTTGGGAGGTATTGTTGAAGTTGTATAAGATGTTGGTGAGGCCACATTATGCTCAGTATTATGTTCTGTTCCAGGCACCTTGTTATCGGAAAGATGTTGTCAAGTTAAGAATGGTACAGAAAAGATTTACGAGGATGTTGCCAGGACTTGAGGGTATGAGCTATAGGGAGAGCTTGAGTAGGCTGGGACTTTATTCCTTGGAGCACAGGAGGATGAGAGGTGATCTTATAGAGGTGTGAAATCATGAGAGGAATGGATTGGGTAGATGCACAGAATCTCTTGCCCAGAGTAGGGGAATTGTGAACCAGAAGACATGGGTTTAAGATGAGGAGGGAAAGTTTTAATAGGAATCTGAGGGGTAATGTTTTCACAAAAAAGAGTGGTGAGTGTATGGAATGAGCTGCTAGAGGAGGTAGTTGAGGCAGGGACTATCGCAACATTAAATTGATCATTGATTGATATAATTTAATTGCCACACAACCAAGGTCGGTGGAATTTGGGTTGCCAGCAGCGGTACAATAATAAAGAACACAACCACAATAAAAAATTTACACAAACATCCACCACAGCATTCATCACTGTGGTGGAAGGCAGAGCTTGGCCAGTCCTCCTCCATTTTCCCCCGTGGTCGGGACCACCACCCTCCACAGCCGTTGCTGCGGGCGTCCAGATGGTATAGGGCAAATGCAGGCAGGTGGGACTAGCGTAGATGGGACATGTTGGTTAATATGGGCAAATTGGGCCGAAGGACCTGTTTCCACACTGTAAGACTATGAATCTAAGACAAATGAGCTTGACGCTTTTCCCCTTAGTTGCCTGTCAAACTAGTCCAATCATTCTTCAGCCTGTGAGCTCTCTGTTTCCAAGTACACACATTGGTATTTTACCCACCTCAAGAAAAACATTTCCAAAGGTCTTTTATCGCAACCTGAACATCCGTAATCTACTTTATTTTCATAGCTTATTCTCTTCAGAGAGGGAACTCAATCATAGAACATCTTATTATATCCTCAGGACATCTGCAAAAAAAACGGCCAAGGCAAACAGATTATCTTGATTGTGCAATCATTGTTGTTATGTACATAAACACAGCAGTGGGAGAACACACACAGACAATAAGACAAATGAAGAAGCTGTTGACTGTTTGAAAAAAGAACATGGATCAGGACAACTACTCCTGGGCTTTCACCTTTGATATCTTGATCCAGCTAATAAAGGTTACTTCCTAACACTACTTCATCTTATTTTACGATTTAAAATGTAGATACGTTTGCACGTTCTTCCTGTGACTGCATGAGCTTTCAATCTCTGTCTGTATGGAGTTTGCACGTTCTTCCTGTGACTGCATGAGCTTTCAATCTCTGTCTGTATGGAGTTTGCACATTCTCCCTGTGACTGCGTGGGTTTTCTCCGGGTGCTCTGGTTTCATCCCATGTTCCCAAGATGTGCAGGTTTGTATGTTAAGTGGTTTCTGTTAATTGTAAATTGTCCCTAGTGTGTAGGATCGTGCTAGTGTACGGGGTGATCGCTGGTTGGCACAAACTTGATGGGCTGAAGGGCCTGTTTCCACGCTGTACCTCTAAAGTCTAAAACTCTAACATCCCGTTCAATTAATGTGCCAGTCGTGAACCTAAGAAAATAACAGCCCCAGAAAATCAACTGATTAGCACATAATGTTTATGTTACTTTATAATCGATTGGAAGTGTAAAATCGATTGACTAATGCATTAAGGCCTAAGTTGTAGGAGCAGAACTAGGCCATTCGGCCCATTGAATCCACTCCGCCATTCAATCATGGATGATCTATCTTTCCCTCTCAACTTCATTCTCCTTCCTTCTCCCCATAACCCCTGGCACCAGTACTAATCAATAATGCCTGGGTGTTAATGATACAATGGAGTGTATGAGCCTAAAGGCACAGGCTGATGAGAGGAGAATGGTCTGTCCATCTGCTGCAAATGGTTAACATTACTGCTGCAGTATAGAGGTGTAGAGGATAGGGAGGCACTTTTTAATCAAAGGATGGAAGGGGTTTGTAACTTTAGTTTAGTTTATTGTCACAAGTACAGAGGCACCGTGAAAAGCTTTTTGTTTAGTTTAGTTCAGAGGACGGAAACAGGTCCTTCGGCCCGCCGAGTCCATGCCGACCAGCGATCACCCCATACACTAACACTACCCTACACATTAAGGACAATTTTCAATTTTTACCGAAGCCAAATGAACCTATAAAGCCGCACATCTTTGGATTGTGGGATTGAACCCGGGTCTCTGGCGCTGTAAGGCAGCAACTCTACCATTGTGCCACTGTGCCTCCAAGCTAATCTCATCTGCCTCCATTCCCTGCAATACCATGTGCCTGTCTAAAAGCCTCTTGGATGCCACTATTGTCTGTGCCTCCACCACCATCCCTGGTAGCCTATTCCAGGCACTCGCTCTGTGCATAAAACTTGCCCTGCATATCTCCTTTAAAACTTATCTCTCTCACCTGAAAGCTATTCAATCTAGTCAGATGTCAGAGGTTATGTTGAAAAGGTAGGAGAAAGGGGTTGAGAGGGAAAGATAGATCGGCCATGACTGAATGGCAGAGTAGGCGATAGACTGAACGTCCTAATTCTGCTCCTATAACCAATGAATATGAACAAGTCTGAATTAAATAGTCTGAACTAGTATGAACATGAACTGGCTGGCATGGTGGTGCAGCGGTAGAGTTGCTGTCTCACAGTCTGTGCGTAGTTTGTACGTTCTCCCCGTGACCACGTAGGCTTTCTGCGAGATCTCTGCTTTCCTCCCACAGTCCAAAGACGTACAGGTCAGTAGTCTAATTGGCTTGGTAAAAATTGTGAAATGTCTCTAGTGTGCGTAGGATAGTGCTAGTGTGCAGGGATCGCTGGACGGTGGGCCGAAGGGCCTGTTTCTGCACTGTTTCTCTAAACTTGTCTTTGACATTTCCACGCTGGGAAAAAGACTCTGGCTGTCTACCTTATCTATGCCATTTTGATACTTGCCTTTTAAAATTACTGTTTTTTTTCCTAACATTCACTAACATTGATCAATCTAAGTAAATCTGTGACTTGACACAACCTTCCTAAGATCTTGTCCAGCTTTTATCATGATCCTAATGTTTTCAAGAGGGAGTTAGATATAGCTGTTAGTTAATGGAATCAAGGCATATGGGAAAAAGCAGGAACGGGGAACTGATTTTGGATGATCAGCCATGATCATATTGACTGGCGGTGTTGGCTCAAAGGGCCGAATGGCCTACTCCTGCACCTATTTTCTATGTTTCTATCTTTATGAGAGCTGCCCCAATTGGGAATAATTCTGCCGTATGTCATGAGGTCAACTTCTGTGGTCAGGGGCTAGGTCTGTATATTTCTCTTTTTTTTCATTTCTGAAATAATATTTTAAGATTTAAAATGTGGACACGCCACTGGGAGGTGAGATTAACAAGACACAGGGCAAAAAGTTCAATGCATTAACACAATTAGTATTCGCAAAGTAATGTTGAAAGTGCTAAACAGTGCAGTGAAGAATTGCCAATATGTTTCCCACAGGCTGGGCCTCTCAAGTTACTAGTTGCTAACTATTTTGCAAGTACTAATAGCCTTAAAGCTTCACTTTCTCTCATCCGTTGCTGTCATTATTAAGTCTGCAAGTGCTGAAGGCCACATCACCTGTCTTTGCAGGAAGCAGGGTGGGAAGAAGTGTAGCCAAAATAGTTGTGGGAGTCAGTGGGTTTGTAAATTCCATGTATGTAAACTCCATGTATGTAAACTCCATGTATGTAAACTCCATGTATGTAAACTCCATGTATATAAACTCCATGTGTATAAACTCCATATGGACACAAAAAGCTGGAGTAACTCAGTGGGTCAGGCAGCATCTCTGGAGAGAAGGAATGGGTGACGTTTCGGTTTCAGACTGATGTCACGGGAGAAGGAGATACATAGATAAGGACATGTGTAGGTGTGAAAACATGGCAGAAGGAATGGAGTTAAAAATGTAAAATAGATTATTGTTAGCTGGGAGAAGGTAACAACAAAGCAAACAGAGATAAAATGTAGTCGGAGACGGTAAGACTGGTCAGAGAACCGGGAAGGGGGAGGGATGGAGAGAGGGGGGGAAAGCAAGGGTTACTTGTAGTTAGAGAAGTCAATATTTATACCACTGGGTTGTAAGCTGCCCAAGCAGAATATGCGATACTGTTCCTCCAATTTGCATACTTGAAGTTAGAGAAATTAATATTCATACCACTGGGTTGTAAACTACTTGAAGCTAGAGACTTGCAGTGAGTTCACTATAAAATTCCAATCCCTGATTCTATATGTTTTAAAACAAAGTATACAAAGGAAGGTGTTCTTGACTGTGGACAAAGCTTCAGGAGCAACTTCTATCATACAACCATCAGGCCATTAAACACTACAACCTCTAAATAAGCTCCGAACTACATGGACTCAGTGGGCTGAAGGGCCTGTTTTCACACTGTATCTCTACAACTAACACTAAAACTAAAAAAACAAAAACTCAGGGGCATTATTTTTTGATTTTTCACTGCTAATGTCTATTTATTTGTCTGTTAGTTTTTTTTAGTTTAGTTTAGAGATACAGAACTGAAACAGGTCCTTTGGCCCACCGAGTCCACACCGACCAGCGATCTCTGCACACTAACACTATCCTACACTCCCAGTGCCAGAGACCCAGGTTTGGTCCTAATTGCAGGTGTTGTCTGTATGGAGTTCTACCCGTAACCATGTGGGTTTTCTCCGAGAGCTCCTGTTTCCTCCCACACTCCAAAGACGTACAGGTTTGTAGGTGAATTGGTTTTGTTAAATTTGTAAATTGACCCTTGTGTATAGGATAGTGCTATTGTATGGGGTGCAGACTCGGTGGGCCAAAGGGCCTGTTTCTGCACTGTATCTTTGAAGTCAAAAGTAAAATATATATTTAAAAAACAGACAAATAAACAACAAATAATTGTGTGAAGTAAAAGATAATGACCCCCAAGTCTATGTAGTTTAGAGTCTGTTTAGAGGTTGTAGAATTTAATAGCCTGATGGTTGTTCTACAGAGATGCTGCCTGACCCGCTGAGTTACCCTGGCATTTTGTATCTGTTGTTGACTCTATAATTTACACGGATTGTAAACGTTCGTGTGGGATGGATGGACAGAGTGGCCATTTTACAACCCGATGCTCATGGTTATAAAAAAATGGACTCCTCAGTCAATTCCTACAGCAAACATCTAATGGCGCCTTGGTGTATGTTTCTAAATGGGATCAACATATTGCGGGCTTGGCCAAAGGTTCCTGGTGTGGCCCTGTGCTTCTCCAGAGAGTGGCTGGCAGGTGCTGGAGGGAATGTGTGGCGCTCTCTCTCTCTCAAACCTCCATCTGTCTTCTGATAGTGTAAAGCTGTTCATTTGCGCATTGGGCCTGCTGCCACAAAATATCTCTTCCGCGGCCACACTGAGGATGAATTACAACGTTGTGATGCTTAAATCATTAATGAAGAATCTGTTTTAATGCTTTTTTGCAGACACCTTTATTATTTCTGCTTCATAAAACAGCTGTGACACTCTAGGTTATCCAGTGCTATCCTCACAGCCAAACCTGCTTCAGATTCATACATTTTGTAATAGTGCAAAAGCCACATCCCAATTAAATGGGGGAAAAAAAAATCTCTTTGTTTTTGGTTAGTTTAGAAGTTGATAAGTAATTTTGAATTAGGCCATTCACCCCACCATGTCTACTTGGGTACCAGGCCCTTTGGCCCACGTCAGCCAGCAATCACCCCATGCACTTTACTAGTTCTTTACCCTGCACATTAGGGGCAATTTACGGAAGCGATGTCACCTACAAACCCGCACGTCTTTGGAGAGTGTGTGTGGAAACCAGAGCACCCGGACAGACAGCACCCATAGTCAGGGTTGAAACTACCACTGCGCCACCGTGCCATCTTGACACACATAAAAAAAACTTTTTTTTCTGAGATGAACATAAAACAGTCAAGTTTATTGTCAGATGTACAAGTACGCTGAGGTACAGAACAATGAAAATCTAACTTGCAGCAGAATCATGGGCACATAGACAACACACAAACACGTTAATTGCTAACTATTGACTTAGCAGCCACAATTAATTCATAAGTTCATAAGTGATTGTAGCACAATTAAGCCTTCCGGCCCATCAGGTCTACTCTACCATTCAATCATGGCTGAGCTATCTTTCCCTGTCCACCCCATTCTCCTGCCTTCTCCCCATGACCCCTGACACCCGCACTAATCCAGCATCTTTCAATTTCCACCTTCAAAATTCCATTGATTTGGCCTCCACAGCCGTCTGCGGCAATTAATTCCGCAGATTCACCTCCCCCTGACTAAAGAAATTCCACCTCATCTCCGTTCCAAAAGTATCTCCTTTTATTGTGAAGCTATGGCCTACTGGTATAAACATTCTGTCCACATCCACTCTATCCAGGCCTTTCACTATTCAGGGTCTAGAGATACAGCAGCGAAACATGGTCTTCAGCCCACCAAGACCACGCCAACCATCGATCACTGATTCCACTAAAGATAGACACAAAGTGTTGGAGTAACTCAATGGGTCAGGCAGGATATCTGGAGAAAAAGGATGGGTGACATTTTGGGTCGGAACCCTTCAGACTGAAAGTAAAATAGGGAGGGGAACTGGAGGTAGGAATAGGCCTGAACAAATCAGGGACGGCAACAGATGACCAAGGAAGGTTGGAGCCCATAATGGCCCATTGTTGGCTGGGGAAGAGGTGATAACGAAGGGATACAAGTGGAACTAATAGGATGACTGTTATCCCACTTTCTCATCCACTCCCTACAAACTAGGGACGATTTACATAGGCCAATTAACCTACAAACCTGCACGTCTTTAAGATGTAGGAGGAAACCGGAGCACCTGAAAGAAACCCATGTGTTCACAGGGAGAACGTGCAAACCCCACACACACAGCACCCAAGGTTAGGATCTAACCCGGGTCTCTGGCGCCGTGAGGCAGCAGCTCTACCCGTGGCAACGCTGTGCCTCCCTTATTATTCCATGAAAAGTGGAGAAAAAAACGTTCTCCCCGTGACCTGCGTGGGTTTTCTCCGAGATCTTTGGTTTCATCCCTCACTCTAAAAACGTTTGTAGGTTAATTGTCTTAGTATAATTATAAATTGTCCCTAGTGTGTGTAGGATAGTGTTAATGCGCGGGGATTACTGGTCGACGGCAACTCGGTGTACTGAGAGGCCTGTTTCCGCGCTGTATCTCTAAACAAAAGAAACGAGGCTCAGATTTATTGAACGTTATGCAGCGGGCACCAAACATTTCAAGGGAAAGTGAGCATGGTTTATTAATGTGCAGAATGGTAATTTGAGGAATTGTGAAAGATTCCAAGAAATGCTTTCACATTTGGAGATCAGTCAAAGTAATTAGCGAGTTGGCTCACTCATGCGACTAATTTGCTCATTTTGTATTGAGTTACAACATGCAGTAGCTTTCCACAATGAGTCCATTGTGCAGACACTATTGGTGAATTAATATCATTGTGGAAAACTAGCATGAGACATTAATGGTGATTCATCTTGAATTACGTGCACTGTGAGAGTTTCACCACAATAAAGTGGCATAATTCTGCTAATTGGATACAAGATGGTACATCACAGAAGCCACAATTGGAGTGTTATGGGACTATAATTTGGTCTGGGATATTGTATGAGATGTTGGAATTCCTTATCTTGCTCTCATTCCTGTGTTATTGTTGAGCTCTGCTTTCAAATATCCTTCACGAAGAGTTGTCACACCAAATCAGAAAAGATTTGTGTTAGTACAATTCTGGCACTGAATTATTTTAACGGAAGGTAGACTCAAAATGTTGGAGTAACTCGGCGGGCTCGGCAGCATCTCTGGAGAGAAGGAATGGGTGACGTTTCAGGTCGAGACCTTTCCTACGCAGATTTTTTTTAGTTTAGTTTAGACATAGTGAGGAAACAGGCCATTCGATGGACCAAGTCCACGCTGACCAACGATTGGTGTGGGAGGAAACCGGAGCATCCGTAGAGTACACACGCGGTCACAGGGAGAACGTACAAACTCTGTACAGACAACACCCATAGTCAGTGGAGTGTGACTTCAGGCTTCTGTACCACCTGCCCGTCGGAATGACCGTACCTGGACATGGTGCAACCAGTAAAAATATACTTTCTACAGTCAGCCTAATAAAATGGGGATACCGGCATGCATTCTTCATAATTACATTTATGTGCTGGGTCTAGTTCAGGTCATCCAAGATGTTAACTCCCAGGAATTTGAAGCTGCCAAAGTCAAACTCAAAGTCAAAGTCAATTTTATTCGTCACATGCGCCCGAAGGTGCAGTGAAATGAATTTGCCAGCAGCGATACAATTAAAAAAGAACACACAATACACAATAAGATTTAACACAAACATCCACCACAGCATTCTTCACTGTGGTGGAAGGCAACAAAGTTCAGCCAGTCCTCCTCCTTTGTTCACCCGTAGTCGGGGCCATAAACCCTCCGTAGTTGCCACTATGGATGGCGATCTACTGGCCCTCTCGTCAGGATGATCATAACTCCGACGTCAGGACGGTCAAACACATTCCACGGCTTGGAGGTCCCGAATCGGCACTTTCCTAAAAGGGACCACGGCTTCAGGATGTTATAGGCCGCAGGCCGGCTGTCGGAGCTCTTCTCCGGTGATCCCCGGCAAGGAATCCCAGGCTCCCAGGTAAGTCCACTGCACGCCCGCGGCTAGAAGCTCCGCAGACCACAGCCCCATGATGCCAAAGTCACCAGGCCAGCGATCGGAGCACTCCTCTCTGGCGACCCCTGGCCTGGGTTTTCCCGCTCCGCGGAAAAGTCACGCTGCACCTGCTGCTGATGCTCCGGGCCCGACTCCGGGAAAGGCCGCTCCAATCCATGCTGTTAGGCCACGAGGGAGGCGACATGGAAAAGTCACCTCTCCGTCGAGGAGGCACCAAAAGTGGTTCCCCCCCTTTCCCCCCCCCACCACCCCCCACACAAGACACACCAAGAGACACCTAAAGTAACATTAGATACACCAAAAAACCCCCAAAATGTTGAAATAACGAACACTGCTGGCAGGACAGCCGACTCACAGCGCCCCCACCAACCCTAACTCTCTCCACCTCCGACCCACCAATGTAAGCTGGCACATAGTCCCCCAACTATATGATGTAAATCACTATGTGTTCGTTTACATCAATTTAGTTCTAGTTTT
Source organism: Amblyraja radiata (assembly GCF_010909765.2). Lineage (NCBI taxonomy): Eukaryota > Metazoa > Chordata > Chondrichthyes > Rajiformes > Rajidae > Amblyraja > Amblyraja radiata. The sequence goes on along the minus strand of NC_045960.1, from coordinate 20,179,880 downwards.
TTTTAGTTTTAGAGATACATTGTGGAAACAGGCCTCATCGGCCCACCGATTTCGCGCCGACCAGCGATCGCCCATACACCAGTTCTATCCTACACATGAGGGACAATTTGCAGAAGCCAATTAACCTACAATCCTGCATGTCTTTGGAGTGTGGGAGGAAATGGAAGCGCCCGATGGAAACCCACGCAGTCACGGGGGGAACATGCAAACTCCGTACAGACAGTTCCTGTAGTCAGGATCGCACCCAGATCTCCGGCTCTGTAAGGCAGCAACTCCACCACTACGCCACCGTGCCTCCCAATTTATAAACGAATAATAAGGTATAACGGAAAACTTTGTTATCCAAGTTCATCATAGGATAAATGAGTTCAATCAAACCATGCGGACTATAGTATTTCAACAGAGAGTGTAGATAGTTAAGACAGAGCAAGTACTGCAAGGAGGAAGATTGGGACATTCTTGAATCTGGTACGCGCTCTGAGGCTTTGTATCTTCAGGGGAGATGGGAGAGGAGGGAATCACCAGCTGTGATAGTGCTTGATTATGTAGGCTGCTTTCCTGAGGCTGCGTGAAGCATCGATGGATGGTAGGGAGGCAGCGTTTTGTGATGGACTGGCCTGCGTCAATAACTCAACAACTTTGTGCCGTCTAGGGCAGAGCAGTTGCCAAACCAAGCAGATTGGAGCTTATATGGAGATTGTAGAGTTTAATAACCTGGTGATTGTCGGGAAGAGGCTGCTCCTGAACCTGGACGTTCCTGTACTTTATTCCTGATGGCAGGAGTGAAATGAGAGTGTGGCCAGGGTGGTGTGGGTCACTGATGATGATGCTGGTTGCCTTTTTGAGGCAGCGACTCCTGTAGATCCCATTGATGGTAAGGAGGTCAGTACCCGTGATGGACTGGGCAATGTTCACCACTCCTTGCAATCTTCTTCCATCCTGGGCATTCGAGTTGTGAACCAGGCCATGATGCAAACAGTCATTATGCTCTCTATTATACGCCTGCAAAAGTTCAAGAAATTATTCGTCGATATACCGAATCTCCTCAGTCTTCTAAGGAAGTAGAGGCGTTGGTGAGCTTTCTTCATAATTGCATCAATGTGCTGGATCCAGGACAGGTTTTCAGAGATGCATGCCCAGGAATTTGAAGTTTTTGATTCTCTATATCTCTGTCCTGTCAATGAAGACAGGTTTGTGGATCCTCGGCCATCTTCTTCTAAAGCCAACAATCTGTTTATTGGTTTTATTGATGTTGAGAGCAATGAACAACCACTGAAGGTGAGATGGATGTCCTAGATCTTGCCCTGGATCCATTCAACTGGCACCAGGCATCTACTCATAAAAAACTGGCACTCCAGACACCATTCTCTTCTCTCATTTTCATTAACTTCCCTAATCTCAAGTAACCCTTGCTTTTTCTCTCTCTCCACCCCACCCCCCCCTTTCCAGTTCTCCGACCAGTTTACTGTCTCCTACATTTTATCTCTGTTTGCTTTGTTGTTACCTTCTCCCAGCTAACAATGATCTATTCTACATTTTCCTTGACACAAGAGATACATTTTCCTTGATACCCGGAGAAAACCCAAGTGGTCACAGTGAGAACATACAAACTCCATGCACCGGCAGTCAGGATCGAACCCGGGTCTCTGGCGCTGTGAGGCAGCAACTCTACCGCTGCACCACCATGCTGCCCTATTTACATTGGGTCATTTTAATGGGGACGCTCTTGACCAATGATAAAGATATCAAGGTTTCAAGGTCAGTTTATTGTCACGTGTACCAATTAAGGTACAGTGAAATTCGAATTAGCATAGAGCTATACTAAAAAAAAAGCAACAAGACGCACAACTACATAAAAGTTGACATAAACATCCACCACAGCGGATTCCCCACGTTCCTCACTGTGACGGAAGGCAATAAGTTCCAATCTGCTTCCTCTTTTATTCTTCCGCAGTCGGGGCAGTCGAACCATCCGCAGTTGGGGCGATCGACGCTCCCGCAGCCGGTGATCAAAGCCCCCGCGTCGGTCGAAGCTTCTGCGTCGGGGCGGTCGAAGGTCCTGCGGCTTGGAGTTCCCAAAGTCAGTCTCTAGCCAGAGACGGCAAACTCCACGACGTTAAAGGCCGCAGGCTCCCATCCCCACCCACCCCCCACTTAAAACAAACTAATGAACACCAAAACATACATTTAACACATACACCAAAGAAGGAAGGGACAGACAGACTGTTGGCGAGGCAGATATCCAGGCACATTATAAGCGCACATACACTTGTATAAAACCATGGTAGGATTGGACCAGAATAAATGGGCATGAATTACTTGCACATAGCCACTTTAAGGTGCGAATTGAAAGGTTCACTGTCAGTACATATTTCCATTCATACAGTATATTGTCTGTTGTGAAGAAACCATCAACAGGAAGAATGGGATCAATTTTCCACAGCTTTTGTTGTTTACCTTTAATATTAGTAATTTAGTCCTGAAATCAGAGGACATTCTTTGAGATGGTTCTGAGCGCAGGAGGGATTTACAGTAATACCTGATAAAAAAAAGCCAAAGAGAAGATTATGCTTCTTGTTGTGCCTGCCGAGATGTGATTAATTTTACAAGATTGAAATTGCTAAGGAAAAAAACAATTGTGAAAATGATTGCAGAAGACACTGCAACACGAATAAAATAATGCTAAAGGTCCAGCTTAGCTTTGATGCTGTTGGTGTTATTTGGCCCTTGCTGAATTAACATACTGATTAGCACTTCAAACTGCTTGTGCAGCCAGAACTGTTCCTGACTGCTCTACTCCTCCTGCTTTTTGAATTCCAATCGTGAGGTGAATTTGGACACACAATGCTGGCATAACTCAGTGGGTCAGGCAGCATCTCTGGAGAAAAGGGATTTGACCTGAATAAAGGCCTATTCCTTTATTCGAACCCGAGCCTATGGCGCCGTAAAGCAGCAACTCTACTGCTGCGCCACCATGCCACCCGTCCCCCTTTGTTCTGGCCTTTTCTTACCTCCAGTTCCCTCCCCTCTACTTTCAGTCTGAAGAAGGGTCGAAACCTGAAGCATGACCAGTTTCTTTCTCGAGAGATGCTGCCTGACCTGCTACCAACAATGGATCATTGTGGGCTCCACCTTTCCTTGATCATCATTGCTTTTTGCATATCCTTCATTCATTTGTTCTATGTACTTTCTTGTTTCCCTCTCCCCTGACTCTCAGTCTGAAGAAGGGTCTCGACCTGAAACGTCACATATTCCTTTTCTCCGGAGATGCTGCCTGATCTGCAGAGTTACTCCAGCATTTTGTGTCTATCTTCCCATATCAATAGCCAGGTATCAGATCCCTTCTGACACCACATATCCTTTCCACCATCTCTAAGCTTATGTTAGGAGTGCGTTGAATACTTTCCACTTGCCCAGATAAGTGCAGTTTCAATTACTCTCGAAATGCTCAATAACATCCACAAACCTATTTATCAATGGTTTTACCATGTGTACCAAGTTAACGTGAACCTTAGATACATATGACAATAAAGTATAATTCATTCATTCACTCATTTATTTATCCACTAGTCCCACCGGTCTGCGTTTGGCCCACATCCCACAAGCTCTATCCTATCCTTGCACCTCTCTAAACATATGTTGAATTGAAAATTAATATTACAGATGACTTAACCGCAATCTTCTCATGTTTTCTCATTTCAGAAACCTTTTAGCTGTTTTTTTTACACTCATCCCTTCTCGGTCCAAGGAAGGTGAGAAAGCCAAACCAGGCAATTATTGTCCACTTAGCCTAACGTCTGTTGTTGGCAAACTGCTGGAGTCTATAATTAAGGATAGACTGGCTAAAGTTCTGGAAAGTTTTCAGTTCTCCAGGGAGTATGGTGTTGCAAGATAAGAATTCATCATGTGTAATGAGCCAGATGGGTTTCTTTTTAGTTATTAGCTTAGTTTAGTTTAGAGATACAGCGGGGAAATAGGCCCTTCAGCCCACCGGGACCACACCAACCAGCGATCCCCGTACATTAACACTATCCTACTCACACTAGGGCCATTTTTTACATTTACGAAGCCAATCAATGGGCCGAAGGGTCTATTTCTGTGCTGTATCTCTATAGTCTAAAGTCTAATTGTAACTTATATGGGAGCAAATATCTTTGTTTGATTTAAGCCCCCAAAGGTTTGACCAGTGATCTCCCCGTACACTAGCACTATCCCACACAAACACTCGGGAGAATGTTACAACTTTTACCGAAGCCAATGAATCTACAAACCTGTACATCTTCGGAGTGTTGGAGGAAACCGGAGCACCCGGAGAAAACCCACGCGGTCAGGGAGAGAATGTTCAAACTCTGTACAGACAGCATCCGTAGTCAGGATCGAACCGAGGGTCTCTAGTGCTGTGAGGCAGCAACTCTACCGCTGTGTCACTGTGTTGCCCTTTAATAATGTTTCATTATAAAATGAATATTCTATTTGATTTTCCCCAATGTAAATTGGCCGGTACTGAAGATGTGCTAACTGGTAGCTCTCTCCAATGTTTCCCCACAAAATACTTTGGCAATGATGTAGTCTGATGGTATTTTTTTCCATAAATTATAAATACTTTATTTAATTATCTGCTGCTCGGTAACAGTGCGTGTGTGTCCACCTGGGTGCTGTCAAATGACCAACAGCAAGCGTTTGGGAGGGTCTGCTATTATTGAGGGACTTGTGAGGAGGTAGGAAGATATGAAGAGGCTTCAGAGGGTTATAAATTAAGCAAGAAAATGGTATGGAATATGGAAAGATGAGACGTTTCTTGAACAGAGCAGAGAAGCAAATGCCGAGAGATGACAGAACATTGATCAAAGGGACCCAAGTGCTCATGTGTCACACGCAAAAGGAGCAAGCAATTAGGAAGTCAAAGCAATATCGCCCCTCATTGTGAATGGATTTTCATACAGGAGTAATGATTTCTTATTGCAATTATGTAGGATGGTGGTGGTGCTGAGATGCAACAAAAGCTATTCACTGTACCTTGGTAAACGTGACAATAAAGTCAACTAAACTCAACTCAACTAAATTAAACAATACTCAACTCACCTCACCTCACCTCACCTCACCTCACCTCACCTCACCTCACCTCACCTCACCTCACCTCACCTCACCTCACCTCACCTCACCTCTACTCTACTCTACTCTCCTCTCCTCTCCTCTCCTCTCCTCTCCTCTCCTCTACTCTACTCTACTCTACTCTACTCTACTCTACTCTACTCTACTCTCCTCTACTCTACTCTACTCTACTCTACTCTACTCTACTCTACTCTACTCTACTCTACTCTACTCTGCTCTACTCGGCTCTACTCTACTCTGCTCTACTCTACTCTACTCTACTCTGCTCTACACTGCTCTGCTCTGCTCTGCTCTGCTCTGCTCTGCACTGCTCTGCTCTACTCTACTCTACTCTACTCTACTCTACTCTGCTCTACACTGCTCTGCTCTGCTCTGCTCTGCTCTGCTCTGCACTGCTCTGCTCTACTCTACTCTACTCTACTCTACTCTACTCTACTCTACCAAACTAAATACCAGATTGTGACAGGACTCCTGAAATCATTTCATCCATCCCACAGCGGTGACACTTGTGATCAATAACTAGAACTGGTTCTAGAGAGAATGTTCTTTTGAATTTCTATTAGTAAGAGCTAATATTGCTATAGATATGTGGGGAAAAGAATGGTGCACCAAAAACCCATAATACACACCTGAAGCTTGAGGAGAATATGTACAAGCAGTTGCCGTGCGGTACGGTGGCGCAGTGGTAGAGCCGCTGCCTTACAGCGCCGGAGACCCGGGTTTAATCCTGACTATGGGTGCAGGTCTACGGAGTTTGTACGTTCTTCCTGTGACCATGCGGGTTTTCTCCGGGTGCTCCGGATTCCTCACACACTCCAAAGGCGTACAGGTTTGTAGGTTAATTGGCTTCTGTAAATTGTAAAACATCTGTAGTGTGTGTGTGTAGGGTAGTGTTAGTGTGCGTGGACCACTGGTCGGCATGCGCCGAAGGGCCTGTTTCCGTGCTGTATCTCTAAACTGAACTAAAGACTGACCTTGGCAGGGAGGGAATGTAGAGTCAAAAAAGGCAACCCACCATTTCACAACTGCCAAAATTTGGTTTATTCAAATAATTTGCAAAAGAAGCTATTCTTTATCTTTATCTCTTCTCAAATGACACCTAATTTATTTTGGTTGAATAAGCACAGCGATTGGTAATACCTATAAATGAGTGCGTTCATGAACACAATTACCAGGAAATTATTCCAGCACTGTGTAATGGACTTTCCTACTTTATCCCTGGAATACTGATAAACTCTAGCTGGCATTTATCTAACGTGACGGGTGAGCCAATTGTATGGCTTTTGCGATCAAGAGCATAAAGATGAAAACCTTGCATCAGCTGGACCTCTAAAACAAAATTCCTCAGCAAACCAACTGCGGTGTGAACAGAATTTAAATGAAAAAGAAAGCTGTACATAGACTCATAGAGTCTTACATTGTGGAGCCAAGCCCTTCGGCCCTACCTTCCCACGCCGACCAACATGCCCTCCTAGTTCCACTAGCCTGTATTTGGCCCATATCCCTCCAAACCTGTCCTATCCAAGTGCCTGTTCATATGTCTTTTAAATGTTCTTATAGAACTTGCCTCAACTACCTCCTTTAGCATCTTGTTTCATTTCCCCACCACCCTCTGTGTGATAAAGTTTTCCCTCAGGTTCCTATTAAATCTCTCCCCACTCAACATAAACCGATGTCCCCTGGTTCTTGATTCCTGTATTCTGGGTAAAAAACGGTGCATCTACCCTATCTATTCCCCTCATGAACTTGTGCACCTCTATAAGACCACTCCTCATTCTCCTGCACTCCAAGGAATAGAGTCCTAGCCTGCCCAACCTCTTCCTATAGTTCAGTTCAGGCCCGCCCTGGCAGAGATAGAGTAGATGCAGAGTTTGTTTTACCCAGAATAAGGAATGTACTAAGGACTCTATCAAAAGGCTGCAAAACAAATGGCTAATTCTTCTGTGCAGCACTTCGAAGTAAGGACAAGATTTTAACCTGAATAATACTCATAAAACAAGGAATGAATGAATGAATGAATGAATGAATGAATGAATGAATGAATGAACGCATGAAAACTTTAATGTCACATGTGACAAGTCACAGTGAAATTCTTTGTTTGCACACCTTGCCAAGGTATGCAATAATCGCCCATGAAGGATGCTTACAAAGTTACCCCCCCCCCCCCCCCCGTGCCAGTTCCCTTTGCTCCCCTCCCCCTCCACCTTCATTCACGGCCGTCTCCCCACGCCGGGTCCTCCGTTGTCCATCGTTCCTCCCCCTCCCAAAAGAATGACCCAAGAGCTGAACTGCTATAACCATGCAGTCATTGGAAGGAGGTTGAGAGATGTATGGGAGACGAGGAAAATGCACGAATAGCTGACAGAAGCAGCAAGGGTGGCGCGGTGGCACAGCAGTAGAGTTGCTGCTTTACCGCACCAGAGACCCGGGTTCGATCCTGACTACGGGTGCTGCCTATACGGAGTTTGTACGTTCTGCCCGTGACTGCTTGGGTTTTCTCCGGGTGCTTCCCAATGAGTGTTAGTGTGGTTATTGCTGAACCCAAAGTCATCCACGATGCCACAACCAAAATTAATCTCCCTGGAAATAGTCGATGGAGGGATGTGCTCTCAAGTTATCAGTGAGCTAAGGTTTACTGTGCTTTAGAGTGCGTTCATAAGTTCATAAGCTCTGGAAGCAGAATTAGGCCATTCGGCTCATCAAGCCTACTTCACCATTCAATCATGGCTGATCTAACTTAGCCTCTCAGCTCCATTCTCCTGCCTTCTCCCCATAACCCCTGACACCCGTACTAATCTATCAATCACCTTAAAAATATCCACTGATGGCGTGCACAGCCGTCTGTGGCAATGAATTCCACTGATTTACCATCCTCTGACTAAAGAAATTCCTCCTCATCTCCTTTCTAAAGGTAGGTCCCTTATATTTTGAGGCTGTGCCCTCTGGTCCTAGACCCTCCCATTAGTGGAAACATCCGCTCCATGTCCACTCTATCCAGGCCTTTCACTATTCCGTGGGTTTTAATGAGGTCCCCCCTCACCCTTCTAAACTCAAGTTCAAAATAATATTCTCATTCTTACACATGACTGGGGTCTCCACGGACTCTCATAGAAACACATCGGATTGCAATAAATAGAATATGAAAGGAACGTTGCTTCATACGCTGCACAGCACTCCCTCCGCTGAGAGAGTCCTCGTGAAAACATATTCATCAGGCTGTTGTTCATGGACTACTGTTCGCTGTTCAACACCATCATCCCCTCCAAACTTGTTACCAAGCTCAGGGAACTGTTCTCATCAACAGAACACAATCAGTACGAATAGACAACAACACCTTCTCCTCAATAACCATCAGCACAGGAGCGCCTCAAGGCTGTGTGTTCAGCACCCTGCTCTACTCACTCTATACTCATGAATCATAGAAACATAGAAACATAGAAAATAGGTGCAGGCCATTCGGCCCTTCGACCCTGCGCCGCCATTCAATATGATCATGGCTGATCATCCAACCCAGTATCCTGTACCTGCCTTCTCTCCATACCCCCTGATCCCTTTAGCCACAAGGGCCACATCTAACTCCCTCTTAAATATAGCCAATGAACTGGCCTCAACTACCTTCTGTGGCAGAGAATTTCAGAGATTCACCACTCTGTGTGAAAAATGTTTTTCTCATCTCGGTCCTAAAAGATTTCCCCCTTATCCTTAAACTGTGACCCCTTGTTCTGGACTTCCCCAACATCGGGAACAATCTTCCTGCATCTAGCCTGTCCAACCCCTTAAGAATTTTGTAAGTTTCTATAAGATCCCCCCTCAATCTTCTAAATTCTAGCGAGTACAAGCCGAGATCATGAACTATACTCATCCACCGGGTGGCGCCAGCAATGGCTGCCTCGCCAACAGTCTGTCTGTCCTTTCCTTCTTTGTGTTTTAATTGTATGTGGGAGTTTCGATCGCCCCAATGCAGGGATTTCGATCGTCGGCTGCGGCAGCTTCGATCGCCCCAATGGATGGTTCGACTGCCCCAACTGTGGGAGTATAAAGAGGAAGAAGATTGACCTTTTTTGCTTCCCATCACAGTGAGGAATGTGTGGAATCCGCTGTGGATATCCTTGGAAACCTTTGACAGACACAGTTCCAACTCCATCCTTAAATTCGCCGATGACACCACTGTGGATGGATTATGGATGATGATGAGTCAGAGTATAGGAGGGAGATTAATCGACTGACTGGATAGTGCCAGCACAACAACACTTGCTCTCAACGCCAATAATACCAGGCAAGTGATTGTTGACTTTAGAAGAGGAAGGCTAAGGATCCAACAAACTTGTCTTCAACAGCGGGACGGTGGTGAAGAGTCAAAATCCTCAACTTCTTGCGCATGCATCGCTCTGAAGATCTGTCCTGGATCCAGCACATTGATGCAATCAGAAAGAAAGCCCATCAACGCCTCTACTTCCTTAGAAGACTGAGGAGTTTCGGTATGTCTATGAATACTCTCTTGAACTTCTACAGGTGTACAGTAGAGAGCATATTCACTGGCTGCATCACAGCCTGTTTCAGTAACTCAAACACACAGGAAAGAAAGAGATGACAAGAAGTTGTGAACACTGCCAGGTCCATCACGGGTACTGACCATCGAAGGAATCTACACGAGGCGTTGTCTCATAAATGGCAGCCAGCATCATCAGAGACCCACTCCGATGGCCACACTCCCATTTCACACCTGCCAACGGGAAGAGGGTACAGGAGCCTGACAACTGTACTGTCCAGGTTAAGGAGCAGCTTCTTCCCAACAACCATAACATGTATAATTCGTATTTTTTAGTGTTGTCTGAGTCTATGGAGCTGTAATCCTACAGCAAGCAAGATTTTCATTCTAACCTTTGTCAAGAATCAAGTCAAGAGTGTTTTATTGTCATACTAGACTAAGTGGGACCCGTTGGGTCCCTGTCACATAGGAGGCCTGGTCCCCCAACGCAACCCATTCCCCAACGCAATATTTCACCACTCACCCATAGCCCCCAACTGCGCAGGGCGCGGCTCATTTCTCCTCATCCCCAGCACTCCATCCCCTGCCTCTTCATCCTCTCTATTTCCCCTGTCCTCCCCTCCCCAATCCCTCCCTCACCTTTTATCCACATGTAAAAGGCATTGGCTATAAAACGCAGTGCACTTAATATATATTAATGGCTCCTGATGTATTATTTCCAATGCAGCTCCAACAAACCAATTCAACCTGGTGGCGACTCTGATGTTCACTGGAAAATTTGTCCAAAGGTTTATGGACTCAGGGATCATTAAAATAGTTCAGTATGAGAGCATGCGTATAGGAATAGTTGTGCTTCAAGCTCCGAGGAGTACGAGCAACCTATCCTGGAACAGCCATATCAAAGCAATGGGTAAGAAACCATACCATTGCCTCTGCTTCCTTAGAAAGTGTAGGAAGTTCGGCATGTCCCCAACAACTCTCACCAGCTTCTATAGATCGGGATGCATCACGTCTTGGTTTGGGAACAGCTCCATCCAAGACCGCAAGAAATTGCAGAGTTGTGGACACAGCCCAGACCATCACGCAAACTAACCTCCTTTCCATTGACTCCATCTACATTTCACACTGCCTCAGCGTGGCCAAAGAGCATATTCAAAGACCAGTCTCGTCCCGGTCACTCACTCTTCGCCCCTCTCCCATCAGGCGAGAGGTACACATGTGTGAAAACGCACACTTGCATAGTCAGGGACAGTTTCTTTCCAGTTGTTATCAGGCAACTGAACCATCCTACCAACAATTAGAGGGGAGTCCTGACCTCCCATCTACCTCATTGGGGACCCTCGGACTATATTTAATCGGACTTTACTGTACTTTATCTTGAACTATATGTTATTTCCTTTATCTTGTATCTGTACATTGTGGACGGCTTGATTGTAATCAAGTTTAATTTTTCTGCTAACTGGTTAGAATGCAACATAAAAGCTGTTCACTGTGCCTCGGTACACCTGACAATATTAAATTAAACAAAACTAAATGATTGCAACTTCAAATTGTGATCCATTTTCTCACCTCCTTGTCAAATGGATGGCATTTTTAACTAAACTAAACTAATTGGGCCATTCAGCCTATTGAGTCTACTCCGCCATTCAATCATGGCTCATCTATCTTTCCTTCTCAACCCCATTCTCCTGTATTCTCATCATAAAGTGTGGATTATAAAGTAGACGCACTGCCTTCTCCCTTGCCTGAGGTTTCTGTGCGGTGCTCATGATGAGTGGAGAAAGCCTCAGGTTGTATAACAGGGTCATGTGGGCCAGGTATGAGTCATGTTGCAGTGAAACAAAGAACACAGCATTCCCTTAACTCACCTTTGACACGGTGATACAAAATGCTGGAGTAACTCAGCGGGACAGGCAGGATAGAAAGAATGGGTGATGTTTCAGGTCAAGGCCCTTCTTCTGCCTGGCTGACTGAAACAGCAGCCTTGCTCTAGGCTCTTCAAGCTTCTACTCAGGTGATTGAATGTAAACTAGAATCACGTTGGGGAGTGGGTGCCAGGATCCCTGTCATTTCAGCAGCACACAGGCCCCCTCGACTGCCACAATTCCATATCATAGTCATAGTCATACTACATACTATAGTCGGCCCAACTTGCCCACATTGACCAACATGTTCCATCTACACTAGTCCCACCTGTCTATGTTTGGCCCATATCCCTTTAAACCTGCCCTATTCATGTGCCCGTCTAAATGTTTCTTAAACGTTGCAATAGTACCTACCTCAACTACCTCCTCCAGCAGCTCGTTCCACACATCCACCACCCTCTGTGTAGTAAGGTTATCCCTCAGGTTCCTATTAGATCTTTCCCCCCCTCACCTTAAACCTGTGTCCTCTGGTTCTTGATTCACCTACTCTGGGCAAGAGACTATGTGCATCTACCCGATCTACTCCTCTCATGATCTTGTACATCTTTATATGACCACCCCTCATCCTCCTGCACTCCAAGGAATCCAGAGGGCCATTGACAACGCCCAGAGGATTGTCGGCTGCCCTCTCCTTACCTTGGAGGACTTACACAGTTCTCGCTGCATCAAAAAATCCCAGAGTATTATAAAGGACATTTCCCACCCCGGACACTCCCTGTTTGAACTGTTACCGTCAGGCAGATGGTACAGATCTACAAGGACAAGGACAAACAGACTTAAAAACAGTTTTTACCCCACTGCTATAAAGGCACTAAATGTAGCCGCCAAGGAACGCAGGGGCGATACATACTAAGAGACTGTGAAATCGACAGAAGGATGTAGGGCTGGGTGGTTATGCGTGCTATTTTTATGATATTTATTTTAGTTGTTTATCTTTTTTTTAATATTTTACCTTGTATGTATCGTTAGCTTTTAGAAATGTTTGAATGGTGCACTGACTGGCTGACATTTTACAATTTCGTTGTACATGGTTCATGTTACAATGACAATAAAGAAACTATTCTATTCTATTCTATTCTACTAGCTTGCCCAAGCTCCCACTAAAGCCCAGGGATATTTGTATTGGATTGTATTCACAGCAGCTCCAGTAGTATTTGGTTTTAATAAATCGATCGTTCCAAGAGCTGATTTTTTCTGTTAAAAATCTTTTTCATTTTCATTTTCTTCCCTGCTACTTGCTGCCAAGTTTTGTTCTGTGCAAGATGGGACCTGGCTCCACAAGGTACCGCACAGCCTGGCTTTGCGTCCACTAGTCATTATACATCAGTGAGTTTAATGATTGTCTCCTGGCCATTCGAACATTGAGGCTTGACAATGAATCCCACTCCACACATGCACTTCCAGCAAAGATTACTCAGTAACCATCAGGCACAGTAGTCCCGCTTGATTTATTTTCCCTATGAGGAAGATACTGTATATAGTACTGTTGGAGCAGCCAGGTGGAAACTTGATGATGAACAATGAGAGCAGAACTTTCAGCGCAATTTAAAGCATCGCAGCTACTTCAGGAAACTTTACAGAAGCCACAGGTGAAGAAAAATAAGGAACGGATCTAAGAGTTGCAGGAGATGACTGTTGTTCGTACATGAACAAAACACATTAACTGTGTGAGGATTCCATTGTGTATACTATTATTAACATGTGAATTCCAACAACACCACTTGACCCTGCAGTGTCAAAACAAGCTACACCACAAGGTGAAAGGGAATTTGGATGTTTGAAATCACGAGCAGCAATAAGTTTGTAAATGTTGATAAACTACTTTCATCTGTTTTGCTCATTTAAATAGGAAGCAGTGAGGATTAAATGTAATATCACTGTATTTAATCACGTGTGCCAACAATGGACCATTGTGGGCTCTGCCTTTCCTTGATTATTGTTGCTTTTTGCATATCTTTCATTCATTTGTTCTATGTACCATTTCATACCTCTCGTTTCCCTCTCCCCTGACTCTCAATCTGAAGAAGGGTCTTGACCCCAAATGTCACCTATACCTATTCTCCAGTTGCTGCCTGACCCATTGTGTTACTCCAGCTTTTAGTGTCTGTCACTTTATATATAGATAATGTAGATTGACATTACCGCACTTGAAAAAACAACACACACTCCCCAGAGCTCTGTGTCCACTGCATATTACTCCACACAATCATTTTATCAGCATGCACCACAGCATGGTTTGGGAACAGCTCCATCCAAGACCATAAGAAATTGCAGCGAATTGTGGACGCAGCCAAGACCATCACACAAACCAACCTCCCTTCCATTGACTCCATTTATACCTCACGCTGTCTCGGCAAGGCCCACAGCATAATCAAGGATGAGTCGCACCCTGGCCACTTCCTCTTCTCCCCTGTTCATACCTAGACATTGGATACACAAGAGAATGCAGATGTTGCATGTTTGTGCAAAAAACAGATCGCTTTGAGTCTACATAAAGGAGCCCTGACCTGGAATGTTGGCGATCGCTTCGCCGAACACCTCCGCTTGGTTCGCAATAACCAAGCTGATCTCCCGGTGGCTCAGCACTTCAACTCCCCCTCCCATTCCGAATCTGACCTTTCTGTCCTGGGCCTCCTCCATGGCCAGAGTGAGGCCCACCGTAAATTGGAGGAGCAGCACCTCATATTTTGCTTGGGCAGTTTGCACCCCAGCGGTATGAACATTGTCCTCTAATTTCAGATAGTCCCTGCTTTCTCCTCCCCTTCTCAACTCTCCCTCAGCCCACTGTCTCCGCCTCTTCCTTTCTTCCTCCGGCCCCCCCCCCCCCACCCTCACATCAGTCTGAGGAAGGGTTTCGACCTGAAACGTCACAATAGGCAATAGGTGCAGGAGTAGGCCATTCGGCCCTTCGAGCCAGCACCTATTCCTTCGCTCCATAGATGATGCCTCACCCGCCGAGTTTCTCCAGCATTTTTGTCTACCTCGAATTTTGACTTCCTCCACGGATGCTGCTCGACTTGTGTTCCTCTAGTAGGTATGTTGCAAAGCCTACCTGAAGCGTCGTTGAAGATCTGCTGCTGAGGTTGTGCGCGATTTTGGCGCCGTTTAGAGGGGGCGGGTTTAAAACGCGATTTTCTCTAAGCTGTTCCAATCGAAAATGTTCAGCCTAGTTAATTATTAACGAAAAATCGCTGATAGACCCCGTCGCAAAAGCTATTATTAGGTTTAAAGGCCTTGAATAATAGTTATAGTAGTTTAAAAATCAATCTTTAAACCCGCGACCGTGAGCAACCGCAGGGTCTCATAAAGAAAATAGCAGAAGGTAGGTTGTATATTTTTACATTCAAAAGGGCTTCTAAAGATCCTTTTATACAAAATTTAATATTGCGAGTAGCTCAATTTGGCCCCATTATATCGCGCAGTATTTTTCTCGGCATTTGAGGCACAAATCTACCGCAATGTGAACGTTCTAAACCAGCGCGTTCCACAGGGACCCACTGGAAAGCTGATTTAAATGGGCATTTATTTACAGCAATTGAACACTGAATTCCTTCCATTTGGCCTATAAATTAATGTAAATGAGATTTAAAAATCATGTTTTATTGTGAATTATTTGTGAATATTATTTGGACATTTAGGCTATTTAAAAATGTTAATCATTTATTAAGAAATGGATAGGTGTTTAGATCTAGTCATTGAAGTCTGAAATTAGCTACAATTAGGTAACTAACTAATTATATGCTTTAATTTCAGGTCATCCAAGTAAGATTATTTTATATTTGTTTCAGAATGCTTCAATCTATGATAACTGAAAATTTCATTCAGTTCTCTTAATTTTTAAGAAAGTTATGGGCTTTTGACTGTTCACGATCACAGCTTTTTTGTTATGTCCATAGAAAGTCAATAGGGAACAAGATGCTCATTTCCCAGTATGAAAATGGCCATAACTTTTTAAATACTTGAGATATGAAAGTGAATTAGGTGTCAAATTAAACTTATTTTTATGCTTTATCTGATGGGATAAGTTACAGACTTGATTTTTAAAATCTCAAAATTTTGTAACATTGCTACCTCTAGCAGATTTTTTTGTTGCTCCAGTTTCCAGCATCTGCAGTTTCTTGTGTCTGGATGATTTTTCTTGAGATATTCTCAGGACTATTTGAAATCAGTATTCAAATAGTATTTGAATATTCAAAAATTGAAATCAATTAGAGGGTGGCACGGTTGCGCAGCGGTAGAATTGGTAGCTTACAGTGCCAGAGACCCGGGTTCAATCCTGACAACAGGTGCTGTCTGTACGGAGATTGTACGTTCTCCCCGTGACTGTGTGGGTTTTCTCTGGGTGCTCTGGTTTCCGCCCACACTCCAAAGACGTACAGGTTTGTAGGCTAATTGGCTTGGTAAGATTATAAATTGTGTGTGTAGAATAGTGTTAGCTTGCGGGGATCGCTGGTTGGTGCGGGCTCGGTGGGATGAAGGGCCTCTTTCCGCGCTGGATCTCTAAACTAAACTAAATAAACAGTAAAGGAATTGTTAGTCAGAAAGATGTAAATCCCATTCATTGAAAAGTTCTCCGTCTTTGATCTTTGGCGATGTATTTTCAGCAGAAATAAGATGAAAATAACTTTAAGCCTCATCCAGTGAAAAAATTCAAAATTAATATTTTATTATCCAACCTCATTGACATTGAAAGCACATATTCTAAGATTCACATTTAAAGTTTTAGGTGATAATGAATTCCTTTTATGTAGGTGGTCAGATTGAAAGGATGGATTATTTTTTATATCTTCCAGCAATTTGAGTTCAATGACTGAAGTGCTCAGTATTTACACATCAGGCTGTTAACGGCACAGCATCCTACTTCTTTGATCTGAATGCTTTAGGTATTGGTCACCTTGATGAAGAATAAATCTTCAGGATGAGTTACAAAAATTCATTACTGCCTATTTTGCTGGGATTTCGACCGAATGCTGTGAAGTGCAGCCCAGGGAGAGAGGGGACTAATTTTTTCCCAGCAATACGAGTTTCAGTTGGTAGCTGGCCAAATAGCTGTCCTTGAAGGCAAAAGTTTCCAAAAGAGAAAATCGCAGAAAATTAATTCCGGCATTTGAAACGAACAATCCGTGAGGGGAGAAATATGGAATATGTGGGTTAGGGACAAAGTCTGGCAAGTGATAGGAAGAAACTTCAGATGCTGGTTTTGTACCAAAGATAGATACAAAATGCAGGAGTAACGTAAGTAAAGGTCTGGAGAAGGACAAAGGCTGTCCAGGAGAGCCTTCTGTTTCAAGCAGGGTCTAAACTGCAGATGCTGGTTTAAACCATCCGAAGAAGGGTCTCGACCCGGAATGTCACCTATTCTTTTTCTCCAGAGATGCTGCCTGACCCGCTGAGTTACTCCAGCCTTGTGTGGCTGTCCTGACAAGTGATAGATGGATACAGGTGAAGGGGGGGGAAGTGGGGTGAGGTTATTGGCAGATGGGTGCATAAAGGCCAGAGATGAAAGGTAGACAAAAGGGAACATAAGGAGAGAAGAGGTGTGAAATATAAATCCTGAGGGAGAGATATAAGGAGAATGGGACGAGTGGAAGGGGAAAGGTGTGGGTGGGATAGTGGGAGAAATGGGTGCACATCTAAGTGGAGCATAGGGAAGAGAGAGGGGGCAAGGAGTTGGGCGGGGTGAGGGGGAAGGGTTAGGTTTTACCTAAAATTGGAGAATTCAAAGTTAATACCGTTGGGTTGTAAGCTCCCAAACGGAATATGGGATGCTGTTCCTCCAGTTTGCCTGTGGTCGCACTCTGGCACTTTAGAAAAAGCTTCCCCAACCTGATCTGACCCAACTCCAACCCAAAACTGAGACATGGCCATGTGCAGCCAGGCTTGAGAGAGGGACCTGCAAAGAGAACACATAAGAGGGAGATGGATACAAAGTGCTGGAGTAACTCCACGGGTCAGGCAGCACCTCTGGAGACAAAGAATGGGTCACGTTTCGGCACGGCCCGTACTAACTCTGTACAAACAGCACCCGAGGTCAGGATTGAACCTGGGTCTCTGGCGCTGTAAGGCAGCAACTCTACCGCTGCACCACTGTGCCACCCTCTCTCTCCACTCTCAGTACTGATGCATGGTTTCTACCTCAAACATTGACAGATCCTCCCCCCCCCCACCCCACCCCACTCCCCTACAGATGCTACCTGGTCCACTGAGCCCTCCAGCAAATTATTCCTTGCTCCAGACTCCAACATCTGCAGTCTCTTGTGTTTCAACCCAAAATGAGATTCTGCCTGAATTCTCCAGTGAATGTAAAAGTTCCCATGGTGATATTCAAAGGTATAAGTTCAATGAAACTGAAGTAAAAAAAACAACCACGGCAGTGGGGAAAATACCTGATCATTATCTCATTGCTGTGCATGGGAAAATGTGTAGCAAGGAACTGCAGATGCTGGTTTACATCAAAGATAGACCCGACATTCTGGAGTAACTCAGTGGGTCAGGCAGCATCTCTGGAGAGAAGGAATAGATGATGTTTCCGGTCTTCTCCAGAGGGTGCCGGCCCTAAACGTCACCTATTCCTTTTCTGTGGAGATGCTGCCTGACCCGCTGAGTTACTCCGTCACTTTGTGTCCATCGGCTGTGCATGAGACTTTGCTGTGTTAAATGTTCTGGTACTTTTGCCAAAGTACCTATAAGTCATTGGCTGAAAAGTCCAGTGGAATTTCTGAATCAGATTGTTCATGCAAGCTGATTGCCTGAGTTGAAAATTGCATGGATATTCTGAATGACATTTCATTTTTCAGAAACAGCCCTCCAATTTCTCATTAAGTTGTGATCCGCTTCATAATCAATAAATAATTTCATTCACAGGATATTTATTGATTTTGCAGCTGCCTAAATCTCTGATCTCAGCAAATTGTCAATGGGATGGAATGAACAGCTTGCTTTGAGTAATTTGTTTTTATGTATTGCTCATACATAATTTCACGTGAATAGAAGTGTACGTTATTATGCATAACTGCATATGTTATCTTTGATTGAACCAGAAAATATTAAGAACAGCCGTCATAGGATAAGCATCAATATTGTGAGATGTGACCAACCTCCATTCCCTCAACATCTTCTCAACAATAAACTACATTAAAAATAAAATGAATAAGAGCATCGCAAGGCACACTGGCACAGCTGGTAGAGCTATTGAGTCCATACTGGCTTCAGGATCCTGTCTGTGTGGAGTTTGCATGTTCTCCCTGTGACCACAAGGGTTTTCCCCGGGAGTTTAGTTTAGTTTAGTTTAATTTAGTTTAGTAGTTTAGTTGTTTAGAGATACAACATGGAAACAGGTTCGTTGATCGACAGACTGACCAAATGGTGCCAGCACAACAACCTGGCTCTCAACATCAGTAAGATCAAGGAACTGATTGTGGACTTTGGTAGGGGAAGGATGAGGACCCACAATCCTGTTCATATCAATGGGACGATGGTGGAGAGGGACAATAATTTCATATTCCTGGGCGTGCATATTTACGAAGATCTTTCCTGGGCCCAGCACACCGATGCAATTATAAAGAAGGCACATCAGTGACTCTATTTCATGAGAAGATTACGGAGATTCGGCATGTCGAAGAGGATTCTCCTAAACTTCTACAGGTGCACAGTAGAGAGCATTCTGACTGGTTGCATCGTTGCCTGGTTCGGCATCTTGAACGTCCAAGAACGAAAAGGACTACAAAAAGTTATGAACACTGCCCAGTCCATCACCGGCTTTGACCTCCCCACCGTCGAAGGGATCTATCGTAGTCGCTGCCTCAAAAAGGCAGCCAAAATCATCAAGGACCCACACCATCCTGGCCACACACTCATCTCACCATTGCCATCAGGAAGAAGGTACAGGAGCCTGAAAACTGTAACATCCAGGTTCAGGAACAATTTCTTCCCTACAGCCATCAGGCTATTAAACACCATAGTGAATAAACTCTGAGCTCTGAATTGCAAAAGACTATATTATTATTGCACTATATTTGTTATTTATTGAACTTTTTCTTTTTTTTCTCTTCCCCCGTTATGTATTATGTTTACATATTCACATATTCTGTTGTGCTGCAGCAAGTAAGAATTTCATTGTCCCATCCAGGACATATGACAATAAAACATTCTTGACTCTTGACCGAGTTCGTGTCGACCATCGATCACCCATTTTGACTAATTCAATGCTATTCCACTTTCTCATCCACTCTCTACACACGAGAGGAATTGTTTTATTCACAAGAGGCCAATTAACCTGCAAACCTGCAAATCTTTGGGGTGTTGGGAGGAAGCTAGAACACCCGGAGGAAAACCACGCAGTCACAGGTTGAAAGTGCAAACTCCACATAGACAGCACCTGGGGTCAGGATCGAATCCGGGTCTCTGGAGCTGTGAGGCAGCAGCTCTACCAGTTGGGTGCTCCAGTTTCTTCCCACATCCCAAAGACGCGTGGGTTAGTGGGTTAATTGGCAGTTGTAAATTGTACCTAATGTGCAGGTAGAATTGGGAAGGGTAATAAGATATAGGAGCAGGTTTAGGCCATTCGGCCCATCAGGCCCATTCACCATCCCATCATGGCTGATCTATCTCACCCTCTCAACCCCATACTCCTGCCTTCTCCCCATAACCCCTGACACCCGTACTAATCAAGAATCTATCAATCTCCGCCTTAAAATTATCCATTGACTTAGTCTCCACAGCCGTCTGTGGCAATGAATTCCACAGATTCACCGCCCTCTGACCAAATAAATTCCTCCTCATCACCTTTCTAAAGGTATGTCCTTTTATTCTGAGGCTGTGCCCTCTGGTATTAGACTCTCCTATGAGTGGAAACATCCTCTCCACATCCACTATCCAGGCCTTTCACTATTCTGTAAGTTTTAATGAGGTCTTCCCATCATCCTTCTAAACTCCAGCGAGTACAGGCTCAGTGTCATTAAATGCTCATCATATGCTAACCTAATCATCCCTGGGATCATTCTCATAAATCTCCTCTGCACCCTCTCCGATGCCAAGTTAATGGGAATGCGGTGAGAGTATATGACGGGGAAATATGTGGAGGTATGAGATTGAGGGGATCGTTCTGCGAGCGGGACAGAATGGCCGATAGCATGAGAATCTGAAATATGAATTGATTATTATTGCATCTCACCCTGGGGAAAAAATGTCTTTAATTGCGCATCACTGAATTTCTAAGCATTTCTTTCTGTTCATAATATCTTCCAAGTTCACCATCCCATCGTCTTGTGGGAGTCTCTTCCTGTTTATTCATGTGCTAAATGGTGATGGTGATGCTGGCATAATTTCAAATCAACTGTGAATCATTACTGAACTTTGCTGGGAAACGAAGCAAACTGCAAGGGCATTTAAGGGTATCTGATTGTGGAAGCTGAGAATCTCCAAATGATGTGACACAGTCGAGTGTTTAACCATTGCAAAAGTCATCCATTAATCCTTTGTCCCTTCTCTTTCCCCGCAGCCCAGACATCTTCCCTGCTTCAAGGATTCATCCGAATCTCCTTTTGAAAATGATCGCTGAATCTGTTTAAACTTTTCAACTGTGGAATTGCTGATTAGATGAACGTAGTTAGAATGGCTTACACTCAGATGAAGGAGAGGTGCACGCATGTCAATTTTAGTTTTGGAGTTACAGCGTGGAAGCAGGACCTTCAGCCCACCGTGTCCCCACTGACCATCAATTACCCTTACCCTGGGTCTTTTACCTCACTTACCCATCCTACAGACTAAGGGAAAATTACAGAAGGCAATTAACCTACAAATTAACCTACAAATTAACCTACAAACCTGCATGTCTTAGGAATATAAATAGGAATTTTAAATTGGAATTTAAACTTAAACCATTCTGGGAAGGAATAATGGTGGATATTGGGAGTTAGATTGTCTTCAACCAGGGACATTGTCTCAAGATAACTAGAGCCAGTGATTTTACATTGAGCTGCTGCCTTACAGCTCCAGAGACCTGGGTTCAATGCTGAGTAGGGGCGACCACGTGGGTTTTCTCCAGGTGCTCCGAATTCTTCTCACACTCCAAAGGCATGCGGCTTGATATGATTAATTAGCTTCTGTAAATTATCCCTAGTGTGTAGGATAGAACTAGTGAACAGGGTGATCATTGTGGACTCGGTGGGCCGATGGGCCTGTTTCATACTATATGTTTAAACTAAACTAAACAGAAATAAACTAAACTAAATCAATGTTATCACACTTTCTCATCCATTCCCTCGAGTGAATTTACAGAGGGCCAATTGACCTACAAACCCGCACGTCTTTGGGATGTGGGAGGGAGCTGGAGCAGATCATGGGGAGAACGTACAAACTCCATCCACACGGATGGCACCCGAGGTCAGGATCGAACCCAGGCTCCCTGCGATGTGAGGCAGCAGCTCTACCAGCTGGGCCACTGTGCAGCTGAAGGTACGTAGAATGCAGTGTGTATAAAGCAGGGTGGAGTGGGGGGAGGAGGCTGTGTGGAGGTGGAGCACCAGTAAGCTGCAAACTGTAGAGGGGAGATCTCCAAGATGAAAGAGATAAGCAGCCATGTGTGACCCCATCCCTCAGAAGCTCCCACTTCCCCAGCTTCTGATCGCACAATTCCACTGGTGTATCTCCATTCTCCCACAGCCTACAGCGATCCAACTCACCCTTAACTCCCCATCCAAGCGTTGACATCTGAGTTTGAAGTTAGGATTACATTGAACCTATTTATATATACTGATCCAAACATCGATCCCCAGTTGGCATTACTGTTTCAATTGGTATGCATAAAATCATTCAATTCAATCAATTCTGTCTCTCAGAGAATATTTTCCGAGAGTGGAGCAGCAGTAGAGTTGCTGCCTCACAGCGCCAGAGACCCGGGTTCAAACCTGACTATGGGTGCTGTCTGTACAGAATTTGTACATTCTCCCTGTGACAGCATAGGCTTTCTCCGGGTGCTCCAATTTCCACACTCACTCCAAAGGCGTACTGGTTTGTAGGTTAATTGGCTTCTGTAAATTGTCTCCAGTGTGTAGGATAGAACTACTGAACAGGTGATTGTTGGTCGGCATGGACTCGATGGGCTGAAAGGCCTGTTTGCTTGCTGTACCTCTAAACTAAACTAAACTAAACTAAATCTTTCTTTCTAAACTAAATTAATTCTATGTTATGGTATGTCGAAGAAGGGTCTTGACCCAAAACGTCACCCATTCCTTCTCTCCAGAAATGCTGCCTGTCCCACTGAGTTACTCCAGCATTTTGTGTCTATCTTTAATTTGATGTTATCCCATTTTCTCATCCACTCTCTTCCAACTAGGTATGTGGAGGAAGGAACTGCAGATGCTGGATTGAACTGTCTGAAAAAGGGCCTCGACCCAAAATGTCATCTATTCCATTTCTCTCGAGATGCTGTCTGGCCCGCTGAGTTATTTCAGCTTTTTGTGTCTTTTTGTTCCAACTAGGGACAATTTACAGAGGCCAATGAGCCTACAAACCTGCTGGTCTTTGGGATGTGGGAGGAAACTGGAGCACCCGGAGAAACCCCATGCAGTCACAGGGAGAACGTGGAAACTCCACACTGACAGCACTCGTGGTCAGGATCAAACCCGGGTCCCTGGTACTGTGAGGCAGCAACTCCACCGCTGTGCCACTGTGCTGCTAAAGGCTTAGAGTGCAGTGTGGATAATGCGTGGGGGGGGGGGGGGGGGGGGGAGGCTGTGTGGAGGCTGTGTGGAGGTGGACACCAGAAGGCTGCAAACTGTGGAGTGATGATCTCCCAGATGAAAGAGACGAGCAACCATGTGGGATCCCTTTGCTAAGGAGCTTTCACTTCTACAGCTTCTGACAGCACTATCCCACTGGCCTATCTCCATTCTCATGTAGCCTACAGCGATGCAACTCACCCTCAACTCCCCTTTAACTCCCTTTCCCATTCCTATACTGGCCTATTGATCCTAGGTCTCCTCCACTGTCAGAGTGAGTTCCCAACGACAACAGCACCTCATATTTTGCTTGGTGCAGCTTACAGCCCCAAGGAATGAATATCGATTTCTCTAACTTCAAGTAACTATTGCATCCCCTCTGTCTCTCCATCTCTCCCCCACCCTGGTCGTAGTACTAGTTTCACTGTCGTACTGCTGAGTTTCATTGTTTTGTATCACACGTTATCACCTTCCCCAAAGCCAACAATGGACCATTGTGGGCTCCACCTATCCTTGATCATCATTGCTGGTTTTGGTTTGTCTTTTTGCATACCTTTCATTCATTTATTCTATGTACTTTTTCATATCTATTAGTTCCCTCTCTCCTGACTCTCAGTCTGAAGAAGGGTCTCGACCTGAAACGTCACCTATACCTTTTCACCAGGGATGCTGCCTGACCCAGGCACGGAACTCGCTATAAAAATATGGAGGGGACCGGGGGACAGGGGGGACACAATTTTTTGGCGGCCGCGCGCACATGCGCACACTCACACACACGCGAGGCTTCGGATGCTCAACCCAGCGCTAAATGCAGCTCAACTCTGCCTGTCTCACCGCATTAACCTACAAGCCCTGCCTGGACTGACGGGACACCAGCGCTGCTTCTCCGCGCTGGCCATATTTCCCTCAAGCCCAGGCAGGTTAACCTGGCGGGACAGGCAGCGTTGAGCTGGGTTTAGCACTGCTTCTCTGCGTTGGCTGTGGGCCTGGGGGTACAGCTCCCGCCTGACTTCCGACCTCTCTGGCCACCCGTGAGGGGGGGGCACTCGGGTGGGGACGGGACAGCGCCGGAGACCCGGCCGGGATCGATCCTGGCTGTGGATGAGGCGCAGGTCTGTGCCACGTCTCCCTCCTCCAATCACCGCGCTCTATCCTCAGCCCCCCCCCCCCACTCCTCCCTCCTCCAATCATCACGCTGATTCATCATGTCCCGGCCCCATTGCCTGCTGACCGACGTCTCTCTCGTCCAATCGGCGCCCTCGATCAGCAGTCCCACCTCCACTGTCTCGCGGAAAGCGGAGATTTTAAAATCCGGACGACAAAAACTTGGGGGGGATGTCCCCTACCTCTCAATACATGGGGGGGGACGTGTCCCCTCTGGCCCCCCCCGGGTCTTCCGTCCCTGACCTGCTGAGTTACTCCAGCTTTCTGTGTCTATCTTCACCCTTAACCAAGCTTTGATATCTGCAGAGTTTGAAGTTATGATTAAATTTAGCCTGTGTATTGAAATGAACAGTAATGCAAACATCAACCCCCAGTTGACATTACTGTTTCAATTGCTCTGCATAAAAATAATTCAATTCAATCAAACCCGTCTCCCAGAGAATATTTTCTTTATGCTGCCTTCCATCTATAATCTGGTGATTTGGGGTTTTGCTAAAAAAAATCTTATTGAGTGGCATTTTATCAAAGGCCTTTTCAAAATCTACACACTCAGCATCAACAGTATTATCCTCGATAACCGTCCCTGGTGCTTTTTAAATAATTAATGGCAAGGAACTTGGTTGTGGAGCACTGTTTCTCTCCTGTGCTAAGCAGCACAAATTCTATTTTACCCAGAGTGTATCACGTTAGTGATCTTTTACAGGAAAAGAAAGTGTAAAACTAGATGGAACCTGCATCAGGGCAGGTTCTTGATTAGTAAGGAGGGTGTCAAAGGTTACAGGGAGAAGGCAGGAGAATGAGGTTGATAGTGGAAAATGATCTGCCATGATAGAATTTTGGAGTAGACTCCATGGGCCAAATGGCCCAATGCTGCTCCTATGACTTATGGTCTTACGGGGAGAGGTGGAGTTGGAAGTCAGAGGCAGGTGGATAGTGGATGGAGGTGGAGCAAGGTGGGAGGAGGGGAGAGTGAAGGTGGGGAGGAGAGTGAAGGTGGGGGAGGGAAGGGTGAAGGTGGGGAGGGAAGAGTGAAGGTGGGGGAGGGAAGAGTGAAGGTGGGGGAGGGAAGAGTGAAGGTGGGGGAGGGAAGAGTGAAGGTGGGGGAGGGAAGAGTGAAGGTGGGGGAGGGAAGAGTGAAGGTGGGGGAGGGGACCCCCTGCACTCCATATTGTCTACACCGTCCCTCTCTACAAGATCATTGTGGCTGCTTCTGCCATGTGCCTCCTGCATCCCGGTAACTCTGCAAGTTCCTCTCCTAAACACCAACCCAACACCATTCCTATTGATACGGACACAGCTTTACACCGACAGAGCCTTTCAGGCCCAGATGAGTGCAGATGGTCTCTTCGTTCAGTTTAGTTTATTTAATTTAGTTTAGTTTAGTTTAGTTTAGTTTAGTTTAGTTTAGTTTAGTTTAGTTTAGTTTAGTTTAGTTTAGTTTAGTTTAGAGCTACAGTGTGGAAACTGGCCCTTCGGCCCACTGAGTCCACGACAAATAGCAATCCCCGTTACACTAATACTATCCTATTAGTCTAGGGACAATTTGCAATCTTTTTTTCGAAACCAATTAACTTACAAACCTGCACGTCTATGGTATGTGGAAGGAAACTGGAGAAAACCCACGTGGTCACAGGGAGAACGTACAAACTCTGTACAGACAGCACCCGTAGTCAGGATCGAACCTGGGTCCCTGACACTGTAAGGCAGCAATGTAAACCTCTGCGCCACCGTGCTACCATCTTGAGGGCAACAATCAATCTGCCCGCTTGATTGTTTGTCATTTATTTTACTGTCTATGACCTCTGGTTACTGCTTCCATTTGCCTCACGGAATATTTTCCCATTCACCCATTCTAATAAAAACCATCCTCCTCATGATAAACTCTGCTGGGGTACTTCCTTACCATCTCGTAGAGTCATAGAGTGTTGAAACAGGTCATTTGGCCCAACTTGACCATCCCAACCAACATGCCACATCTACACTAGCATAGAAACATAGAAAATAGTAGGCTATTCGGCCCTTCAAGCCAGCACCGCCATTCAATTGGATCATGGCTGATCATTCAAAATCAGTACCCCGTTCCTGCTTTCTCCACATATCCCTTGATTCCGTTAGCCCGAAGAGCTATATCCAACTCTCTCTTGAAACCATCCAGTGAATTGGCCTCTGTGGCAGAGAATTCCACAGATTCACAACTCTCAGGGTGAAACAGTTTGTCCTCACCTCAGTCCTAAATGGCCTACCCCTTATTCTTAAATTGTGACCCCCTGGTTCTGGACTCCCCCAACATGGGGAACATTTTCCCTGCAGCTAGCCTGTCCAATCCTTTAAGAATTTTATTTTTCTGTAAGATATCCTCTCATCCTTCTAAATTCTAGTGAATACAAGCCCAGTTGATCCATTCTTTCATCATATGTCAGTCCCACCATCCCGGGAATTAACCTGGTGAACCTACGCTGCACTCCCTCAATAGCAAGAATGTCCTTCCTCAAATTAGGAGACCAAAACTGCACACAATATTCCAGGTGGGGTTTCACCAGGGCCCTGTACAATTGCAGCATGACCTCCTTGCTCTTATACTCAAATCCTCTCGCTATGAAGGCCATTAGCTTTCTTCACTGCCTCCTGTACCTGCATGCTTACTTTCGGTGACTGATGTACAAGGTCTTATTGCACGTCCCCTTTTTCTAATCTGACATTATTCAGATAATAATCCGCCTTCCTGTTCTTGCCACCAAAGTGGATAAGGTCACATTTATCCACATTATACTGCATCTGCCATGCATCTGCCCACTCACCCAACCTATCCAAGTCACCCTGCAGCCTCATAGCATCCTCCTCGCAGCTCACACTGCCACCCAGCTTTGTGTAATTCGCAAATTTGGAGTTTGGCCCCACTTGCTTGCATTTGGCCCATATCCCACTAAACCTTTCCTATCCGTGTACCTGTCCAAATGTTTTTTAAATTTTGTTCTAGTACCTGCCTTGACTACGACTCCTGGCAGCTCATTCCATTTACCCACCACTGGTGTGAAAAGGCTGCCCCTCAGGTCCCTAATAAATCTCTCACCTTAAACCTATGTCACATGGTTCTTGATCCAGTTCCAGCTTTTGAACTTTATAAATTAGCTTGTTATATCTTTAAACTCTCCAATTTCCACATGCAAGAGTGTTGACCAACTTTTCCAGATGACTGATTAATCTGTATCTTTCAAGTCAAATTATCTATATTACTAAAAGTCTGATCTTGACCGCTTTTGGCCCACTGTGCTGCGATTTCCGAGAGAATGCCGCCACTTACGGCCGTAATTTTTGGTCACCTCGCTCAGAGCCCCCCTCCGCCTTCCGGGACCGGAGGATTTTTCACATCGATGAAAAATCAGAGAGATATTAATGGGTTTTTTAAAATCCCCATTCTCTCTGCTGCCCCCGCAGGCGGCAGGGGGGAGGGACTATAAAACCCGGAAGTGTTGTCCCTCATTCAGTCTCTGCCAGACCCAGGAAGCGAGAGGATCACGGCTCTCTGAGCTGCGAATAACACTGAACGAACGTCTACTCCATGGCGAGTCCCCTCGATGCGGCAGTAAGGTGGCTGCTGCCCAATTGTTTGCCTCGCCTTTTTAAAACGTTTGTGTTCACAAAATAAATTTTGGTTGTCAGGTGGCTGCTGCCCAATTGTTTGCCTCGCCTTTTAAAAAAGTTTGTGTTCACAAAATGAATTTGTTGTCAGGTGGCTGCAGCCCAATTGTTTACCGTGGCTTGGCTTTTAAAATCGTTGCAACAGTTGGCTGCCAGTCCAAGAATCCATTCGGCCCACAATGACTATACTAGCCCTCTGGAAACCACTACCTTCGGCCCGCAACACCCATACTAGCCCAACAGAAAGCCCCCCCCGGCGAGCAATATTGAAATTGGTGGAGAGGTGGAATATTGCGTTGGTGACCAGCCCTCCCATGTGATGCTGGGACTCAACGGGTCCCACTTAGTCTAGTTATTAATAATAATAGCTTAATAATAATTAAACTATTGTGCTGATTACACTTCACAGAGTTCCTCAAAATTGCTGGCCGCAATGATCTATTGAAACATACTTCCTAAATCAATGACTACCTCCAAATAATACTTAATCGGTAAACTTCACTCGGTGTAAGGAAACAATTAGATGAGATAATTATTTGTTAGGAAATGGAGGTCAAATGACCTGTGGAATTCATTGCCACAGATGACTGTGGAGGCCAAGTCGATGCACACTTTTAAGGAGGAGATTCACAGATTCTTGATTAGTATGGGTGTCAGGAGTTGTGGGGTGAAGGCAGGAGAATGGGGTTGAGCAGGAAAGATAGATCAGCCCTGATTGAATGGTGGAGTAAGCTTGATGATAGGTCCTAATGGCCTAATTCTGCTCCTAGAACTTATGAACAAGATGCACAGTGATTAAATTAAGCACGTCTAAATTTCAGCACACGCCTTTGTCGTCATCATCAGTATTTAATAGCATTACTTGTGTATCTAATTTATGCATTGAAAAATCAGTGGTGCATCTGGATTTGGACTCAGGAGTGAAGGCTAAATATTTAACTATACTTCTCTGTGATGCAGTATAAAATTTGATCAAAGTGAACTGGCCGACTCTCTGAAGAGCTCGTTTCCTCTCTCGTCTCTCATTCCAATTCATTTGCACTTTCCTCAGGTAAGATTGCGTCCCTGAAGTCACGATGTTTTAAATGCTGCCAATCTGTTCTTCACGTCTGCCTCCCTCTCTGGCATCCGGAATATGCTCACCAGCTTTTAAAATTGAAAGGAAATCACACAGCGTGTAAGTGCGCACAAGAACTTCAAGAAAAGGGCATTGACATTTTAAAGCAGGCACCTATAAAGCACAACACAGACATCTGGATTACTCCCACTAATCCTTCCACAGCCGATAATTGCACTGTTCTTGGATATAGCTAAAGATCTAAACCGCCTCAGATATTCACCTTTGTGGATAGCACTCCGAGCTGAGCAGAAATCAAAAGCAAACCAGCTCTGTGGTGCAGCGGTTGAGTTGTTGCCTCACAGCACCAGTGACCCGGGTTTGATCCTGACTATGGGTGCTGTGTGTATAGATTTGTTGTGCGTTCTCCCTGTGACTCGTGTGTGCAACGAGGTTAGAAATGTCCAGTTCTATGAGCATACCCTCATGATTGAGTTTTAGAAATTTAACATGAAATAACATAAAATAAAATAAACCTTGTAAGTCTGAAGAAGGGTCGCAACCTAAAACGTCACCTATCTTCTTTCTCCAGAGATGATGCCTGACCTGCTGCGTTACCCCAGCATTCAGTATTGGTATAAACCAGCATCTTCTGTTCCTTTTTATTACATTATAAAATGAACCATGATCGTTTTTGAGTGTGTTTTCTCCGGTTTTCTCCCACAGTTGCAGGTTTACACCAAAGATAGACACAAAATGCTAGAGTAACTTAGTTAGTCAGGTAGTATCTCTGGAGAACATGGACAAGTGACATTTTGGGTTCGGACCCTTCTTCAGATTTGCATTGTTTATGTTATTTGATGATAGATTTACAGGATGCTCATAGAACTGGACATTTCTAACCTAGTGACACATGATCCTCTGGAAATCTTAATTAATACTTGCAATATTAAGGTCCAGCCAGGTCAAGACAGTAACTTGAATGAATTAAATTAAGGGCACGTCATTTAAACAGAGGAGTAGGAAGACAAAGGCAGCTAAGAAGATTAACGATCAAACCCGTGTCCTTGGCACAGTGAGGCAATGGCTATACCAGCTGTGGCACTGCGCCATCTCTGTTGAGTTTAGTTTTGAGATACAGCGCAGAAATAGGCCTTTCGGCCCACCGAGTTTACACCGACCAGCAACGATCCCCGCACAATAGCACTATCCTACACACTAGGGGCGATTTACAATTTTACTGAAGCCAATTAACCTACAAACCTGCACATCTTTGGAGTGTGGGAGGAAACCGGAGCACCCGGAGAAAACCCACACAGGTCACGAGGAGAACGTGCAAACTCCATACAGAGAGCACCTGTAGTCAGGATTGAACCTGGGTCTCTGGCGTTGTGAGGCAGCAATTCTACCGCTGTGTCATCGTGAGTACTACTATTTTAAATTTCCATTTCACACAGCCCATGCATCTGTACCATTTTTTAAATTACCAACTCTGTGGTTAAATGTCTCAAGTGTAAACATTAATGGATACAAAATGCATTTTAAATGCATTTAAACTATGCAGTTTAACCTCACTTTCTGAGGCTTCCCGCACTCAGTCTACACGTTGTTGTGCTATTTTCTTGATAGATGAGCAGTACAAAGCATCAGGAGTCCATCAAGCCAATTCTACACAATAATATGACCAGATTGATTAAAAATTTATTCCCGCCTCACGCACGCTTCCCAAAGTGATATTCCATATCTCCTTGTGTAGGAAAGAATTGCAGATACTGGTTTAAATCGAAGGTAGACACAAAATGCTGGAGTAACTCAGCGGGACAGGCAGCATCTCTGGAGAGAAGGAATGGGTGACGTTTCAGGTCAAGACCCTTCTTCAGACTTGCATATAACCATTGTCTTTTCAGTTTTTCCCTAACTATTTTGTTCCATGCAAGTTGGCACCCATTTCCATGAGCTCCCATGTCTGACTTTGCACCTAGCCGTTGATTATCAATGAGCCTGGTGAATGTTGGTGGGTTACCCAAACACAAGAGGTCTTGACGTGAAGAGAGGAAGAAGAGAAGATTAACGAGGATGTTGCCAGGACTCGAGGGCATGAGCTATAGTGAGAGGTTGAGCAGGCTAGGACTCTATTCCTTGGAATGCAGGAGGATGAGGATTTTATACAACTCAATCTTTTAGAGGTGTATAAAATCATGAGAGGAATAGTTCGAGTAGATGCACAGAGCCTCTTGCCCAGAGTTGGGGAATCGAGATCCAGAGGACAAAGGTTTAAGGTGCGGAGGGAAAGATTTAATAGGAACCTGAGGGGTAACTTTTTCACACAATGGATGGTAGGTGTATGGAACGAGTTGCCGGAGGAAGTAGTTGAGGCAGGTACGATCGCAATGTTAAAGAAACATTTCGATAGATACATGGCTAGTACAGGTTTAGAGGGATATGGGACAAACGCAGGCAGGTGGGGTGGGACTAATGTGGATGGAACATGTTGGCAGATGTGGGCAAATTGGGCCGAAGGGCCTGTTTCTATGCTGTATGACTCTATGACTCTATGAATAATTTACAATGTTTACAAAGCCAATTAAGTTACAAACTTGTATGTCATTGGAGTGTAGGATGAAGCTGGAGCACCTGGAGAAAACCCACACAGGTCACATGGTGAACGTACCAACTCTGTACAGACCGCACCTGAGGTCAGGATTGAACCCGGGTCTCTGGAGCTGAAAGGCAGCAACTCTACTGCTGCGCCACCGTGCCGTGCTTAATATTATTGAAGCTTGTCATGGGCTATTTTGTATCCATCAGTTCCAAATACTTCACCTTGAAAAAAAGAGCAGATGGAGAAAAATAAGAGATACGAGTGTCTTTGTCACTCATGGGGATCACTGATATTTATAGATCGGACATCTGCTGAGGAGGTAAAATCAGCCAATGGTGCATAAACCCTCGTTAAGGAACTCCGATAAGTTACTTTAGAATGGCGATCAGTCATCAGTGGATCCTTTGAGAGCGACGTAAATATCATTATATTCACGGATTAGCACCGCGATTTCAGTGAGAAAGGAGGTTTGTTTCTGCTATTAAAGTGTGGGGAATTAATGGGGAGAAAAATGACTGATTCAAAATTAATATAGGTCAGGGATTCAGAGACCAGCAGTGTAAATTGAAATTCCATTCGGGGTGCATTCAAATTAATACACAGGGTAAAATAACTCAGCAAAAGTGGACCGTTGCATGTCAAGGGAAATGCGGAACAGTTGATACCTAATAAAAAATTTAATAAGCTGAAAAAAGTTAAAGTAAGATAATTTGAGAGTTCAAGAGCCCAAAAGGGTTTAAAGGTGTATTTTAAAGTATTAGGAATCAGATGTTTGCCTGAGAGGTTCGGATTTGAGATCTAAATGGACACTGTGGATACTGTGACAGGAGTGTACTGCACATGGAAGTGAAGAAAGTTTCCGACCCCAGTCATCTTCTCCAGAGATGCTGCCTTACCTGCTGAGTTACGGCAGCACTTTGTGTCGTGTATTAACCAGCATCTGCAGTTCCTTGTTTCTACATTTTGTCTGCTCCACTGTGAAATCTCCTCAAGGTATGCTGACTTTGAAGAAGTTCTCCTCCTCTCTCCGACGAGAGTTCCGCAAAGCCCTCTGCTCGCTGCTGCTCCTCTGTGATTCATAAGGTCGTAAGGTCACAAGGAATAGGAGTAGAATTAGGCAATTCGGCCCATCACGTCTACGCCGTCATTCAATCATGGCTGATCTATCTCTCCCTCCTAACCCCATTCTCCTAACCCTCTCCTCATAATCTCTGACACCTGTACTAATCAATCTATCTATCTTTGCCTTAAAAATATCCACTGACGTCCTTCACAGCCGTCTGTGGCAAATAATTCCACATTCACCACCCTTTCTTGCGTTTGTCCCATATCTCTCTAAACCTTTCCTATCCATGTACCTGTCTAAATGTTTCTTGAATGTTGTGATGGTATCGGCCTCAACTATCTCCTTCTCCTACCTACAGAAGATTCCTTTTGCCCTCCTGCGCTATCACCATGTTCTGACCCAGACTCACTCCGACAGCCACGTGCATTTCCACAATACCTGCCTGCACCGCCATCTTGCGTATCGTGGCTTCCACCTCCAGTTTCAGACCTCCCAGTCTGAACCCAACCAGGATTTCAGGAGACTGAAGAAGTGTTCCGACCTGAAATGTCACTCATTCATGTTTTCCAGAGATGCTGCCTGACCCGCTGAGTTACTTCAGCGCTTTGTGTCCTTTTATTGTAAACCAGCATCTGCTGTCCCGTGTTTCTTTGAAGAGCGAGTGCCAATGGTTGGAAATACACCCATTTTGGTCACCCTGTTATAGGGAAGATGTTGTTAAGCTGGAAAGGTTGAGGAAAAGATTTACGAGGATGTTGCCAGGACTAAAGAGCCTGAGCTATAGGGAGAGGTTGAGCAGCCTGGGACTATTCCTTGGAGCGCATCAGAATGAGGGGTGATCACGATCATGAGGGCAATAGATAGGGTAAATGCACAGTCTTTTGCCTAGAGGAGGGAATTCAAGAACCAAAGGGCATAGGGGAAAAGGAAAAGAATTAATGGGAACCTGAGGGGCAACATTTTTACACAAAGGGTGATGGGTGTATGGAATGAGCTGCCGGAGGAGGTAGTTGAGGCAGGAGCTATCACAACGATCAAGAAACATTTAGACAGGTACATGGACAAGACAGGTTTAGAGAGATATGGGGCAAACGCAGGCAGTTGGGACTAGTGTAGATGGGAGATGTTGGTCAGTGTGGGCTCACAGTCATCTAGAATGACCCTTGCCATGTCCAAGTCCCTTGTGAGTGCCAGTAGATGTCATCTTATTAACTTGGCTTCCTCCATCCAATCTCATTGTCTGAAACTGGGTTTCTACAGCTTCAAACGAACAGTGTTTCTCCTAATGATAGCTTGTCACCTTTCTCCAGCAACCTGCCTGGGTCTCATCCATACCCCGTAACACTGCTCTCTCTCCCCACCCCCGCACACGCAACAAGGGCAGAGTCCCTCTGGTCCTCACCTTTCACCCCACCAGCCGGCAAATACAACACATAATCCTCCGCCATTTCCGCCACCTCCAACGTGACCCCACCACTCGCCACATCTTCCCATCTCCCCCCATGTCTGCCTTCTGCAAAGACCGCTCCCTCCGTAACTCCCTCATCAATTCTTCCCTTCCCTCCCGCACCACCCCCTCCCCGGGCACTTTCCGTTGCAACCGCAAGAAATGCAACACCTGTCCCTTCACCTCCCCCCTCGACTCCATTCAAGGTCCCAAGCAGTCGTTCCAGGTGCGACAAAGGTTCACCTGTATCTCCTCCAACCTCATCTACTGCATCCGCTGCTCTAGATGTCAGCTGATTTACATCGGTGAGACCAAGCGTAGGTTGGGCGATCGTTTCGCCGAACACCTCCGCTCAGTCCGCAATAACCTACCTGAACTCCCGGTGGCTCAGCACTTCAACTCCCCCTCCCATTCCCAATCCGACCTCTCTGTCCTGGGTCTCCTCCATTGCCAGAGTGAGCAACAGCGGAAATTGGAGGAACAGCACCTCATATTCCGTCTGAGGACCTTGCGTCCTTATGGCATCAACATAGAATTCTCCCAATTTTGCTAGCCCTTGCTGTCTCCTCCCCTTCCTTAACCCTCTAGCTGTCTCCTCCCACCCTCCCATCCGCCCGCCCTCGGGCTCCTCCTCCTCCTCCCCTTGTCCTTCTTTCTTTCCCCCCCCACCCCCCATCAGTCTGAAGAAGGGTTTCGGCCCGAAACGTCGCCTATTTCCTTCGCTCCATAGATGCTGCTGCACCCGCTGAGTTTCCCCAGCAATTTTGTGTACCGTCGATATTCCAGCATCTGCAATTCCCTTTTGAACACAATGTTCTGTTAAGCCATTTGATTTGTAACTTTGTACAACCTGATCCCTGATTTGATTCTCCAACTCAGCTCCACGGTTGCAGCCCTCAAAAACCTGACGTAATCTCATGACAAACTGAGCAATGCTTCCCCCCTCTCTCTGGGTCGATTCCGGAATATATGTCGTTGAAATGTAGCATTTGTTAGCACCACATAATGCTTCTTCAAAGCAGCAACAACCATCGCATAATCTGCTTTCTCTCCCGTTTCTGGAAGTGTTTTGAAAAGCTCGAGCACTGTGCAATAGCATGCGCAGGAGTCAAATACCTCTCGCCATGCCTTAAACTTGGCACTCACAACACTCGCCTCCCCATTCGGGTCGAATGAATTCAAAACCCGGGTGTGCACATGCAATTTACACACTACTCTCTCTGCCTGACCTCCCGGTGGCTCAGCACTTCAACTCCCCCTCCCATTCCCCATCCGACCTCTCTGTCCTGGGTCTCCTCCATGGCCAGAGCGAGCAACACCGGAAATTGGAGGAACAGCACCTCATATTCCGCTTGGGGAGTCTGCACCCTGCGAACATGGACATTGAATTCTCCCAATTTTGTTAGCTCTTGCTGTCTCTTCCCATCCCTCAGCTCTCGGGCTCCTCCTCCTCCTCCTTTTACCTTTCTTCTCCCCGCCACCCCCCATCAGTCTGAAGAAGGGTTTCGGCCCGAAACGTTGCCTGTTTCCTTTGCTCCATAGAAGCTGCTGCACCCGCTGAGTTTCTCCAGCATTTTTGTGTACCTTCAATTTTCCAGCATCTGCAGTTCCTTCTTAAACACTCTCTCTGCCTGGTTCTGTGACCCGTGCTAAGAAAGGCACTGACAACTTACAAGGAAGGATGGAATGAAGTTGTCAGCGGTTGTATGAAGAAAGCAGACGTGTGTTATAGGCTCCCATGACACCCTGCATTATCTGCAGATTCGCTTTGCATTTTGAGTTGAGTTGGCAATGATCACATATTTATGTAACAGATTGATGCACAGATGACTGAAAGACAACAAGGTTTTCTTCAATCCAATTGGGAATTCATTAAGAGCAAACATTGCTTTGAAGCCAGGGCAACTGTAGGGACAGTGATGTGTCTTTTTTTTCTGTCTGAAAACTTGCTGGTGCATATGTTCTGACATGTAAAGTGTGAGTTGATTTCAAAGGCAACAGGACAAATACAGTTTCAACATGAGATGTTTATCAGACTTATAGAGTCATAGAGTGATACAGTGTGGAAACAGGCCCTTCGGCCCAACTTGCCCACACTGTCCAACATGTCCCAGCTACACTAGTCTCACCTGCCCGCATTTGGCCCATATGCCTCCAGACTGGTCCTTAAAAGTACCTGTCTAACTGTTTCTTAAACATCGGGATAGTTCCAGCCTCAACCACCTCCCCGGGCAGCTTGTTCCATACACCCACCACCCTTGGTGTGAAAAAGTTACCCCTCAGATTCCTATTAAATCTTTTCCCCTTCACCTTGAACCTATGTCCGCTTAGTTTAGAGTTCTTTGGTTTAGAGTTTAGAGATACAGAGTGAGCACAGGCCCTTCGGCCCACCGAGTCCTGCAATCAACCATACACTAGCACTATCCTACAATAGTAAGATTAAACGAGAACTTACCAGTTTGAAGTTTGATCTGTATTTTATGAGGAGTTACGATGAGGGATTATGTGAAGAACCCGTCCAGCACGCATGCGCGACATACTTCAAAGCAGCGGTGTGGAATCACAGAAACAACACAATAATTGAATAAACATAGTAAAGACAAGGAGAACTAAGTTACCAGTTGATCTCTATAATTGAGGGTGGGAGCGGAGGGCACGTAATCCCTCATCGTAACTCCTCATAAAATACAGATCAAACTTCAAACTGGTAAGTTCTCGTTTAATCTTACTATTTTACTTCGGAGTCACGTGAGTGACTACGTGAAGATTTTAAAGCTCTGTGATTTCAAACCGTGTAACAGT
Source organism: Amblyraja radiata (assembly GCF_010909765.2). Classification (NCBI taxonomy): domain Eukaryota; kingdom Metazoa; phylum Chordata; class Chondrichthyes; order Rajiformes; family Rajidae; genus Amblyraja; species Amblyraja radiata. The sequence continues at coordinate 20,142,857 of NC_045960.1, read as the reverse complement.
TCATACTTCACTCGCTGCCGAAGTCATTCGAGGGAGGAAGTATGTTATCGTAATCAACCATGAATCTGTTTGTAAAACAATAATGGTGTTATTAACAATAACAAGACCAAAATGCTCCCCCGGGCTTAAATTATATATTTTTTGCAGATTCTAATACTTTTTCTGCAAAGCGATACAGGTTCTGCCAGTGGCTTGTTATAAAAGTTTGGAACGTATACTCCCTAGACCACCCCGCTGTAGCCAGGATGTGGTCCATAGGCACGTCCATCCTCTTAGTCACCGATGTGGATGCTGCCCTGGTGGAGTAAGATTTATACACGTTAGTATTTACTCCAGCAACTCCCAGTACCTGCTTGAGCCACTTGAGATAGTTTGGCTCGTCACCCGACCATGAGGTTTCTTGTGGCTGACCCATAAGGCTTTTTCTCTCCCTCGAGGATTTCTTATTGTGTCGATGTAATTCAATAAGTGGGTCATGACACATAACCGTGGTTCAGGTGGGTATGCCCGGAATTCCATGACTGGACCTGATGTTCCTGGTCTGCTCTGTTTGACCAGCCCCTGAATGGTAAATGTAACACGGTCTAGTGTTATAACCATATTGTCCAATCGTAGTAGATGGAGGAACTGGACTCTTTGTGCTGAGACAAGGCCATCAGCATGACCGGCTTCAGGGTTAGCGGTTCCAGGGTGAGGGACCTGGCTGGTGACTATCCCCTAAGGTACGTCGGGTCCACACTGACATCCCAGATTTGGGTGTACCTAGGTCTGGGGGATTAGAGTTGAATATGCCTCTCCTGAATTTGATCACCAGCGGGTGGTACCCTATGGCCTGTTGTCCTGGTGCCTGAGTTAAGTAGGCTGACAGAGCACTTCTGGCTGTGTTGATGGCGCAGTAGCTGAGTCCTTCATTGTGGTGAAGACCTGCCAGGAACTTCAGTACAGGTTTTGTTGTAGTTGAATATGTAGTTCCTGTATTTGAACAGTATCTTCCCACTTCTTGATGTTCGCCAAGTATGTTCCCTAGTGGATATGTGATGGGATGCTATCATCGTGTTGATAGTGCTGTTTGACAATCCAGGCCCAGCAGTGGTCTTCCTAATTCTGCAACCCAGGCCCAGTAATGGTCTTTTCAAATCTGCAACCCAGTAGTTTAATTTATCGTGGCATGGGTGGCTTATGCCTGAAACTGGGTGAGTTGATAAGTCTGGGCTATTGGGAAATCATTAGGGTTTTGATGACCATGTCGAGGACCACTGGGAACCATGACTGTGGGCTTAGTCGGGTACTATCAAAATACCTGAAGCAGAGTCCATCTGTATTTTGCGTAGTACCCGACTGATGAGGCCGTAGTAACTGACTGATGAGGTAGAAAAAAGGGGAGAACATAGAGATTAGATTCCCCCCCCCCCCCCCCCCCCCAGTTCAGCGGGAATGTATTCATTGCCGCTGCCTCAAAGTTAGGTTTCATGCGACATACATCGGTACGTGGTGATTCACGTGGTGATTCGGAGGAGGAGCCATGCTAGCAGCAGCCGTCCGTCTTAAATTCGTTTTTTTTTTAGTTTTTAGTGAGTCCTGTTTTTTTGTTTGTAGGGGATATGGTCTTTAATGTGGGGGGGTAGGTGTTACTTTATTTATAGGTCCCTACCTGGTCGGTGTGGCAGCCTTTTTTCCGGGCTGCCCGTCGACCCGTCGTCGTGGCCTACCAGCGGGCTTGGAGCGCCGTTTCTTGGCGGGAACCACCCAGCACCTCGGCCTGCGTGGCGGCACTGCATTGGAGCGCTGGAGCGGAGCGGAGCGGGCGATGCCTTGCCTGGGTCGCCGCGCTGGAGCTCTGGCGAGCTGGACCGCCGTGAGCAACATCTCCGGGCTGCGGGTTTGCGGAGCGGAGAGGCGGCGTGCGTAGAGGCGGCAAGGCGGCAGTGAGGAGAGCGGGTCGCCGACTTTTTCATCTGGAGCCTAGGAGCGCCAAACCGGCGCGGCCTTGTCGGCTTCGGCAGCCGCGGGCTCCAACCAAGAAGCGGCCGTTCCAAGTGGCCCAGCCGCCGAAAGGACTCTCCCGACGCCGGGGCAAGACCACCCGGTGAGAACGGCCAGGGACATCGGGCCTCCGTAGAGGCAATTGCGGTGGCCCCAATAGGCCTGACTTTGGGGTGAACAAGGGGTGGGGACTGGACATTGTGCCTTCCTCCACAGTGCTATCCACTGTGGGGGGATGATTTTTTTTGTCTAACTGTAATCTTGTAGGTCTGTGTCCAAGATGGCTGCCGTGAAGGGAGAGTGGACGCTGGCACGAATTGGTTGCCGCTGCTCTCTCTTCACACTGTGTTTTTGATTTTCTGTTTTTGGATTGAATTCTGTTTTTAATTTGTGTCATTGTGATGTCTTTAATTACTTGTTTTACTCCGATTATATGTTTTTATTCCGATTACTATGTAAGGTGTCCTTGAGATTTTGTATGAAAGGCGCCCATTAAATATAAAATTTATTATTATTATTATCATTCAATTGAAATACAAGGAAATCGATATCTGGTGTTCCATATTGCTTTGTAATTTCAGCAAATACTTTGGTTTAATATGTCTGTTTACAGTATTTAGCTCACCTGGTAGGTAAGTTTGCTGATGGTCGAATATGTTTGACGACATACAGTTACCAATTGTTAAATAAATTGTCACATGATATCGATTTTATTCCGCCCAAGTGGTTGGTATATGCCACCACTGTGATGTTGTTAATTTTTAAACGAACATGCAAAATGGTGCACTACTGAATAATATGCTTTTACCAATAGAACGTACTCAATATTTCCAACTAGGTTTTATGCCCAGTGTCTATAGTGATGATGACTCCAGATTAGTTCATTTGCCACCATGTTCTGGGTATGGGTATTTAGTTTAAACACTAGCACCTTAGCTCTAATGGAAAGGTTCAAGTTAAGTAGCTGGTAATGCTGCTACTAACTCCCAATTACTCTTGCCACTTTGTTGAATGGTTGGTTGATTATTACCATTAATCGTTACAGGTTGTGTCATACGCTGACTCTCCTTATGCCAATGTTATAGATGAGTGGATAGAGTTAATTGAATACCAGATAGTCAATAGTTGTGGATGGTGTCAACGTAGATTTATCTGGATTGTATGACAGAGCCCAGGCTAAATAAGTTTTAGTAGCTAATGCTGCTGATTAGCTATTCCCATAAATTTGTCTGTCGTTAATATCATAGAGACATGCCATGACAATATGTTCCTTAATAGTGTCAGGGCTGGTTTGAATATCTGGAAACAGATTTGGCTCATATTAGCCATTGTCAATAATTTATACTGCCATAGTTACCCCATCCAGGTAAATTGTGGTATCTCCGAAAATCTTTATGAATGGGTACTGAATAGTATGCATCTTTTAACTTGATGTCTACCATAAAGTATCCTTGGAAATCCATGGTTAGCAGTTACAAGTTTCCATAAGTGTGTAACCTGGTGAAAATACTCAAGTGGTTAAGTTAATGATGGTGCGACATTCACCATCTTTGGGTTTTTTGGTACCAAAGGTTCATATTAGACTTCTTTATGACCCCAAGTATATCAATGATGGTGCGACATTCACCATCATTGGGTTTTTTGGTACCAAAGGTTCATATTAGGCTTCGTTATGACCCCTTGTATATCTTCTCCAGTTAGCTAGTCCCTCATGTTCTTTTTTAGTGGGAGGGTTCCTTGTCTGTAGGGATGGTGTTGTTGGGGGGGGGTGGCACATTTTCCATGGGGCCCGCTCTGGACCCTGGCCTGAAAAGGCTTACGGGGGTTGGCATGCGGTCCCGAGCTTTCACCAGTACCATTAAGTAGATGCCTACTGGTGGACGCGTGGAGGTACTGCTGTCTGGTTTTGTGTGGTGCTCATTCCAGGCCCTGCCCTCTTGATGCCGAATATCTTGGACACTTCGTCCAATTTCTTAGGCTTGGTTTGGTAACTTTGCCAGATAGCAGGATCTGTGGTTGTGAGGTCGGTGTTCTCACAGTCCTGTGAATTTTTTAGGTTGAGGGCAGGTTTTATAACTTCCTTCGAGCAGTTGCGGAGCATACTGTGAACAGTAGGGTCAGGTGTTTTGCCGTACTACCTTGCCCCTCTGGAATGAGCATGCAAAAATAATAGCTGACATCAGGGGTATCAAATGCAATTTAAAATATTTGGGTTTTTAAAATGCTATGCTCAATATACCCCCCAATAATGGTGGGCACTTTGAGTAAATGCAATTTTGGGGAGGCGTGATGAAACCAGCGCCTCATTACTACCTGTCTTGGAGAGGTTTTTTGAAAAGAACAGGTGGTAAGCTGGCCGTCAGTTTAGACTGAAAAGCCATCTCGCTAGTGGTGGAGCCACATAGCGGCCACACCCAGCAGCTCTTCCTGATCCAGTACCTCAAGCATACTCCCGATGTTGTTCAGCCAGTGACCCCTCTTCTTGACCAGCCCAGCCCTGGTCGCCATCGATCCCTCGACAAGGGAGATGGCCAGTGCTGTTAGTGCACTGGAGCGGGAGTGTTATGCTCCATTGGCGGACTTACCCCTGCTCATGAGGCAAGTCTCGCTGGAGTTTTTGGCTCCATGACCTTACTCTAGGCTTGGAGAACAGACACTTACTTGCTCTCGGGCGGTAGTTTGATGTGCCGATTCCATCTTCCGTGTCTGTCTCCAGCCCGAAGTTTGGTTCTGACTTTGCTGCTAGAGGCTGCCTGCCATTTTCGGGCGGCATTTCTGCGGTTCTCGGGCGGCGAGTCTCTTTGTCGGGAGAATGCAGGGATTACCAGCCGGTTTTTTAGTTTCCCTCCAGTCCGTTGCTGTTGGTCAGACAGCTGTTTAGCGGACTGGGCATCGGCTCAGTACCCTGACTGTGGACCGCAGCGTGTGCGGTCCCGGTGCCGCCTCTCCCCCCTCCACTGACGGAACGCTCCTTCCCTGGAGTCGAACGGGGGCCGCTTCCCTCTGTTCTGCTTTGCTCTCTCCAGTTTCCCCTGGAGCAACAAAGAGGAGCAAAGTTTGTAAACTTGAACCTGTGGGTATGTACTTACTTAACGGTCCGTTCTTTCAGGCTTGTAGCGGGTACACCCGTGCTCCCGTTCGCCGCTGTTGCACTGCGTGAACGCTCATGTCGCGCATGCGTGCTGGACGGGTTCTTCACGTAGTCACTCACATGACTCCGAAGTAAAATTTACAGTTTTTACACAAGCCAATTAACCTCCAAACCTGTATGTCTTTCGAATGTGGGGGGAAACCGGAGCACCTGGAGAAAATCCCACGTGGTCACGGGAAGAACATACAAACTCTGTACAGACAGCACCCGTGGTCAGGATCGAACCCAGGTCTCTGAAGCTATGAGGCAGCATCTACTGCTGCGCCACCGTGCCACTCTTTATATACATTATGTAGAGCACATACTTTGTGTGTTAAAGGGCTTTCTCACGGTGCGACCTGAAGCAAGACCTAACAAGATTTAACATCGTGGGAACCTTCTGCGATAGCAGTACGGCATTCGTGGACCACCAAGGACCTCCATGGCGCTAACGGCAGGTAGTCGTGTGACTTGGTAAGGTCGGGAGAAAATTCAAACATTTTTGAATTTCTCCAAGAGTGTCTTGAGCAGCGTTGCAACATTGTATGGACGCAGATGCCAGTGCGATATCCGTGCGATATCCGTAATGACACTTGCGAATACCGTGGGAACTCCTGCGAACGGTAAACCTGGAAGCTGGACAGAAGGGACATAAGGTGAGTAAAAGAGGTGGTCTCAATAACGCCAATGGACCATGTGTCCATCGAGGACGTCCCACCTAATTGTCATTGTTTGAGAATCTTTTTCACAGTAAGACTTGCAGAGATGCCTCTCAGAAAATCGCAAAGAAAGGGGTCAATGAAAGTCGGAAAGTTTTTAGCCATGCAGGTAAATGAGGAGGAAACTCAGCAAGAGAGACAGGTGGAGAGGCAAGAGGAGATGCCAGAGATACCACTGCCTGTGGGCTCCTTGGAGCAGGGAGAGGGTGATCAAGGTGGATTTGAGATTGCCTCCCCAGTAGCTGTTGCCTCCACAATATTCTCAGCAGACGAGAACATAAAGGTTAGATGGCAGAAGGTAAAGCCATATAACCTCAACAGGGAACAAGAGGGTGAACTGGTGGAGTGGTACCAATTCAATGAGATTCTCTATGACAAATCCAGAGAGGATTATAGAAATAGGGAGAGAAAGCGCAACCTGCTGGAGACGAAGGCTGCTGAGTATCCCCGGTGCTCATGTGAGTAACTATAACAATATATTAGTTTATGTACAGGAGAACAATTTAATGTTATCCATGATTTTAAAACATACAATGCTACAGATGTAAAAGTGCTGTTTTTGCAGTCACCTTTAATTTATCTTATAAGTCTGTCTGTTCCCTGCAGCTGCAATGTAAAAGTAGTGGCAGACAGCTTTTAAACCCTCTTCGTTTGAAGTGGGAATCATGTCTCTTTTAGAGCCATAAAATAAATTATACATGAGGTCCCAAATTATTCTTTAACTCATTAAAGAGCTCGGGTGAAATTCTGACAAAGTTTTTGAATGCACTTTTATCCTCTTCGCACAGCACATTAAGCAGTTGCTCATATTGTCCTAATTGAGGTCTCCGTTGAAACATGGGCTTAACCCAGTGAGACTTCCTCTTAATTCTCTTTTTAATTAATCTCACCCTTCTGCCTTCACGCAAGCGTTTTCGATGCACATGTTGCGCTAATGCATACAGCGCGTCAATGAAAATAACAACCAGCCTGTACTCGAACCAACTTTGTATAGGCATGTCTGCAAATGAGACAATTCTACGAACGGAGGATATTTATATAGCGTGTGAAAAAAAAGTGACATCATTTGTGCCACGTGATTAACTACACTACAGTCCACGATGTTCATTCACGATTAACGGGAAAGATCGGGAGACGGACAAGTCAGTCGCACAAATGACAGAATTGCCGAGTACCGTGGGAACTCTTTATCGTGGGAACACTTTATCGTGCGGAACTCGTGCTGGACCACGACCACTTCACTCGGGTGACATCTTGCTTCAGGTTGCACCGTGAGAACTCGCCATTACTAGGATGATGCCCAAAACAGAATGTATTAGCTATAGGGAGTGATTGGAAAGACTTGATAGTTTTCTCTGGAACGCTGGAAGTTGAGTGGAAACCTGATAGAGATATACAACATTATGAGAAGAATAGATAAGGTAAACAGTCCTGGATGGAAATATCAAAAATTCGAGTGTCAGGGTTTAAGGTGAGAGGGTTAAAGGAGATGTGTGGGGCAAGTTCTTTACACAGAGGGTGGTGAATGCCTGGAATGTGGTAGCGAGTCTTCAGGATAAGCACATGAATATGCAGGGAATGGAAGTATATGGGTTATGTGCAGGCTGATCATAGATGGTTTTGGCATCATGTTTGGCATGGACATTGTGGGCCGAAGGGCCTCTTCCTCTGCTGTAATGTGCTATGTTCTGTGACTTCAATTATTGTTCTTGTTAAGACCAGCTTCACAGGAAGTAGTTCTCTAAAGGTAACAACAATAAGAATAGCACATACCTCAGTAAAACACATCATAAATCTATTATGGTCCCACTTAGGCGATTTTTTGGGCAACTACAGGCGACTGCCGCAACATTTTCAACATGTTGAACATTTTTTGGTGACAGTGGGGACAATTTTTGCTGTTGTAGGTTGTCGTAGGTTGACGTAGGTGTTGTCGTAGGTTGTCGCCAGGTATCGTAGATGAATTCCTTTAAAACTAGTACTTGGCAGTTGCGTAAAGAGTCGCCTAAGTGGGGCAGGCCCATTACTGCCTTCTTATTATGAGGTCTAATGAGGGGTGGCATGGTCTTCTTCTTATCGAGTCCACACACAAGATTAGAAGTTGTTCAGCCAGAGCTGAACACACTTCTCGGCATCTGCACAATGGTGTCTGTCTTGCGCTTCTTGTGCGTCTTGTGCGTGGTGGTGGAAAGATTGGTTGAAACAGGGCCGCGACGTGAACGCTCTTTCCTTGACCCCGGGTGGCACGGTGATGCAGTGGTAGAGTTGCTGCTTTACAGCGCCAGAGACTCGGGTTCAATCCTGATTATGGGTGCTGTCTGTACGGAGTTTATACATTCGCCCCAGGAGAGAGAACAATGTGTTAGAGTGCATAACAGTAAATCTGCAACCTCTAAAAACCCTCTTGGTGTACCTCAAGGTTCAATCTTGGGACCGTTATTATTCAGTCTGTACATTAATGATTTACCAAGTAGCTGTCCATCTCAGCAAATGTGACTTGCCAGATGTATGCTGACGATGCAGTTGTGTATGTACATGCCAAAAGCAGACATCAAACTGCATACGACCTATCAGCTGCTATAATTAATGTGTCAAACTGGTTGCAGTTTTCTGAATTTGCATCTAAATTTGTCAAAGACTGTCTGTATGTTTCTCTCCAAAAAGGCAAGTACAGATGCAGATCCGGATGTGTTTGTTCATGGAACAAAACTTAAAATTGTAAAGGAGTTTAAATATTTAGGAATCGTGATTGACTCACAGCTCGGTTTTAAACAACAGGTAAAAAGAACAGTGAATTTAATTACATTTAATTTGTCCAATTTTAGATATATTAGGAATAATTTAACTACTGATTCGGCTAAATTATATTTTAATGCTATGATTATGCCATACATGACCTACGGTATAACGACTTGGTCATTGGCATGTAAGTCCACGATAAAGCCTGTTGAAATTGCTTACAAACAAGCCTTAAAAACTCTTGATAAAAAGCCCAGAATGTACCATTACTGCAGCATCCTTAAAAAATTTGATCTGCTGAGCTGGGAAAATGTAATAAATTATTCGGACTCAATTTTAGTTTATAAAATCATCCATGAACTAGCCCCACCTCCGTTAAAAGAATTTATAAAGAAGAACATAAATAGGTCGACAAGAGCAGCATCCAGGGGTGATTGTGTTGTCCCGTTTAAGAAAAGTGTATTTGGCCAGACAGTATTTTCCTATAGAGCGTCGCATACCTGGAACGCGATCCCCTGCTTCATACGGGATCTGCCAACCATCACCACATTTACAAAACAACTCAAAAAATGGTTACTGGAAAATCAAACCTGTATTCATAATCAACCGTAATATAATCATCTGGCAGTCTTTTATTGTTACTTTTTAACTTTATTGTCTGTTTTGTTATGTTATGTTTTTTGTTTGTCTTTTGTTTTGTTTTGATTCTTTTCTTATGGATTGAATGTGTTGTGATGTGTTAACCTGGTTTACCAGAGGGACTACAGATGGAAATTAGCCTATAGCTATAATCTTGCGTATTGCATGCAAATGTTTATAAATATGCACTGTCCTTAATAAAAACATCTAAAAAAATAAATTAAAAAAAATAAAATTAAAAAAAAGGATCTCCGGTTTCCTCCCACATTTCAAAGACGTTTAGGTTTGTAGGTTAACTGGCTTAGTATGATTAAAAGTTGTCCCTAGTGTGTGTAGCATAGTGTTAGTGTGTGGGGATTGCTGTTCAATGCGGACTCGGTGGGCCGAAGGGTCTGTTTCCATGCAGTATCTGTACACAAAACCAAATCAGGTGTATACAAAGTAGTTCTCCTAAGCTAACATCACTAAGAACATATCTCAGTAGAGCATATCACAGATCTTACTGCCTTATTACTACGAGGTATTAATAAACGCACGTTAGCTTTATGTTAGTTAAAAAGTTTTGATAACCTTAAGGTTCATATTCAGACACTTTTCTGCATTTTTACTAATGCAAACTAATGCATGGAAATTAATATTGCACCAGCCAGCATTGAGTTAAATTGTGATTTTGAAATGTTTTTCATTATGAAGTAAAAATTATACTTGGCACAATCAAAGGCACAAACATTAACAATGTGGTCAGTGATTGCTCATTGACAGAAGGGGGATATTGTTGGCAAGAGCAGCATTTATGGGCCATTTCTATCAGTCCCATGAGCTATGGCCACTTCAGTTAATCACATTGCTCTGGCATGACATGAGGTTGAGTTTTCCCTCTCAAGGGCAGTAATGGATGATTGATGATTATTTTTCTAGGTGTTGCAGCAGTAGAGTTGCTGCCTCACAGCGCCAGAGACCCGGCTTCTATCCTGACTACGGGTGCTGTCTGTACGGAGTTTGTACGTTCTCCCTGTGACCATGTGGATTTTCTCTGGGATCTCCAGTTTCCTCCCACACTCCAAAGATGTACTGGTTAGTAGGCTAATTGGCTTGGTTAAATTGTAAATTGTCCCTAGTGTGTGAGTAGGATAGTGTTAGTGTGCGGGGATCGCTGGTCAGTGCAGACTTGGTGGGCGGTAAGACTTGTTTCCGTGCTGCATCTCTAAACTAAACTAAACTAAAATAAATCTAAACTAAACTAAAACTAGAAGCTTCATGCTCACCATTATTTCAGATTTATTTAATTACTAAGACTTTATGGCGGGCGAATAATCAAGCCATGCGTGGTGAATCAAAGAGATCTTTATTGTTGAAGCAAAGAGAACAACACACACACAAATGGGGGATGGCTGATCCGGGGCTCAATACTTATACTAGGGCACACACCTAAACCTCGTGACAACTCCTTCCCGCCATTACCCATTACCCCGACTGCTGAGGGTTCACATAGTAAGTGGTCTAACCACTGGGTGGCGCCACAAGTTAAATTTCCTTGCAGCCATGATTCAAATTGATATCTCTAGTCCAGACCTTTTGATGGTTACTCAGTATACTAACCATTGTCTCACTTAGTCACATCACGTTAGAAATGTGCAGCCTAATGAAGAAGCCCACTTGTACAATGGTTCACTGGTGCTTTTATTGTCACGTGTGCTAAGTGCTAACACAGTGAAATGCTTTCCCTCACAAACAGTCCAATAGAGTTTTGCCATGCCCCTGATCCACGATTAGCGAGTGTACAGACAGAGGCTATTGAGCCCGCGTACAAGAGGCGTCATGTTCCTTGGAGCCACGTCCCTCTCCTCGCCCGTCCATCTTTGTTCCCCGGGGGAGCCTCCCGCAGCCGACCTCGAGGGTGCGGTAGGCCAGACCCCGGTTCCCTCTCCTCTACCACCCGCCTCGCTACTCGCCCGTCACATCCCTCATCGTCACCGGCTCCCTCCTCCCGGTGTCTGGTCTTCAGGGGATGACAGGGTCCGGCTCTGCGGGCTCCGCCTTCCAGGCAGGCGATCCACCGGGTCTAACAAGCAGGGAGCTGGCAAGATGGGCTCCTCCTGAAGCCGTGATCACCGGGGCTTCCGTTCAGCCATGGGGGACCGGCTCAGAGGGCTCCTATCACTCATCACTACACCTACTGAAACCTATCACTTATCTCTCCAATTATCACTTGCCAAGCTTTATCTTGCCCCCAAAACTCTTCCCCCCCTTTTTCAATCAATCTGAAGAGAGGAATCTGAAGAAGGGTCTTGACCTGAAACGTCACCTATTCCTGTCTGACCCGCTGAGTTACTCCAGCTTTTTGTGTCTATCTTTTGTTTAAACCAGCATCTGCAGTTCCTTCCTACACATAAAGAAGAGTGGATATAGACACAAAATGCTGGAATAACTCTCAGCGGTTCAAGGATGCATCTCTGGAGAGAAGGAATATGTGACGTTTGGGTTGAGACTGTTTATCAGACAGCAGAGATGCTGCCTGACCCGCTGAGTTACTCCAGCATTTTGTGTCTATCTTCGGATGTAAACCAGCATCTGCAGTTCCATTCCTACACAATCTGAAGAAGGGTCCCTGACTCGAAATGTCGCCTGCCCATTTCCCTCCACGGAGTCTTCCGGACCCGTTGAGTTCCTCTAGCACTTGGTGTTTGGCTCAAGACTATAATCTTTTGTGTCTCTGTATTATTGAGAACAAATTAACTTCCACGTGGCAGAAAACCCCAGTGAAACTAGCCCACCTGGGTGCAGTACAGCAAATCTATAGAAATGCAATTGGGCTGCGTTTTGAAGCTTATTTTATGGCATAATTGCAGATTGATCACATTGCTGATCGCTAAAGCTAGGTTCAGCAACAGTAAGCACTGAGATGTCTGATTAATAGATATTAGTTACCATCACAACCTTATAACAAGAGGATCGGTGAGATTAATGTTGGTGGAGGCCAAGCCATTCATGAGGAAACTACAGACACAAGGAACTGCAGGTGATGGCATCTTGAGTAAAGTACAAAGTGTCAGGCAGGCAGCATCTCTGGAGGACAGACATAAAATGCTAGAGTAACTCAAGAGGTCAGGCAACATCTGTGGAGGAAAATGACTGGTGACGTTTCGGGTCGGAACCCTTCTTCGGGCTCTTTGTTCTCGGATCTCTGGAGGACATGGATAGGTGATGCTTCAGGTCGGGTCCCTTCTTGTCTAATTGTAGTAGGGGGAGAAAGCTGGTAGAGAGTTGGGAGGGGGAGCAAAGCCTGGTCAAGTGATAGGTGGATCCAGGTGAGGGGGATGGGGGTTGACCGGCAGATGGGGGAACTCCCCTCTCCTATATCCACCCATCTAAGGACCAGCGGGCCGCGCGGCTAAAGGAAGGAGCAACGAGCCCGGCCCCTGCTTGTCCCCCGAGGGCCAGAGAACCAGAGAGGAGGACGAAGGGGGCAACAGCGGAGACAATAGCAAAGGGCCAGAAGGAGAACCCAATCTCACCGTCCCCGCCCTCAAGGTCGGCTGCGGGAGGCTCCCCTGGGATACAAAGGCTGATGGTGGCCGGGCGAGGAGAGGGATGATGGTTCACTGGATGATCTGGATGGAGGCGACGGCTGGAGGCCCTGAGACTGAACGCGCGGATCGGACCGGACTGGACTTTGTAAATGGTGCCAAAACTGGCGACATTTGCATGCGGTCTCAATGGACTATTTCTGTACCCTTTGTAGTAATCAGGGATTGTGCTTAGGTATGGCTTATACTTTACTGAACTGCATGGAAAAAAAAAATGTTCACTGTACCTCCGTAGATGTGATAATAAAAAACCATATCCACTTCCCTACTAGTATTGGTCTGAAGAAGGGGCCCGATCTAAAATGTCACCTATCCATGCATGTCCTCTAACAATGCTGCTTGATCCACTGAGCTACTCCAGCACAGTGTTTTAATGAGAAAACCGCAACACTACCGTCTGAACCACCTTAACCTTAATCAAAGACCCTCTGATTCTTAGTTTAGTTTAGTTTAGTGATACAGTACAGATACAAGCCCTTTGGCCAACCGAGTCCACGCCGACCAGCGATCCCAATACATTACCACTGTCCAACACACAATTTACACTTGTACCAAGCCAATTAACCTACAAACCTGTACGTCTTTGGAGTGAGGGAGGAAACTGAAGATCTCGGAGAGATCCCACACGGTCACGGGGAGAACATACAAACTCCATACAGACAGCACCCGTGGTCAGGATTGAACCCGGGTCCCTGGCGCTGTAAGGCAGCAACTGTACCATGGTGCCACCGTGCCATCCATTTCTTGTTCTTGTACGTTACATATTTCATGGGGATACTGTGACTTTGAAACATGATCGCATTAAGTCAACAATATAATAATGCGCTGCATTAGTCCGATGCCTTGCCACACTGAGTGACATGTGATATGTAATCACCTTTAAATCCATTGGGATAAAGTAATATGTCTCTTGTTCAGCATTCTCGTCATGGCCTGCCCTTCACTCTTTTGCTACAAGGTTTGTCTTTTGTCTTAGAGAGGATCTCCTGAGTGGCTAACCTTATGTCGAGCATTTACCTTGTTTGCTCTTACAAACTCTCAGTGATTGAAGATCTGTCACTGGAATATAACCTAGTGTTATCTGTCCTCTGAACATTGGCAGGTTTTCAATTTTAATAGGGTGGCGCATCGGTAGAGTTGCTATCTTACAGAACCAGAGACGCAGGTTCAATCCTGACCACGGGTGCTGTCTGTGTGTAGTTTGTACGTTCTCCGTGTGACCGTGTGGGTTTTCTCTGGGTGCTCCAGTTTCATCCCACACCTCAAAGACGTACAGGTTTGTAGGTTAATTAGGTTCTGTAAATTGTAAGTTGTCCCTAGTGTGTAGGATAGAGCTGAGGCTGCGACCCGACTTCGGAGGCTCCTGCCGCAGGCCCTGTGGACTGTAACATTGGGAGCTCGCAGGTCCCTGGTTCATGACCGATTTTTGGGAGCTCCAGCACCAGCAGCTTCGTCTGCCCCGAATCGTAAGGCTTGAATCGGCCCATTCGCAGGCCCTTTCATTGCCCGGCGCGGCTGAAAATCGGCTGCGGGATCTTCCATCGCCCGGCTTCAACATCGGGAGCCTCAGTCGCCTCGACGCAACAGTTTGACTGCCTGACCGCGCGAGAAGAAGCAAGGAAGATATAAGACTTTTTACCTTCCATCACACTGAGGAGGTGCCTGGAAGAGATTCACTGTGGTGGATGTTTGTGTTAAATTATGTTAAATTGTGTGTTTTGTTGCTTTCTTACTGTTAGTCAGGTCAGGTTGGGGGGAGTTCCCCATCACGGGTACCAGTAATCCTGTGCTACCTGCTCCATGGTCAGATAGTCGGCGACTAAACCGTCTCCCCCACCTGGTTTGCCAGGTGAGGAGGGGGCTGTGGACCCCCAGCAGGACCAAAAACAAGATCTGTCAAAGGGTGGATGAGCTTCTAGCGAGCCAACGGCCATCCACACTTCAGTAGAAGTTGCGATCACTGTCATACACAGCATTGTAAGGGATGATGATAAAGCAGACACACCAAAATCCTATACTTCCAGCGGCGGAAGTCCACAGGAACTGGAGGACAGAGATGTGTGGTGCGTCAATCACCGTTCACGTTGGAAACCAGCACCACTGCGTTGATAATGTTTTCAACGATGATGAATGAATGATGAATCCATTTGCTTGAATTGAAATATTCAGTGGACTCTGAAAAACAGGTACTCTGATCAGTTCCTTTAAACAGGTCTTTTTAATGCTTGAATTTCAAATTCTATTATTTTTCTGGACTTAAGAACAGGTGCCAAATTGTGTCTTCTGGTGAGGTGTTTGAAGCATTAGTTATGCTTGTGCATCTATTTAAGAATATAAAAATCAGATAGGCAAAAGCAAAATATATTTTTGGATTTGTTTTATGAACTAACCAAAGGATTTCAAAATCTATATCTAAAATCTTGCAGAATTTTATTCTGGAACTGCAATTTATTTAAACAGATTATTGCTCATGTTAGTACTGTTTCAAGCTGTGATATTTTGACTGGTTTGCAATGATTACATTTACAGATGCAGGGCCTGTGCATAATTGAACTATGATTCTATTTTCCTCATTATAGTATTCTAAGTATATTTACTTTGAATTTCATAAGCTAAAAATTGTCGACTGACAATGCTTATTTTTAATCATGCCATTAACTAAATTAAAATTAAGAAAACTTTCTCATGATTCAAATATTCCACCCACAACACTTGGCCTAAAAAACGATTTGAAATTAAAGAATTCTATTATATTAACAATTTTTTATCAGGATGATCTTCGAGAATATCTTGAAAGGTATGTCAGATAGTAGTAGAAGCAAGGAACTGCAGATACTGGTTTACACAAAAGGACATAAAGTGCTGGAGTATAAGAATCAGGTGGCATCCCTGAGATCATGGATAGGTGACGTTTCGGGCCGAGACCCTTCTTCAGACTGAAGAAAGTTCCCGACCTGAACAGTCTGAAGAAGGGTCCTGATCCAAAACATCACCTTAGTATGTTCTCCAGAGACTCAGTCTGAAGAAGGGTCCTGACCCAAAAGATTTAATGGGAACCTTAGGGGTACCTTTTTAACTAAAAGGGTGGTGGATGTATGGGACGAGCTGCCAGAGGAGGTCGTTGAGGCAGGGACTATCCCAAAGTTTAAGAGACATTTTGACGGGTACATGGATAGGTCAGGTTTAGAGGGATATGGGCAAAAAACAGGCAGGTGGGAATAGTTTAGATGGGGCATGTAGGTTGGTGTAGGCAAGTTGGGCTGAAGGGCCTGTTTCTTCTCTGCATGACTCTATGACTCTAAGATGAAAAGGTGAGGTTTCAGGTCAGGACTCTTCTTCAGACTCTGAAGATATGCAGAGTCTATAAGTTTAAATTAAGGAGTAGGAGATTTAGGGGAGATCATTCTCCGGTTACTGTCAGTCATAGAGTCAAACAGCACAGAAACAAGCCCTTCTGCCCAACTTGCCCACACTGGCCAACATGCCCCATCTACACTAGTCCCATGTGCCTGCGTTTGGTCCATAACCCTACAAACCTGTCCAATCCATGTACCTGTCTCAATGTCTTTTAAATGTTGTGATAGTACCTGCCTCAACTACCACCTCCAGGAGCACATAGTTTCTGCCTGAACGACCTCCTCTGGCAGCTTGGTCCACATACCCTCCATGCTCTGTGTGAAAATGTTGCCCCTCACTTCATTGTTCCACTCTCACTTAATGACTGTGTGAAACTTTTCACACTATTCATCTCATTATACAGTTCCAACATTTCCATGCTGTTGAGGCTAAAAAACGAATGGAAGTCTGAAATGTCTGTTACTACTTGTCATCGACTGCGGCATTCAGACTAATGTAGTGTTTCAAATGCAGTAAAGTTATGTTGTTTATACCAACACGTTTAACCAAAAAGTAGTTAGAAATATTGTTGTAAACCAACTTTACTGCTGTATCTCATGAAGCTGTGTCGATTGAAGTCATTTACTTGATCGTGACCACTTGTACTGAAAAGTTATTGCAAGTTTCATGGAGGTGAAGATAGACACAAAGTGCTGGAGTAACTCAGCGGGACAGGCAGCATCTCTGGAGAGGAGGAATGGGTGACGTTTCGGGTTGAGACCCTTCTTCATGAAGGTGAATATTGCTTGTTGGAAACAGACATACTCATTGTTTCCAAAGCAGTGGCTGGATGTGCCAAGTCTCTTGGATATCTGCTGGTCTTGATCCCCTGGTGCCCAGCTGGCTGGCAAAATACTCATTTTGTTCGTTCTAGGCACAGCCAGAGCAAAGTAATTGGTAATGACTTCTCAGGTGACTAGGCGTTAACACTCCTCGGATGTACCTTGGCATGTTGACTCGACATTAGAGGGAAGTTGGTAGTTGAAGCTTCAATATTGATCTTGTGCACTGGGGGAATCCCACTGTTTCACATCATGATAGACCAGTGTCATGATATCGTTCATGACTAGTTCGGAAGCTGTTGATTTAATCCCTTCTCCAAGAGAATGCACAGAGGCTAGCATGGTGGGCGGTGGGCAGAAGAGCCTGTTTCCATGCTGTATCTCTAAAGACTAAAGATACATATGAAAGATGAATTACTGATTCTGCTTAATCTCCTATCACAGCTCGATGATCTTATTATTACCTCACCTACTCTTGCCAAGCTTATAATTGCTGGAGTTTGATGGTGCTGGGCCTGTACTCGCTGGAGTTTACAAGGATGAGCGGGAATATATCATTGAAAATAATAGAATAGTGAAAGGCCTGGATAGAGTGGAGAGGAGAGGATGTTTCTCCACATCCACTGTGATTGTCCCAGCAATGTATTCCACAGATTCACCACCCTCTGACTGAAGACATTCCTCCTTATCTCCTTCCTGAAGGTACGTGCTTTTATTCAGACTGGTCCTAGACTCTCCCACTAGTAGAAATATCCTCTCCACATCCACTCTATCCAAGCCTTTCATTATTCGGTGAGTTTCAATGAGGTCCCCGTTCATTCTTCTAAACTCCAGCGAGTACAGGCCCAGCGTCATCAAACGCTCATCATATTATGTTAACCCAATGATTCTCGTAAACCTTGTCTGGATTCTTTTCAACGGCAGCACATCCCTCCTCAGATCTCCTCAGACCTCTCTCATGTCAAAGCTATTATCCTGAAACTTTGGAGGAGTTGTATACACACAAAGTTCACATAGCCCAAAACTACTGAGCATCACCACATCCCTGGGAACCGCTACTCACAGGCAGCACAGTTCTACTCATGGTCCTTGGCTCCAATTACATATTAACATTTACATAATGACAAAATAAATGTAATAAACCTTTGGGCGGCATGGTTACGCAGCAGTAGAGGTGCTGCCTTACAGCGCCACAGACCCAGGTTTGACCCTGACCACGGGTGCTGCCTGTGAGGAGTTTGTACCTTCTCCCCATTCTCCGGGTGCTCCGGTTTTCTCCCACAGTCCGAAGACGTGCTGGTTTGTAGGTACATTGCCCCTAGTGTGTAGGATGCGAAAGTTGGATAATATAGTGTACAACTGGTCGATGGTTGGCTCGGACTCAGTGGGCTGAAGGGCAGTTTCCATGCCGTGTCTCCAAACCAAACTAAACTTTGCATATAGCAAATAATTCTATCTGAGTACATAAGGATGTGAATAAAAAAATACTTGAAGGTTATACATTGAAGACGCAATTGAATGATTGAAAGATACAGCCTTTGGCCCACTAAGTCCATACTGGCCAGCGATCATCTGTTCACACAAATCTATGTTCTCCCACTTGTGCATCCACTAATCTGTACAGACAGCACCCGTAGTCAGGATCGATCCCAGGTCTCTGGTGCTATAAGGCAGGAACTCTATTGTTGCGCCACTGTGCTGCCCTTAAAATACACTGGACATGGTTGCAAAGTGATGTCGAAAGCTATCCGTGCATTTTAGCATCCTGGGAGATGGGTGATTTTAACATGCAAGGCATTTTTAATAACATAAGATTTTATCCATCCTTGAAAAGTGAGGCTGGGATGTCTTCTCCTCCTTGACCTGGTAAGAGTATTTAACTCCAGCAGTATTGAGTTAAGACATTAAATTACCTGCCTTGATGTGCTTGTAAAACTTACCTTTGATAACTTTTTTTCAAGGATCCTTCTTTCCAATAATTCCATCAAGTAAAGGAGGGTTAAAGACTATTTACAGTCTCACTTCTCTGCATTTCCAAGGTTGATAATGCAGCAAAAGAGAATATAGCTTTGGACGTTGCATTATTGAAGGGTTTAGTATAGAGTAGGTACAGGCTTGTGATGGTAACTGTATTTATATATGTAGCACTTTCAATTCAGACCCACAATATCATCAAAAATTACCAATCATGTTTGTTTTAAACTTTAAATGTTCTTCTGGCATTTTATTTTTCTTGTTTGCCTGTGAAATATTGGCAAAATAAAAACATGCATTTACTTTAGTTTAGTTTAGAGATACAGCGTGGAAACAGGCCCTTCAACCCGTCGAAGCCGTGCCGACCAACGATCCCTATACACTATCTACACACGAGGGACAATTTACAACCTTACCGACGCCAATGAAAACCTACAAACCTGCACGTCTTGGGAGTGTGGGAGGAAACCGGAGCACTCGGAGAAAACCCACGCGGTCACGGGGGGATCGTACAAACTTCGTACAGACAGCACCCATAGTCAGGATGGAACCCAGGTCCCCGGCGCTGTGAGGCAGCAACTCCACCGCCGTGGAACGGTGCCACCCTTGTAACAATTTATTCTATCATTGATGTTCATAATGACCTTGAGTGGCAAAGAAGCCAATATTACTCACCTCATACATTTAATTAAAATGAGCAGATGAATGGCAGAAAAGCTTAGGATGCCAATTAATTTTAGATTAACAAATGGCGTGTGAGAACGAGAGAAATAATGTTATTTTAGATGCAGATTTAAGAAATGGATTTCTTAACACAAAACCAACCCATTACTCTCCTTTTTGCATTTATAAAACATTTATCTGGATGTCCCAATAGACAATGCAATTCTTTTTTTCTGAAATGCAATCATTATAATTAGGGGAATGCGTCAGCTAATTTACACAAAGCAAAATCTCTGAAGTAGTAAAGTGTTATTCTCTGTTAGTGATGTTGGCTGAGGAATGAATATTCACCAGTGTAATGGAAGAATCACATTACTCACCTACAAATTGATTCAGGGGAGATTTTACATTCATTCATTTGGGTGACAGGGATTCAGATTAATGCTTGGCACTTGTGGCATAATCACACAATCTCAAAAGTGCAGTAAAACTTTGTTGCTGTGTTTTGGTGTGAGGTTGGAACCTAAAGCCTTCTAACCCAAGGGGATGCTATCATTGAAACCAACACTGAAGCAGAACAGAAGAGGACACAATGTGCTGGAGTAACTCAGTGGCTTCTCTGGAGAACATGAACGGGTTGTGGATAATGAAGTCGATTTTCAAAGTCTACAGCGAGATTTAGGTCATTTGGAAGAGTGGGCTGAAAGATGGCAGATGAAGTTTAACGCTGATAAGTGTGAGGTGCTACATCTTGGCAAGACAAATCAAAATAGGACGTACATGGTAAATGGTAGCGAATTGAGGAATGCAGTTGAACAGAGGGATCTAGGAATAACTGTGCATAGCTCCCTGAAGGTGGAATCTCATGTAGATAGGGTGGCAAAGAAAGCTTTTGGTGTGCTGGCCTTTATAAATCAGAACATTGAGTCTAGAAGTTGGGATGTAATGTTAAAATTGTACAAGGCATTGGTGAGGCTAATTCTGGAATATGGTGTACAATTTTGGTCGCCAAATTATAGGAAAGATGTCAACAAAATAGAAAGAGTACAGAGGAGATTTACTAGAATGTTGCCTGGGTTTCAGCACCTAAGTTACAGAGAAAGGTTGAACAAGATTAATCTTTATTCTTTGGAGCGCAGAAGGTTAAGGGGGGACTTGATAGAGGCCTTTAAAATTATGAGAGGGATAGACAGAGTTGACCTGGATAAGCTTTTTCCATTGAGAGTAGGGAAGATTCAAACAAGAGTGTATGATTTGAGAATTAAGGGACAAAAGTTTAGGGGCAACATGAGGGGGAACTTCTTTACTCAGAGAGTGGTAGCTGTGTGGAATGAGCTTCCAGTGGAAGTGGTGGAGGCAGGTTCGTTTTTATTATTTAAAAATAAATTGGATAAGTATATGGACGGGAAAGGAATGGAGGGTTATGGTCTAAGTGCAGGTAGATGGGACTAGGTGAGAGTAAGTGTTTGGCATGGGCTAGAACGGCCAAGATGGCCTGTTTCCGTGCTGTATTGTTATATGGTTATATGGTTATATGGGTGAAGTTTCATCTCTGTCCATTCATTCTCCATCTCTGGAGAACATAGACGGGTGAAGTTTCAAGTCGGGCCCTTCATCAGACTGTTCTGTTTGGGACCTTTTTTAAGTCTGAAGTAGGGCCCCGACCTGAAACATCACTGATTCCTGTTCTCCAGAGATGCTGCTGAGTTACTCCAGCACTTAGTGTCCTCTTCTGCAAGCCAGTATTTGCAGTTCCTTCTTTCCACTGTAGAAGAAGATTGTTGGTAGTGTTAGCACTGGCAAATATGTACTTGATTGGCCACACTGCTTGGTAACAGCAGGACAGTTTCTTCCCAACTGTTATCAGGCAACTAAACCAGCCTCTCACAAACTAGGGAGTGGCCCTGACCTACCATCCACCTGTTTGGAGACCTTTGAACTTTCTTTAATCGGACTGCGTCTAGAAGTTTGGAGGTCATGATACATTAATATATAAGACATTTGTTAGGCCGCATTTAGAGTATTGTGTTTAGTTCTGGGCACCATGTTGTAAGAATGATGTTGTCAAGCTGTAAAGAGTACAGAGAAGATTTACGAGGATGTTGCCAGGACTACAGGGTCTGAGCCATAGGGTGAGGTTGAGCAGGCTGTGACTCTATTCCTTGGAGCGCAGTAGGATGCGGTGTGATCTTATACAGGTGCACAAAATCATGAGAGGAATAGATTGGGTAAATGTACAGAGTTTCTTGACCAGAGTAAAGAAATTGGGATCCAGAGAACTTGAATTTAAGGTGAGGAGGGAAAGATTTAATAGGAACATGGGGGGTAACTTTTTCAACACAAAGGGTGCTGGGTGTATGGAACAACTGCCTGGTGAGGTAGTTGAGGCAGGATCTATCGCAACATTCAAGAATCATTTAATCAGGTACATGGCTAGGACATGTTTAGAGGGATATGGGCCAAACACAGGCAGGTGGGTCACGTTGGTCGTGTGGGCAAGTTGGGCTGAAGGACCTGTTACCATGCTGACTCTGACTTTACTAGGCTTTATCTTACACTAAACATTATTCCCTCTATTATGTATCTGTACACTGTGGATGGCTTGATTGTAATCATGTATAGCCTTTCCGCTGACTGGTTAGCACGCAACAAAAACCTTTTTGCTGTACCTCGGTACATGTGACAAGAATGGAACAAGATGGGCATTGTAATTATTTTCTCTCAGAAACATACATAAAAATCATAATTACAGAACAATTCTTCAAGTGTAGCCAAATTACATGGTTGATTAAAATCTTGCATCCAGGAATAGAATTAAGTTGTGAAAAAGGAATTTGACAAACTGTGCTGGAGTTTGCAATTTTATTAAATGGCAATAATTTCCTCTAATTGTTGGCTGATAAGATGCACAGTCTTGCTATTTTTTTAGATGGCTAGAGGAACTCAGCAGGTCAGGCAGCATCTATGGAGGGAAACGGACAGATGGAATTTCAGGTCGGGTCTCTGCTTCTAGCGTGTGTTAGGTTTAATTGTTTTAACTGTTGTGGTTCAGACCAAAACTGATCTTCAATTGACAGAAGAAAGTCCTGAAGCAAATTTTCAATCACATAACCTGACCTTCAAGCTAAATACTTCAACTCATCGGCACAGTGGAGCAGCGATAGAGTTGCTGCCTTACAGCGCCAGAGACCCTGGTTCAATCCTGACTATGGGGGCTGTCTGTACAGAGTTTGTACATTCTCCCTGTGACCATGTGGGTCTTCTCTGGGTGCACTGGTTTCTTCCTACACTCCAAAGACAAACAGATTTGTACGTTACTTGGCTTCGGTATAATTGTAAATTGTTCCTGATGTGTAAATAAATGCTAGTGTACGGGGTGATTGCTGGACAGCGCGGATTCGGTGGGCAGACTGTCTTGGCAAATGAAATTCCCCGTATGTTGCAAAACATACTTGGCAAATAAAGTACTATTCTGATTCTGATTCTGATTCAGAAGGGTCTGTTTCTGTGCTGGATCTCTTAAGTAAAGTTTAAAGCTTAACAGTCAGAAACATCTAATTTCACCCAACAAGGGAAACAGTAATGGTCTAAAATCTCAGGGTAAATTCTGAGAAGTAACGCTTTTCCTTATGAAAGTGGTGATACCAGCTCACCTTAATGTTATTGTGTATTGAATTGTTAGCATGATAACAATCCGTCAGGCTTGTCATCTGGAGATCCTGCTACAGAGGGTTAAGGTGCAGGAAGGAACTGCAGATGCAAGTTTATACCAAAGATAGATACAAAATGCTGGAGTAACTCGGCAGGTCAGGCAGCATCTCTGGAGACAAGGAATAGGTGACGTTTCAGGTCGGGTCAGGTCGAGTATGAAGAAGGATCCCAACTTAAACGCCACCAATTTATTTTCTCCAGAGATGCTGGCTGACCCGTTGAGTTATTCCAGCATTTTATGTCTACCTACAGTGGTTTAAGGTATTTGCAATGACCAGGATTCAATGGTCTGAGCTATAGGGAGAGGTTGAGCTGGCTGGGACTCTATTCCTTGGAGCGCAGGAGGAAGAGGGGTGATCTTATAGCGATGTACACAATCATGAGAGAAATAGATCGGGGTAAACGCACACTTTTTTTTTTTTTTTAATTATTTTTATTAGAAGCAATTGTACAAAGATAAAACATTCGGCATCTAAAATGTATACAATTATTGTACAGCTTCATTTTGAACCTTGTAACCTGAAAATGAGAGAAGAGAAAAAAAAATAGAACAAGAGAGGGAGAAAGTGAGAAGTGAAAAGATAGCTCGAAAAAGCACATAGAAAATACCCCTAGACTACCAAAGTAATGTGGCCAAAAGGAAAGGAAAGAAAGAGGAAAGTGGAGATATACCTGCCCTTCATACCCCCCCCCCCCCCCCCCCGCCCACCTCACCCAGCCCAGGATCGGATTTTAATTTAGATTTGTGTTGCGCCATACTATCCTTGTAAGAATTCGGTGAAGGGTGTCCATGTCTTGAAAAATTGATCTGGTTTTTCCGCCACGGCAAGCCTGATATTTTCCAAATGTAGTGTCTCGGACATGTTTGTAATCCACATCTTCACTGTAGGGACTGTTGTCTGTTTCCAAAATTTAAGTATTCGTTTTTTCGCCGTTATCAGGCCATAGTTAAGGAAACGTCTTTGAAATAGTGTTAGCTCAGAACAGGTTTTTGACGTACCTAGTGTGATTAATTCTATGCTGGGGTCCAATTTTATTTTAAGTATTTTAGAATAAATATAAAAAATTCCGCTCCAGAAGTTATGTAATTTTGTACAGGAAGCAAAGGAATGGGTTATGGTTGCTTCTTGGAGGAGACATTTATCACAAATAGGGGAGGCATTTGGGAAGATCTTATTCAATTTAGACTTTGAGTAATAAAGTCTATGCAGTATTTTAAATTGTATTAGCGAGTGTCTAACATTAAGAGAACAGTTGTGTATATATAGAAGACTTTCCTCCCAACTATCTTTTAAAATTGTTAGACCCAGTTCATCTTCCCAAGCTCGCCTAATTATTTCCGACGATGGGATTTGTATATTTAAAAGGGTATTATAAAGGTACGATATTAACTTATTTGAATCCGAGTTTCTATTCATGCATTCGTCTAGTATGTCTGGAACCATATATTGACAGTCTTGGGTATATGATTTCACACAGTCTCGTATTTGAAGATATCTAAAGTATTGGCTACCTTTCAAATTATATTTCGACTGTAATTCTTGAAATGAGAGGAGAGTCCCCATCTCATAATGGTCTCCCAGCTTTTTAATTCCTAAGCTTTCCCATTGTATAAACGCCTTGTCTAAAGTAGACGGTTTAAACGAGGGATTATTGGCGATTGGTAAATTTCTCAATTTAAGGGTTGATTTCACCTGTTTCCAGATTCGTAAAGTGCTATGGATTATCGGATTTTTCTCATGCTGATTTCTTCAGATTTATTGGAGAGAGAAGAAATGCGCCTATATTAAAAAGCAAGTAATCTTCCCAAACAAACGCACACTTTTTACCCAGAGTAGAGAAATTGAGAAGCAGAGGACATAGGTTTAAGTTGAGAGGGGAAAGATGTAATAGGAACCTGAGGGGTAATCTTTTTACACAAAGGGTGGTGGGTGTATGCAACAAGCTGCCGGATAGATTTTTCTGTGTTTTACTCATATTTGCTTTAATAAATAGTTATCTGTGCTTTCTCCATTCATTGATCCTGATCCTTGAATCCTGCAACCATTCCGTTACAGTAGGCAAGGCAGGGCCTATCACAATGTTTAAGAGACATTTGGACAGGTACATAGATAGGATAGGTTTAGAGGGATATCGGCCCAACTTGCCCACGCCAACCAATATGTCCCATCTACACTAGTCCCTCCTCCCTGACTTTCGCCCTTATCTAATCTATGTGCTATCTAAATGCTTTTTTAAACGTTGCGATAGACTCTGTCTCAACTACCTCGTCTGGCAACTTGTTCCATACACCCACCACCCATGGTTTAAAATAAGTCAACATGGGCAGAATAGGCAAAGAGGCCTATGTTCTGTGCTGTTCTGTTCTACGCCTCAATCCATCATGTATTCTGACAACTGATTATTTGGGTAGCAAAATAACTCTTCCTAACTCTTGTAATTTACTATAGTGTTGGCAGAATAATTTTCACGAGACTATAATAATAATAATAATAATAATAATAATAATAATAATAATAATAATAATAATAATAATAATAATAATAATAATAATAATAATAATAATAATAATAATAATAATATATTTTATTGTCATTGCACATCAGTGCAACGAGATTTAGTATGCAGCTTCCAACCGATGTAAAAGAAAAGTAAAATAAATAAATAAGCTGTGTGTCGTGACCATCCGAGGGAGACAGTCCATGGGGGGTGGGGGGCACTCAGCAGGGCCAGTTCAGAGCCGCTATAGCTCTGGGAATAAAGCTGTTCCTGAGTCTGGAGGTTCGGGCGTAGAAGGCCTTGTAAAGGCCGGAGGGAAGTAGTTCGAACAGTCCGTTACAGGGGTGTGATGAGTCTTTATGGATGCTGACGGCCTTCCTGAGGCACCGTGTGTGGTAGATGCCTTCCAAGGCTGGTAGCTGTGTCCCAATAATCCTCTGCGCTCTGTGGACGACGCGCTGAAGAGCTCTCCTCTCCGCCTCCGTGCAGCTGAGATACCACACAGAGATGCCATACGTTAATATGCTCTCTGTGGTGCAGCGGTAGAACGTTGTCAGCAGCTGTTGGGGCAGACCAGTCTTTTTTAATGTCCTCAGGAAGAACAGTCGTTGCTGTGCCTTCTTGACCAGCGCAGCGGTGTTGGTGGACCATGTGAGGTCCTCTGAAATGTGAGTGCCCAGAAACTTAAAGCTGGACACTCTCTCCACACTTTCCCCGTAAATGGAGATTGGGGCGTATTCTCCATTATGGGACCTCCTGAAGTCAATAATCAGCTCCTTGGTCTTGGAGGTGTTTAGTGACAAGTTGTTATGAGCGCACCAGTCCGCCAGGTTCTGCACCACCGATCTGTATTTAGTTTCATCACCGTTGGTGATCAGCCCAATCACTGTTGTGTCATCTGCAAACTTCACGATGGTGTTGGTGGCGAATGCAGGAACACAGTCGTGAGTGAAGAGGGAGTAGAGCATGGGGCTTAGTACACAGCCCTGTGGCGTGCCGGTGCTCAGGGTGATAGTGGAGGATAGGTGCGGGCCCAGTCTCACTGCCTGCGGTCGCTCCGTCAGAAAGTTCAGGATCCAATCGCATATCGGCGAGCTGAGGCCTAGCTGGTGGAGTTTGGTGGTGAGCTTGGTGGGGATGACTGTATTGAATGCAGAGCTATAGTCTATGAAATGCATCCTCACGGACGTGCCCTGTCTGTCCAGGTGAGTCAGGACAGTGTGAAGAGCCAGAGAGATGGCATCCTCTGTTGATCTATTTGCCCTGTATGCAAATTGATGAGAGTCCAGTGAGGCAGGGATGCTGGATTTGATGTGGGAGAGGACCAGCCTTTCGAAGCACTTCATTGGGATTGGAGTTAGGGCAACCGGGCGGTAGTCGTTCAGGTTGATGCCTTTAAACTATCAAACTGCATCTACTTTATTTGCAATAACTTGTCAGACAAGGAGTACAGTCAATCAAGAGATCGCTCTGCAGATTCAAATCATGCAGTATTTCTATACCATTTTCCATAGCACAAAAGCAAGTTTAGTCATGTACTGTACACTCATTTACAGTGTTCACTATTGTGATAGAACATTCACTAACATTCCACTGACAAGCAGACTTTTTTTATCTACAAGGAAGACTAGGTGTCTCGGTGTGTTGCCTTATGTCCACGCTCTTCCTTGTGTTTAGCAGACTTGTTTTTGACTCTATGGGCCACTGGCACCAGACATGTTTAGCCTAGCTCTGAAGGGTACATTCACTGCAGTCTAGGTTTCCAAGGAATGAAGTGCTGTCCATGCTAAAACACAAAATGGAAGAACAGCTCAGTTCTTCCCACAATTCCCACAGTGCTAGCCATGGATCTGTCTGTGGCACGCTCACCCCCAAGGAGGATACTGTCTGTACGGAGTTTGTATGTTGTCCCTGTGACTGAGTGGGTTTTCTCCGAGGTCCTCGGTTTCCTCCCACACTCCAAAGATGTACAGGTTTGTAGGTTAATTGGCTTGGGTTTGAATAAGTGTAAAATAAATTGTCCCTAAATTCTTGATTAGTACGGGTGTCAAGGGTTATGAGGAGAAGGCAGGAGAATTATTTAACTTGAATTGAATCCTTTATTTGTCATTCAGACCTTTCGGTCTGAACGAAATGTCGTTGCCTGCAGCCATACATGTAATAATAAACAACACATAATAAATACAAATTAACATCCACCACAGTGAGTTCACCAGGCACCTCCTCACTGTGATAGAGGCAAAAGTCTTAGAGTTACTGTCTCTTCCCTCCTCTTCTCCCTCTGCGCTGAGGCGATACCACACCGGGCGATGGTAAGTCAGTCCCGCGGTTCAAGCTCCGCGGCCCGGGGGTGGTCGAAGCTGCCGCCCTCCAGTCCAGCGGACGCAGCTGT
The DNA here is from genome assembly GCF_010909765.2 of Amblyraja radiata. NCBI lineage: Eukaryota > Metazoa > Chordata > Chondrichthyes > Rajiformes > Rajidae > Amblyraja > Amblyraja radiata. Next base: position 20,114,643 of record NC_045960.1, on the reverse strand, counting down.
TGCCACGATGTTGCCCGTGGCCGAGCCCCAGATTCAGGTCGCCGCCGCCAGAACGCCGCCTCAGCCACCGGAGCACCGTCTCCGCCCCGCACCGGGCCGCCCACACGGGAGCGTCTCAGCTTTATGAATAAAGCTCCTTTATACCTAGTCAGCAGGACTTTAGTTTAGTTGAGTTGAGTTTATTCTCACGTGTACAGAAGAAAAGCTATTTTGTTGCATGCTAACCAGTCAGCGAAAAGACAATACATGATTATAATAGAACCATCCACAGTGTACAGATACATGATAAAGGGAACAACGTGAATAAAGCCAGTAAAGTCAGACCAAAGAGAGTCCGAGGGTCTCCAATCAAGTAGATAGTAGCTCAGGACTGATCTCTAGTTGGCAGGATGGTTCAGGTTGCCGATATCAGAGCTGTATACAGTGCCAACCATCAGTTCAAAACTACCATGCCATGTTTATGGAAATGCTCTGATTGTTGATTCAGCTCCCGACAGACCAAACAGGCTGATAAAACCATCAACAGTATCTGGATACTTATGACTTGCACAAACATTTAAAAACTTTAAAAAATGAATGACTGTATTAATCTCTGTGGTGTGTGGTGTGTGGTGTGTGGTGTGTGGTGTGTGGTGTGTGGTGTGTGGTGTGTGGTGTGTGGTGTGTGGGGTGTGTGTGTGTGTGTGTGTGTGCAAATGTCTTTATATTTTTGCCAAAATACTAGGCGGTAACTCTTAATTTTTTACATACTCTGACTCACATTTTTCCCCTCTACGCAGTGATCAGGTTCACAAGATTTGATGCTCTATTTCACGACTTATTGGTGATTAAAGTTTAATAAAAAACAAAACTCCCTTTTAAACCGACTTTCTTCGACTGATGATGTCACAATGAGGTGGGTGGGCACGATGGCTTGGTCGGCGCCCGTTTCACACACAGAATATACCACGAGCTTCAAGTGACATCAGGGGGTGGGCCGCATTTCCAGAACATTCCTCAAACACATCACCACCTCCCCAACGGTCGACCTGCTTCATTCTGACTGCCTGATGCACTCCTTGATTCTGACTACTTCATTCTGACTTCTCAATCTTAAGATAAGACTTCGCGATTTTTGTGCTAATTCATTGAATAATACTTCGCCGATTTTTATTCACTTTCTCGGCCCCGCTCGCTGGCCTCCGCTCTGCTCGCTGGCCTCGGCTCCGCGCTGCTCGCGGGCCTCGGCCCCGCTTGCTGACCTCTGCCCCGTTCGCTCGGCTCCGTGCCGCTCGCTGACCTCCGCCCCATTCGCTCGGCTCGGCCCCGCTCGCTGACCTCCGCCCCACTCACTGGCCTCCGCCCGGCTTGCTGTGATTGGCCCCACTCGCTGGCTCGTTCGGCTCCACTCCGCTTGCTGGCTCAGTTGGCTCTGCCCCGTACACTGGCTTCAGCTCCGCTCCGCTCGCTGGCCTCTGCCACGCTCGCTATTCCGTTTGGGAGCAAGAGACACAACAAGAAAGAACAACTGAATAAATCTCATCTTTAACGTTTAAATTGGTGTTATATTTTAAGAGTCATTCACAATTTAAATTTTAATAAATCACTTTTCCACTTGCCGCATCCGTCTGTTGTGCCCGTCAGCCGCACCTGTGCGGTAATGCCTATATCTTCTATGTCACAACGGGAACCTGTCAGCCGCGCCTGCGCAGTTAGGTGCTATGGGTGAGTGGTGGATTATTGCATTCGGGGACCAGCCCTCCCTTGTGATGCCGCGCCCCCCCTCCCCCCCCGCGTTGGAGGACGGGTCCCACTTGGTCTAGTAAACATTAAAACATTATTGAATGAGTTTACCATCATTGAATGAATTGAAGATATTTGAAAGCATTTGATCTAATTAAATATATGTTAGAGATTAACTCAATTAAGTTGTTAATTATTTTAAAATATGTCCGGTGTATGGGTGACACAGTGGCACAGCAGTGGAGTTGCTGCCTCACAGCGCCAGAGATCTGGGTTCAATCCTGACTACAGGCGCTGTCTGTACGGAGTTTGCACGTTCTCCCTGTGACCACAAGGTTTTTCTCCAGGTGCTCCGGTTTCCTCCCACAATCCAAAAACGTACAGGTTTGCAGGGTAATTGGCTTCGGTAAATATTATAAATTGTCCCAGATACGTATATAGGATAGTGTTAGTGTTTGTGTTTGTAGGTTAATTGACATCTGTACATTGTCACTCATATATAGGATAGAACGCGTGAGCAGTAAACATTGGCCAGCATGGAATCGGTAGGCCAAAGGGCCTGTTCAAGCGCTGAACTCAACTAAACTAAACTCAACTAAACTAAACTAAACTAAACTAAACTAAACTACAATGTAAACTGGCCGAAGTTCCCTTGTCTCTTGCAGTCATTCCTGAAATTAAAGGAGGCACAGGATCCATACTGGCACAAGTTCAATGGTGGGATTTCCCAGTGTAACCATTGCAAGACTGCGGAAGCTGACAGTCAAGGCTTGGGTAGACACACAGTGTTGGAGGAACTCAACAGGCAACATCTCTGTAGAAAAGGAATAGGTGACGCTTCGGGTCGAGACCCTTCTTCAGACTGAGAGTTAGCAGAAAAGGAAATGAGAGATATAGAAGGTAAATAGAACCAATGAATGATAGAATAGAACCAATCAATGTTAGTACTGGAGGATTGGAGAGTATCCAGTATTGTCTGTTTGCTTAAGAAGGGGAGTTGAGATCTTTAGACTTTAGCACGGAAAACAGGCCCCTCGGCCCACAAAGTTTGCGTTGACCAGCGATCCCCATACACTAACACTATCCTACGCACACTAGGGACAATTTACAATGATACCAAGCCAATTAACCTACAAACCTGTACGCCTTTGGAGTGTGGGACTCACGTCATGGGGAGAACGTACAAACTCCATACGGACAGCACCCATGGTCAGGATCGAACCTGGATCTCTGGCCCTGTGAGGCAGCAACTCTACCGCTGTGCCACCGTGCTGCTCAAATTATTATTAAGACGGAGGAGTCTGCGGTTGCTGGAATCTTCAGCAGAACACAAGGTGCTGCAGGAACTCAGAGGTTCAAGCTGCATCAGGGAAGGGAATGGACAGGCGACATATCAAGTCAGGACTCTTCTTCAGTTTGTAGTGTTATGGTTAAGGGGTAGGTATGAGGAGGTGACTGAGAGCTGTCGCCTGGCCTCAGCACGGTGGAGGCCAACCTGCAAGACCCCAATGGCACCTCCCTTGTCAGTGGGTCTGATGATTAGTGGGTTCATATTCCAAGCATTATTATTTGATTTCTGTTCATGGACATCTGCTGTAGGCCCTGATTAATTTTGATGTATTGGCGAGGCCAAGTGCACACTGAGTGTTCGTTTCGCTGAACACCAATGCTCAGTTGACCTTGGCCTTCATGATCTCACGGTTGCCAAACATTTTAGCTCCCCTTCCCATTCCGACACTGACCTTTCTGTCCTGGGCCCTCCGCCACTGTCAGAGTGAGGCCATATGCAAATTCAAGGAACAGCACCTCATATTTTGCTTGGGCAGCTTACACTCCAGTGGTATGAACCTTGATATCTCAAATTGCAAGAAACCCCCTGCATTCTGTAGGTATGTTGCAAAGCCTACCTGAAGCGTCGCTGAAATCTGTCGCTGCGGGTGTGCGCGATTTTGGCGCCGTTTAGAGGGGGCGGGTTTAAAACGCGATTTTCTCTAGGCTGTTCAAATCGAAGATGTTCAGCCTAGTTAATTATTAACGAAAAATCGCTGGAAGACCCCGTCGCAAAAGCTATTATTAGTTTTAAAGGCCTCGTATAATAGTTATAGTAGTTTAAAAATCAATCTCTAAACCCGCGACCACCGGCAGCTGTCAGGGTCTCATAGAGCAAATAATAGAAGGTAGGCTGCTTATTTTTACATTAAAAAGGGCTTCTTAAGATCCCTTTATACAAAGTTTAATATTGCGAGTAGCTCATTTTGGGCCCATTATATCGCGCAGTATTTTTCTGGGCATTTGAGGACACAAATCTACCGCAATGTGAACGTTCTAAACCAGCGCGTTCACAGGATCCCACTAGAAAGCTGATTTAAAATGGACTTTAATTTACAGCAATTAAACACTAAATTCCTTCCATTTGGCCTATAAATTAATGTAAATGAGATTTAAAAATCATGTTTTATTGTGAATTATTTATGAATATTATTTGGACACTTAGGCTATTTAAAAATGTTAATCATTTATTAAGAAATGGATAGATGTTTAGATCTAGTAATTGAAGTTTGAAATTAGCTACACTTGGGTAACTAACTAATTATATGCTTTAATTTCAGGTCATCCAAGTAAGATTGTTTTATATTTGTTTCAGAATGGTTCAATCTACGATAACTGAAAATTTCATTCAGTTCTCTTAATTTTTAAGAAGGTTATGGGCTTTTGACTGCCACGATCACAGCTTTTTTGTTATGTCCATAGAAAATCAATAGGGAACAAGATGCTAATTTCCGAGTATGAAAATGGCCATAACTTTTTAAATACTTGAGATATGAAAGTGAATTAGGTGTCAAATTAAACTTCTTTTTATGCTTTATCTGATGGGATAAATTACAGACTTGATTTTTTAAATCTCAAAATGTTGTAACATTGCTACATTCTGTCTCCCCCCCCTCTCACTCTAGTTATCCTTCTGTTCATATCCTTGTATCCCTTCGTTATCACCTCTTCCCCAGCCAAAAATGGGCCATTCTGGGCTCCACCCTTCCTTGGTCATCTGTTGCCGGCCCTGTTTTGTTCTGATCTTTTCCTATCGTTTCTGATCTTTTCCTATCTCCAGTTTCCCCACCTCCCCCGCTCTACTTTCAGTCTGAAGAAGGGTCCTGACCTGAAACGTCACCCATCCTTTTTCTGCAGAGATGCTGCCCGAGCCGTTGAGATACTCCAGCACTTTGTATCTACTTTCCGTGTACTCCAGTACCTGCAGTCCCTTCCGACAAACATTTTTTTCTTTCTCTGCAGAAACTGCCTAACCTGATGAGCGTTTTTAGCAGTCTCTGCTTTCATTGTAGATTTCCAGCATCTGCAACCTTTTGCTTGTGGATCACGTGGCTATCATTTTTTTTCAAACACACAAGTCACTTTACACACTAGTTTATTCGCAGATACAAATCAGAAGAGGTTTGAGGCTGGGTATTGATTGCAATCTTTATTTTTAATCATCAAGGTGAGGAACCTCAGGGCGAAGGGATAAATAAATCATCCCTTCTCCCTACCCACTGTCTGTTAAACAGCATCAGGCCATCCTTTACCCAATACAAATGGTAAATAAGCTCTCCTGAGGTCTCAGTCTGTTGCCAGTGAAAAGCTAGATGAGGCGAGACAATAAAATTTCAACACCGTCAGACATTAGTATGCAAATCTTGTATGGCGTACTTTATTTGTCATTTTCAGTGTATTTACTGAAAGAATGACAATTATAGCTAAATTACGCAACTATATCGTAATGCAACAACACGCCCGCCGGGAATTATTATGATAGTACACAGATTTGCCAAATAAGGTGGTTACACCAGCTCTCAGGCCCATTCCCTTCAGCGAAGCAAGACAGAAGAGCAAAGCAAAATAAATATATGCATGAAATAAAAATGTTTGCTTTATTTTCGCTGCTACCAACTCGAATGCATTTGCAACTGCACGAGTCTCAGTGAGAAACAATCAGGCAATTCCTCGTCACCTATGAAGCATACGAGAGGTAAGTTTCAGTGAAACTACTCAAATCAGGCATTTACTTCAAGCAGATAGAAACAAGATGCTGGAGTAACTCAGCGGGCTGGGTTGCACCAATGGCCAGAAGGAATGAGTGACGTTTCGGGTCGAGTCCCTTCTTCAGACAGAGAGTCAGGGAAAGGGAAACAAAAGATATAGACAGCGATATTGAGAGTTATAGAACAATTGAATGAAAGAAAGGCAAAAAAGCAACGCTCATCAAGGAAAGGTGGAGCCCACAATGGTCCATTGTTGGGTGTGGTGTAGGTGTGAACAAGTTATACAGACAATGAAACTTAACAGGATGACAGTGAAATTAGTACAACAACTAGAGTGGGCAGGGACAGAGAGAGAGGGGATACTTGAAGTTAGAGAAGTCAATATTCATACCGCTGGGTTGTAAGCAAGTACACTAGTACGGCACAGTGGCACAGCACACAATATTTATTTTAAATTTGCCTTGAAATCTAAACACATGATAAATCTATTTATTGCTTCTCCGAACAGCCTTAACTTCTTTCCCCCATGTTGACCTCTTTTCCTGTAATGTTTCCCCAATTTGTAAGATCTTAGCTTAAACAGATTGCAAACTACTTATCTTTCTTATAATTTTCAGAATTTCCTACATTAGCACCAGTTCGATTCTGACATCGAACCCAAGTCTCTGCCGCTGTGCGGTAACAGGTTGATCAATAGCATCTCTCTGCCAGCCATCCGTATGCCTGATTTGTTGCCTATTTAGTTCAGTTTGGAGATACAGCGTGGAAACAGGCTCTTCGGCCCACTGAGTCCGTGCCGACTAGCGATCCCCATACACTGGCACTATCATGCACCATAGGGCCAATTTACAATTTTACCCAAGCCAATTAACCTACAAACCTGCACAACTTTGGAGTGTGGGAGGAAACCAGAGAAAACCCACGTGGTCACAGGGAGAACGTACAAACTCCGTACAGACAGCACCGGTGGTCAGGACTGAACCCAGGACTCTGGCGCTGTAAGACAGAAACTCTACCGCTGCACCACCACGCCACCCTTTGTTTAGAGATACATCGCGGAAACATGCCCTTTCATCCACCGAGTGAAAGCCGACCAGCGATCCCTGTGCATGAACACTCTCCTGCACACTAGGGACAATTTACAATTTTACCAAGGCCATTAACCTACTGTACAAATCTGCATGTCTTTGGAGTGTTGGAGGAAACTGGAGCACCTGGAGAAAACCCACACAAGTCACGGGGAGAACGTAAACCTCCATACAGACAGCACCCGTAGCCAGGATTGAACCTGGGTCCCTGGCGCAGCGATGCAGCGACTCTACCACTGCGCCACCGTGCCGCCCTTACAGCTTTGAGCTGCATTTTACAGCATTTCCATGTTTCTTTGTTTTCTTTCTCTCTAACGTCTCCCATTATCCTATTAATCAGACGGCTTCATCAGCAAATTTATCACTATGGCAACCTATCACAAAATGTTCCCTTTGTCCCATCCATCCCTCTCCTCCCCATCCTCGCTACAATTTAAAATTATGTTTCTTCTGCACTTTCCCAGTCCTGATAAAAGGTCTTTTGACTCAAAGCATCAACTGGGTTTCACTCACCACAGCTGCTGCCTGTCCTTCTGAGTATTTAGCCTTAGCTCTTAGGTTTAGGTTTATTATTGCCACGTGTACCAAGGTACAGTGAAAAGCTTTGTCGTGTTTGCTATCAAATCAGATCAGATACAGCATATGTAAATACAATCAAGTCAAACTCAAGTATAATAGGTATAGCCATGTTACAAAATTTTGAGATTTTAAAAATCAAGTCTGTAATTTATCCCATCAGATAAAGCATAAAAATAAGTTTAATTTGACACCTAATTCACTTTCATATCTCAAGTATTTAAAAAGTTATGGCCATTTTCATACTGGGAAATGAGCATCTTGTTCCCTATTGATTTTCTATGGACATAACAAAAAAGTTGTGATCGTGAACAGTCAAAAGCCCATAACTTTCTTAAAAATTAAGAGAACTGAATGAAATTTTCAGTTATCATAGATTGAAGCATTCTGAAACAAATATAAAATAATCTTTCTTGGATGACCTGAAATTAAAGCATATAATTAGTTAGTTACCTAATTGTAGCTAATTTCAGACTTCAATTACTAGATCTAAACATCTATCCATTTCTTAATAAATGATTAACATTTTTAAATAGCCTAAATGTCCAAATAATATTCACAAATAATTCACAATAAAACATGATTTTTAAATCTCATTTACATTAATTTATAGGCCAAATGGAAGGAATTTAGTGTTTAATTGCTGTAAATAAATGCCCATTTAAATCAGCTTTCCAGTGGGTCCCTGTGGAACGCGCTGGTTTAGAACGTTCACATTGCGGTAGATTTGTGCCCCCAAATGCCGAGAAAAATACTGCGGGATATAATGGGCCCAAAATGAGCTCCTCGCAATATTAAACTTAGTATAAAGGGATCTTTAGAAGCCCTTTTTAATGTAAAAATATACAACCTAACTTCTGCTATTTGCTTTATGAGACCCTGCGGTTGCTGGCGGTCGCGGGTTTAGAGATTGATTTTTAAACTACTATAACTATTATTCAAGGCCTTTAAACCTAATAATAGCTTTTGCGACGGGGTCTTCCAGCGATTTTTCGTTAATAATTAACTAGGCTGAACATTTTCGATTGGAACAGCCTAGAGAAAATCGCGTTTTAAACCCGCCCCCTCTAAACGGTGCCAAAATCGCGCACACCCTCAGCAGCAGATCTTCAACGACGCTTCAGGTAGGCTTTGCAACATACCTAATAGGTAGGGCAAAGGGAAAGATGTAGAGTGCAGAATATAGTTCTCAGCATTATAACGCAATGGTTCCACAAACAATGTCCAATGCCTGTAATGGGGTAGAGGGGACTCAGACAGTAGTGTGTTGGAAGGAATTGCAGATGCTGCTTTACACCAAAGATAGGCAGAAAATGCTGGAGTAACTCAGCGGGACAGGCAGCATCTCTGGACAGAAGGAATGGTATCCAGATATACTGCCTGTCCCGCTAAGATACTCCAGCATTTTGCGTCTAACTTCTAAATCAGCTAGTACCCTAGGGTGTGGAAGGACCTGTTCAGTAGCCTGATAACAGAGGGGAAGAATCTGTTCCTGGGTCTGGTGGTGCAGCATCTGTACCTTCTGCCAGATGGGTGCAGGGAGAAGAAGAAATGTATATATATATTTTTATCTTTCTCGTTTATTATATTGTTTACAGTGTACTTGCATATTCTGTTGTGCTGCTGCAAGTAAAAACGTCATTGTTCTATCTGGTCACATGACAATAAAACACTCTTGCCCGAGGACTCTTGAATGGTTGTTTGTACACCACCACCATGGTGGTGGTAGACCCTGGTTATGACCCCCACCGGGTCCGCACCGACCAGCGATCCTCACACATTAACACTATCCTACACACACTAGGCACAATTGTTACATTTACCAAGCCAATTTACCTACATACCTGTACTTCTTTGGAGTGTGGGAGGAAACTGAAGATCTTGGAGAAAACCCACGCAGGAAACGGGGAGAACGTACAAACTCCGTACAGACAGCACCCGTGGTTGGTTTGGTACCCGGGTCTCTCGCACTACAAGCGCTGCAAGGCAACAACGTTACCGCTGCGCCAACGTGCCACCTTTGGCAGGGGCAAGTCTTCGATTATGCTGCCTGCTTTCCTGAGGCAGCGTGAAGTGTAGAAGCAGTCAACTTTTTTTCCCGTGAGTCCATGGATCCAGGACGTGACTAATAATGATCGAGGGGAAGCCATGATTAAAGGAGAAAGACATCTTAGAGGCGTCGTGGTGGACATTTCCTTCACTGGCAGAGATGAAATCAATTTAGTTTAGTTTAGTTTTGTTCAAAGATAAGGCGTGTAATCAGGCCCTTCGGTCCACCGAGTCCGTACTGACCAGCGATCCTCGCACTATCCTACTAACACTAACTAACTAACACTATCCTACACACACCAGGGACAATTTTGACATTTACCAAGCCAATTTACCTACATACCTGTACGTCTTTGGAGTGTGGGAGGAAATCGAAGATTTCGGAGAAAACCCACGCAGGTCACGAAGAAAACGTACAAACTCCGTACAGACTGCACCGTAGTTGGGATCGAAAACTGGTTCTCCGGCGCAGTAAGGCAGCAATTCTACTGCTGGGCAACTGTTCCACCCTTTCTTGCATTTAAATTCAGAAGATAAATTCCCTGGTTTGCTCATAAACACATTCAACAGATCCATTTTCAAATATCCAATATTCATTTTCTGTGGGCTTTGGAAGTGTCCCATCCATTATTTCCATCGAGTAAAATTCCATCAATGCTTTGTAAAACATGAACCTTATGCCATTTATGAAGAACTACTTATTTTCCTTCATGTAGTGGTGATTCATGTTCGCAGCTTACAGATCGCTCCCGAGTCTCCTTATTCATATACGTCAGAAGTTTATCTTTGAGCTGAGTTATTATTTTATTCATGAGATTATTTCTCAGCCTCCGCTTTGTTCTGAAATCTGTCTTTGAACTCACAACAATCATTTGGAAGAAGCAATTTCTAACATGATATGCAAGGATGAGGGGGTGGAAACTGACCGAATAGTGAAAGGCCTGGAGAGACAGGATGTGGGGTGGATGTTTCTGCTAGTGGGAGAGTCTAGGACCTGAGCACACAGCCTCAGAATAAAAGGACTTACGTTTAGAAAGAAGATGAAGAGGAATTTATTTCGTCTTATTTATTACATCTGTGGAATTCATCGCCACAGATGTCTGTGGAGGCCAATGGATATTGTTAAGGCGGAGATTGGCAGATTCTTGATTAGTATTGGCAGCTGGGATTATAGGGTGAAGGCAGGAGAATGGGGTTGAGAGGGAAAGATCGAATGGCAGAGTAGACTTGATCAGCCGGATGGCCTAATTCTGCTCCTAGAACTAATGTACTAGAAAGGTCCAAAGTGGAGGGTAGGACGTTTAGAGGGCATCTGAAAAATAATTTATTTTTCACTGAGGTTTGTTGGATTAGGAAAACACACTGCCTGAGGGGATGATGGATGCTTTTTACAAGTATCTGGATGTCCACTTGAGTCACAGAAGACAGGATGTGGTGCATGGAATCAGTAAAGATGGGTCAGCATGGACATGGTGGCTGAATGGCCTGAATTTGTGCGGTATGATTCGATGACTCGAAACTGTTGTCTTTCCAAATTCATTTTGGAAAGGGGCGGCACAGATAAGTAGTGAACGATACATTTTTTTGAGATTATAATCAACAATTTAAAGAAAGCTTTATTTTTCTCATGGGTTATGGGCAACACAGTGAGTTTAGTTTAAGTTTGAGTTTAGTTTATTGTCACGTATACTGAGGTACAGTGAAAATCTTTTGTTGCGTGCTAACCAGTAAGCCGAAAAACAATCACAGTGGTAGAGTTAGTGCCAGAGACCTGAATTTGAATTTGAATTTGAATTTGATTCCTGATCCGGTTCAATCCTGACTACGGGCGCTGTTTTTACAGAGTTTGTACCTTCTCCCTTTGATCAATTTCCCTCCTGGGATAAATAAAGTTCTATCACATCATAACAGCATGGGTTTTCTCTGGGTGCTCCAGTTTCCTCCCACACCCGAAAGACGTGCTGGTTTGTAGGTTAAATGGCATAATTGAAATTGGAAGTTGTCCATAGTGTGTAGGGTAATGCTAGTTTTCGGGCTGATCAGTGGTCGGCGCGGACTCAGTGGGCCAAAGGGCCTGGGGTTGGTCGTTGAGGTCAGGTCGTCCGCTAGGTGAACTCCCAGGAACTTCATGCTGCTGACCCTCTCCACTGCAGCACCGTCAATGTATGATGGTGTTTGCCAGCCCTCCTGAAATCAATCACCATCTCCTTCATCTTGTCCATGTTGAGGGTGAAGTTGTGAGATCTGCACCACTCTGTAAGCAGCTCCACCTCCATCCCCAATCAGTAACCCGTTCCTGCCTTCTCCCCATATCCCCTGACTCTGCTATCTTTAAGAGCTCTCTCTTAAAAGTATCCAGAGAACCGGCCTCCACCACCCTCTGAGGTAGAGAATTCCACAGAGTCACAACTCTCTGTGAGAAAAAATGTTTCCTCGTCTCTGTTCTAAATGGCCTACCCCTTATTTTTAAACTGTGGCCCCCGGTTCTGGACTCCCCCAACATCGGGAACATGTTTTCTGCCTCTAGCGTGTCCAAACCACTTAATAATCATATATGTTTCAATATGAAACCCTCTCATCCTTCTAAACTCCAGAGTATACAAGCCCAGCCGCTCGATTCTCTCAGCATATGACAGTTCCGTCATCCCAGGAATTAACCTTGTAAACCTACGCTGCACTCCATCAATATCATTTTTGTAATAATTGATTACAATTATTTTTGGTAAAAAAAAAACAGTGACCACAATCTGATTTCATAAAACATTATGAAGCAAACATCAAAATAATCGGTCCTTGCTTGACACTGACCTCAATACAATGGGGTCTTCAGTGAGAACTTTTCTTGGTGCGGGTGATGACATCTGATGTATTTCTACAGTGAGAATTGCTTTGGCCTTTCAACGCTTTGACAGTGTTTCAGTAATTTCTTTGTTACGGCAAATGCACCCAAGTCCTTGGTACAACCTGATTGTCAGATATCTAGAATCTGCAGGGCTCAAAATGGCAAACATTATATTCTTCTTTTCCCCAATTGCTACCTACGCATTGTTCAAAACATTGCAAATAATTACCAACTTTGTTACAGAGTGCTCAAATGATGCTTGATTGTCAACATTTTATTGCTTTACAGATTGTCCTTGCCAACTGAGGGAGTTTTAATTGTAACACAAAGCATGGCTGGTCACTCGTCCATTAAAAAACAACATTCAGGATGTTTGCAATCACTGCTTCAAGCCATTTGTGCCTCATCATATTTGTAATAGCCTTTATTTTAATAGCAGAGAGAAACAGACCAAACCATGTCCTAAACACAAAGTGCCGGAGGAACTCAGCAGGCAGCATAACCAATCTGAAGGAGTCCCGACCCCAGACGTCACCCAGCCAAATTCTCCAGGGATCCTCCCTGACCCACTGAGTTATCAGCATTTTGTATCTTTGTTTGCAAACCAGCATCTGTAGCTTTTGATCCTGACTACAGTGTTGAAATGATCAGACTCATACATAGTGATTAGATTCCATAGTCTTTTATTAGCAACTCTACGGAGGAAACACTGGGTGCTTTCGTCTCCATGCATTCAACTAGTCTAACTGGAGAGAGAGAGACAACTCACGATCAAGCCTGTGGGCAGATCAGCAGTATGAGTGACATAAGGAATGAGCAGCATGCATAATCAGTGTGGTAACATATGTATATATATATATATAGCACTAACACACTAATCTACATACAGGTACTGCCTTTATGGAGTTTGTATGTTCTCCCCATGACCACATAGGTTTTCCCCGGGTGCTCCAGTTTCCTCCCACACTCCAAAGATGTACCAGTTTGTAGGTTAATTGGCTTTGGCAAAGATGGTAAATTGTCATGTGTAGGATAATGTACAGGATCGTTGGTCAGCGTGGACCCGGTGGGCCAAAGAGCCTGTTTCCGCACTGTATCTCTAAACTAAAATAAACTAAACTAAACATGTACCTGCCAAAATGTTTCTTAAATGTTGCGAAAGTACCTGCCTCGTTCCATATACCCACCACCCTTTGTGTAAAAAAAGTTACCCCTCAGGCTCCTAAATTTTCCTCCTCACATTAAACCTATGTCCTCTGGTTTTTGATTCCGCTACTCTGGCAAAAGACTGTGCATTTACCTATTCCTGCATTTACCCAATCTATTCCAATAGTTAGGAAATGTGTACTTAGGTACACATTGGATTAGGAAGGAATAAAGCCAGCACATGATAACCTCCACACCTAACTGACATGATAACATTGACTCACAATGCTTATACATAATGAATGGCCATTTGGAAATACTAATTGCTTGTTATGTTGGTGCACCCGTTCTTTCAGAGGATGGCCATCGAAAGCAAAATGGAGGAAAGAACTGCAGATGCTGGTTTAAATCAAAGGTAGACACAAAATTGAAGGTAACTCAGCGGGACAGGCGGCATCTCTGGAGAAGGAATGGGTGACGTTTCGGGTCGAGACCCTTCTTCAGGCTGATCTCAACCCGAAACGTCGAGTTACTCCTTTTGTGTCCATCTTCGAAAGCAAAGTGGAGATGGGTCAAATAGAAAAAATAACAATGATTTGTTTTAAATTGTATAATGTTATTTAATAGCTCTTGATTCTCGGCTCAGACATGCTATGGAAATGTAACTTATTGCGTCTGCCTATCTGATCCTATTATCTCCTCTCCAGTAATGTCCATGAAACATATTTTTGAAACTACTCTGCCTGTGTTTATGCAGTCTTGACTCTTTATTTTGTTCCATATTTATAGTGTTAGTTTCCTCTCTGCCCCTCTTGTAAATATTCATGCACTTTGTGCAGAGATAGAGAATAATGCTAAAGAATTTATAACTTGACTCACACCATTAATTGTATCCACAAAATATATTCATGAACCTCTTTGTGTTTAGTTTAGTTTAGTTTGATTAAACTTAGACATACAGCGTGGAAACAGGCCCTGTGGCACAACGCGCCCACGCCGACCAGCGACCCCCTAACACTGTCCTACACACACGAGGGGCACTTTACAATTTTACCAAAACAATTATACTACAAACCTGTACGTCTTTGCAGTGTGGAAGGAAACTGGAGCACCCGGAGAAAACCCACGCAGGTCACGTGGAGAAGGTACAAATTCCGTACAGACAGCACCCGAGGGCAGGATCGAACTCGGGTCTCTGTCGTTGTGAGGCGGCAACTCTACTGCTGCGCCACCGTGCTGCCCTAGAATAATGGGAATATAGTTTGTCAGAGATGCCAGCTCTCCATTCTGTATCTGTGCACTGCGGAGGGCTCGATTGCAATCATGTGCAGCCCTTCCCCTGACTGGCTAGCACTCAACATAAGCTCTTCACTGTACCCCGGTACACGTGACAATAAACTAAACAAATAAACTAAACTCAAAACTATGTTTCAAGCTAAACTGAAGAAGCTGAAAGTTTCCAGAGGCGGAGAGAAATGAATCAGCCTCTGGATCAATGGTGATGTTGCCAGACATCATCCGCCTGATCTCCACAGCAGCCGTTTATCCCGATACATAAAACCCGGGGCTTTAAAGTGCATGAGACTGTTTCTCTGAAATAAAGATGGCCAAGCACAGTAAACCCTGGGACTGACAGCAGTCTGACAGCAAGACTATGTTCTGGACACTTAAGAAAGTCAAGTCAATCTGCTTGAGTTTATGGTCACACATACGAGTATTTATGCACACGTATGTAGATAGAAACATAGAAACATAGAAAATAGATGCAGGAGTAGGCCATTCGGCCCTTCGAGCCTGCACCGCCATTCAATATGATCATGGCTGATCATCCAACTCAGTATCCTGTACCTGCCTTCTCTCCATACCCCCTGATCCCTTTAGCCACAAGGGCCACATCTAACTCCCTCTTAAATATAGCCAATGAACTGGCCTCAACTACCTTCTGTGGCAGAGAGTTCCACGGATTCACCACTCTCTGTGTAAAAAATGATTTTCTCATCTCGGTCCTAAAAGACTTCCCTGTTATCCTTAAACTGTGACCCCTAGTTCTGGACTTCCCCAACATCGGGAATAATTTTCCTGCATCTAGCCTGTCCAACCCCTTAAGAATTTTGTAAGTTTCTATAAGATTCCCCCTCAATCTTCTAAATTCTAGCGAGTACAAGCCGAGTCTATCCAGTCTTTCTACATATGAAAGTCCTGCCATCCCAGGAATCAGTCTGGTGAACCTTCTCTGTACTCCCTCTATGGCAAGAATGTCTTTCCTCAGATTAGGAGACCAAAACTGTACACAATACTCCAGGTGTGGTCTCACCAAGACCCTGTACAACTGCAGTAGAACCTCCCTGCTCTTATACTCAAATCCTTTTGCTATGAATGCTAACATACCATTCGCTTTCTTCACTGCCTGCTGCACTTGCATGCCTACTTTCAATGACTGGTGAGCCATGACACCCAGGTCTCGTTGTATCTCCCCTTTTCCTAGTCGGCCACCATTCAGATAATAAGATGTACATGTACATGAGTACATGTATCCATGCACATGAGTACCTGTCCAAATGTATTTTACATGTTGTTATAGTACCTGCCTCAACTACCTCTCTGGCAGCTCGTTCCATGTATCCACCACACACTGTGTGAAAGAGTCGTCTTCTGTTGCTGGCCCTCATTTGTCCTGGGCTTTTCCATCCCCTAGTTCAGCCAGTTCACCTCGTGAAAGGCTTTGCGATTGTGCACATGGTGAAGCTTCAGCAAATACAACACTGAGTCACTGCCGGAAGTGAGTCGCACAAAGCATAACTTTCCTTCACCTCTTTGCTTCTGACAGTAAACACAAGGGCAGCACGGTGGCGCAGTGGTTGACTTGCTGCCTCACAGCGCTTGCAGCACCAGAGACATGGGTTCGATCCCGACTACGGGTGCTGTCTGTACAGAGTTTGTACGTTCTCCCCGTGACCTGCGTGGATTTTCTCCCAGATCTTCGGTTTTCTCCCACACTCCAAAGACGTACAGGTTTGTAGGTTAATTGACTTGGTATAAATGTAAATTGTCCCTAATGTGCGCAGGTTAGTGTTAGTGTGCGGGGATCGCTGGTCGGTGTGGACTCGGTGGGCCTAAGGGCCTGTTTCCACACCCTGTCTCTAAACTAAACTAAACTAAACTAATCTGAACCAAGGGTTTAGTTTTCCCTTAAGATCCCAAAATTCAGTACAAGGAGCTTAATAAGGAGCTTATTTCTGACATTTCAATGCGCCAAAACCACTTCAAACTACTTGGACATCCTTATGTCAGGGAGATGCTGCAGGAATACAAGCTCACCATTCCGCCAAATCCCCCTGCTGTCTTGTTTTTGAATGCTTGCATTAGCGCACGATTGCAGTTAGCTCGGAAGGTACAGTTTTATGGTGATTTAAAGCAGTCAATTTTGAAAACTGTCACTGGATGGCCATAATTATGGATTTTTGTTTCACCTTCTATTTTATGACAAGAATTACAAAATCAATAGGCATTGAATGTGTTTTTTTGTGAGGTAGTACAAAGTGCTTCATTCCCGATAATGCTCATTCAACCTCATAATTCATCTCACTACATTGGCCGGCACTTCCACATGGCTGCATAAGCTATTTATAATCACCACCTAAGATACATACAAAATATTGGAGTAACTTAGCAGGGTAGGCAGCATCTCTGGAGAAGTAGGCGACAATTCAGGCTGAACTCCTTCTAACATATAATGACCACCGATTTTTTGCTGTGAATATATATAATTCAGATTTTGGATTTATCTTTGAAAATCAGTTATAGAGTTATAGAGTCTTAAAGTCTTACAGTATAGAAACAGGCCCTTTGGCCCAGCTTGCCCACACCGGCCCATGTCCCATCTACACTAATCCCAGCTGTATGTATTTGGCTTATATCCCTCTAAACCTGTCCTACCCATGTACCTGTTTAAATATTTCTTAAACGTTGCGATAGTCCCTGCCTTAACTATTTCCTCTGGCAGCTTGTTCCATACACCCACCACCCTTTGTGTGAAAAAGTTACCCCTCAGATTCCTATTAAATCTTTTCCACTTCACCTTAAACCTGTCCTCTGGTCCTCGAGGCTTTTGAAAGTTAATTGAAAAAGTGCACGTGAGGAATGATGTTATTCATATTAACTTGTGGGTACATCTTATATTTTATTGCATGGATATAAAAAACAATTAGGAATCTTTCGAAGACTAAATTTCATAAATATCCAAATATAAAGGACTGTAAAGATGACTTTAATTAACATGTGAAAAGGGTGTGGTTCTTACAATTGACTCATAAATCTTTTCCTCTTCACCTTGATGCAACGAGATGCAACGAGACCTGGGTGTCATGGTACACCAGTCATTGAAAGTAGGCATGCAGGTGCAGCAGGCAGTGAAGAAAGCGAATGGTTTGTGAGCATTCATAGCAAAAGGATTTGAGTATAGGAGCAGGGAGGTTGTACTGCAGTTGTACAGGGTCTTGGTGAGACCACACCTGGAGAACTGCGTACAGTTTTGGTCTCCTAATCTGAGGAAAGACATTCTTACCATAGAGGGAGTACAGAGAAGGTTCACCAGACTGATTCCTGGGATGTCAGGACTTTCATATGAAGAAAGACTGGATAGACTCGGCTTGTACTCGCTAAAATTTAGAAGATTGAGGGGGGATCTTATAGAAACTTACAAAATTCTTAAGGGGTTGGACAGGCTAGATGCAGGAAGATTGTTCCCGATGTTGGGGAAGTCCAGAACAAGGGGGTCACAGTTTAAGGATAAAGGGGAAATCTTTTAGGACCGAGATGAGAAAAACATTTTTCACACAGAGAGTGGTGAATCTCTGGAATTCTCTGCCACAGAAGGTAGTTGAGGCCAGTTCATTGGCTATATTTAAGAGGGAGTTAGATGTGGCCCTTGTGGCTAAAGGGATCAGGGGGTGTGGAGAGAAGGCAAGTACAGGATACTGAGTTGGATGATCAGCCATGATCATATTGAATGGCGGTGCAGGCTCGAAGGGCCGAATGGCCTACTCCTGAACCTATTTTCTATGTTTCTATGTTTCTATTAAACCTATGTCCTCTGGTCCTCGATTCACCTACTTGGGGTCAGGGACTCTGCGCAACTACCCGATCTATTCCTCTCATGATTTTATACGCCAGAGTTGCCACGTTTCTGGCGCTGACAAAGTTACAGAAAGTCAATGGCACAGTTTTATATTCTGCTCGCAGTGGCGAACCAGATCTGCCACCACACGTGGCCACAGGCAGCTCTTGGGGGTCCCTCAGCGGTAATAAAAAGCACACCAAAGCTCTCAGCCATGTTGAGGAAGCGGCAGATGAGAAGATGGATAGAGCACTGAACTATTGAGTTTCTGTCCCATAATTCCTTCACACCCTTTGATTGCAGGGTCGATTGTAATCATGTATTGTCTTTCCGCTGACTGGTTAGCACGCCACAAAAAGCTTTTCACTGTACCTCGGTACACGTGACAAGGAACAAGACTAACTAACTAACTAACTAACACTGCTCTCTCCACTTCACAAGCCCCACACCCTTCCTACGGTCAGAACTAATCACCTGGTACAATGCCTCACAGTTTACATTCTAAAATGACTTTTAGTAATCTGAAGTTGGTGAATATTGAGAGAGTCTTTGAT
Source organism: Amblyraja radiata (assembly GCF_010909765.2). Taxonomy (NCBI): domain Eukaryota; kingdom Metazoa; phylum Chordata; class Chondrichthyes; order Rajiformes; family Rajidae; genus Amblyraja; species Amblyraja radiata. The sequence goes on along the minus strand of NC_045960.1, from coordinate 20,095,513 downwards.
CCCTCCAAATAATCAGAACTTCAAAAGAAAAAGATCAAATTGTCAGCCTGGTCCCTGCATCCCTTTGGCATCCCTATTATGTTGGAATTTTTCATTTACAGTATCTTTTGATTAATTTCAAATAACTTCTTTCCTGTGGAGACTCGCTCTCCCACAGTTCTCGGGCTGCTATGATAATCCCTTTTAGATAAGGGTGCTTTCCCACTATGGGTGGGACTAACTCACTGCTTATGGAGCTATTGAAAAAGTCAACTAGGACATCAGATAAGACTGCGGTAATTTTATTTTAAAGACCCTAGGCGGTTTTTCTTTTTCTGCTAGCATCACCTTCTTAGTGGTTGACCAGCAGGTAATCTCATAAAAGAGGTAAGATTCTCATAGTTAAAACACATGCAAAGAAGCAAGTCAATGTGTCTCCAATGCTTGCCTTTATACATGCGATAAAGAACGGCAGATGCTGGTTTAGACACAAAAAGCTGGAGTAACTCAGCGGGTCAGGCGGCATCTCTGGAGAAAAGAAATAGGTGACGTTTCGGGTTGAGAGCCTTCTTCTGACCGAGAGTCATGGGAGAGGGAAATGAGAGATATAGAAGGTAAATAGAACAAATGGACAGAGATATGCAAAAAGCAACAATGATCAAGGCAAGGTTGTGTAGAGGAATGGAGGAGATGATTAAGGTAGAGCCCACAATGGTCTATTGTTGGCTGTGGGGTAGATGATAACGAGTTATACAGACAGTGAAACTCAACAAGACGACAGTGAAACTAGTACAACGACCAGGATGGGGGAGGGATGAGAGAGAGGGGATGCAAGGGTTACCTGAACTCATAGTGCTGGGTTCTAAGCAAAATATGAGATTCTGTTCCTCCAAGTTTGCGTGTGGCCTCACTCTGACAGTGGAGGAGCCCCAGGACAGAAAGGTCAGTGTGGGAATGGGCCTTCATTTCCTCCCTTGTCTGTTGATTGAGCTACAGACATATGGAGCATAAAACCTTGGCTGAGTTACCACTTTTAACATTATTTCACTTTATTTCACTTACAATTTTGTATACTTATTCTCGAGAGGATGCTCATTGTTTTACCTCAGTCAATGGGCAAGAAAGGCAGGTGAGAAGAGGGATACAGACTATGGGCGGCACAGTAGGGCTGCAATAGAGCTGCTGCCTCACAGCACCAGAGACCCGGTTTCGATCCTGACTACAGAGGCTGTCTGCACACGGTTTGGACATTCTTCATGTGGCTGTATGGATTTTCTCTGGGTGCTCTGGTATCCTTTGAAAATTCAAAGACGTACAAGTTTGTAGGTTAATTGGCTTCAGTAAAATTGTAAAGAAGATTGTCCCTAGTGTGTAGGATAGTGTTAGTGTACGGGGATCGCTGCCTGGCATGAACCTGGTGGGTCAAAAGGCCTGTTTCCACACTGTATCTCTTAAACTAAAACTAAAATTACAGGCAGTAAAAGGACATAATATGTTCTTACGGTCACTGTGACATGGGGCTTTGCCGTGCAAGAGAGATGATATCCCGTGTAGACCTATTTTTCCTGTACATGAAGTGTAGAGGGTCTAGTTTGTCTGAACGACTAACTGACCAAATTCTCAAAGCACATCATTATAGTTGATATTAGAACTACTGGGTGATACTCATTGAGATAGGCTGCTTTATTTTCCTTTCAGACCAGAAAGATGGAGGTTTCCTTGAAGCTGGTGAAGAAAGAAGACATTTCAAGTGAGAGAGTGAGGATGTCGGTGATGACTAGTGATGGAGTGAATTTCAGAACCCGTCCAAGATCTTGCGGGTATTGTAATAGTCAAGATAGCAATTGCTGGAGTGAGAAGTTGAATTATATTTCAGGTCAATGAACTTTCGTCATTTGTGTTGACTGGTTTTTAATGAGACTAGAGTGTCGTCATTGTTTTTTAATCGGATCAGTTTGAGGTGGCCCAGATTTCTTATTCTAATATGTGCTTATCTAATCAATTAAGTAAAAAATTATAGCCGGTTTAATACCAGTATTTGCATTGTCTTTATCTGGGTTATACTTTCATTTAGTTCTTTTCTGCTAATTAAAATTGAATTGCAAGACTAAAGTAAGGCAACATTTTGCAGATGCAGAAGATCTCTTTTCATTTTGAATTGTGTATGTATGTATAGTTGACTAATAGAAAGGCATTTGACGAGGTCCCTCATGGTAGGCAGAACCAGATGCATGAGATCCAAGTTGAGGTGGTAGATTTAATTCAATATTGCCTTGACCATCAAGAACCGAGAATATTCAAAAGAAGGGTTTCGGCCCGAAACGTTGCCTATTTCCTTCGCTCCATAGATGCTGCTGCACCCGCTGAGTTTCTCCAGCTTTTTTGTGTACCAGAGAATATTCAATATTGCCTTGACCATCGAGAACAGAGAATAGTGATTGAAATGTGTTATTGTGGCCAGAGATCTCTGCCCAGTGTTCTTCCATAGGGATCAATGCTGCAACCTCTGCTGTTTGTGAATCGACGGTGAAAATGGGCAGAATAGTAGAAAGGTTCAGAACCATATATATATAGATATAGATAGAACCTTAGAAAAAAAACCTCTGCCTAGGGGATAAGCCTGCGTTATGTTTGTTTGTTTGTTCATTCCGGTTAAGGTGATTCGCACACGGCAGCCAGCTAACAGTCTCTTGTCTTTTTCTTATTTTTTCACTTTTTATTTAATTTCAAGATTTTGTGTACCTTGTTATGTGTTATGATTATTGGCAGACCAATTTCCCTCCGGGGATGAATAAAGTTCCATCGTAACATATCGTATCGTAAAGTATTGTAAAATTTGTAATGCCCTCTACAATATAGCCTAAAGCGTTAATTTATCTTGCAGATAGCAAGAGATAGTGCAAGAAAATCTTGTGGAACTCCACTGAAAGCAGTTCTGCCTGCAAAACATTCATTCATTGCAAGCAGCACAACAGGACAGGATCAAATTTAACAGTTCTGAACATGCATGGATTAAAAAAACAGCACAAACCAGTACTGTAACTGGCAAGCTGCCAGTCCATTTAAATGGTTTAGAATCTACCGATGGTTACTAGTTATAAGGGAACACCCATCGGCAGGGGAATCCTGAACTCATGGAGGATCACACTGACAAGGAATACTTGTACTGAGGCCGGAGAACCATGTAACAAGATACAGTGAGATTATTTTATTGCATACAATTCACTGAAGTATTACAATACATAAGCACAATCCTAAATTAAGTATAAAGTTTATATAAATAGTTCACTGAGACTATATACAAGAGTCACCAGGTATTGGCACCATTTTCAAAGTCCAAGTTGCTTTAAGTGCAGCTCGCCATAAAGGCTTTGGAACAATCTGATGAGGGAACAATAAGAGAATGATTCCAGATAGACAGTGAATGTTTTTTTACCTTTGGGGGGAGAGAGAGAAATCTGTTGGTTTTGTTGGCATCTGAGGTATGTCATTCACTGGATGTTTTCCAAGATGGTGCCCAAGCCAGGTGACTCTCTCTGTGTGCTGGTACCAGAAGTGGATCTGCAATCACTCATTACAATTGCTCCACACTTCTAAACCTCTATCTAATAGCATAATTTCTTACTTTATTCGCTTTATCCAGTGTCTGTACATTGTGGACATTGTAATCATGTATTGTCTTTCCACAGACTGGTTAGCACACAACAAAAGCTTTTCACTGTACCTCGATACACGTGACAATAATAAACTAAACTGAACTAAACTAAACTAAGCTAAGCTAAACTAAACTAAATTAAACTAAACTAAATTAAACTAAGCTAAACTAGAATAAACTAAACCCAACGGTATGAATATTGATTTCTCTAACTTTAAGGAACCCATGCATTCCCTCTCTCCGTCCCTCCCCCACCCTAGTCGTCCTACTAGTTTCACTGTCATCCTGCATAGTTTCACTGTCCGCACCGCTTCGTTATCACCTCTTCCACAGCCAACAATGGACCATTGTGGGCTCCACCTTTCTTTCATCATTGTTGCTGGGCTTGATTTGTTCTTTTTATACCTTTCATTCTTTTGTTCTTTGTACCTCCTCATACCTCCAGTTTCCCTCTCCCCCGACTCTCAGTCTGAAGAAGGGTCTCAACTCGAAACGTCACCTACTCCTTCTCTCCAGAGATGCTGTCTGATGAAGTTAAAAAACTGGTGAGTTACTCCAGGTTTTTGTGTCTTCCTTTGCTTTAAACCTGCATCTGCAGTTCCTTCCTGCACAAGAGATATCTAGAGTTACTCTAGATTGCAGTGAATGTTGTGTAATCATCAATGAATTAATCACTTCTGACCTTAAGATGGGTAGAAGATCATTGATGAAGCAGCTGAAGATAGTTCAGCTCAGGACATTTGAGGAACCTCTGCAGTGATGTCCTGGGGGCAACGTTCATTGACACCAGGAACCACAACCACCCTTGGTTGAGACTTGAATCCAACATTTTTTTTTTTACAAATACTTTACAGAGCCTTCTCCAGGGCAGCTCCCAGGCTCTGGAACTCCCTCCCCCAACTGATCCGCAATTCCGTGTCCCTCACCATCTTCCAGTCCCGCCTCAAGACCCATCTCTTCACCTCTGCCTATCCTTAGCCCCACGTCCCCCTCCCTTTTCTTCTGTGCTTGAATTGCCTCATATTGTGTTTTGAATTGAATTCTGTCTTTAATTTGTGTACTAGTCATGTCTCTACTATTTACTTCATTCCGCTTACATGTTTTTCCTCTACTTGCTAAATTTGTAAGATGTCCTTGAGACTCTTGAAAGGCGCCCATAAATAAAATGTATTATTATTATTATTTATTCAAATAACAAAACCAACATACAAAGTAGTATATTCTCCCTGTGACCGCGTGGGTTTTCACTGGGTGCACCAGTTTTGTCCTACACTCCAAAGACGTGCAAGTTTGTAGGTTAATTGGCTTCTGTAAATTGTCCCTAATGTGTGTAGGATGTAGGACTGGGTGGGCTGAACGGCCTGTTTCCACGCTGTATCCCCAAGCTAAACTAAACTAAACTGAACCGGAGCACCTGGAGAAAGCCCACGCAGGTCACAGGGAGTACATGCAAACTCCACACAGACACCACACATAGTCAGGATTGAACCCGGGTCTCTGGTGGTTTAAGGCAACAGGTCTACCGCTGCACCACTGTGCTGCCCTTGTAACAGGAGATATAGTGTGAATCATTTATGTTTTTCACATGGGTACCTTCTTTAATCTCACAAGGTTGACCAAGCAAACAATTCCTTACACAAGATTAGATATAGATTGTTAAAATGCTGTACTTCATGGTCAGCTGGACATGATGGTGTCAGGAGTACATTGCTCAATCAATATCATTCACTTTTGTGTAATGATACAAAATGAGGGAGACATCATACCACTGCTCATCACTTGCCACAACTGAGATTGCAAGCAACTAATTGCCAGTTCTTCTAACCTTTAATGTCAGTGAAAGATTTTTTTTTTAAAGTTCGCTGGCTTTATAATTTTCCAGTTTCCATAATCCTTTGCTTGTCATAGAGTCATAGAATCATATAGTGTGGAAACAGGCCCTTCGGCACTTTCCCACACCCACCAACATATCCCATTTACATTCTTCCCAACTTCTATACTCAATATTCCGACATACTTTTGTGTTGCTGTGTTTCATTCCTCACCATTCTTGCAGAAGGGGAAAGAATAATTTTCCAACAAAATGAGTGTGCGTGCTTTATTGACACATCACCAAAGTTGTGCGGGTTGACTAGGCTAATTGTCCACTGTAACTTGCACCTGTGCAGGTGAGTGGTAGAACCTTGGTGGGGGTATTTGAAATGTGGGGAGAATAAGAACCATTTGGACAGGTACATGTTAATCGTTGATCTGGAGACACGGGTTCAAACCTCAGCAGGGTAGAATTGAATTCCAAGTAATTAAATAAAATTGCCATTTTTCTTTTGAGAAAACCCTGTCTCAGAAATGCTTAGCACAAAACTACTGGGCTGCTGTAAAATAAATAGTTCTGGTTCACTAATATCTTTCTGGGGTGAAAATTTCCCATTCATACACAATTTAATCGAAAGTACTTTCTTTGTTACATGCGCAAGCACACAGTAAAATTATTTTTGCACATATATTACACATGCGGGCGACACCATTTTTGGCACCATTATTCAAAGTCCAAATTACGGTCGGTCGGCCCGCGCACTCGATGAACTGGAGCAGTTCCCGCGACCCCACATCCCTCTCGTTGCCCGGCCATCATTGTATCTTGAGGGCACCTCCTGCAACTGATCTTGAAGGGCGCTGAAGGCATTACCCCGGTTCAGGTTAGGTTTAGAGGGATATGGGCCAAACACAGGCAGGTGGGATTATTGTAGATGGGACATGTTGGTCGGTGTGGGCAAGGGGCCGAAGGGCCTGTTTCCATGCTGGATGACTCTAAAAAAGAGGACTAGGATGGATTAGTGTAAAAATGAATGCTTGGTGGTTAATGTGCTCTCACTGAGCTGAAGGGCCTGTCCCTGTGCTGCACAGCTATTTTATTCCGGAATAAGCAGTTCATTGGATTCATCCAGTCACGCAAATTTGTCCCTGCTTAGTCATTTTTATAAGGCTCTTGTCTTCGCTGTAAACATTACCCAGTGAATGAGAATCAAAGAGGTCAGTCATTTTTCTTTTAAATTTAATATCTTAATATCTGGAAAAACAGGAGAAGCCATAAATATTGCATGATAACCTTGAGGCCAGATGTTGTGATTTGCTTTGCCGATGAGGGAGATTCCACCATTGAAATTATTTTATGCCAAATGTGTCTTTTTATAGCGAACGGATAGTTGGGCATTGATTTACATTATCTACTAGAATAGAAGAATGGCGTAGAATAGTATAGAATAGAATAGAATGCCTTTTATTGTCATTCATACAGACAAGGTTTGAACGAAATTTCATTCCTGCAGTCATGACATTACAAAAAAAAAACAAGACCCACACTTAGCACAATTTACACAAACATCCATCACAGTGAATCTCCAACATCTCCTCACTGTGAAGGAAGGCAAAAGCCTTAACTCTTCCCTTTGTTCTTCTCCCGCGGTCCAGCAGTCCAACTGCAGTGTCGAGGCGACTGGGGCTCACGATGTTAAAGCCCCCGGCGGGCGATGGTAAGTCCTGCCGTTTAAGCCGTGCCGGGCGATGTTAGGCCTCTCTCCGAGTCATTTAAACCCCGCGATTCCGGCTGGAGAAGTTGCCGTTGCAGGTGCTCCGAAAAGCGGTCTCCCACCAGGGACCTGCGAGCTCCCGATGTTCCTGCCCACCAGGCCTGTGGCCCGAGGCTCCGAAGCTCCGAAGTCGGGTTGCAGCCGCGCGCCACCACACCTCTCCCCGCTCTGAAGTCGGCCAGCTCCACGATGGCGAGTCCGAAGGCTCCGCAACTGGAGCCCTCAGGTTGGTTCCAGTTGGAGGCCGCCACCGGCTCCACGATGTTAGGCCCAACGACACCGGAGACCCGACAGGAAAAAAGTCGGGTCCCCAAATTGAGGAGAGATTAAACCGTTTCCCCAACCCCCCCACATATACACAGCTAAAAAATAATAAAATTTAGAATCAAAAACATACATCTAACGGGACAAAAATAAAAAATAGACACGGACTGCAGTCGAGCCACTGCCGTTAGGCGCCGCCACAGTCCACACTACTATGCCCGGTTTTTAACAATGCATCTTAAATGATAGCATGTATCCAAGCGATTACTACACAGATATCAGTTCACAGCTTGAGTATCGGAATGAGGGCGGCACGATGGTGCAGCGGTAGAGTTGCTGCCGTACAGCGCCGGAGACCCGGGGTCAATCCTGACTGAAGGTTGCTGTCTGCAAGGAGTTTGTACGTTCTCCCTGTGGCCACTTGGGTTTTCTCTGGGTGGAAACTGGAGCACCTGGAGAAAACCCACATGGACACAGGGGGTATGTACAAACTCCGTACAGACAGCACCTGTAGTCAGGATCGAACCCGGGTCACTGGCGCTGTAATCCACAGCGGGTGGCACAGTGGAAAAACCGGGTGCTCCGATTTCCTCCCACACTCCAAAGATGTACAGGTTTGTGGGTTAATGGGCTTGATATAATTGTAAATGTGTCCCTACTGCGTGTAAGATAGTTTTAGTGTGCAGGGATCGCTGGTCGGTGTCGACTCGGTAGGCCAGATACCTGTTTCTGCACTGTATCTCTAAATTAAACTAAACCAGCATCTGCAGTTGCTTTCTACACACTTAATTGTCCATGAACAGCTAAGAATCAACCACATTATTGAGTTTTGAGTCACATGTAATCCTGACTGTGTAATTTTCACCCCAAAAAGATATTAGTGAACTAGAAGAGTTTATTTTTCAGCAATCCAATAATTTTGCACTAAGCATTTCTGAGACAAGTTTTTTTCAAAAGAAAAAAAATGGCAATCTTATTTAATTATTTGAAATTAAATTCTACCCTAGTGATGTTTGGGCTCCAGATAAATGAATTCTAGTAACAATTGCAAATGGTTGCACATTATCCCACTGTACCTCTTCTAATAACAAACTTTAAAGGTTTAAAAAAACATACTTAAATCTTAAGTAAAGAATACACTTAATACTCTAAACAATTTTCCTTCTCAAAATATCTTCAATCTGTCATTTGTTTGCATGAGATTTAAATTAATGTATGCTGGAAAAACTAGATCATAAGTCACAGTTATTAAAATATTTTTGTCTTAATTTCAAAGTCTTTTTAAGTTTTTGAGATTTGTTTTAAAAAAAATAAATAGCTGTTATTACAATTCAAATTGATTTTATTGTATTAACTTTTAGATTAAAGTACCATTAATTAGTCTGTGCAGAGAAGCATTTTACAATTGCAAAATAATTTGAAGATTATTAACTATTTAAGGACATTATTGGCCCTGTTATCATCACATAGCATTAGGTAATTAATTACAAACAAGGGAACATAATTGCAAAAAACAGTGCAGAATTATCGCAATTATCTCAGTGTGTGTTCAAACTCTTTCTAATGAGAATGTTTCAATTGTCCCTTTTGTTTCTCGTTAATAAAAGACGCAACACCATTAAATCTCTATAAAATGTTACTTCAAACAAATACCAGCCACAAATAGGAAGAAATTTCATGTTTCTATGATGAGCAACTGTACGTAAGACTGGGAATCTGAAACATACAAGATAATTACTTTGTTAGAGACACACACTGAGTTTATTTACCTTGGGAATCAATAGCAATATGTTGATCAGCATATTTCACTGGGTGGTTAATTTAAATATATTCTGGTTTAACAAAAAAATAGAAATGATTTTCACTGAAATATCCTCTAATAAATGCAAAATATTTTCCTTTGTCTGTTGAGACATTACATTTTAATCAAAATAATAGTCTTCTCTTCGAAATCTAAAGGTTTTTGTTTAGTTTTTAGTTTTAGAGACATAAAGCCCTGTCCCACGGTACAAGTTCATTCCAAGAGCTCTCCCGAGTTTGCCCTGATTCGAACTTGGAGATATACGGTAATGGCCACTCGTCGGTACTCGGGGCTCTCGTGGACATTTTTCAATATGTTGTAAAATCTTCACTAGTCTTCCCGTGCTTACCTGCCGTTTGCGTTACGAGCCGCTAAGAGACGTCCCCGAGCTCCGATGTACCTGCTACGTTCATTCTCCGGGCTTACCACGAGTTTGATTTTTTTATTTAAAAAAAAAATTCGGGAGAGCTCTTGGAATGAGCTTGTACCGTGGGACAGGGCTATTAACATGGAACCAGGCCCTTTGGCTCCCAGTGTGCACACCAACCATTGATCACCCGTTCAGACTAGTTCTATGTTATCTCTCTTTCGCATCCATTTCCTACACACTAGGGGCAATGTACAGAGTGCAATTAACCTACAAACCCGCACGTCATTGGGATCAGTTTAGTTTGGTATACAGATACACAGTGGCAACAGGCCTTTCGGCCCATCTAGTCTGTGCCGACCAACAATCACCCACGACAGTTTTACAGAGGCCAATTTACCTACAAACATGCATGTCTTTGGAGCGTGGGAGGAAACCGGAGCACCCAGAGAAAACCATGCCGTCTCAGGGACAACGTACGAAACCCGTACAGACAGCAACCGTAGTTAGGTCTCTGGTGCTGTGAGGCAGCAACTCTGCCTCTGCGTCACCGTGGCGCCCTGTTTCACGATGCAAATTGTAATGGTTGCCGGCCGTCAAGTACAAATGTGAGGATGTTACTGGTTAATCGAATGTTCAGACGACAAGAGGGTTTTATTGTTGTCAAGTCAAACTGAAATGCAAGAAACTTGCGAGCAGAGAAAGGCTACAATTGAAATCACGAGACAGTGATTAAAGTGGGCGGAACCCCAGCCTGCCGAGTTCTGCCTGGGGGTCAAAAGGGCACAGAGCACCAGAAGCCAGTGAAGGAGAGACAAGAAACTTGCGAGCAGTGAATCCAGCAGTAAATCAAAAAGACTGTCCGAAAAGACTGCCGCGAGAGCCAGAAAAGGCAAGCAGGACTGATTTTTCTACAGACCCGATTGGCAGCCGGTTTTTCACCTGATAAAGACCTAAACTGATAAAAACTAATCTGCCAAAATAAAAGAAGGAGAAAATAAAAGGTGGAAAAGAAGTGTTTGGTCTGAGTGAATCCAGTTCATCATTTCGGGGTAGATAAATCAAATCCCTTTCAAGCGGGGAAACTGCAAAAATATTAGAAGACTTGACAGTGAAAAACCGCTGTGACCAGGAGATCTGGAAACAGTAGAAGACTTAACAGTGAAAAACCGGGCGGGGCCAGGATATCTGGAAACCTGGAAAAAAGACAGTTATGTCAAGATAAATCATGGCTGATGAAGTTGCTGGAAAGTCAGCTGAGTAGCTCAAGCTGAAGAGGACAACAGCAAAACGGGCATTCTCTCGCCTTGTTAACAGCATCATTAGGAACCATGAAGAAATGTCTGAAGAGGAGCTCAGGAACAATTTCAACAAACTCATGCAGGAGGCCGAAAAGGTCATGGAAGCCAATGACGATGTGGAGGCTGGACTCATTGCAGAGCTGGAGGCGGAGCTGGACGCAGATGAAGAAACTGTGTTAACTGAACAGCAAAAAGCCAACCTGGCAAAGACTGCAAAGGAGTGTGAGTCGAAACTAAAAGAGGTCAAAGGGCTCATCCAGGACACTCTATGGGAAAACTTTGGAAATGTTGAATTATCCACCTCACTACAGACAGCAGATGGTGCATGTGAACTTGCTGCTGCCACCGCACCATCAAATAGCAACCAAGAAGCATACGAATTCATGCTTAACCACCTGCAGAAACTGGTACAGACTGCAAAGGAGACGTACAGTCGGTGGAAACGTTGGGTCCCTCTGGATGAGCAAGAGAGCTCCCAGAAACACCTAAGAACACTCGAGCTTCTCGTCCCCAAGCTGGTTTCCAGGAAGGCTGACTTCATACAGGCAAGAATAAAGAAGGACGCTGAAGGATTAGCACAAGCGGCGAAAGCTTTCAATTATCCTTCACCAGCCATCAGACTGAAGCCCACGGCCCTTCCTAAGTTTACTGGAAACAAGCGTGACTTTTATAGATGGAGGAAGGATTGGGAAGCACTGCAAAAGCAAGGTGAACCCACTGGATCAAATGAGGTGAAGAAGGTTCAATTGCTGGACAGTCTGGAGGACAAAATTACAAGAGACCTCCGCCTCACAAGTTATAACACTGCAGATGGTATCTTTCGTGTCCTAGAGAACCGGTTTGGAAATCAAACAGCTATTGCTATTGAGATAGTGGAGGAGCTTCAGAGAATCCCACCTGTCAGAGGACATCAGCCACGTAAAATAGTGGAATTAATTCAAGCTGTGGAAAAGGCGCTTAATGACTTGAGCGATCTCGGAGACACAGGCGCTATTAAAAATCCACTGATGACAAAATCAATTGAAACAAAGCTTCCAGAAACCCTTAAGAAGGAATGGCTGGTTTATGTAGCTGACAAGAGGAATGGTGTGGCACCAGAGAAACGGTTTGACAGTCTCTTGTCATTTCTCAAAGAGCAGGAGAGCATATACGAACAGCTCGAGCAACTGAGGGACGAGGAGCCGAGTAGAAAGGAAACTCGGACTGAACCAAGACATGCCAGAACCAAGTCTACCAAGTCAGAAAATGACCACACAAGTTGTGTAGTCTGTGGTGACATAAAGCATAAAAGGAAGCTGTACTTCTGCAAGCAGTTTCGAGGGCTAAAGCTGACAGAGAAAAGAGCTGCAGTAAAGAAGTTGGGAGCATGCAAAAAGTGTCTTGAAGTCCATGATGATGGTTCATACTGCAAACCTGCATATCTGTGTAAAAATCAAATCTGCAAGGATGAACAGAATCCTGAGCATCATTTTTATCTGTGCCCCAATTATGAGATGAGGAAAAGCAGTGTGGATCAGAGAAGGAGTAAATTTGGTCCAGAGGAAGATAAAAGCAAAAAGAAATATACAGTGGACCAAGAGGAGTTTTTCAGCAAACTTCCACCAGAGTTGGCAAAACAATGCCGAGATGTGTTCTCCAACACTGCATCAAGAGCCTTCAACACTGCAAAGCATCAGCCAAGCCTCCTAAAGGAAGGTGGACTGCAAGAGCATCCAGTGATTTTGATGCTTCTGGAGGTCGTAGCAAATGCTGGACAAAAGGTTGGGACATTAATTGACTTGGCTTCAGATACCAACTACATAACTCACAAGGCTGCGAGTAGACTGAACCTTAGGAGTGAAGACATCACGCTTATCGTCCATGGAGTTGGGGGGATGAAGGTCCACGTCGAGACGAGGCGCTACCTTCTAAAGATTCGAGTGAAGACTCCCAAGGGCACACTCAAGTCGCACCAGTTAGTTTGTTATGGATTGGACAGCATCGCAGATGTTCACAAACATGTGACACCACAGCAGCTGCAAAAGTTCTTTCCAGACGTCCCACTTGAGGAACTTGTGAGACCAAAAGAGATACATTTGCTCATAAGCCATAGAGAAGGTCAGCTAGCGCCTCAGAGGATTAGAACTGTTGGAGATCTCATTCTGTGGGATGGACCACTGGGAAAGACTGTTGGAGGTTGTCATCCTGAGCTGTTTGAGAAGCTTACCATGTCAGCCCACATGTCCAAAACACACTTCACAAGATCAATGAGAGCAGCTGCTTTAAAGTATGAGGAGCTCACTGCCCCAGTCCCTGAGGAACTTTCACCAAACGGACAGGTCGCCGTCAAAGTTCAGAAGTCACGCACATCAACCGCCAATCGGGACTTCTTGGATTGGTGGAAGTGGGATAGCATTGGAGCAGCATGCGAGCCAAAGTGCGGGGGTTGCCGCTGTGGAAACTGCCAGCCAGGCGGAAAAGAAATGACTCTTGCTGAAGAGAGAGAGCTCGAAGTGGTAAGGGAAGGCCTCACCTACGTAACAGGAGACCGTCACAGTAAAGACCCACATTGGCATGCTAGCTATTCTTGGTTGGAAGACCCAGCTTCTCTACCAAATAATAAAAGGACAGTGGAAGCCACATTTCTCAGGACGGAGAGGCAGCTATCCAGAGAACCTGAATGGAAAAGTGCCTACACAGCTCAGGTGCACGACATGGTGGACCGAAAGGCTGCAATCAAATTGTCCGAAGACATGATTGCAAACTGGAAGGGACCAGTGTGGTATGTGAGTCACCTTATTGCTCCAAACCCCCACTCTGTCACAACCCCAGTGAGACTAGTGTGGAACAGCAGCCAAAAGTGCAATGGTGTCAGCTTAAATGATTTGCTGATGAAAGGTCCAGACGTCCTCAACCAAATTCGCGCCGTCCTCCTCAGATTCAGAGGCGGAATCTATGCTGCTCTGGGAGACATAAAGAAGATGTATAACTCAGTCTGGTTGGAGGACCGTGAAGTACACTTACACAGATTCCTCTGGCGAGATTCCGAGGACGAGGAGCTGGGAGAGTATGCTATCACAAGAGTGAACATCGGAGACAAACCTGCGGGGTGCATTGCACAGTTGGCAATGCGTGAGACTGCTAATCTTCCTTCTTTTACCCACCTCAAGGATGAGCAGCAAGTACTCCAGAAAGACAGCTATGTTGACGACATCCTCACATCTCACAACAGCCTCGACCAGTTGAGAATCATCACAGCAAATGTGGAACGAATCCTAAAAGCTGGTGGGTTTGAGCTCAAGCCTTGGGTCCTGTCTGGCCAAAGTGGGAGGAAGGAGGACAATGATGCTTTAAAGAAAAGCAAAACAAAAAGCATGATCCTACCAAACCAAATGCATGGTGATGATAACAAGGCACTTGGTCTGGGCTACATTGTTGAAGAGGACATGCTCCACGTTATGGTGGGAATCAATTTCTCCAAGAGAAAGAAAAAGATGCGGCTTGGTCAAAGCCTTCTACAAGAGCAAATCAAAACTCAGACGCCAAATCCCCTAACAAGAAGAGAGCTTCTCAGCCAGGTAGCAGGGCTATATGACCCCATCGGCACAGTGGCTCCTGTTAAGCAAAAGGGAGCGATTCTAGTACGCAGAGCTTTCCAAGAAGCAAAAGAGGGAAGCTGTTCGGTCAGAGACACATGGGACATGGCACTCTCAGATGGACTCAGGGAGGATGCAATTAAGCTCTTTGAAGAGTACGAACAACTTGGAAAAGTCAAGTTCGTCAGGGCACTGACTCCCTCTTGCTCCGCAACTGAACCCTTGGGAATCACCTTTTCTGACAGAAGTGAGCACACCTACGGGGCAGTGATGTACGTGAGATGGGATTCAGACCATGGCCCAATTGTCAGACTTGTGGAATCCAAGGCCAAGTTAACTCCCTTGGACCACAGAGGAGACGCTGTTAAAGCAGAGATGTGTGGAGCAGTGTTCGCCTCACGTTTAAAGAAGTATTTGAGCTACACAGTCAAATTCAAGTGGAGAAGTGGTATCATCTTGTGGAAAGCCCTAAACAATCCAAAGTGGGAGGCCATCTCTTTGACAGGAGTCATTACAGTAAGAGAACGAGAAAATGCTCTAAAAGACATTTTTTGTGCTGCGCAATTGGGCACAACTTTCCCAAGCACCACAACAGATCGACTGGTAGCCTATAAAGACCAAGATTCTGGGCTGATGGTTTGTGGTGGCAGAGTGCAGAGCTTTGAAGAGGATAAAGTTGCTGTTCCCATCCTACCCGTTGATGCCTGGGTGTCCATGCTGCTAGCTCGGGAGGCTCACAGGGAGAGTCATGACGGAGTGGCTGGGACCTTGCTTAAAATGAGAAAAAAGGCTTGGGTCATAAAAGGAAGGAGAATTGCTCAAAAAGTTGTTGATCACTGCATAATCTGCAAGAAAGCAAAAGCAAAGAAATGTCAACAAGTAATGAGTGATCTGCCGCCTGAAAGAACTGAACCTGCTGCTCCTTTTGAGTTTACAACAGTAGACCTCTTTGGACCCTACCACGTACACGATGACGTCAAGAAGAGGGTAAAACTCAAAGTCTGGGGAGTTGTCTTACTTCCAGTAGAAGAACAAGACAAAAATGCATCAGGTGACTAAGTTCAAACCCCCATTCAAAGTTTGACTTTAAAGCGTCGATCTCCCAAGTGGTTCCATTGGAAGATCGAGTGGGAGGTGTCAAGTCAAACTGAAATGCAAGAAACTTGCGAGCAGAGAAAGGCTACAATTGAAATCACGAGACAGTGATTAAAGTGGGCGGAACCCCAGCCTGCCGAGTTCTGCCTGGGGATCAAAAGGGCACAGAGCACCAGAAGCCAGTGAAGGAGAGACAAGAAACTTACGAGCAGTGAATCCAGCAGTAAATCAAAAAGACTGTCCGAAAAGACTGCCGCGAGAGCCAGAAAAGGCAAGCAGGACTGATTTTTCTACAGACCCGATTGGCAGCCGGTTTTTCACCTGATAAAGACCTAAACTGATAAAAACTAATCTGCCAAAATAAAAGAAGGAGAAAATAAAAGGTGGAAAAGAAGTGTTTGGTCTGAGTGAATCCAGTTCATCATTTCGGGGTAGATAAATCAAATCCCTTTCAAGCGGGGAAACTGCAAAAATATTAGAAGACTTGACAATTGTCATCTGTCCCAGACAGAACAATGACATTCTTACTTGCAGCAGTGCAACAGAATATGTAAAGATGGTACTTTGTAAATGATATAATGAACAAAAAATTCAGTATATATATATATATATATATATATATATATATATATATATATATACACTGTATGTATATATATATGCCATACATTTATAAACAAGTAAATAAATGATAATAGTGCAAAAAGACAAAACCATTACCCCCAAGTCTATGTAGTTCAGAGTTTATTTGGAGATTGTAGTGTTTAATTGTCAGATGGCTGTAGGGAAGAAGCTGCTCCTGAACCTGGACGTTACATGTTTTAGGCTCCTGTACCTTCTCCCCGATGGCAGGAGTGAAATGAGAGTGTGGCCAGGGTGCTGTGGGTCTTTGATGATGCTGCCTGCTACTCCAGTAAATCCCTACGATGGTGGTGGTATAAATGTACTGTAGAAGGCTGCTGTAGTGGGTGTCTAGATCCTAGAATGGCGGTGCAGGCTCGAAGGGCCGAATGACCTACTCCTGCACCTATTTTCTATGTTTCTATGTCTATGTTTCTACATGGTGGTCCTGACTGGCTGCCTACATCCTTGTGACTCCTGATGCACTACAACCCAAGCTCACTGCCCAACTGTCTTCACTCACTGCTTGCAACCGATATCAAGTTCACTCCAGTTCTTTATTCAGAGAGTGGTGAATATTTTTAAGGCGGAGATTGATGGATTCTTGATTAGTATGGGAGTCAGGTGTTATGGGGAAAAGGCAGGTGAATGGGGATAAGGGGAAGAGTTAGATCAGCCACGATTGGATGGCGGAGTCGACTTGATGGGCCGAAAAGGCCTAATTCTGCTCCTAGAACGTATGAAGTACTCCTGGGGGACGAGTGGTGAAGAAGCTGAAATGAGAGCGGGGAGCTGGACTTGGAAGAAATGTGAATTCTTGGAAGGTGATGAGGCTGGATGATTATGGATGCTTCCACCAGTGGGAGAGTCTAGGACCAGAGGGCACTGCCTCAGAATAAAAGGATGCACCTTTCAAAAGGAGATGAGGGGGAGTTTCAAATTAGGTCTGCCTGGCAGGAGACACATGTCTGCACCTAATGCGTCATTTCATTCCTTTTTATAATTGATGGGAACTATTATTGGAACTTACTGACTGGTGAAAGGCCTGAATAAAGTGGATGTGCAGAGGATGTTTCCACTAGTGGGGAAGTCTCGGACCAGAGGGCAGCCTCAAAATTGAAGGATTTTTTTTTTAGGAAGGAGATGAGCAGGAATTTCTTTAGTCAGAGAGTGGAGAATCTGTGGGATTCATTGGCACAGACGGCAGTGGAAACCTAGTCATTGGGTATTTTTAAAGTGGGTGTCGGGGTAATGGGGAGAAGGCAGGAAAATGGGGTTGAGAGGGAAAGATAGATCAACCATGGCGGAGTAGACTCGATGGGCCGAATGGCCTAATTCTGCTCCTATGACTCCTATGAACTATGGATGAGAACCAAAGTAAGCAAAACAACTCTGTGACATTGGCAGAATGGAGGCAAATGAGGCTAGTTGGTCAGTGAGATTGGATGTCCTACCCCTTGAAATTCCACAAGAGTAAACACATTTACATTGTGCAATCTGAAGAAGGGTCACTACACAAAATGTTACCTATTCCTTTTCTCCAGAGATGCTGCCTGACCCGCTGAGTTACTCCAGAATTCTATATCTTTCTTCGTTGTATTCCCAATACAAAAAAAAATAGTTACAGGATGTGTGGTATGTCTCTTTACAATGTCTTTGTTTAGTTACCATTGTCATATATCATTTCATCTCCCCTGAAGCAATTGGTCACTGCTTTCTGCCAACCATCCACAGTCATCTTGCTGTGGGCTTTTAAATTGGTTGGCTTAACTATATTCAAAAGCGGTTTCTTTTTTTTAATCATGACTGTTGCAGCAACTTCATTTTGCATCGATGTAATCAGAGTAATAGTTGGTACTGTTTGAAATGATAATTTTACAATAGCATTAAATCATCCCTCTGGTGTGTTGGAAGATAGGATTGCAGATTCCATAAAACAAATTAATTTCATTTAATGCCGAACACTTGCGCTCGGTCCGCCAAGGCCTGCGGGATCTTCCGGTTGCTAACCATTTAAACTCCCCATCCCAATCCCACACTGACCTCTGAAGAAGGGTTTCGGCCCGAAACGTCGCCTATTTCCTTCGCTCCATAGATGCTGCTGCACCCGCTGAGTTTCCCCAGCAATTTTGTGTACCCACACTGACCTTTCTGTCCTGGGCCTCCTCTACTGTCAGAGTGAGGCCACATGCAAACTGGAGGAACAGCAACTCATATTCTACTTGGGCAGCTTACAACCTAACGGTATGAACAGTGAATTCTCCAGTTTTAGGTAACTACAAACCCTTTCCCCTCTCCCTTCTTCCTCCCTAACCCATTCCCCGTTCCCTTCCCCACCCCCCTCCCCCTCCTGTGCTCCACCTGGGCTCATGCCTATTTCTCCCCCTCCACCTACATTCCTCTTTCTAGCTTCACAATTCACAACTTTTCAATCCATTTGTCTCACACCTTCTGTCTTTTCATCTCCAGCCGTCGTTCAGTCATCTGCATTATCAAACCCCCCCACCCCCCACCTCTCCTTGCCTGCATTACCTGCCAGATTATATCCTGCCCCTCCTCTCTACCACTTTCATCCTCCCCCCTCTCTACAATCAGTCTGAAGAAACCGAGATGAGAAGAACTTTTTTCACACAGAGAGTGGTGAATCTCTGGAACTCCCTGCCACAGAGGGTAGTCGAGGCCAGTTCATTGGTTATATTTAAGAGGGAGTTAGATGTGGCCCTTGTGGCTAAGGGGATCAGAGGGTATGGAGAGAAGGCAGGTACGGGATACTGAGTTGGATGATCAGCCATGATCATATTGAATGGCGGTGCAGGCTCGAAGGGCCGAATGGCCTACTCTTGCACCTAATTTCTATGTTTCTATGTTTCTAAGAAGGGTCCAGTCCCAAAACGTCGCCTATCCGTGTTCTCCAGAGATGATGTCTGACCCACTGAGTTACTCCAACATGTTCTGTCTTTTTGCATAAGCCATCGTCTGGTGTTCCTTGTAAATCATCTCTCACTTTCTCTCTCGGCATTTTATTGTCCTTTTTTGATCTTCTCTATCTTACAATTTTGTGTTATGTATAAAACCCACAGAGTGCACTATTGTTGCAGGGTGCAATGCACAGTAATTTTTGGGAGTCCATAAAAGCAAGGATCTAAATGTTGCTGTCTAATTTCATCCTGCCTCTTCATAAACTGTGTAACTGGCTGTTTGTCTATGATCAGGTGTAGCATCAGGTTCTTATCAGTTTAATAGCTGGTAGGTCCCTTATCTAGGATTTTAAATTGATTAAATGGATTTTTTGAACAGGTAGATAGGGGCTTGCTCCATCTTGGGGCAGCACGGTGGCACAGCAGTAGAGCCGCTACCTCACAGCGCCAGAAACCCGGGTTCGGTCCTGTGACCACGTGGGTTTTCTCCGGGTGGTCCGGTTTCCTCCACACTCCAAAGACTTCCAGGTTTGCAGGCTAATTGGCTTCTGTAAATTGTCCCTGGTGTGCAGGATAGAACTTGTGTACGTGATCTCTGGTCAGCATGGATTCGGCGGGCAGAAGGGCCTGTTTCCACACTGTATCACTAAACTAAACTAAACTAAAATAAGTTGCTGCCTCACAGTGCCAGAGACCTGGGTCCCATCCTGACTATGGGTACTATCTGTGCAGAGTTTTATACATTCTCCCTGTGACCGCGCGGGTTTTCTCCGGGTGATCCGGTTTCCTCCCACATCCAAAAAACATGCACGTTGGTAGGTTGATTGGCTAATCTGTAAATTGCCCCGGTGTATGAAGATGCGAAAGTGGGATAACATAGAACTAGTGTATGGGTGATCGATGGTGGGCGTGGACACGGTGGGCCAAAGGGCCTGTTTCCACGCTGTATCTCTAAACTAAACTAAACAGAAGAACCTGAGACCAAAATACACAGCACTGAAGGCAGACTTTAAGTTTGGTTAGTCCCTTAACCATGTTATCCAACAAAGGCTGATGTTTGAAAGAGTACATCAATTATTAATGGCATAATTAATCACACTTACATCCAAACAACCTGAAAATTTAATTTTAGAAACATGGAGTATAATTTCTTTGGAATGTAATTAGTATCGGCATTATAATAATTGCCTTTAACCATCCTCTCTCTTACCTTTTGTTTTAAGTCCCTTTCTTTGCAGAAGGTGATTTATATCTGCACCTCCTGCTTTAGACTCTGCCCGGTCCATTACAGAGAGTTCAATGGAATTGATTGTAAAGCCACATAATTATTTTCCCATCGAACGTACACTGCAGGTCCCCAGCAATGAGCTCCATGTTGAATGACACAGCCTGAATCACCGCAGATCCTTGTTTAAAGAGGTAGCACAGCACCGCAGCTGGTAGAGCAGCTGCCTCACAGCGGCAGAAACCCCGGGTTCGATCCTGACCTCGGGTGCTGTCTCTGTGTGGAGTTTGCTCGTTCTCCCCGTGACATGTGAGTTTGCAGATGAATTGGCTTCTGGAAATTGTCCCTAGTGTGCAGGGAGTGGATGAGAAAGTGGGGTAACCTAGAACTAGTGTGAACGGGTGATCCATGGTTGGCGTGAACTTTGTAGGCTGAAGGGCCTGTTTCCATGCTGCAACATGCTGATGGGAAAGGTTTAGTGGAATATGGGCCAAACACAGGCAGGTAGGCCTCATGTAGATCGGTATTGGCAAACTGGTTGAAGGGAAACGAAGAGTAGGGATTAACGGGTCCCTTTCAGAATGACAGGCAGTGACTAGTGGGGTACCACAAGGCTCGGTGCTGGGACCGCAGCTATTTACAATATACATCAATAATTTAGATGAAGGGATTCAAAGTAGCATAAGCAAATTTGCAGATGACACAAAGCTGGGTGGCAGTGTGAACTGTGAGGAGGATGCTATGAGGATGCAGGGTGACTTGGACAGGTTGGGTGAGTGGGCAGATGTATGGCAGACGCCGTTTAATGTGGATAAATGTGAGGTTAACCACTATGGTGGCAAAAACAGGATGGCAGATTATTATCTGTTGTGTCAAGTTGGGAAAAGGGGAAGTACAAAGAGGTCTGGGGGTCCTTGTTCATCAGTCACTGAAAGTAAGCATGCAGGTACAGCAGGCAGTGAAGAAAGCTAATGGCCTGTTGTCCTTCATAACAAGAGGAGTTGAGTATTGGAGCAAATAGGTCCTTCTGCAGTTGTACAGGGCCCAAGTGAGACCACACCTGGAGTATTGTATGCAGTTTTGGTCTCCAAATTTGAGGAAGGACATTAAGAATGTTATTGAAACATATAAGATTATTAAGAGAAACAGGGGCCACAGTTTAAGAATAAGGGGTAGGCCATTTAGAATGGAGATGAGGAAAAACTTTTTCACCCAGAGAGTTGTGAGTCTGTGGAATTCTCTGCCTCAGAAGGCAGTGGAGGCCAATTCTCTGGATACTTTCAAGAGAGAGTTAGATAGAGCTCTTAAAGATAGCGGCGTCAGGGGATATGATGAGAAGGCAGGAATGGGGTACTGAATGTGGATGATCAGCCATGATCACAGTGAATGGCGGTGCTGGCTCAAAGGGCCGAAGGGCCTACTCCTGCGCCTCTTGCCTATTGTGACATGTCACAGTGAAATGTTTTCCTTGCATACCCAAGGTATGCAAATAGTCACCCATAAAGAGCACTAACAAAGTTATAAAGTACCCTCGCACCAGGTCCCCATTGTTCTTCCCGTCCTCATGGTGGCGCCCCCACGCCGGGTCCTCCTTTGTTCCTTCCCTCGGCAGCGGCGTCCTCACTGCCACATGGTCCATCCTCGTCCGTCGCCATCGTCACTACTGCACCGACCTCTCCCCCATTGCTGCCAGGTCCTCTCCAGACGCCTGCGTGGCGCCAACCCACACCCCTGCCGTGGGTTCCGCAGACCCAGGGACCGTTGGTCGTGGTCTTCGTCGACCATCGAGGCTACGGCCCGCGAGGGCAAGACTCTGACCCACAAGGCCCGGGCTTTGACCTGAGAGGCTCCGACCCGCGGGGCTCTGACCTCGGTTTCACAGCGGCCCTCCGATAAGGTAGACAATCAGAACCCACTTCCCATGATGGAAATATCAAATACTAGAAGGCACAGCTTTAAGATGCATAGGTTTAAGGAGAAAATATCACCTTCAATTTGTCCAGGACTAGCTACATCAAAGCATTGGCCAAGAAAGCACGCCAATGCCACAACTTTCTCAGAAGGCTTAGGAAGTTCGGCAAGTGAGGGCAGTGGAGGCCGGTTCTCTGGATACTTTCAAGAGAGAGCTAGATAGGGCTCTTAAAGATAGCGGAGTCAGGGGATATGGGGAAAAGGCAGGAACGGGGTACTGATTGTGGATGATCAGCCATGATCACATTGAATGGCGGTGCTGGTTCGAAGGGCCAAATGGCCTCCTCCTGCACCTATTGTCTATTGTCTATTGGCCTGTTTCCATGCTGCACCATGCTAATAGGAATGATTTTGAGAGTTATGGGCCAAATGCAGGCAGGTGAGACTAGTGTAGGCTAGTGGCTAGTGCAGCCTGTGTCTGTACTCTTTGACTCCATCACTTAAACTAAACAAACTAAACTAAACTGAACTGAACTGAACTGACAAAACAGACTGAAAGCCCATGAAAGTTCTGTTCTGCCATCAGTAAGTGAACAGAAAAGACGGTTTGTTTGCTATTGATTACAGTACAAAATCCAGACCATTTATCCATCACGTGTAAGGAAAACTTTCCTTCCCTTCCATCTGCAATAAACCATTTCCAACTAAGCATCACTTGCAGGAATATCATCCTGCCTCATAGCTGAGTCTCACGTTGCGAGTTGACACAAGAGGTACCCCGAGTTAAAACTCGTGATAATAACGTACGATTAACGTACGGAACTCGTGGACGCAACTTAGAGACTTGGCGCTAACGGCAGGTACTCGTGAAACTTGTCAACTCTTGCAAAAAATCAAACATGTTTAAAATTTTCCACGAGTCAATTTTACTCTTGTGGTTAAGAATTGAAACATTTTAACTCGTTGTAATAACGTAGTGTCCCGTGCGTTTACCTTAGTGACTCTTGCGTCTACCGTGGGAAGTCCTGGGCACGGTGAACCCGGCAGCTGCACAGAGGAAAATAAAAGGTGAGTAAAAAAAGGTGATTTCAATATCACCACGTGACCTGGGTCAATCGAGGGCGTTTCACCTCATTGCTGGTGAATCTTTTTGAGAGGAAGACTGGTAGAGATGGCTCCAAGAAAAGCACAACGAAAGGGAAGAGCAGAGCCTTACAGAAAACCTGCCAATAAGGCTTTTGTCATACAGGAGGAGGAGGAGAAGCAGCAGGAGAGGCAGGAGGAGAGGCAACAGGAGATGCCACAGGAGAAGTCAACACTGCCTGTGGGCTCCTTGGAGCAGGGAAACAGTGAGTTAGGAAATCTGCAGATTGCCTCCCAGGTAGCTGTGTTGGAAAAATCCTCAGACGCAGATGGAAAGGGAAGATGGCACAAAGTCCTTTTTACTCTCTCCCTTCTGCCTTCACACAAGCGTCCTCACATCACACAAATGGCTGCTGCATACAGCGCTTGAATAAAAAACATCACCATCCTGGACTCCAAAAGCCTTCTTGCAGACATGTCTCCAAATGAGCCAATTTAACCAAGGGAGGATTTTTATAGTGTGTAAAAAAACCCATCACATCATTTGTACCATGTGATGATTTTACAACATGTCGGTAGACAATGTTTGCTCAAGATTAACGGGACGGAAACTTGTTAACTCGGGAGACGAAATTGGAACATCGCAGAAATGACAAGTAAACAGAAAACTGCCGTCTATCCGTGGGATCTCGGTTAAACTCTTGATCTTTCACTTGGTATCTCGTACACAACCACGAGTCTTTCACTCGGGGTACCTCTTGTGTCAACTCGCAACGTGAGACTCAGCTTTCAGGCAATCCTGAGCTGAGAATGTAATTGAAATCTTGAGTAACTCATTTAACCTGTCAAATCTAAACAATAACATTTATCGCTTGGTATTTTTTTTTGTAAATAAGGAATTTCAAGCTTTGCTACTCAAAGACAGGAATTTGCTTTCCCTCGGGATGGGGATATTCAAAGGGCCTACTATTGGTTATTTGATTCACTATTGTACCAGGGAATATAATATATACAGACTGCACAAAACAGATAAAACAAGCTAATATTTACAATTCTCCATTCATCTGAATTTCAACTTGTTGCCACATTTTTCATTTAAAACTCCTCATTTTATACAAGTCACAGTCAAAAGAGTAGCATTGTCCCATACGCAATGCAAAGCACCATGTCATCGCATTTACCAATTTACATTTAAATTGCACATTTGTATCTGTTATGCTTCAGACAAAACCAGCGCAAGGACATTAGGTACACTGGACCACAGTCTTGCATTCCTCGTTCCAGCAAGTTTTTTGCTTTCTCTCTGGTCGTTTGCACTTTTATCAGTCGGATTTAATTCATTAGTATCATAAAACGGTGAGCTGATTTCGAAGAATTACCCAAGAGTTACAGCTTTACGACATAATCTCTAGATTTGTTGCCAACATTTGCACAAAGTATTAAGATTCTGCCATTGCCTTGTTGGTAGGAATTTTGTGTTTCGCCTGTAGCCTGAATCTGGGTTTACTTGGGGCTCAGCTCAGATAGGGAAAGACACAAAATGTAGCATCTTGTGAATCAAGGGCGGAGCGGTGGAGTTGCTGCCTTACAGCGCCAGGGACCCGGGTTTGAATCTGACTATGGGTGCTGTCTGTACGGAGTTTGAACATTCTTCCTGTGACCACGTGGGTTTTCTCCGGGTGCTCCGGTTTCCTCCCACACTCCAAACATGTACACGTTTGTAGGTTAATTGGCTTCAGTAAAAATTGTAAATTATCTCCAGTTTGTGGGATAATGCTAGTGTATGGGGTGATTGCTGGTCGGCGCAAATTCAATGGGTCGAAGGGCCTGCTTCCATGCTGTATCTCAAAACTAAACTAAATTAAACTAAAGATCAGCGGTAAGTCTCTTGAACAAATCTGTTTATTGAAGGTCTAAACAGTACGCACAGAAACACTTTGAGAGAACCCAAAGTGTTTCAAAGATTCACAGCACCCACTTCATTTTTATATTCACAAAGCACAATGTATACTTGTGTATTCTACATATTTGAAATAAGGCATCATAGATCAATATCTTTGTAAATTTTCATCATTATATTTCCCCAGAGTTATCTTCAACCTTATGCTCCCTGTTACTTAGTATGCCATTTTTCCCATTTGTATAACAAATATATACAGTGGCATGGTGGCGCAGCTACAGGTGCTGTCTGTACGGAGTTTGGACATTCTCCCCGTGACCACATGGGTTTTCTCCAAGATCTTCGGTTTCCCACGTTCTAAAGACTTACAGGTTTGCAGGTTAATTGGCTTGGTATCAGTGTAACATTTTCCCGAGTGTGTGTAGGATAGTGTTAATGTGCGTGGATCGCTGGTCGGCGCAGACCCGGTGGGCCGAAGGGCCTGTTTCCACGATGTATCTTTAAACTAAACTAAACTAAACCTTCCTTATAATTTTCAAAACTTCCGACAACAGCCTGAATGTCAACTCCAGCTGTGGTTTTTGGACCTTGCATCCAACTTTGCATGCGAGGCATGCTCCCTTGCAACCAAACACCCCACAGCAGATTTGCCAGACGTTTTCATGCTGTATCAACAATCACCTGTTCAACCCACCAGCTTTATAATGCTGATGAGCTGGAGACAGATGTTCGGCTCGTGTGTAGAAGTACTGAATCTAGCTACCATCCTGGAATCCAAACAAATGAGAATGAACCGTAATAGCTTTTGTTCAGCGGAAAACAGAGCCAATGAATACATTAGGAAAAATGAATAAAAAATAATTATAATTTCTCACCCAATTAAACAGGCAAGACATTGGCAGTGAGGGTGAATCCCTGATCAACTAAATGCACCATTCTTGCCAGCAGAAACCCTCAATTCAAATCTATTATAAATTGAAAAGGAAACCAACACACAGTCGGAGAGAAGATTTTCATGATCTTTTACAGATCGGAGACAAAAACATTGTTGATTGCAGAACAAAATAGCTGCCGGGTAACTTACAGATGTATTCCCCTAGCAAGGTTCTCAACATTCCCAGCATCTGGTCAGACATTTTCCTCTTAAAGATGATGGACAAAGGAACTGAAGTCATTTTGACTGTGGAAGCTGAATTCTTAGAGTCATAAGGTCATAGCGTGGAAACAGCATGGAAACATGCCCTTCAGCCCGACTTACCCACACCGACCATTATATGTTGCACCTGCCTGCGTTAGGCCCGTATCCAATTGGTTCTACACTAGCCAAGTCAAGTCAAGTCACATTTATTTATATAGCACATTTAAAAAACAACTCTCGTTGGCCAAAGTGCTTTACATTTGTTATAAGAATAGTATAAACAAACAAACTACATACATGTATACATATAGCCCTCGCTCAGAGGACGTCAAGAAAGGCCACGTCTTTGTAGTGTGGGAGGAAACCGGATCACCCGGTGAAAAGCCATGCGGTCACAGTGAGAAGGTACAAACTCCGTGCAGACAGCACCGGTAGTCAGGATCAAACCCGGGTCTCTGGTGCTGTGAGGCAGCAGCTCTACTGCTGCCCTATTGTGCCTCCCTCTGTCAGTATGTTTTCAATATTTTTGTTTTGGTTTCCGGTAGATTGTGAACTGTTCGATTTTTAACTATTGTTGTCAACTGAGAAAATTGTCAACTCAGCAGTCTGAAGAAGGGTCCCAACCCAAAGCAACGCCATCCATTCCCTCCGCAGATGCTGCCTGACCCACCTAGTCCAACACTTTGTGTTTTGCTCAAGATCCCAGCATCTGCAGTTCATTGTGTTTCTATTATCATTGTGTGTTTAGCAAAACCCCCAGAGGGTTGATTTTAACTCTGCGTGGTAGAGTGACAAAGCTGATAGAGCTGCTGCCTCACAGCACCAGAAATCCGGGTTTGAGTTTGACCTCGGGTGCTGCCTGTGTAGAGATTGCAGGTTCTCCCCATGACCTTGTGGGTTTCCTCCAGTTTCCTCCTACATCTCAAAGACGTGCAGGTTTGTAGCTTGATTGACCTCTGTGAATTGCCCCTAGAGTGAAAGAGAAAGATATATACCTCCTACAAGGCAAAGAAAGAATCACCTCCTACAAGGCAAAACCAGGAGGCAGCTCGAATGCCGGTGTAACATCACTCCCTGACGAGCTCAATGCGTTTTACGCACGCTTTGACAGGGAGAATACTGATGTGCCTTCCCGATCCCCCATTCGCTGTGATGGCATTTCAGTCTCAGTCACAGAGGCCGATGTCAGGAAATCCTTCAGAGGGGTGAACCCCCGAAAAGCACCTGGTCCTGATGGTATACCCGGCCGTGTTCTAAAAACCTGTGCGGACCAACTGGCGGGAGTTTTTACGGACATTTTCAACCTCTCACTTCTGAGGTCTGAGGTCCCCACCTGCTTTAAAAGGGCATCAATTATACCGGTGCCCAAGAAGAGTAAGGTGACGTGCCTCAATGACTATCGACCAGTGGCACTAACGCCGGTGGTGATGAAGTGCTTTGAGAGGTTGATCATGGAGCAAATCAACTCCTACATCGACAAAAACCTGGACCCACTGCAGTTCGCGTACCGCCACAACAGATCAACGGTGGATGCGATCTCGCTAGCCCTCCACTCCGCACTGGACCACTTGGACAACAAAAACTCATATGTCAGGCTGTTATTCATTGATTACAGCTCGGCATTTAACACAATCATCCCCTCCAAACTGGTTACCAAACTCGCAGAACTGGGTCTCTGCGCATCCCTCTGCAACTGGATCCTCGACTTCCTCGTCCACAGACCACAGTCTGTTCGTATTGGTGGAAATGTGTCAGCCTCAATAACAATCAGCACGGGAGCACCTCAAGGCTGCGTGCTCAGCCCCCTGCTGTACTCACTCTATACCCATGACTGCGTAGCGAACCACAGTGCGAACTCCATCATCAAGTTCGCTGACGACACCACTATTGTGGGGCGTATCACTGATGGGGATGAGTCAGAGTACAGAAGAGAGATCGAGCAACTGTCCATATGGTGCCAGCGCAATAACCTGGCCCTCAACACCAGCAAAACCAAGGAACTGATTGTGGACTTTGGAAGGAGTAGGAGGGGGACCCACAGCCCCATTTATATCAACGGGTCGATGGTTGAAAGGGTCAAGAACTTCAAATTCCTGGGGGTGCACATCTCTGAAGATCTTTCCTGGTCCGAGAACACTAACGCAATTATCAAAAAAGCTCATCAGCGCCTCTACTTCCTGAGAAGATTACGGAGAGTCGGATTGTCAAGGAAGACTCTCTCTAACTTCTACAGGTGCACAGTCGAGAGCATACTGACCGGTTGCATCGTGGCTTGGTTCGGCAATTTGAGCGCCCTGGAGAGGAAAAGACTACAAAAAGTAGTAAACACTGCCCAGTCCATCATCGGCTCTGACCTTCCTTCCATCGAGGGGATTTATCGCAGTCGCTGCCTCAAAAAGGCTGGCAGTATCATCAAAGACCCATACCATCCTGGCCACACACTCATCTCCCTGCTACCTTCAGGTAGAAGGTACAGGAGCCTGAAGACGGCAACAACCAGGTTCAGGAATAGCTACTTCCCCTCAGCCATCAGGCTATTAAACCTGGCTCGGACAAAACTCTGATTATTAGCAACCACTTTCTGTTATTTGCACTACCAGTTTATTTATTCATGTGTGTATATATTTATATCATGGTATATGGACACATTTATCTGTTTTGTAGTAAATACCTACTATTTTCTGTGTGCTTAAGCAAAGCAAGAATTTAATTGTCCTATACAGGGACACATGACAATAAAACTCACTTGAACTTGATATAACAGAACTCGTGTGAATGGGTGATCGGTCAGCGTGGATTCTGTGGGCCGAAGCACGTGTTTCCACGCACTATCTTTAAACCAGATTAGATCAAGTCGAGTTTATTGTCATATGCACAAGTAGAGGTGTACAAGATCATGAGAGGCAGAAAAGTCCATGAAAAGCAGCCTACCAGAGGACTGGGAGAAATTCAGAGTCCAGCAGAGGAGGACAAAAGGCTTAAATTGGAAAGGGAATATAGATTATGAAAGAAAACTGGCTGGGAACATAAAAACTGACTGCAAAAGTTTTTATAGATATGTGAAGAGGAAAAGATTAGTTAAAACAAATGTAGGTCCCTTGCAGTCAGAAACAGGCGAATTGATCATGGCAGACCAATTGAATAACTACTTTGGTTCTGTCTTCACTAAGGAAGACATAAATAATCTGCCGGAAATAGCAAGGGACCGGGGGTTAAATGAGATGGAGGAACTGAGTGAAATCCAGGTTAGCCGGGAAGTGGTGTTAGGTAAATTGAATGGATTAAAGGCCGATAAATCCCCAGGGCCAGATAAGTTGCATCCCAGAGTACTTAAGGAAGTAGCCGCAGAAATAGTGGATGCATTAGTGATAATTTTTCAAAACTCTTTAGATTCTGGAGTAGTTCCTGAGGACTGGAGGGTAGCTAATGTAACCCCACTTTTTAAAAAGGGAGGGAGAGAGAAAACGTGGGATTACAGACCAGTTAGTCTAACATCAGTGGTGGGGAAAATTCTGGAGTCAGTTATTAAAGATGGGATAGCAGCACATTTGGAAAGTGGTGAATTCATTGGACAAAGTCAGCATGGATTTATGAAAGGTAAATCATGTCTGACGAATCTTATAGAATTTTTCGAGGATGTAACTAGTAGAGTGGATAAGGGAGAACCAGTGGATGTGTTATATCTGGACTTTCAGAAGGCTTTCGACAAGGTCCCACATAAGAGATTAATATGCAAACTTAAAGCACACGGTATTGGGGGTTCAGTATGGATGTGGATAGAGAACTGGCTGGCAGACAGGAAGCAAAGAGTAGGAGTAAACGGGTCCTTTTCACAATGGCAGGCAGTGACTAGTGGGGTACCGCAAGGCTCAGTGCTGGGACCCCAGCTATTTACAATATATATTAATGATCTGGATGAGGGAATTGAATGCAACATCTCCAAGTTTGTGGATGACACGAAGCTGGGGGGGCAGTGTTAGCTGTGAGGAGGATGCTAGGAGGCTGCAAAGTGACTTGGATAGGTTGGGTAAGTGGGCAAATGCATGGCAGATGCAGTATAATGTGGATAAATGTGAGGTTATCCACTTTGGTGGCAAAAACAGGAAAGTAGACTATTATCTGAATGGTGGCCGATTAGGAAAAGGGGAGATGCAACGAGACCTGGGTGTCATGGTACACCAGTCATTGAAAGTAGGCATGCAGGTGCAGCAGGCAGTGAAGAAAGCAAATGGTATGTTAGCATTCATAGCAAAAGGATTTGAGTATAAGAGCAGGGAGGTTCTACTGCAGTTGTACAGGGTCTTGGTGAGACCACACCTGGAGTATTGCGTACAGTTTTGGTCTCCTAATCTGAGGAAAGACATTCTTGCCATAGAGGGAGTACAGAGAAGGTTCACCAGACTGATTCCTGGGATGGCAGGACTTTCATATGAAGAAAGACTGGATAGACTCGGCTTGTACACGCTAGAATTTGGAAGATT
This sequence comes from Amblyraja radiata, assembly GCF_010909765.2. Classification (NCBI taxonomy): domain Eukaryota; kingdom Metazoa; phylum Chordata; class Chondrichthyes; order Rajiformes; family Rajidae; genus Amblyraja; species Amblyraja radiata. The sequence goes on along the minus strand of NC_045960.1, from coordinate 20,064,612 downwards.
GAGGGGGGATCTTATAGAAACTTACAAAATTCTTAAGGGGTTGGACAGGCTAGATGCAGGAAGATTATTCCCGATGTTGGGGAAGTCCAGAACTAGGGGTCACAGTTTAAGGATAAGAGGGAATTCTTTTAGGACCGAGATGAGAAAATCATTTTTTACACAGAGAGTGGTGAATCTGTGGAATTCTCTGCCACAGAAGGTAGTTGAGTCCAGTTCATTGGCTATATTTAAGAGGGAGTTAGATGTGGCCCTTGTGGCTAAAGGGATCAGGGGGTATAGAGAGAAGGCAGGGATGGGATACTGAGTTGGATGATCAGCCATGATCATATTGAATGGCGGTGCAGGCTCGAAGGGCCGAATGGCCTACTCCTGCACCTATTTTCTATGTTTCTATGAATAGATCAGGTAAATGCACAAGAGTCTTTTAGAGTAGAGGAATAGAGAACCAGAGGACATAGGTTTAAGCTGAAGGGGAAAAGACTTAATACGAACCTGAGGGGCAACATTTTTACACAAAGGGTGGTGGGTGTATGGAACGAGCTGCCGGAGGAGGTAGTTGAGACAGGTGCTATCATAACGTTTAAGAGACATTTGGCCCATCTAGTCTACTCCGCCATTCAAGCATTACATTTGGAGTGGTACGTGGATAGGTTAAGTTTAGAGGGATGTGAGTCAAGCACGGGCAGGTGGGACTAGTGTAGATGGGGCATTTTGAGCCAAACACAAAGTGGGCAAGTTGAGCCGAAGGGCCTGGTTCCACGCTGTTCAGTATTTTAAAAAGCTACGCCCCAGTACCGGCTGACATTTCAAGCCATTTAACAGAGTCAATGGATATTTTTAAAGCAGAGATAGATAGATTCTCGATTAGTAAGGGTGTCAGGGGTTATGGGGATAAGGCAGGAGAATGGGGTTAGGAGGGAGAGATAGATCAGCCATGATTGAATTGCGGAGCAGACTAGATGGGCTGAATGGTCTAATTCTGCTCCTATCACTTATGACCTTATGTGTTTATGATACTCAATGGACTGAAGATGCTAGGATCTTGAGCCAAACCAAAGTGCTGGAGTAACTCAGCGGGTCAGGCAGCATCTGCGGAAGGAATGGATGGCGTTGCATTAGGTCGGGATCCTTCTTCAGACTGCTGAGTTTTGACAATTTTCCCAGTTGACAATAATAATTAGAAATCGAACAGTTCACAAAAATATTGAGAACATACTGTCAGTGGGAGGTGAAGTGAAGAGAGCAGAATGGACATTATAGTCTGAAGAAGGGTCTCGACCTGAAACGTCACCCATTCCTTCTCTCCAGAGATGCAGCCTGTTCCACTGAGTTACTCCAGCATTTTCTGTCTGCCTTAGAGCAGAATGAATACTTGTTTGCAATTATAACACCCCAGGTGGTCCAGGCAAGTTCAAGAAAACACTTGCAGCAAAAAGCCTGTGTGTAAAGTGTTGTTAAATTAAGAACTGAAACTAATTAAATTAATTGAATATACACCAAATATGGAAACATTCATTCAGTCGAAGGAAAAACAAAATGGGAGAATTATTTGCAAATAGTGTGTTCCTGACCGTCAACGTCAGGAAGCAAAGCGATGCACATACATTGATAGGGCCGATGTAGAGATGGCTTAAAGCTTCAAGCTCCTAGGAGTAAATATCACCAGAAACTTGTCCAGGAATAGCATATTGAAGCAGTAGCCAAGATTCAAAAGCATCGTCAGCAGCTCGTGTGTTTTTTTGACTTTTTTTGTTATTTTTGCAGTGTCTAAATGTATGTTTTAATGTTTCTCGGTATGTCTGATGTGAGGGGGATGTCTGATGAATAGGGGGAAACCGTTTTCAGTTACTTACCTCGACGGAGATGCAACTTTTTTCTGTGTCGCAACTTCGCCCCCCCCCCCCCCCCCCCCCAACAACTGTTTTGGTGCAGCCTTTCCAGACCGGAGACCGCGGTGCCCAGAGCTTCAAGCAGCAGGTGCGGCGCGGACTTACCATCGCGGAACGGGCGATGGGATCCTTTTCTGAGGATCGCCAGTGTTGGGGCCAAGTCATTGGGTATTTTTAAAGCAGAGATTGACAGATTCTTGATTAGTAAAGGCCGATTCGGGAACTCCAAGCTGCGGTGTGTGTTCCGATCCGTCCCGACGTCGGAGTTTCGATCATCCCGGCGAGAGGGCCTGAACATCTGTAGCTGCGACTGTGGAGGGTTCAAGGCCCCGACCACAGGTGAACAAAGGAGGAAGATGACTGAACTTTATTGGCTTCCATCACAGTGAAGAATGCTGATTCCACTGTGATGAGTGTTTATGTTAAATTCTTTTTGGTTATTTTTACTTGTATGGCTGTATGGTAACTCAAATATCACTGTACCTTAATTGGTGCATGTGACAATGAATGTGAACTTGAACTTGATTGGACAAGAGTTATAGTCATAGAATCATGCCGCATGGAACAGACCCTTCAGCCCAACTTGCCCATGCTTGTTTCTTGGTTTCTTGGTCCTCCAAAATATTCCAAATGGAATTTAAACTGGAGGTGGTGAAGGGAGGGCTTAAGCCAGAAAGGGTTATTGGGAAGAAAGAGCTACTTTAAATTTAGTTGCATCTGGTTGGGTAACTATAGTTGGGTGGAGATTATTCCACGCTTTAATTGTGCGGGGGAAGAACGAATTGCTGTACACATCTGTCTTTGTAGCTGGGATCACAAATTGGATCGAATGCCCTCGTCTGCTCCTAATTGGTTTGGGTTTGGCGTAGGTCTTGTAGTCTATGTCCAGCTGACCATTTAACATTTTGTAAAAACAGGTCAAACGGTGAGCTTCACGTCTGTCTTGGAGAGGGTTCCACCCCAGAGAATTCAGAAGTTTGGTGACACTCACTTCTCTCTCATAGGTGTTAGTAACAAATCGAGCTGCCTGTCTTTGGACACGTTCGATGGAAGAAATGTTTTTATTTGTGTATGGGTCCCATGCTGCAACTGCGTAGTCCAAATGAGGTCTAACGAGGGTGAAGTATAGCTTCTCCTTGACAGAAGTTGAACATTGATGAAAGTTGCGCCTCAGAAAGTTTAGGACACCTGTTGCTTTCACTGTTGCATGATGAGTCTGACCATTCCAACGCAGATCATTCTGCAATTTGATGCCAAGATAATTGGTTTGTTAGGATTCTTCAAGGGTGGCACCAAGTATATTGTAAGATGTTTCGCCTGGATTCCTCTTTCTGGTGACACGCATAGTTTCACATTTGGAAGGGTTGAACTGCATGCCCCATTGTTGTGACCACTCAACCATGGTATCGAGATCCTTTTGGAGAGCATCTTCATCATCAGCTGACTTAATTGGACGGTACAGCAAACAATCATCAGCGAAAAGTCTGGTCGTACTTGCGACTTTTTCATGGATGTCATTTATGTAAAGCAAAAATAGGTGTGGGCCAAGTACTGTGCCCTGGGGTGTACCACTCAACACTGGATGTCAATTGGAGCTCTTTCCGTTCACACACACACACGCTGAAGACGTTTTGTCAGGAAACTGGAAATCCATCGTTTCGTGTTGGAACGAATACCATAGAAGTCAAGCTTCCGAATGCTGACCAACATGCCCCATCTATACTCGTCCCACCTGCCCACATTTGACCTGTATCCCTCGAAACATTTCCTATCCATTTACCTTTGTAATGTCTTTTAAATTTAGTTATAGTACCTGCCTCAATTACCTTCTCTGGCAACTCATTCCATATATCCACCACCTTTTGTATGAAAAAGCTGCCTCTCGGAATCCTATTAAATCTTTCCCCTCTCACCTTAAAGCTATTTCCACTGATTACCCTATTCTGGGTAAAATAATATGCACTTACCTAATTTATTCCCCTTGTTGTTTTATTCACCTCTACGAGGTCGCCCCTCATCCTCCTGGGCTCGAAGTAATAAAGCCCGATCCTGCTTAACCTCTCCATATAGCTCAGGCCCTCAACTCCAAGGAACATGCTCATAAATCTGCTCTGCACTCTTTCCAGCTTAACAAAATCTTTCCAATAGCAAGGTGATCAAAACTGAGCACAACACTCTTAATGTGGCCTCGCCTAAGTTTTATATAATTGTGAAATAACATCCCAACTTCTCTACAATACCATGACTGATGAAGGCTAATGTACTGAAAGCCTCGTGACTGCCCTATCCACCAATGATGCCATTTCATCCTAGACCCCTCTGCTCTACAACACCTCCCAGAGACCTGCCATTCACTGTGAAGTTTCTATCCTGGATTCAACACCTTGCACTTATCTACATTAAATCCAATGACGTTGGAAGGGGAAGAGATCATTGGAGCAGTCCACCTAGGAATCAATGATATGTGTAGAACCAGGAATCTAGCTCTGCTGAGGGGGTTTAAGGAACCTAAAGCAAAACCTCAAAAGTAATCATCTCTGGATTTCTCCCTGAGTTAAATTCAAATGGTCCTAGGGATAAACAAAATCCACCAGTGGGTGAGTCTAGAACCAGAGGGGACTGCCTCAGAATAAAAGGACGTAATTTTAGAAAGGAGATGAGGAGACATTTATTTAGTCAGAGGGCGGCGACTGTGGAATTCATTGCCACAGATGGCTGTGGAGGTCAAGTCATTGGGTATTTTTAAAGCAGAGATTGACAGATTCTTGATTAGTAAAGGTATTAAAGGTTATGTGGAGAAGGCAGGAGAATGGGGTTGAGAGGGAAAGATAGACCAGCCATGATTGAATTTCGGAGGAGACTTGATGGGCCAAATGGCCTAATTCTGTTCCTACAATTTATGAACTTTTGAAATTAGGAAGTTCAAGACCAAAAGAGCTCAATAGGAATTAGGGCACCCTTGCCAACAACTGGTGTACAAACTCCTCTTAAACTAGCCTGACATCAGGATCTCTGTGAATCCAATAGCTAAATAGTCTCTGAATTAATAAGTCCAGGGTAGGATGAATCTTAAAGGCTCAAAATCAAGCCCGATTCAGGTAAAATAAAACATACAGGCTAGATAAGTACATGACGCAAATGGAAATAAAAGAGCTTGATTTGATAGCCGTTACAAAAAGATTATTAAGGAACAGGCTATTTCAGATGTTATTCTGTAATGAAACAGAATTAATTAGTAATGTGGTAGGTGGTCCATTGAGGAACAGTGGTCAAATTATGAACGCATTTCAGATTACATTTGAGAGTATGCAGCACAGTTTGAAACAAGGATATTAAATTAGATTTAAAAGGTCAATTACAGAGGAATGAGGGTTGAGTTGGTTAAGGTAGTCTTTGAAGTATTAAAAGATTTGACAGAAGATAAGCAGTGGCAAACATTAAGGATTGCGGATTCACTAAAAAGGTAGACACATTTGGACAGGTATATGGATAGAAACATAGAAACATAGAAACATAGAAAGTAGGTGCGAGAGTAGACCACCAGGTCCGTCGAGCCCGCACCGCCATTCGCTCATGGCTGAACACTAAACAGACACACTTACCCACAAACAGTAGACACAAGACACAGAACACAAGACACTACCCTCCCCTTCATACCGCTATCACCCCTCTCCACCCCAAGAACCGCGTGATCTCCTGGGGGAGGCAAAAAACCGGATAAAAACCCAGGTCCAATTCGGGAAAAAAAATCCGGGAAATTCCTCTCCGACCCCAATCCAGGCGATCGACACTTGTCCAGGAGATCACTCAGGTCTTACTATACTCACCATACCTAGGTCCATATCCCTGCCCTCTCCCCGTAGCCCCTTATCCCCTCGGCAGCTAAAAAACCATCTATTCTAGACTTAAATATATTTAACGTTTCTGCTTCCACTGCTCCCTGGGGCAGTGAATTCCATAAATTAACCACCCTCTTGGTGAAGAAGTTCTTCCTCATCTCAGTTTTAAAAGAGCCCCCCCTTATTCTGCAACTATGTCCCCTAGTTCTAGTTTCCCCGATCATTGGGAACATCCTCGGTGCATCCACCCGATCAAGGCCCCTCACGATCTTATATGTTTCAATGAGATCGCCTCTCATTCTCCTAAACTCCAAAGAGTAGAGCTCCAGCTTACTTAACCTTTCCTCATATGTCAATCCCCTCATTGCAGGAATTAATCTTGTAAACCTTCGCTGCACTGCCTCCAGGGCTAGTACATCCTTCCTTAAGTATGGACCCCAGAACTGTACACAGTATTCCAAATGTGGTCTCACTAATACTGTGTACAGCTGCAGCAAGACCTCCGTGTTTTTATACTCAATCCCCCTAGCAATAAAGGCCAAAACTCCATTGGCCTTCCTGATTGCTTGCTGCACCTGCATACTGACCTTTAGTGATTCATGTACTAATACCCCTAGATCCCTTTGCGTTGCATTACAACGCAGCTCCTCCTCATTTAGAAAATAACTTGCCCTATCATTTTTTTTCCCAAAGTGAATGACTTCACATTTATTAGTATTAAATTTCATCTGCCAAGTTGTTGCCCACTCACCTAGCTTATCTATATCCATTTGCAGACTCTTCCTATCCTCCTCATCCCCAACTTTTCCTCCCATTTTTGTATCGTCCGCAAATTTTGATATATTACACTTGGTTCCCTCCTCCAAATCATTTATATAAATTGTGAACAACTGGGGTCCCAGCACCGACCCTTGCGGAACCCCGCTAGTTACCGGTTGCCATCCCGAGTATGAACCATTTATCCCCACTCTCTGCTTCCTATTTGTCAGCCAATCCTCTACCCACGCTAATATATTACCCCCAATCCCATAATTTTTTATTTTTAGCAATAGTCTCTTATGTGGCACCTTGTCAAAAGCCTTTTGGAAGTCCAAGTATACCACATCCACCGGTTCCCCTTTATCCACCCGGGTTGTTACTTCCTCAAAGAATTCGAGCAGATTCGTTAAACAGGATTTCCCCTTCACAAAACCATGCTGGTTCTGTCCGATGAAGTCATGTTTATCCAAGTGCCCCGTTAGTGTTTCTTTAATAATTGTCTCTAACATTTTACCCACCACCGATGTTAGACTAACCGGTCTATAGTTACCCGCCTTCTGTCTACTTCCTTTTTTAAATATAGGTGTTACATTGGCCATTTTCCAATCCACTGGGACCGTTCCTGCCTCCAGGGAGTTTTGGAAAATTATCACCAATGCATCCACAATCCCCACCGCTATCTCCCTCAAGACCCTTGGATGTAATCCATCAGGCCCAGGGGATTTATCCTCCTTCAGTCTCATTAATTTCCCAAATACCACCTCCTTGGTGATCTTAATAGTATTTAGCTCCTCCATTCCTACCGCCCCCTGTTTATCCAGCGTTGGAATATTTTTTGTGTCTTCTATGGTGAAGACTGATACAAAATACTCGTTTAATGCCTTTGCCATTTCCATGTTCCCCACCAACAACTCTCCAGTCTCACCCTCCAATGGACCAACGTTCACCTTAGCCACCCTTTTTCTTTTTATATAGCTATAAAAACTCTTACTATTAGTTTTTATGTTGTTCGCTAAATTCCTTTCATAGTCTATTTTCCCCGTCTTAATTAATCTCTTAGTTATTCTTTGCTGACCTTTAAATGCTTCCCAATCCTCTACCCTCCCACTATCTCTGGCTACCTTATATGCCCTTGCCTTCAGCCGAATACTATCCTTTATAGTTTTACTGAGCCATGGCTGACTGTTCTTACCCTTACCCCTTTTTTTCTTCATAGGAATAAATTTTTCTTGAAGGTTATACAGTAGATCCTTAAACGTACACCACTGCTCATGTACCGTCTTATTCCTGAATCTGCTATCCCAGTCAACTTTGATCAGCTCAGTCCTCATACCTTCATAATCCCCCTTATTTAGACTAAGCACCCTAGCCTGAGTTTCAACCTGCTCCCTTTCTATTTGAATATGGAATTCGACCATATTGTGGTCACTTGTTCCCAACGAGTCCCTAACTATGACATTTTTAATCAATCCTGCTTCATTACACAGGACCAGATCCAAGATTGCCTCCCCCCTTGTCGACCGGTTTAGAGGGATATGGGCCAAATGCAGGCAGGTGGGACTAGTGTAGATGTTTTGAGATGGAATTAAGAGATGGTTTTTGGACCAGCAGGAGATAGCTAATGGAGGAGTTTGTGGATCAATGATCCTTGAAGACTGAATGCTCCCTGGGAAGGTGGGTATGTTAATATCTAACAAAAACAAAATAAGGTTAGTGTCAGACTGAAATAAAACTCATAGTCATAATCATGGTTTCATATAGTGTGGAAACAGGACCGTTGGCCCAAGGTGTCCAAGCCGACCAACATACCCCATCTGCACTCGTCCCACCTGCCTGCATTTGGCCCATATCCCTCTAAACCTAGGATAGATACAAATTGCTGGAGTAACTTAACGGATCAAGCAGCATCTCAGGAGAAAACGAATGGGTGACGGTTCGGGTTGGAACCCTTCTTCAGACCGACTTCTAAAGAAGCGTCTCAACTCAATAGACAATAGACAATAGGTGCAGGAGTAGGCCATTCGGCCCTTCGAGCCAGCACCACCATTCAATTTGATCATGGCTGATCATCCCCAATCATTACCCCGTTCCTGCCTTCTCCCCATATCCCCTGACTCCACTATTTTTAAGATCCCTATCTAGCTCTCTCTTGAAAATATCCAGAGAACCTGCCTCCATCGCCCTCTGAGGCAGAGAATTCCACAGAGTCACCACTCTCTGTGAGAAAAAGTGTTTCCTCGTCTACGTTCTAAAAGGCTTACTCCTTATTCTTAAACTGTGGCCCCTGGTTCTGGACTCCCCCAACATTGGGAACATGTTTCCTGCCTCTGGCGTGTCCAAACCCTTAACAATCTTATATGTTTCAATGAAAACACCTCTCATCCTTCTAAACTCCAGAGTGTACCTGCCCAGCTGCTCCATACTCTCAGCATATGACAGCCCCGCCATCCCGGGAATTAACCTTGTAAACCTACGCTGCACTAACTCAATAGCAAGAATGGCCTTCCTCAAATTAGGGGACCAAAACTGCACACAACACTCCAGGTGTGGTCTCACTAGGTAGACAAAAGTGCTGGAGAAACTCAGCGGGTGCAGCAGCATCTATGGAGCGAAGGAAATAGGCAACGTTTCGGGCTGAAACCCTTCTTCAGAAACCCTGGTCTCACTAGGGCTCTGTACAACTGCAGAAGGACCTCTTTGCTCCTATATTCGATTCCTCTTGTTATAAAGGCCAACATGCCATTTGCATTCTTCACTGCCTGCTGTACCAGCATGCTTACTATCATAGACTGATGTACAAGGATCCCCAGATCCCATTGTACTTTCCCTTTTCCCAACTAGACGTCATTTAGATAGTAATCTGCCTTCTTGTTTTTGCTACCAAAGTGGATAACCTCACATTTATCCGCATTAAACTTCATCTGCCATGCATCTGCCCACTCCCCCAACCTGTCCAAGTCACCCTGCATTCTCATAGCATCCTCCTCACAGTTCACACTGCCATCCACCTTTGTGTCATCTGCAAATTTGCTAATGTTACTTTGAATCCCTTCAACCAAATCATTGATGTATATTGTAAATAGCTGCGGTCCCAGCACCGAGCCTTGCGGTACCCCACTAGTTACTGCCTGTCATTCTGAAAGGGACGCGTTAATCCCTACTCTTTGTTTCCTGTCTGCCAACCACTTCTCTATCCATGTCAGCACTCTACTCCCAATACCATGGGCCCTAATTTTGCCCACTAATCTCCTATGTGGGACCTTATCAAATGCTTTCTGAAAGTCCAGGTACACTACATCCACTGGCTCTCCCTTGTCCATTTTCCTAGTTAAACCTTCCAAAAATTCCAGAAGATTGGTCAAGCATGATTTCATCGAGCTTGAATCGAAACATCACATTCCTGTTTTCCAGGGATGCTGCCTAACCTGCTGAGTCACTCCAGCATTTTGTGTCTACCTTCGATGTAAACCAGCAACTGCAGTTCCTTCCTAAGCATTCCCTCGAAACCTATCTTGTCCATATACAGTATCTTTTAAGTGTTTGTCAAATGTTACGATAATACCTGCCTTAATTACCTCCTCCGGCTGATCATTCCATACATCCATAACCCTTCATGTGAAATGTTGTCCCCTCAGTTTCCTATTAAATCTTTGCCCCCTCACCTTATGCCTATGTCTTCTGGTTTTCGACTCCCCTACTCTGGGCAAAATAATCTGTGCGTTTACCAGATCCTATTCCTCTCATGATTCGTCATCTTTCTACACTCCGAGACATTAAGTCCTAGCATGCTCAACCTCTCCCTATGGCTGAGGCCCTCGAGTCATCGTAAATCATCTCTGTACCCTTTCCAGCTTGATAACATCTTTTGTTTAACCTGAACTGACCAAAACTGAACACAACACTCTAAATGTGGCCTCACCAACGTCTTATAAAACAGCACCATCACCTCCCGACTTCTATAATCAAATATACAATGTTACCTTGCACAGGACATTGGTTAGGCCACACTTGGAGTACTGGGCATTATTCATGTCCCTCATCCAAGAAGAAATATACTGGATCAGACAAAGTTTTAATGAGCTCCATAGTCTCGTTCCTTGGATGAGATTGTGCTATCATGACTGGCTAAAGATCTCTCTTTGCTGTTCAGAAGAATGAGGGATGCTCTTATTAAAACGTAAGATCCTTGATGGGCATGGCAAGGTAGGTTCAAGCCCATCCCAGTATTGGAATAATCACACTGGCACAGCTGGTAGAGATGCTGCCTCACAGCATCAGAGAGCCGGTTTGACCCTGACTGCGGGTGCTGTCTGTATGGAGTTTGTATGTTTTCCCTGTGACCGTGTGGGTTTACTCTGGGTGCTCTGGTTTACTCCCACATCCCAACGACGTGCGGGGTTGTAGGTTAAATAGCCCTCTTTAAATTGCACCTAAGATATAGGGAGTGCATGAGAAAGTGGGATAACATAGAACGAGTGTGAACAGGTGGTTCATGTGGACTCGGTGGGCTGATGAGTCTGTTTCCATGCTGTTTTTTCTAAAATGAAAACTAAAACTAAAACTAAAATAAAGCTAAAATCGAAGTAAAACAGGCAGTTTATGGAATTCGTGATAATGGAATAAGTTCATAAATTCATAAGTTCGAGTAGCAGAATTAAGCCAATTGAGTCTACTCCGCCATTCAAACATGGCTGATCTATCTTTCCTTCTCAACCCCATTCTCCTGCCTTCTCCCCATAACCAAGAATCAGGTAATTTCTGCCTTAATAATATCAATTGACTTGGTCCCGACAGCTTTCTGTGGCAATGAATTCCACAGATTCACCTCCCTCTGACTAAATAAATCTTTCTAAAAGTTCGTCCTTTGAATCTGGGGCTGTGGCCTCTTGTCCTAGATACTCCCACTAGTGGAAACATCCTCTCCACAGTCACTCTATCCACTGCTCAGTAAGTTTCAATGAGGTTCCCCCTCATCTTTTTAAATTCCAGCGAGTACGGTCAAACGCTCATCATACATCAAACCAATCATTCCTGGGATCATTCTCGTAAACCTCCTCTGGACCCTCTCCGAAGGCAGCACATCCTTCCTCAGATATGGGGCCCCAAACAGCTCACTATTCTCCAAATGCCATCTGACCAGTACCTCATAAAGCCTTAGCATTATTTCCTTGTAATCTTGAAACTCTTGGTTATCAGCCAGAATTTAACACATTTGTTGATATCAGTCGAATCCCAGAAATCATGAACTAGTCATAGTGGATCTTTAATAGGTTTCCTAATGACCGAGATGTAAAGAAACAGGTCACTTTAACATGAGAATCAAATCAAAACTTCAGAGTTGTACTCCAGAAGAATAACCGCTCCAGTAAGAAAGAAAAATAAAGTTTATTTTTTCCAGCAGAGCAATTTTGAAATAAATAAAGTCTCCATCAATAAATATTAGAATCCCAGTAACAACGTGTATTGTGCTTGCTTGCTCCAGTGGTTTATACCTGTCAGCAGCACCTTATTTGGTGTGTCACTAACACATAAATGCCATTTGTTATGAGACCACAGTGATGTATGTGATACCTGGATTGCAGATGCTGACAGCAAATTGACTAATATTTTACTGCTTCATCCACAATAACAACTACTTGGCACGTTTGAAGGAAAGGACATTAGTCACCTAACTAAGCACATGGATGTGGTCAAATAGCACACATATAACTATTTTGGTTTAAAAGAAAAGGCTTTTTCACTAGTGAATACCGACAACTATCACACAAATAAGACTGCATTTTGCTCTGGTGAGCTGACAGATTTTACGGATAGTGCAGGAAGGAACTGCAGATGCTCAGATGCTGGTTTAAACCGAAGATAGACACAAAATGCTGGAGTAACTCAGTGGGGGGGTCGGGCAGCATCTCCGGAGAAAGGGAATAGGTGCTCTTCTTCAGACTGACAGAGAAAAGGGGAACGAGAGATTTAGACGGTGATCTTGAAAGATATAGAACAAACGAATGAAAGATGTGCAAAAAAAAAATCAATGATGAAGGAAAGGTGGAGCCCACAATGGTCCATTGTTTGCTGTGGGGTAGGTGATAACGAGTTATACAGGCAGTGAAACTCAACAGGACGACAGTGAAACTAGTACGATGACTAGGGTGGCGGAGGGACAGAGTGAGAGGGGATGAAAGGGTTATACAATGCTTTGGTAGTTATATTGCTCTGTGCAAACAGTGTTCCCTTGTCAAATACTTTGGTTGGGGTCTGCACATTATCACCAAAAGGTAATCCATAAAGGAGTGCATCATATAATTAAAAAATAAGGGAAATTGCAGAAGGGCAACGAGTCTTCCAGCTCTAATGTTGTAATTGCTAGGCTCGAATTACAACATAATTGATATTGGTCTTGGTATTGGCTTATTACGGCATTGCCTCATTACTGCAGAAATGTTATTAAATAACATGGAAATCATTAGCTACTGTTTGTGAAGATAAATGAAGCAGGCAAATGAGCAATCATCAAGCTTACCATCTGCCTGTCTCCTAACTTGTATTATTATTAGGTTTAAATGTTATGTGAAATGATCACATTTTGCATGAATAACTCCTTCCTCGGAAATAAGCAGAACTGCTTATGAACATATTCGTAATATGCCTCCTTTTGTTCTTAGTTCAGTACTTGGTAATAGAGTCGCACGTGTTTTATTCTTAATAAACTTGGCGGAGCACTGCACTGACGGGGTCTATGAATTATAAATATTTCACAAAAGGAGTGTGTTATTTGTCTCCTAGGTATTACGCGTTATTTCCAAACTCGCAATCATCTTGAAGAAATCTTCAACGGAGCCCACTGTTCAATTATCTGCCTTCCTACTTCACAGAACAAAAGGTTCTCCTGAGCCATTGTCTCACTGTTTAGGTTAGAAGCAATTTATGTGGCATGTATCATCTTCTACTCCAGGGCAAGCAGACTGTCGTATTTCATTGTGACAATATCCTTCTGGTGGTATCTTGTGAAGTCTACACCACTGGCTATATTTTATGCTCAGGGTTTGAAGTCGATTACTGTCATGTGTGCTGAAAACTGAAGGGAGGTCTGGCTATGGACCCTTGTATTAAAGCAAATCATAACAAATATGTTATTCACCTTGTAACAACATCAAGCAAAGAAGACTCGAGCAGCACAATGAATCAAACCTTCCTACTCCATTTCAAACATTGCTGGAGTTGGGATTCACTTCTCACTCCTTAATCTTCCTTATCTCTCTGTCTCCCTCTCCCTTGGCTCTCAGTCTGAAGAAGGGTCTCGACCTGAAACGTCACCCATTCCCTCTCTCCAAAGATGCTGCACTTCCTGCTGAGTTACTCCAGCATTTTGTGTCTATCTTCACTTCTCATTATCCGGTGAACTGCAGGAACTAACCATATTTACAGCAAAGTACAAGTCTCCAAGTCTTCTATATATATAAATATTTCAAAAAACTAGGGAGAAGATGACCAATTGCCTTTTCTTGTCAATCCTCTGCTCTAATGTTCTTGTCACTCCTCTGCTGTAATATCTGTAATGTGTTTTTTCAGGGCCAAGTAATATAATTTTGGTTCTTTTAGTAGGAACAGTTATTTCATTATCATGTTGTACTCTTATCTATGTATTATCCAGGATGGTTGTTTAGACAATGGGAATATCTGTAAATAAGCTCTTTCTAAGCTTCCCCCCAGTCCAGGTCAGTCAATAAACCACAGGAACAACTAAACTTTGTTTTTAGAAAGCACACCAAATCACCCTATACGATATCTAAACCACTGCAGGCTCGATCCTTGTATCTGCCTGGCCAAGCCCTTTAGCCTCGTGCAAGCAGAAACATTCCAAAGGTCACGCAGTCCCAAGCGCCCCTCCAGAAGATCGACAACGGACCTCGTGGGGGCTGCCTTTTATAGGTCCCCGAACCTTGAGGTGCCGAACTACAGAGGGATGGTATATTTACAATCCAATCATGTATAACAAATTACAATAATACATTACTGACAGGTCCACAGGCTTACATCTTCTTACATTTTGCAGGTGAAGCTTCCAGAAGAGGCTAACAGAATCTTGAGAAATGCAACATTTACCCTGGGATTCAAACAAACCAGACAGGGCTTAACATTTCAACCAATCAATACTTAACAGGATAACTGTCTCACATTTACAATATATGCTAGGCTCTTGCAAAGACCCAATTAAACTCATGCATTTCACATTTCTTATGATGTCCTTTGCAGAAATCTCATCCATCTGTCAACTGATAATGCAACACTGATCCGGGCCCCAGACTTGCTGGCACCATTCAGAAGCTTGTCCTATTTCTACAGAGAACACCAGACTTGACCAAAATGGCCTAGCAATACATGTCCTTATTAAACTGTGGGTACTATGGCTGCTCGATTTCAGCCAGGATTAACATATCTACTTCCACTAAATCAGTTCCCATCCATGCTCTACAACATCTTAATTCTTTTCTGCAATACCATGTAGCATATTTCATATAGTTGACGTTTAGGGTCGAGACTCTTGTAGACCCTTTCGGGTAGAGACCCGAAACATCACCCATTCCTCTCCAGGGATGCTGACTGTGCCGCTGAGTTACTCCAGCATTTTGTGTCTATCTTCGGTACAATTCAGCATCTGCAGTTCCTTCTTACATATACCATATAGTCATCCGCCTTAGCCTACGAGATCTTTCGGCAAAGACTGAGCCGCCAGGATAATCCAGAGACCGCCAGTGCCTCCACTTGAGGCAAGGGTGAACTGCAGGGAGAATCTTAAGATTGCCACACCTCCTCCTTTGAGACCAGGACTGAGCTGCCGGGGCAAGCCTGAGATCACCAACTCCACTGTACATGTGCCCTGACGGTGAGGGACAGCGCCCCCATGTGGTCCTGGACTTTCCTACCACTGTGAATAAAACATATCACGTGAGTTCACCCTACTGCAAGTGTCGGCGTGGTCACTGACGAACCTGGCATCATCCCCGATGCCACAGTGCATGCATGAGATGGGTATTTATATTATACAAATAATGGAATCATTTTGAAGACACCCGTAATAATTACAAATCTATTTATATCTGACATAAAAATATCCAACGACTTGGCCTCCACAGTCGTCTGTGGCAAAGAATTCCACAGATTCACCATCCCCTGACTGAAGAAATTTCTCCTCATCTCTTTCCTAAAAGAATGTCCTTTAATTATGAGGCTATGACCTCTAGTCCTAGACTCTCCAACTGGTGAAAACACCCTCTCCACATCTACTCTATCCCAGCCTTTCAATATTCTTTATGTTTCAATGAGGTCCCCCCTCCTCTTCTAAACTCCAACCAGTACAGGCCCAGTGCTGACAAACACTCATCATAGGTTAATCTACTCATTCCTGAGATCATTCTTGTAAATCTCCTCTGGACCCTCTTCAGAGCCAGCACATCGTTCTTCAGCTATTGTGCCCAAAATTGCTCATAATATTCGAAATACGGCCTTACCAGCGTCTTATAGAGCCTCAACATTACATTCCTGTTTTTGTATACAAGCCCTCGTGAAATAAATGCAAGCATTGAGTTTGCTGAACAATAAACACATCAAAACAGCAGGTAATGTGGCTGTCATTATACTGCTATTTGTGGAAATTGATGTGTTCTAATTAGTGGCCACGGTTCCTAAGTTACAAAGCATGAAACACTATTTGGTGGTTGTAAAGCACTTCGATATGTTTTGAAAAGGTAGCAAAACATGCTGTGCATGTGCAAGACATTGATTACTTCTTGTGTAGGAAGGAATCGCAGAGGCTGGTTTTCACTGAAGATAAGACACAAAATGTTGGAGTAACTCAATGGGTCAGTATCTCGACCCGAAACGCCACTCACTCCAGAGATGCTGCCTGTCCCGCTGAGTTACTCCAGCATTTTGTGTCTATCTTTGGTGCAAACCAGCATCTGCAGATCCTTCCTAAGCATCTCTGGAGAGAAGGAAAGGGTGACGTTTCTGTTCGAGACCCTTCTTCAGATTCGGATTGAAGAAGGATCTCGACCTGAAATGTCGCCCATTCCTTCTCTCATTGATCACTTCTTTCACTTTTACTCCAGTCAACCTGTAGGAGTAGATCCTCATTATGATTATTTCCAACATACAATTGTTTCTCCTTGCATAATACAAATGTGCAAACAAACTTCATTGGGCACAATTGTCAGTCATTGAATACAATGGATGGTATACAAAAAGCAAATGGAAATAGACTGAGAAACACCAGTAATTGCAATTAGAAGAACACAAACAAGTTGGAATGATGAACATGTTTTTTACAGTGATTTTGTGCCTCATGACTGACATAGCCCATAGTCCATGACAAAAGCAATGGAAAACATCATCCGTTCAGAGGTTAGACGATTAGATGTTAGGATCGATCTGGTAAACATGGCGTGAATAAATTATTAGAATGTGAAATAAGGAGTCATTTACCATGACTTATTGGGAAGGGTGTTATTGAAATCTTAATTTAATGAGTTAGAAATATATTGTAAAACACCATGAAAGGATCATTATGGAAATGTTATAATAGTTTATTCCGTTTTTTAAAAAAAGGTCATAAATTTCAATTAAAAAACATTATTTTCATTTCAAGACGAACGATACGCAAGTTATGCTTGATTTTATGCAGTTGGTTATCCTTTTATTCACATTATTATTATCCAAAGAAGCTTTGTACACAAAAGCTCTTTGATTCATGCAGCAGGGCCTTCAGTCCAACACGCCCACACCAACCAATATGTATGTCCCAGCTATACTAGTCCCACCTGCCTGCGTTTGGTCCATATCCCTCCAAACCTGTCCTATCCATGTACCTGTCGAACTGTTTCTTAAATGTATGGATAATACCTGCCTCAACTAGCTCCTCTTGCAGCTTGTTCCATACACACACCGCCCTTTGTGTGAAATAGTTACCCCTCTGATTCCTATTAAATCTTTACCCCTTCACCTTAAACCTCTGGTCCTCGATTCCCCTACTCTGGGCAAGAGTAACTGTGCATCTACCTGATCTATTCCTCTCATGATTTTATACACCTGTCACAGTCTGCCCTCTCCTCATTCTCATCCACTTCACCTTCCAGTACTTTTCCACCGGTCCCTCCTTCTCCTCGCCTGCCACTCCCCTCTCATCAGCCCAACTCTCCTCACCTGTTGCACTCAGTTGCCTCTGATCACCAATTACCCCGGTATATAGACTCTCCTCACCATTCACACAGTGCCAGATTGTTCTCAGCATTCATGCAAGACTCTCCAGCGATTTCCCGACTTCCTGCCTGGCTTCGACTCTCCTTTCGTCTGTCCCTCGCTGGTTTGTTTGCATCGTGTGTTGGATCTCCTGGTGACCGGACCTTCCGCTACCCCGACTACGTCTCCTGCCTGCCCCTCTTCGGAGCCCTCGCTCAATCCTGAGCCTCTGTGTGAGTACGGTGTACCCATTCCTGTGTTACTACTCTGTGTTACAGTATCGTAATAAAGTTCGTTACCAACTATACCTGTCTGACTCTGTGCTGCTATTGGGTCCAAGCTATACCTGTTACAACACCTCTATAAGATCACCCCTCATCCTCTTGCACTCCAAGGAATAGAGTCGCAGCCTGTTTAACCTCCCCCTATAGCTCAGGCCCTTGAGTCTTGGCAACATCCTCATAAATCTTCTCTGTACCCTTTCCTGCTTGACAACATCTTTCCTATAACATGGTGCCTGGAACTGAACACAATGCTCTAAATGAGACCTCACCAACATCTTATACAACTGCAACATGACCTCCCAACTTCTATACTTAATACTGTGACTGATGAAGGTGAATGTGCCAAAAGCCATTTTGAACACCCTATCTACCTGCGATTCCACCTTCAAAGAAATATGCACTTATACTCCTAGATCCCTCTGCTCTACAACACTGCCTAGAGCCCTACCATTCACAGTGTACGTCCTGCCCACATTAGACCTCCCAAAATGCAACTCCTCGCGCTTCTCTGTATTAAATTCCATCAACCATTCCTCAGCCCACCACATTCAGCCCAGACATTCCCTGCAATGTGTGGTGTGATATCCCAGTAACCAGACACTAAGAAATCATTTAGCAGACTGTCCCTGGAGCCAAACAATATTTATTTGTTTACTTCCTCCTGATTTGATATCCCTTTCTCGACAAGAGTTCATTGTTTGCCTCGGGTAGTTTTCCAGTGATCAATTTCTACTCTGGCTTTGAGTGCTGGGTATCATTTTCAATTCTCCCAGATTAGCCATTATTAAGTCTGCAGGCAAAAGACCCCTGATGTTTCTGTTACAGGAGATGAACTCAACCCTATCGCAGCTGTTCTCTCACTTGTGTCAGCTTTGGTCATTGCTGAAGTTTTGTTATACTTAGGGTTGAATTCAATTCCTTTTCATAGAATTTAATTTAGTTTAGAGATACAGCACGGCAACAGGCTCTTCGGCCCATTGAGTCTGTTCAGACGAGCAATCCCTGCACACCATACTGTCGTACACACATTCGGGACAATGTATAATTTTACCAAGCCAATTAGCCTACAAACCTGTCGGAAGGAACTGCAGATGCAGGCTTAAACCGAAGATAGACACAAAAAACTTGAGTAACTCAACGGCACACGCAGCATCTCTGGAGAGAAGGAATGGGTGACGTTTTGGGTCGAGACCCTTCTTCAGACTGCCTGTCCCACTGGGTTACTCCAGTTTTTTGTGTCGATCTTCAACCTACAAACCTGAACATCTTTGGAGTGTGGGGGGAAGCTGGAGAAAACCCACGCAGGTCACGGGGAGAAGATCCAAACTCTGTAGACAGCACCAGCAGGCAGTGTGGAACCCAGGTCTCTGATGCTGTAAGGCAGCAACTCTACTGCTGCGCGATCATACCGCTCGTTGAGCGATGTAATAGTCATTAAAATATCCAATCTTAGCGACAGCAGGAATGTGAATTCCAAAGTTCAATTTGAGTCAAATATGATATCAAAATGTTAAACGGCCTGCTTTGGGCAGTTGCCAGATGGAATCAGTGTTCAAAAGGAAACAATTCAAAGGTATCTGCTTCTGTTTGAACCCTAAAGTTTTCTTTTTCATCTTTGTTAGTTCTTGGTGAGTTTTCCAGTTGTTTAAATACAAATGAATTTTTAATACCCGTCATTGCAGATTAATCACTTGGGAAGAGGTGTTACCATATAAAAGCTTTCAACGTGGCTTTTGAAGACTTGGCCCTGTGAAGTAGAGAGAGCTTGTGAAGGGAAATGAAACCAATTATTCTTCTCCATTTGAGCCGTCCCGATTTCTTCACTGTTGGTGCAAGCAATCTTCTCCTGATTGTGCATTACTCAGTTGAAAATAAGCAAGTTTTACCCATGTCCATTATAAACGACACAGTGGTGATCTTTAAACTCGAAGAATTAAGGACTGCTATGGTAACTTTATGCACCTTGATGTAGCTGCTTCCAAATCGAATCGGTTGTGCAGCCACAAGGTTTTTGCTTCCTTTCCGAAGGGATATTTGCATAATCTGCGTGCAAACAATTTAAATATTGCAGAAGTTTCGTTTTTAGTTGTTGAACTACAGAGCAGAAGCAGGGCCTTTGGCCCATTGAGTCTTCGCTGACCAGAGCTCACCTTGCACGCTAACGCTATCCTACACACACCAGGGACAATCTACAATTGTACCAAAGCCAATTAACTTACAAACCTGTACATCTTTGGAGTGTGGGAGAAAATTGGAACACCCAGGGAAAAACCAGGCAGGTCACGGGGAGAATGTACAAACTCCGTACTGACAGCACCCGTAGTCAGGATCGAACCCTGGTCTCTGGCTCTGAGGCAGCAACTCTACCGTTGCGCCACCATGCCGCCTGTGTCGTCTGTCTTTGGTGTATAAGACATGAGTCGAGTATCAATCAAGTAACTCTTGCATTCCCTCTCTCTTCGTCTCTCCCCACCCTAGACATCCTGCTAGTTCCACTGTTCGCATCCATATATCCCTTCGTTGTCACTTTTTACAGCCAACAATAGACCATTGTGAGTTCCACCTTTCTTTGGCCATCGGTGTCAGCTCTGATTTATTCTGAACATTTTCGTACCTCTAGTTTCCCTCCCCCCCTGAAACTTCACCTATTCCTTCTCTCTAGAGATGTTGCCTGACCCGGTGAGTTACTCCAGCACTTTATTTCTATCTTCAACCAATTGGCTATTTCTTCAACAGATCCAATTACAAGGACATATTTATAGTTTAAATGAGTTTACATCAGTGCTTCTGAGACCTTAGGTTTTGTAAAAGAAAATTGATTATAGATGATATGGTTGCTTGCTTAGTTGATTCCCTGGAGAGTTTATGTTCCGACTGAGTTAAATACCAAAAACTTAGATTTAATATGTTTCGACAAACCTGTGCAATTATCAGCAGATTTTACATCTGTTTAAAAAAAAAACATAGTGCCACAAGCAAGTCATTCAAGATTGCAGTTTATTGTGGTGCTGTATTTAGGCTAATATGTTAATTCAGCACTTTGTGTCTATTTTCGGTATAAACCAGCATCTGCAGTTCCTTCCTACACAAACCATTGGACCTTCCTGCTCCGGATAATTGTAGTCCAAATATTGATGTTTGAGGTTTTCAAGAGTCCAACGTGCGTTACAGGATGGAAATCAATGCTCCCTAAATTTCATGTAATAAATCTTATACCATTCTGTACCCAACTCCCCAGAAAGTTTCAAGAGGATTAGGTTTCAACACAGGGTGGCAAGATGGTGCAGCGGTAGAGTTGCTGCCTTTACATTGCCAGAGGCCCGGGTTCAAACATGATTACGGGTGCTGTCTGTACTGGGTTTGTACGTTCTCCCTGTGACCACGATGGTTTTCTCCGGGTGCTCTGGTTTCCTCCCACACTCCAAAGACGTGCAGGTTTGTAGGCTAATTCGCTTGGGTAAAATTGTAAATTGTCCCTAGCATTTGTAGGATAGTGTTGGCACAGACTCGGTGGGCCAAATGGCCTGTCTCCATGCTGTAGTGGTTGCTGATGGCTCAAATATTTTGAAGAGTTTAATAGCTTTGGTAGGAAATGTTCTTGTTGCACACTTCCCCAAGCATGTACGGGAAAGATTGTATCTTTCTTGCCTGGAGAATAATCCCACGCATGATTGGGTTAACATATGATGAGTGTTTCATGGCTCTGGGCCTCGACTTGCTGGAGTTTAGAAGGATGAGAGGAAAACATTCAGACGGGTGGCGCCACGGGCCGGCAGCCTCACCAGCAGCTGTTCGTCCTTTTGACTTTTTTTTGTTTTTAGTATGTCTAAAAGTGTGTTTTAGTGTGGGGCGATGGGGGCGGGGAAGGGGGAAACTGTTTTTTAGTCTTTTTCGCCCTTCCTCACGGCCTAGCAGCTAGGACTGGTGCGGCCTCTCTCAGTCAGGCCCAGAACTTCAGCAGCGGGCGCAGCCCGGACTTTCCATCGCGGAGCCGGGCGATCCCTTGCCGGGGGTCACCAGAAGAAGTGTTCCAATCGCTGGCCCGCGGACTATAACATCCTGAAGCCGCGTACTGCAGAGCTTCTAGCCACAGGCGTGGCATGGACTTTCCATCGCGGAGCCGGGGATCCCTTGCCGGGGATCGCCGGAAAAGAGCTCCGACCGCCGGCCTGCGGCTTATAACATCATGAAGCCGTGGTCTCCGGTAGGAAGCGGCTTATTCGGGATCTCCAAGCTGTGGAGTGTCCGTCCGTCCCAACGTCAGAGTTTCGATCATCCTGACGAGAGGGCCTGTACATCGGGCTGTCAGTAGCGGCGACTGCGGAGGGTTCATGGCCTCGACCACGGATGAACAAAGGAGGAGGACTGACGGAACTTTATTGCCTTCCACCACAGTGAAGAATGTTGATTCCGCTGTGGTGAATGTTAATGTTGTATTCTATCGTGTATTGAGCTCTTTTTGATTGTATGGCTGCATGGTAAATCAATTTCCACTGCACCCTAATTGATGCTTGTGGCAACAAATGTGAACTTGAACCTCATTGAAACTTACCAAATAGTGAAAGGTCTGGATTGAGTGGATGTGGAGAGGATGTTTCCACTAGTGGGAGAGTCTAGGATCAGAGGGAACAGCCTTAGAATAAAAGCACATACTTTTAGATAGGAGATGAGGAGGAATATCTTTAGTCGGAGGGTGATGAATCTGCACAATTAATTGCCACAGACGGCTGTGGAGGTCGTCATTGGATATTGGTAAAGCGGGTATTGACAGATACTTTATTAGTACAGGTGTCGGGGGTTATGGGGAGAAGGCAGGAGAATGGGGTTGAGAGGGAAAGAGAGATGAGCCGTGATTGAATGGTAGAGTAGACTTGACAGGCCGAATGGCCTAATTCTGCTCCCATAACTTATGAACATCTGATAAACATCTGTCTCTATTGACTCACCAGGATCCAGTTTCTTTGCACAGAACTATGATGAATTCTGAATCTCAAGCAAAGCCAAAGTCATGTGACACAGAGTCGAAGACAGTAATTATGATTCATGGATGCTTTGGTGTGTGTTGGCATTAAGTGCCAATGTCATATATGCTTGTGACCTGCAAAATAAATTGTATACATATATATCTTGCGCACCTCATATCACTTCTCTCGTTAAAGAAGGCTCATTTATTGTTGCATTATAGCTGTCATTGATCAGAAGATCTGAAGTATAGAGGCGGCATTGTGGTGCAGCACTAGAGATCCAGGTTCGATCCTGACTATGGGTGCTGTCTGTACGGAGTTTGAATGTTTTCCCTGTGACCTGTGTGGGTTTTGTCTGGGTGCTCTGGTTTCCTCCCACACTCCTCAGATGTACAGTTTTGTAGGGTAATTGACTTGGTATAAATGTAAATCATCCCTGGTGTGTGTAGGAGAGTGTTAGTCTGTGGATATCGCTGATCGGTGCGGACTAGGTGGGCCGAAAGGCCTGTTTCCACGCCGTATCTCTAAACTAAATTAAACTAAGCTGGCACTTTATTCACTGTTTTAGAAATGACTTTGGTTAAGTTTAATATTGATTGAAAGATATAGCATGGAAATGGCCCTTCAGCCCATCGAGTCCACACCAATTATTGATCACCTGTTTGCACTAGTTTTACACTATCCCACTTTCTCATCTACTCCCTACACACAAGGGGAAATTTACTGAAGCCAAATTAACCTATGAACCTGTAAGTCCTTGGAGTGTGGGAGTAAACAGAGCACCCGGAGGAAACCCACGCGGTCACAGGGAGAACGTGCAAACTCCATACAGACGACAGCTGAGGTCAGGGTTGACCCCGGGACTCCGGTGCTGTGAGGCAGCAGCTCTACTAGCTGCGCCACTGTGCCACCCTCTAATTAATATGAAAGACAAATCCCTATCAGAGATGCTATCCCAAAGTATAAGCCTATTTTTGTCTGATTCTAAACTAAAAAATCCTACTTGATGATATTTCACTGCCCTGTTGTTCAGACCCAATGAGAATGGGCTCTGAAAGGCTGCAGATGCTTTTGGAATAATAACGCTAGATGTGAGTGGCAATCAACCACTACTTTACTCGCAATAACTCGTCAGATGAGGGCAGCATTCAACCAAGAGACTGGTCTACAGACTCAAAAACGGGCAACGGCTTTAGACTTTACTTTAGAGATACAGCGCGGAAACAGGCCCTTCGGCCCACCAAGTCCACGCCGACCTGCGATCACCCCGTACACTAGCATTATCCTACACACTAGGGATGATTTTACAACTTACCGAAGCTAATTCACCTTTTCTTTTTGTTTATTAAATTGTTTACCGAGTACGAGTTTGACATATGCTGTTGTGCTGTTGTAAGTAAGAGTTTCATTGTTCTGTCTGGCACATATGAACGCTCTTGAATCTTGAATAGAATAGAATAGAATAGAATAGCCTTTTTATTGTCATCCAGACCGAAGTCTGAACGAAATTTAAGCAGTCATACATATAATACAATACAATAAAAAACAACAATAAACACATATTAACATCCACCACAGTGAGTCCACCCAACATCTCCTCACTGTGATGGAGGCAAAAGTCTTAGGGCTGCAGTCTCTTCCCTCCTCTTCTCCTTCTGCGCTGAGGCGATACCCCCCGGGCGATGTTAAAACCTGTCCTCGCGGCTCAAACACCGCGGCCCGGGGTAGTCGAAGCTGCCGCTCACCGGACCTGCTGACGCAGCCGCTGGCTGTATGTCCTGTATGTCTTTGGAATATGGGAGGAAACAGGAGCACCCGGAGAAAACCCACGCGGTCACGGGTAGAACATACATAGTCCGTACAGACAGCAACTGTGGTCAGGATCGAACCGGTGTAATGGCGCTGTAAGGCAGCATCTCTACCGCTACGCCACCGTGCTGCCCTATTTTAATATCATTTTTGTCAGCAATATGTGACGTTAGTCATGCACACTTGTTTACAGGGTTAACTATTTGATCCAGCATTATGTAATTCTCCCCTCAAAAAAATGATGCAGCCTTTCAAGTAGTTGACTTTCTGGGCCACCTGAGCCTAGTACAAATGGGCAATTTTGTTTTGCATATCTGTCATTCATTTGTTCTATTTACCTTCCATATTTCTCATTTCTCTTTCCTCTGACTCTCGGTCTGAAGAAGGGTTCTGACCCGAATCGTCACCTATTCCTTTTCTCTAGAGATGCCGCCTGACCCGCTGAGTTACTACAGCTTTTTGTATCTATCTTCACTGGAGTAGAGCCTGAAGAAGAGTTTTGGCCCGAAACATTGCCTATTTCCTTCGCTCCATAGATGCTGCCTGACCCGCTGCGTTACTCCAGCATTTTGTATCTATCTTCACTGGAGTAAAGTTCGATTCCCACAGAGTGAAGTGCTGACCATGTTTAGTTTAGAGGTCTTTCTACCGAGTCTGGGCCGAGCAGCAATCCCCGCACACTTACACTAACCTAGACACACTAGGCTGACGAGCCTGTGGGACGATTTATCAGCGACCTGAGACACATGAGTTCATGGTGCCGCTTTGGTGAGTTAACAAATTAGCTTGTGCGAGATAAAATTGTGGGAGGTATGAGCGGCCGCAAGCTAAGAGCTGAAATGCTGCGGAACGCTGGACTGACTTTAGAGCAAGCCATTCATGCATGTTGAATGGCACAAACTGTAGCCCCACTTGCTGATTTTGATGCTACCAATCCTCAACAGCAACATAATGTAAATTTGGCTAGCTACTCTCCGCAGAAATTTTTAAATGTGTCCCGCAAATATCCAAATATGCCTGCCACGAGATGCCCAAACTGCAACTGTTTCCGCTCTAGGGGACACCGGGCGATGTTAGGCCCCGCTCCAAGTCATTTCACCCCACGATTCCGGCGGGAGAAGTTGCCATTGCGGAAGCTCTGAAAAGCGGTCTCCCACCAGAGACCTGCGAGCTCCCGATGTTACCGTCCACAGGGCCTGTCGCAGCAAGTCGGGTCGCAGCCGCGCGCCACCACAGCTCTTCCCGCTCCGAAGTTGGCCAGCTCCGCGATGGCAGGTGAGCAGGCTCCGCGACGGGAGCCCTCTGACGGTGGCCACGATGTTAGGCCCAACGACATCGACAGGGAAAAAGTCAGGTCCCCAAACAGGGAAGAGATTAAACGATTTACACCCCAAACCCCCCTTACCACATATACGCAGCTAAAAAAATAATAGAACTAGAATCAAAACATACATTTAACGAGACCAAAATTTAAAAAAAGACAGACGGACTGCAGTCGAGCCGCTGCCGTTAGGCGCCACCACACCTTATGCCGTGACCTTAGTCTGGTTTATTTCAGGCGTACTGTCTACAAACTCTGCTTGACAGAGGAACCAACACAACAGATGATTTCCAACTATAAAGACTTATTTGACGACAAACTTGGCAAACTGCCTACGATATACAAGATCACTGTAGATCATACTGTCACCCCAATAGTTCGTGCATGTGGGAGAGAATACACGCCAAACTCAAGCATATGATCTCCTTCGGAGTCATTGCCGAGGTCAGTGAACCCTTGGACAGGGTCTCCACTCTGGTCGTCACCACAAAAAAAGGTAAGAAAGAATTACGCATCTGCATCAACCCTAAAGATTTAAACACGGCAATCAAACGCCAACACTATCCGATGAGAAACACTCAGGACGTAGCGGCACAGATTGGTAATGTAACGGTATTCTCAGTCCTCGATGCCAAAAGCTCTTTCTGGCAAATCCCGTTGGACCGAGCATCGCCCGCCCTAACAACATTTGCCACTCCGTTCGGCCGCTACAGGTTTTTAAGAATGCCCTTTGGTATCAACTCTGCCAGCGAAGTCTTTCAGCGCGCAATGGAACAACTATTTGCAGAATATCCATGTGCCATCATCGTTGACGACATCCTAGTATATGGTTGCGATGTGACTGAGCATGATGCCAACCTGAAAAAGATATTGAACCGTGCCAGAGACATTAATCTGAAACTCAACCCTCTGAAATGCAAGTTCAGAGTCTCCAAAGTCACCTAAGTTGGTCACGTGTTCACCAGCAACGGATTAAAACCTGATCCACTTAAAACTGCAGCCATCAACGAGCTGCCGGTCCCAACCGACGTCACCAGCTTACAACGATTCCACAGCATGATCAACTACTTGGGCAAGTTTATTCTCAACCTCAGTGAACTTTCTGCTCCCCTACGACAACTGACCCACAAGGACAATGCATGGTCTTGGTACCCACAACACCAAAGAGCTTTCGAGACTTTAAAACTCCAGCAAGCCAACGCACGTACAGTGTCATACTTCAATCTCAACCTGCCAGTCACTATCACCTGCGATGCATCCCAGTATGGGCTACGCGCAACATGCCTACAAACATCCTTCGACGTTGACGTGATGCCCGTTTCGTACGCATCACGCACCCTGACTGAAACTGAACAACGCTGTGCTCAGATAGAGAAGGAACTGCTTGCGGTGGTTTTTGCCTGTTCAAAATTTAAAGACTTTATCTTTGGCAAAACCTTTACGGTCAAAACCGACCACCAACCACTAGTCACCATCCTGAGCAAGCCTATCCATGCTGCCCCAGCTCGACTACAGCGAATGATGATGCAGTTGCAACGGTTTGACTTCTGCATTGTCTACAAAAAAGGTAAAGACATGCACATTGCAGACACGCTATCCAGAGCCCCGCGCACCACCAGCGAACAACACCTGTTTGAACAGGATGAATTCTCGGTCCTGAAGGTCTCATTTGTGCCCACTGATCGCCTACACCACCTTGCCGAACACACAGCTGCAGACAAAACCTCACAGCTGCTGACCTCCGTCATAAGAGGCGCGTGGCCAAACACGCAGTCAAGCACCCCGTTTGAAATACGACCCTACTTCCTGGTCCGTGACAAACTGGTGTTACAGGACGGAATAATTGTCAAGGGTCACAAGGCGGTCATTCCCCCAACAATGCGAAACAAGTACTATGAGGAAATACACGGAGCCCACCCTGGCACGGAGGCCACTCTAAAACGAGCCAAGGAAATGATCTACTGGCCCGGGATGACCAAGCACATACGTGAGAAAACAGAATTGTGCGCGATCTGTAACAGTCAATCACCCCATCAGCAGAAGCAGCCCCTCCTATCCCAGCCAGCTCCCTCTCTACCATGGTCATCACTGGCTGCCGACATCTTCGAATGGCACAGGAAACACTACCTTGTTTTAGTGGACATGCTCTAACTGGTTTGAAATTGACTTTCTGCCAACAATCACTTCTGAAACAGTGATCCAAAAGCTTAAAATCCACCTTTCTGTGCATGGGGTACCCGTTTGCCTTCAGACTGACAACGGAACTCAATTCACCAGCCAAAAGTATAAAGACTTTGTAAAACGGTGGAACTTCCAACGCGTCACCAGCAGCCCAGAATACCCACAGTCCAATGGACTTGCCGAGCGTGCTGTTCGGAGCGCAAAACAACTCATGGAGCGCTCCTATCAAGCCAAATCTGATGTCTACCTGGACCTGTTGTTGAACCTGCGAAACATTGCAAGAGACAACATTCTCGGCTCTCCAGCCCAGTGGCTAATGTCCCGCCGGACACGCCCTCCACTGCCTGTTTCTCAGCAACAGCTACTGACCAAAAGGTCCTGCCCCTCTGCCGTAATACAGAAGCGTGTACAGTTTAGTCGAGACACGCAGAAAGCGCTTTATGACAAGACCAGCAAACCACTTTAAACCACTTATACAAGGTCAAGTGGTACGACTGCAAACAGATAAAGGACATACCAAACTGGGACAGCATTCACTGGCCCCTCTAAGGAACCACGCTCCTACCTGGTCGAAAGTCGATGGTGTCCTCTATAGACGCAACCGTCAACATGCTCCTTCCTGTGAAGGAACATCGTCCGGCGTCCCAGGGTCCTGATGCCCCACCGCTCGATTTAAACCAACGCCTGTTGCAGCCGTTCCCACCACCTGCCGCTACCGGGTCCGCCCACTCCCCGCGTCGGTCTGTCCCTGCGTCCCCTGTTGTAACCTGCTCCCCGGGATCCCCACGACGGTCCATCCCAGGTTCCCCTGCGGTCTCTCCCCAACAGATCCCGCGGATTTACCTACCCCAGCCCTAATCTTTCGGAGGACAAGGTTGATGAGGCAGCCCCATACCGTACGAGGGCCGGGCGGGTTGGCAGGCCACCTATTAGATATGGCGATTTTGCTTAACCCCATTATTATTTACTCGGTTTATAGTTTGAAATGCCTTAGTTGCTTTTTCATTTATACAAGAAGAGATGTAGATTGGCTATTGCATGTTAGCCAATCAGAATGCTTAGTAATTATAATTCCGCCTAAATGTATGATTTATAGTGTAGAACTTGCCTGCTGTCTGGCAGTAGCTGCAGTAGACTGAACGTGTGATGTACTGCATATGTGATGATGAACTAGACACTAAAGATGCTTGTGCTTCAACCTGTGTGAGACTAAGGTATTTACAGGAGGAAACCAAAAATCTCGGAGAAATCCCACGCAGGTCACAGAGGGAATGTACAAACTCCATACAGACAGCACCCATTGTCAGGATCAAACGCAAGTCTCTGGCGCTGTAAGGCAGCAACTCTACCGCTGTGCCACTGTGCCATCTGCAAAATGGAGCAACAGCTCAGGTCTTCTCACACTTACCTTGCAAGATAGGCATTCACTTAGATCTGTGCTGTCTGGGTGATAATGTGATGAATTAAAGATTAAACGGTGAGGAGCTTTAATTATTGCCATTCTGGAAGTGCCGTCTGCATCTACAAGTGGCCTGATTTTTCATACATGTGTGATTCAGGCAGTGTACCCGGGGAATTGTTGTAAGCCCTCGGACCACATAAATAAATCAGAGACTCCATCTAAGGAGGGGAGTTTGAGTCTCCAAAGCAAGTGGGTTTGAAAAGACCGCAGTGTTTACTAGAGTGGGAACAAAGCTCTGTAAATACACATCTACGTCAGATCTTCACAGATCTGGCTCCAGTTACAGACTGCAATGGGTGAAGGGAAGGAGATTCCATGCAGTGATGCAGTTAGTTGAGCTGCTGCTCATAGTTCCATAGCCCTGGTTCAATCCTGATCTCGGGTGCTGTCTGTGTCGACTTTGCAGGCCAGGTGAATCCATCAAGCACCCATTTTTTTAACACCCATTTTAGAGTTCCCTTTCCCATTTTATTCTCTCCTCGTTCCCATGAACTTCCCCCTGAGGTATGACTGCCTACCTACACACCAAGTGTAGTTTACAGTGACCAATTCCCCAACAAATTGAGAATTGTGGACGCAACCCAGGCCACAACGCGATCCAACCTCACTTCCATTGACTCCATCTACATTTCATGCTGCCTCGGCAAGGCCAGCAGCATAATCATGGATAAGTCTCACCCTGGTCTTCCCTCTCCCATCAGGCAAGAGGTACAGAAGTGTGAAAACGCACACCTCCAGGTTTGGGACTGTTTCTTTTCAGCTGTTAGTAGGCAACTGAACCACCCTACCAACAACTAGAGAGCACTCTTGACCTCCCATCTACCACATTGGAGACCCTTGGACTATCTTCAAACAGACTTTACTGGACTTTATCTTGCATTAAATGTTATTCCCTTTATCACATATCTGTACACGGTGGATGGCTTGATTGTAATCATGTATAGTCTTTTCACCGACTGGGTAGCATGCAACAAAAAAAGCTCTTGACTGTACCTCGGTACACGTGACAATAAACAAAACTACACTAAATGAAACAAAATTATTGGGAGACGATTGGAGACAAGAACACCCAGAGAAAACCCACAAAGTCCCACTGAGAATGTGTAAACTCCACATAAACAGCATCAAATGTCCCTGGAGCTGTGAGGCAGCAGCTTTAAGGGCCTCTGCCTCACAGGGAGTCTGAAGAAGGGTTTCGGCCCGAAACGTCGCCTATTTCCTTCGCTCCATAGATGCTGCTGCACCCGCTGAGTTCCTCCAGCAATTTTGTGTAGCTTTAAGGGCCTGTTCCATTTGGGCGTCATTTGCACGTCACGCAGGTGATGCACGATGATTTTGTGAATCCCAAAATCCTGGGGCGCCGCGCGCGACTGTGCGTCACTTTCTAACGCCATCACACCTCACCATGTGCTTCGTGTGTCGTGTGTCGTGCGTCGTGACGCGTAAATGACGCGCAAATGACGCCCAAGTGGGACAGGCCCTTTACCTGTCACATTTGCCACACCTCCAGACACTTGTGACTCTTTCCACACTCCTCCACTGAGCTATTAGTGGTCACACCTGCATTTAATCTGCTCCTTAATCTATCACTTGGTATAAATACCTGAGATCATCACCAATTGGGTGCTGACATATCATAGCCATATAGATAATAGATACAGGGAACACCTCTTAATTTTCACAGATGGATCAAAGGATCCAGTAGCTGAAACAACAGGGGCGGCTGTGGTAGTCCAGGGGATGAATGCTGAGCTTTACAAAAGAACAAACAACTATTTGACAGTATATACAGTGGAACTGTATGCTATTTTGATGGCAGTTCGGTGGATGGAACAGGTGCAACCATGCAAAGTATTAATATGTAGCGACTCATTATCTGCAATCCAGAGTATTGGGTCTGGTGCATCCCATAGGCGGCCTGACTTAGTTTATGAAATCCTGCTACTATTAAGCCAAGTGACAAGGAGGGGCAGTGACGTGACTTTGTTGTGGGTCCCAGCACACATTGGTGTTCTAGGGAATGAAAAGGTGGATAAATTAGTAAAGGAGGCTGTAAAAAAAAGAAACATAGAGGTAAACTTACAACTATCCAAATCTGAAGGAAAACACATTGTGTGGAAGAAAATAAATCAGGAATGGCAACAATACTGGGAACAGGAGACAAAGGGGAGACACCTCTATTCGCTACAAAACAGAGTGGGCATTACAGCAAGAAGAGGGGGGAACAGGAGGGAACAGGTAGTATTAACAAGATTGAGGATAGGACACACTCACCTGAACAGCACATTAAAAATATTGGGAAAACTCCCTACTAGGCTGTGTGAGGAATGCCATCAGCCAGAAACAGTTCAGCATGCCCTAGTTGCATGTAGGAGATATGAGACAGAAAGAGGATTTATGATCATCAAAATGAGGAAAATTGGATTGACAGAAATATCAGTAAAGAACATTCTAGAGTGTGGAGGGAAAGGAAAAGGAATAAAGTTGTTGTTTGATTTCTTGAGGGCCTCTGGGCTTATAAAAAGGATCTAATATAAAGACATAAGTACTGTGGAATGAAGCCAGAAGGTGGCAGCAATGCAACATTGCGGATGCCGGCTGCCGTAAAACTCCGAAGAAGAAGAAGAAGAAGAAGAAGAATTGGGTGCTGACTAATCTGTTCTGCAGTCTGTTGGTTCGATAGCAGTTCTGAGTTCTGTCGGTTCCAGGTCTATAGCTTTCAGTTCCATTCGCATTTGTAGTTTGGGTTTTCTTCATTACTTCTCGGTGAGCCTGCATTTGAGTCCTTTCCATTTCTGAGCCCACTGATGGATTAGTCAGCCAGTGTGGACTCGGCAGGCAATGGACTCTGATCAGCCCGACGCTCCCAGTTCCGAACCTGAGGATTTACTGGCTCGAATAGACCAACTCGTAGCGACCATCCAGCAGTTGGCAAACACTGTCAGCCAGGTAGACAAAAGTGCTGGAGAAATTCAGCGGGTGCAGCAGCATCTATGGAGTGAAGGAAATAGGCAACGTTTCGGGCCGAAACCCTTCTTCAGTCTTCAGCCAGGTCCTTCTGTCATACCTCACACAACCGCCAATGTATCTACTGGTGCCTCTCTGCCTCCGCCCACTTCCAGCCATGTCCAGCCCATTCTGGAGACAGTTCTGCCCACACTGGAGAGATACCATGGTGATCCCTCTACCTGCATGCAGGTCATTCCTATCCCAGTGCTCCTTGGTTTGTGAGCTACAACCGTCCCGCTTCAGCACAGAACACTCCAAAGTAACCTATGCCATCTCCCTGCTGGCAGGACGTGCTTCAGCCTGGGGTACAACTGCCTGGGAGAGACAGCTAGACTTCTGCCAGAACATTGCCCATTTTTCAGCAGAGCTGAGAAAGATTTTCGCCCACCCTTTGATCGGAAGAGAGGCAGGCCAGATGATGCTGGATCTCCGCCAGGGGGCACGTGAAGGCCGACACCCAGTCTTTCGTCTCCGCCTGCTCTGTGTGTGCACAGAATAAGACGTCTGTCAGCCTCCCTCCGGTCTCCTTCATCCACTGCCTGTTCCCCGCCATCCCTGGTCCCACATCGCCCTGGACTTCACAACCGGCTTGCTGCCGTCCAAGGGCAATACGGTTATTCTTACCATTGTGGACCGTTTCTCCAAAACTGCTTATTTCCTTCATCTTCCTAAGCTCCCATCTGCTGTAGAACTCACTCACCTCATCATAAACCAGGTCATCAGACCCCATGGTTTCCCTCAAGACACCTTCTCTGACCAGGGTTTGCAGTTCACCTCACAAATTTGGAAGGCTTTCTGCTCCCTGGTTGGCTCCTCCACCAGCCTCTCATCTGGGTTCCATCCACAATCTAATGGTCAGTCGGAGAGAGCCAAACAGGCCCTGGAGACCACCCTACATTGCCTGGTGTCCGCCAACCCTACCACCTGGTCTAGCAAATTGGTATGGATCGAATATGCCCACAATTCTCTGCCAAGCTCTGTCTCCATTCCACTGCTCCCTTGGTTGTCAGCCACCTCTGTTCCCCGACCAAGAGGAGGAGGTCTCCGTTCCCTCTGCCCAGGTGTTTGTGCGCCATGAACATCGGACCAGGAAGGAGGCCCATTCTGCCCTGCTCCACACCGCTTCCAGGTATAGACTACAGGTGGATCGTCATTGGACCCATGCCCTTCGCTATTGCCCTGGTCGGAGGGTGTGGCTGTCCACCCGAGATCTCCCCCTCAGCGTTGACCCGTAAGTTGGCACCCCGGTTTATTGGCCCATTCTCGATTCTCAAGATAGGATATGGATCATATGCAGGCAGATGAGATTAGTTTATCTCAGCAGCATGTTCGGCACAGACATCGTGGGCTTAAAAAGTAGATGAGGAGAAATGTATTCAGTTAGCGGGTGGTGAATCCGTTGAATTCTTTGCCACAGACGGCTGTGGAGGCATTGGGGATTTTTAAGGTGCAGATTGACAGGATCTTGATTAGTACAGGTGTCAGGGGTCATGGGGAGAAGGCAGGTGAATGTGGTTGACAGGGAAAGATAGATCAGCCATGATTGAATGGTGGAGTAAACTTGATGGGCCGAATGGCCTAATTCTACTTTGATACCTTATGAACTTATGAACAAGAGCTGCTCACAATGAATTTCAAGGCTTCTATCTTTTCTTTTGTTAGCTGATGCAAATCAAAACTTCCCCAAATAAGCAAAACACCACAGCAGTTTTGTTATCTTGATCAGAAAATTTATCTTTGATGTTGTACAGTGATGAATAGAACTGCAATTCATAAAAGAAATGTCATAGGCGTTAACTCATCCAATAATGTTTTTTATTAATCAAGAATACTTTTCCAATCAGATTTTTCACCCAATGTTATCATCAGGACATTTTAAATAGGGTTCAATGGTGTTTTATTGTCAGGGGTACCCAAGTACAGCGAAATTATTTTTTTGCGTACAGTTCAGTGACAATACATTAGGTGCATGTTAGGAAGGAACTATAGATGCCGGTTTACACCAAAGGTGTAGACAAAATGCTAGAGTAACTCAGCGGGACAGGCAGCATCTCTGCGCAGAAGGAACAGGTGACGCTTTGGGTTGAGTGCCTTCTTCAGAGTTTGAAGAAGGGTCTCGACCCAAAATGCCACCTATTCCTTCTCTCCAGAGATGCTGCCTGTCCCGATGAGTTCCTCTAGCATTTTGTGTCCACACATTAGGTACAATCATACTAAGTACAAGTGTGTAAGAAAGTAGACCACACTGAATCTGTACACAATGTTTTAGGCACCATCCTGTACCCTTCAAGTCTGAAATTTAAAAGAAAAAGTCTTAACTTGGCCATAAGGTCTGTTGTCCTGGTGATGGCACTGGGTTGGAGTTGCAGGGGTTTTCCTGGCCTGACAATGTTGTCGATGCCCTCCACCATTACGCTGCCGCTCCATGCCACTCCACACATCAACAGCATTGGCTGGACAGGCCGACCTCTGCAATTCCAACCCAGTACCACTGCCAGGAGAGCGGGCCTTATGGCCACGTTAAAACTCTAACAATATCTGCATTTAGTTATTCACCAGCTGTCAGATTTAGCTGTTAGTTTTAGTTTTTGAGATACAGCGCGGAAACTGGCCCTTCAGCCCACCGAATCCGCACTGACCAGCGATCCCCGCACAGTAACACTAACCGACACACACTAGAGACCATTTTACATTTACACCAAGCCAATTAACCTACAATCCTGTATGTCTTTGGAGTGTGGGAGGTCTCGGAGAAAGCTCACGCAGGTCACGGGGAGAACTTACAAACTCTGTCCAGACGGGACCCGTAGTCAGGATCGAACACGGGTCTCTGGCCCCGTAAGGCAGTAGATCTACTGCTACACCACTGATTATTTTTATTATTATATGTAGCCTGATTCATGAGGGGAAAGTAACACTACAAACAGGATTTCATAAACCCCGCTGTGACAACAATCTACAGCATAATAGCTAAGGAAATAATTTTTATTATTAATGCGATACAAAAATAATTCTGCTTGAAAAGCTACTCCTAAAGCTCAGGGTTATATGCGTGGGCACTGACAACAAAGTGTTGCTGTTGGATAGAAAAACAAGATGAGCTAATGGGGACATGGGGAGGGGGGGAGTTGGGGAGGGTAAAACGGGATCAACATTTTCAAATATGCGTCAATGTTTGGATTCGGAGACCCATCACAAGTCAGACTGAACATAGAAATGTAGAAACAAAGAGCTGCAGATGGTGGTTTATACCAAAGTTAGTCATAGAGTTTCTGGAGTAACTCAGCGGGTCAGGCAGCATATCTGGGGTAAAAAAATGGAGGGGTGACGCTTTGGGTTGGGACATCCTATTCACACTCAATGGGTGACATTTCGGGTTGGGACACTTCTTCCATCTGTAGAAGGGTCCCGACCCGAAATGTCACCCGTCCTTTTCCTCCAAAGATGCTGCCTGCCCCGCTGAGTTACTCCAGCACTTTGTGTCTATCTTCAACATAGGAAAATATCATCATACAAATAAATCAGCCATGATCGAATGGTGGAGCATGATGGGCCGAATGGCCTAATTCTGCTCCTATGCCCTATAGTCTTATAGTCTTATAACATATGTCTAAAGATAGGTCTTGATCCAAAATGTTGTCTTCCATTCTCTTCACAAATGTTGCCTGACCTTATACATTTTATTTTGCTCAGCACAATCTAATTTGGTTTGCAAAGGAATGGGGAGGCATGAAATGCTTTTTTGTTGTGTACTATCCAGTCATCAGAAATGACTTTTTTTTTCGTTTACACAAAGTGAATAATGAGAAATAGATCCTGCAGAAGAAATCACGAACAAGAACATGTATTTATGGTGATTGGCAAATCAAAAGCACCAATGAACAACTTTTGCTGCGGGGAATAGTATCAGTCACAGCACAAGACAGCACCAGGCAATTTGTCCAAATGAGAATCAAATACCAATGTAGAGTTGTAGTCATAAACATGGAAATGGGTCCTTCAGCCCAACATGCCCCATCTACACGAGTCTCATCTGCCAGCATTTAGCCCATATCCATATAAACCTGTCATATCCAGGTACCAATCTAATGTTGCTTAAATATTGCAATCGTACCTGCCTCAACCACCTCCACCGGCAGCTCGTTCCATACACCCACCCATGTGAAAAAGTTGTCCCTCAGATTCCTATTAAATCTTTCACCCCTCACCTTAAATCCATGCCCTCTGGTTCTTGATTCCCCTACTCTGTGCAAGAGACTCTGTGCATCTACCCGATCTATTCCAATCATATCTAGGGAATATGTTTTACAGATGTAGAAACAAAGAACTGCAGATGCTTGCTTAGACCAAAGATAAACACAAAGTGCTGGAGTAACGCAGCGGGTCAGGCAGCATCTGTGGAGAAAAAGGACAGATGACATTTCAGTTTGGGACCTTTCTTCAGTGCAGAGAAGTTTTCCAAATGCCCTGACACATTAACCCAACCAAAGATGCGATCTGTAGATGTGATTCACAATCCACAATTGCTTTGACAATTTGAACCTTGGGAAACAGAAGTAAGACGTAACGAGGAATATTTTGAGCCAGGTCTTGAAGTAAACATTCTGAAAGAATGTTGAAAGAAGTTGTACTTTTATCAACAGTTTGCAATGCATCAGACATATGGTGTTATGGAGCATGTAATGACAGAAGTCAATGCAATAATATCTGTCAAAATGGCAAATAGAACCATTCATTCTAATCCATCAAGCACTAGATATTCTCCTGACTATAGTCAATATTGTAGTAATAGGCAGCTCTTTCCAACCTTCCATCAAAAGTAATGATGTTCCCATTAATGTCATTTTCAGCCTGACGGTGCTGATTTTTGTTTTCAACTAAAGACAGACACAAAGTGCTGGAGTAACTCAGCGGGTCAGGCAGCATCTCTGGAGGAAAGGAATAGATGACGTTTCGGGTCGAGACCCTTCTTCAGTTGAGAGTAAAGGGAGAGGGAAACTAGAGATATGAATATGTACAAAAAATAAATGAATGAAAAGTACGTAAAAGGACAAATCAAAGTCAGCCACGATAATCAAGGATTCACCTCATTATCAACCTTGTCCACAGCCAACAATGGTCCATTGTTGGCTGTGGACAAGGTTGATAATGAGTGAAACAGTGAACTAGTCTGGTCTTTTAAAGTTGGTAACAAATTATCACAACAATATTCCACAGCACTATTCTTTGAGCTTCCGATTGTGATGAGGCATACGCTTCAGTTTAGTTTAGATGCGCCTGAGATACAGTGTATCAGCAGGCCCTTCGGCCCACCAGGTCCGTGCCGACCAACGATCATCTGCACACTAGTTCTACCCAACATATTAGGGACAGTTTTACAAAGCCAATTAACCTGCAAACCTGTACGTCTTTGGAGTGTGGGAGGAAACCGAAGCACCTGGAGAAAACCCATGCAGGTCACGGGGAGAACGTACAAACTCCATAGAAACAGCACCCGTAGTCAGGATCAAACCCAAGTCTCTGGCGCTGTGAGGCAGCAACTCTACCGCTGCACCACTGTGCCATCCCAATTAAGCTGAGCAAAATGTCAAAAATGTTTTGATATGATAAACTGCAGAAATTGACACAGCCACAAGCTGTTTCTTATAGTGTGAGTGGCCATAGATATAACGGCCACTGTTGCAATTACACTGGAGTTAACACGGGGTGCTGTAAAGTAGAAGAAATGCAATACTATGCTTATTCATTTATAAAATCTGTCTTTCTACTTCGAGAGTCAAGAGTGTTTTATTGTCATATGTCCCAGACAGAACAACAGAATATGTAAACAAAATGCTCTGTAAACAATATAAGCAACGAGAAAAATTATCAGTAGCATCAGCCATTTCCAATACTGACATAAACCAAAGGTCAAATGGTAAGAGAAACATCAAACAATGTGCTTGAGTCCTTTTCCTCTCACTGGTGTCTTTATTCTCCCAGACCCCGAGAGAGGTGTGTGGTCTAGCCTGTGGCTGAGGTCTACATACAAGAGAGATACTCAAATCGATCGCCTCCTGTCCTGAGTTATACAGTCAATGTATAGGTGGAGAGAGATCTATCACAGCTCCCTTCAGCACATCCTAGGCAAGGAAAGAAGATGTCAGACAATGTTCCATCTCCTAATTACCATTTAAATAACCTTCTGAAGGGTGGTGAGCTCACACCTTCTGATTCCAATGCAGGTACAATTTAGTTTAGTTTAGAGATGCTGTGTGGAAACAGGCCCTTCAGCCCACTGTGTACGTACTGTCCAATGATTCCAGCACACTAACACTGTGCTACTGGTGACAATTTGCTATGTTACCAAGCCAACTAACCTACAAACTTGCACGTCTTTGGAGTGGGAAGAAACTGCAGATGCTGGTTCACACCAAAGATAGACACAAAATGCTGGAGTAACTCAGCGGGACAGGCAACATCTCTGGATAGAAGGAATGGGTGCTGAAATGTCACCTATTCCTTCTCTCCAGAGATGCTGCTTGTCCCGCTGAGTTACTCCAGCATTTTGTGCATATTGACTTTGGAGGGTTCTCAAGCAGACTGAACCAATTTCTAGGCCGTTAAGACTTTAGACTTTTTAGAGATACAACGTGGAAACATGCCCTTCAGTGCACCGAGTCCGCGCTGACCCTGTACACTAGCACTATCCTTCATACTAGGGACAATTTATAATTTTAAAGAAGCCAATTAAGCTATGAACCTGCACCTCTTTGGAGTGTGGGAGGAAACCGGAGAACCCCAATAAAGCTCACAAGGTCAAAGGGAGAACATGCAAACTCTGTACAGATAATCACCCATAGTCGGGATTGAACCCGGGTCTCTGGCCCTGTGAGGCAGCAACTCCACTGCTGCTCCACTGTGCCACCCTGAAGGTCAAATAATGTATAAGATGACAATGATATTAGAACATAAAACATTACAGCACAAGAATAAGTGCTTTGGCCCACAATGTCCATGTCGGACATGATGACAAGTTAAACCAGTCTCCTCTGTATGCTCCTCTTTCCCCTCCATATCCACGTGTCTATCCTAAAGCCTCTTAAATGCCACCATCATATCTGACACCACCACCCCCCATTGCCAGTGTTCCAAGCACCCACCACTCTCTGTGTAAAAAAAAAAACTTGCCCCTGCATCTCCTTTGAATTTTGTCTCGATCACCTTAAAGCTTTGCCCTCTAGTCTTTGACATTTCCACCCAGGGAAATCGGTTGTGACTGTCTACCTTATCTATGCCTCTCATATCAAGTGTCCACTCAGCCTCCAAAGCTCAAAAGAAAACAATCTAAGTTTGTCGATGTCCCCTTGTAGCTAACACCTTCTAATCCAGGCGGCATTCCGGTAAACCTCTTCTGCACCCTTTCCAAAGCATCCACACCCTTCCTGTAATCGGGCGACCAGAACTACACGCAATACTCCAAATGCAGCCCGACCATATTGAGTTTACCTTCAGGGATTTGTTAGAAACATCATTAGCCAATTGAGAAAAAAGTCTAAGCATGCGCCCTTGAAGTTGTGCGGCACAGTGGCACAGCGGTAGAGATTCTGCCTTACAGCGCCAGAGACCCGGGTTTGATCCTAACTATGGGTGCTGTCTGTACGGAGTTTAGACCGCCACTCTGTGGCCGCGTGGGATTTCTCTGGATTTTCCAGTTTCCTCCCACACTCCAAAGACATACACATTTGTAGGTTAATTGGTTTTGGCTAAGTTGTAAATTTATCCTAGTGTGTAGGATAGATAGATAGATAGATAGATAGATAGATAGATAGATAGATAGATAGATAGATAGATAGATAGATAGATAGACAGACAGACAGACAGACAGACAGACAGACAGACAGACAGACAGACAGACAGACAGACAGACAGACAGACAGACAGACAGACAGACAGACAGACAGACAGACAGATAGATAGATAGATACTTTATTACCTTTATTAATCCCCTTATTCAGGGGAAATTCTGATGTCCTTGCAGCACACTAATAAAAATACAACACAGTATTCATAAAGAAATTCAACACCAAAACAGGATAGTGTTAGTGTATGGGGTGATCATTGGTCGACGCGGTCTCAGTGGGCTGAAGGGCCTGTTTCCGTGCTCTATCTCAGATACAGATTTAATGTGAGGCAACTGAACCATCCTACCAACAACTAGAGAGCGGTCCTCAACTACTCTCTACCTCATTGGAGACCCTCGGACTATATTTGATCGAACTGTACTGGCTTCATCTTGAACTAAACATTATTCATGATATTCCCTTTATCATGTATCTGTACAGGGTGGATGGCATGATTGTAATCATATATTGTTTTTCCACTGACTGGATAGCACGCAACTAAAGCTTTCCTCTGTACCCTGACAATAAACTAAACTCAAACTCAAACTCAAAACTCATTTCCCCCCTCTTGTCTCTCCCCGCCCCCATCCTGGTCATCCTACTAGTTCCACTGCTCGCATCCAGGCATCCCTGTCATTAGCAAATCTTCCCCTGCCAACCATGGGTCAATATGGACTCCATTATGAATTGAGGTCATCTGTTGCCAGCCCTGTTTTGCTCTGACTTTCTCTATCCTTCAGTCTGAAGAAGGGTTCGGACCAGTAACATCACCTATTCCTTTCCTCCAGAGATGCTGCCTGTCTCTCTGAGTTACTCCAGCATTTTGTGTCTATCTTCGGTGGAAACCAGCACCTGCAGTTCCTTTCTACACCTTTTGCTAATACAAATGTGTTGAATGGAAACATAGGAGATGGACTGAAGATGTCCACCAGAACTAGACATCTCAACGGTCAAAACATGACATTTAATTGTAAGAAACAACTGATAGCAATAACAAAACAGTTTTGGAAGAGTTTTTCTTATTTACGATGCAGCTTTATGAGACTTTGTGTCGGTTGAGGGTGGCTTGACAGAAGTATATAAAATTATGAGGCATAGATAGGGTGGACAGTCAGAACCTTTTTACCCAGAGTGAAAACGTTAAAGATTTTAAGATGGGGCAATGTTTAAAGGAGATGTGAGGAGCAGGTTTTTTACCCAGAGGGTAGTGGGTGTCTGGAATGTGGTGCCGGTGATGGCAGGTACGATAGTGGTGTTTAAGAGGCTTTTGGATAGGCGCATGGATATGCAGCGAATGGAGGGATATGGATCATGTGCAGGAGAATGAGAATAGTTTATCTTGGCATCATGTTCAGTGCAGACATTGGCCTGTTGCGAAACGCTGTTAGACCCAGAAGCCAAATGTGCTGGGACTGCAGCTATTACGCCACTTCAACTCACCCCATCACTGGCAA
Organism: Amblyraja radiata; assembly: GCF_010909765.2. Taxonomy (NCBI): domain Eukaryota; kingdom Metazoa; phylum Chordata; class Chondrichthyes; order Rajiformes; family Rajidae; genus Amblyraja; species Amblyraja radiata. The sequence goes on along the minus strand of NC_045960.1, from coordinate 20,022,526 downwards.
CCTCTATTGTTCTTCACACCCATAACCCCCCCCCCCCCCCCCCCATGCTTCCTACTGAAAATTAATCTGCATCTCTCTCCTTCCTGGTTCTGACAAAGGTTCACAGACCTGAAATATTGATAAACGTTTTCCTTTCCAATGATGCTGCTTGACTTGCTGAGTGTTTCCAGAAAAAGAGAGTAACTCTGCAGGTGAGGCAGCATCTCTGGTGATGTTTCAATTCTGGACCTTTCTTCAGACTGATTGTAGTAGTGATTAGTTTAGTTTAGTTTAGAGATACAGTGCAGAAACATGCCCTTTGGCCCACCGAGTCCGTGCCGACCAGCGGTTCCAACACAGTAACACTATCCTACACACACTAGGGACAATTTACAATTTTACTGAAGGCAATTAGCCTGAAAACCTGTGCATCTTTGGAGTGTGGAAGGAAACCGGAGCACCCGGAGAAAACCCACGCAGGTCACGGGGAGAAGGTACAAACTCCTTACAGACAGCACTCGTAGTCAGGATTGAACCTGGGTCTCTGGTGCTGTAAGGTAACAACTCTACCACAGTGAGGAGGGGAGGTGGATGCAAGGCTGGCAAGTGAGAGGTGGATATAGACATAAAGTGCTAGACTAGAGGAACTCAGCGGGTCAGGCAGCATCTCTGGAGGAAAGGAACAGGTGACGTCTTGGGTGAGAACCCTTCAGACTCTAAAATAGGGTTCAAATCAGAGGTAAAAGATAGCGGGTAGTTTGGTATTTGGTGTTTGTAGGTTATTTATCTAAAATTGGAGAATTCAAAATTCATAGCGTAAGTTACACACGAGGGACATGAGGAAAGGAAGTAACCTCGTATTCTCACCCTTTCTTCAGAAGGGTCCCGACCTGAAATGTCACCTACCCAAGTTCACCAGAGATGCCGCCTGACCCGCTGAATTACTCCTTCACTTTGTGTCTTTTTGTACATTAAACAGCATCTGCAGTTCCTTGTTTCCAGGAATATGATGTGCTTTTCCTCCAGTTTGAGGCGTTTTCTCTTTTTTTTCAAACTTCCAGCAGATTATTCTGACTCAATAAACAAAATGATAGAAGAGCTCACTGGGTCCTTCATCCTTAAGTTTTATTAGATGAACATTTATTTATGCGCTCTCTCCAGGTCCTTTGATTCCTCTAATATTAGAGCACAACTTTGAGTGAAGTCAATGATTAAGCCTTTAAAGGTTCCTATGGTGGAAATTTCCGAGATTCACCAGCTTCGAGTGCAGACATTTCTTCTAATTTCAGTCTTATATGGTGTATACCTTTGTTTTAATGTTGCAACTCCTGGTTCCAGACTCATCAACCAGTGAAACATTCTCCTTGCATTCATTCCATCACATCATCTAAGGAGTTGTGTGTTTCATTTGAGGTCACAACCTGTTCTTCTAAACATGAAAGAATAGTGTCTAAAGGGGCTGTCCCACTTGGGCGACCTAATCCGTGAGTTCTGGTGAGTTTGCCCTCGACTCATACTCGCAGAATGGTCGACACAAGGTTGTAGGAGGTCTTCGTAATTCTCCTTCATGCTCGAGAGTGGTCTCCGTGTACTCGAGGCCTCAGCTAGGTCGTAGCGCTTTTTCAATATGTTAAAAAATGTCCGCACGTAAATGAAGGTCGCGATGGAAAAAATCGCTACTTTTTTTACTCGTAGGTTTAGTCGTAGTAGGTCGTAGTAGGTCGGCATGTTAGTCGTAGGTAGTCAAAGGTAGTCGAAGGAAGCCGTAGATAGTCTTCATCATAGTCGAAGGAGGTCAAAGGGAGGTCGAAGGAGATCGAAGGAAGTCGTCTTCACTCTCCACTATTCGGTGTCTAATTTTCCCGAAGTTAGTCATAGCTAGTCATAGGCGAAGCTGGTCTTCAACATAGTCGAAGGAGGTGGAAGGAGGTCTTCTACATAGTCGAAGGAGGTCTTCAACATGCCATTTTTTCAAACTCTTCTAAACTCGCCAATTAGGTCGCCCAAGTGGGACAGCCCCTTAAGACTGCCTAATCTCTCCTCTCGTCACAATCCCAGGGACCAGTCTATATTCCCTTAATATCAAGTACCTCCTTTGTATGGACATAATAGCACATGATACTCCAGACTTGGTCTATATATTTACACAGTAAGATACTTGGGTTTTCTCCGGGTGCCCTCGTTTCTTTCCACACTCCAAAGACGTAGAGGTTTGTAGGTTGATTAGCTTTGGTAAAAAATTGTAAATTGTCCCTAGAGTGTGTAGGATTGTGCTAGTATGCGGGAATTGCTGGTCGGCGTGGACTCAGTGGGCCAAAGGGTTTGTTTCCGTGATGTATCTCTGAACTAAACTAAACTAAACACATACTTGAGTCTCACAGCAATAAGGCTAATACATAATTTGCTGGAATCACCTGCCTGTTAGATTGTTCGCCATCTCGATGTAAACACGAGACCGGAAGAAGCATAATAAATAATGATTACTGATTGCAACGAGTTCTTCAACTATATGGATTTATATTATAGCTGATACTAATGAACAACACTCTTTATTCTGTCCAACATAAGTTTATGTGCTTTAGGAGCAGAATTAGCACATATTAGAGTAATATATAAACATAATACCCTGTAAGCAATACTATCTTTACATATTCTGTTATAAATATACATATATAATGTGCGTGTGTGTATGTGTATAGAAAATATATATATATATGTGTGTGTGTGTGTATGTATATCTATATATATACACGCACACATTTATTTAGATATATGTGTGCCAGTCTATATACGTGTATGTATATGTATACTGTATATATCTGCAAACACACACACACACACACACACACACACACACACACACACACACACACACACACACACACACACACACACACACACATGTTTATATATATATTTATATACATAGGTTTATAATAGACATCAGTCGATAGTACACACATATGACACGAACACACACATATATATCTAAATAAATGTATAAATACAGCTCATTGTAGGAGATTCTGGAAGTGTCTGACTTAACTTGTGGTGTGGGAATAAGTTACTGGGCCCAGCAGTATATTCATCATCATTTTGGAACAAAGTTGAGTTTCCATTCTCCTTGAACAGTCGCTGTCATTTCAAGGCATTAAGGGACCCCTTGCCTACAATGAGTGTGTGGAAGCTTCATTCTGCCACAACGTGAAGGAACAAGAGAGGCTCGTTAGCCTGCTGTCTTTCAGCTCTCATTATCAGTGAATGGGAGTCAAGCACACAAGGGTTCAAGATGACATTGAGAACCCTGGATGCCTGGCAGGTTTACAGTGAGCCTCAGTCCAAGTTGACAACCGATAATTTATGTAGGAATATGATGCAAAAAAAAAATTATCTAGGTATTCTTTGAAAGGTTTAAGCCAGCTTCAATTTCAATTTTTCAAGATTGCTGCTGCAGTCTTAACAATAAGGCACATTAACGCAGTGGTAGAGTTGCTGCCTTACAGCGCCAGAGTCCTGGGTTTGATCCTGACTACGGGTGCTGTCTGTACGGATTTTTACGTTCTCCCTGTGAGCATGTGGGTTTTCACTGTCTGCTCTGGTTTCTTCCCACCCACCAAATATGTGCAAGTTTAGAATTGTAAATTGTCCCTAGTGTTTGTAGGATAGTGTTAGTGTGCAGGAATCTCTGGTTGGAGTGGACTCGGTGGGCTGAAAGGCGTGTTTCCACACTGTATCTCTAAACTAAATTAAACTATTCTCTGTAAGAGTTAAGCCTGCTTCAATTCCATTTCAATTTTCAGATTGCTGCGGCGGTATTAACAATCTCCGTTCTGATACCCCTTCACCCTTTTCTCAAAGAGTAATTACCATTTTTTGGTCATTATTTTTTCAGACACTATCTGTCTCCTTTGAAGTCATTTATTTCTTTGATAATGGGAAAACTCAGGTTTGGGCTTCAGTTTGCTATAATCATCCCACCATCGCTGTATGAAAGGATTAGATGTATAACTGGCTTTAAGAAAATTCCTCTTGTTACATCCATCTTTAATTTCCATTGTGAAGAAATGAGCTATTGCTTCATTTAATAATTATATTTTATATACGGTTCACATCACAACAATCCATCAGGTCTCTGAATTAGAATTTCATCTACAATGGGCCAATCAGTCAGGCAGTCAGGCAGCATCTATGGGGAGAGATAAATGGAGTTAATAGAACAAGTCATTGACCTATGGATTTTTTTGGGTGGCACGATGGCGCAGCAGTAGAGTTGCTGCCTCACAGACCCTGGTTTGATCCTGACGGTGGATGCTGTCTGTACGGAGTTTGTATGTTCTCCCCCTGACCTGCGTGGGTTTTCTCCGGGTGCTCCGGTTTCTTCCCACACTCCAAATCTGTACAGGTTTAGAAGTTAATTGGCTTTGGTAAGATGTAAAAATTGTCCCGAGTGTGTATAGGATAGTGCTAGTGTAGGGAGGGGGTAATCGCTGGTCATCGTGGACTTGGTGGGCCGAAGGGCCTTTTTGGGCTCTAAAGCCGAAAGTAAATGCTGGGTATCTAAAATAGCTGTATTCGATTTTAAGTCCTGAAGGCTGTAATGTGCCTTGTGGAAGACAGGAGTACATTCTCCAAGCTTGCCTTGGGCTTTGTGCAGGAGACCGCAGACGCATCGGAAGATGCTGTGAGAAGGGGCCGTCATTTGGGTCAAGATGGTAGAGTGGATCTGGAGTCATGGATGGTATAGCTCGTCCCAATGATACCGGCCTGACTTTGAAAGAAAGCAACATATATGGGAGTTTAGTTCAGAGATACAGTGTGGAACCAGGCCCTTCAGCCCACCGAGTCCGCGCCGACCAGCGATCAATGGAACACTAGTTCTATCCTACACATTAGGGACAATTTACAGAAGCCAATTAATCTACAAATTTGCACGTTGTTGGAGTGTGAGAAGGAACCGGAACAAACCCACTCGTTCAGGGGGAGAATGTACAAACTATGTACAGACAGCATCCGTAGTCAGGATCGAACCTGGGCCTCTGGTGCTGCAAGGCAGCAACTCTACCGCTGCCCCACCGTGCCGAGCCGATGCTGCCCGTGTGCCTGTTTCGATCTGGTTGGTCCAGCCTAGGTTATTTGTGATATTTACACCTCGGGATGGACTTGAACCTCCCAACTACAGTAAATCCTCACAATAAACCCTCACAATGAAGGCAGGCAGGTGGAGTAAGTGCAGCTGGGACTTGTTGGGCGGTGTGGGCAAGTTGGGTCGAAGGGCCCGTTTCAACACTGTATGCCTTCTTGGCTGTGGTTTCAATCTGGTTGGTCACTAATAATAATTTATGAATGAAAGTTACGCCTTGGGACAAAGTTCTCACCTACAGTACACCCTTGGAACAACGCACCACTGGGGATGGGAGGGAGGGTGGGGGGGGGGGGGGGGGGGGGTTATTGCCCCCTGTCATTTAACCTTGCCACCTTTCTTTGTTTACAATGGTGTGAATTAAGATAGAGGGCTAAGAATTTTACTTAACTATTAGCCTGCAGATTGACACAAGTGAGATTTATTTTACGTAAGATTCTCCTTAAAATTATTTTGTACATTCATCTGGGACTTGACTATAGACTATAGATCTTAAAACACGTTGCGACTGGCTCTTCCCTCTATATCACCAATTCACAAGCATCCATCACCTTCACAGATTGTTAAATCTAGTTTATAATACTGGCTTATTTCTCCAAAAGTCAATGAGATATGAGAACTGCTTCACACACATACATTTCCATTGAAATATTGCATTCAAACCCAAATTAAAAAACATGTTTTCGCAAGTTTGAGATATTTTATATTACTAATATAACTCAAATGTTCATCTTCAAAGCAGTCTTCAACACATCATGTTCGACGTGTCATTTATCATACCTGTGGGTGTATCGTTTTTTTCAGTCAAGTTCATGTTCATAACTTCTAGGTGCAGAGCAACTGTTGTCGTTGCTTGTTATGCCATATATTTGATTATTTTGTACACCATTTATTCCCGGGAATCATACCCCCTTAAAAATGTGTACAAAATCATGAGAGGAATAGATCAGGTAGACGGACTGAGTCCCTTGCCCAGAGTTAGGTTTGAGGTGAGGGCGGAAAGATTTAATAGGAAACCGAGGGGTAACCTTTTCACACAAAGGGCGGTGGGTGTATGGAACAAGCTGCCGGAGGTGATAGTTGAGGCAGGGATTATCACAATGGTTAAGAAACATTTGGACAGGTACTTTAATAGGACAGGTTTAGAGGGATATGGGCCAAAGACTGGCAGGAGGGACTAGTGTAGATGGGACATGTTAGGGTGTTGGGTGGTGTGGACAAGTTGGGCTGAAGGGCCTGTTGCCACGCTGTATAACTCTATGACTTGTCCTGCACCGCCATCTGTGGCAATTAATTCCTTGGGAAAAGAAATTCCTCCTCATCTCCCTTCTATCCATTCCCTCCACAGATGATCGCTGACCTGCTGAGTTACTCCAGCCTTTTGTATTTTGCTCAAGAATGGACTACAGATGGCCGCTCATCAGTGGTGACTGTAGGAGTTTTGCAACCTAGTTCGATGTCGCAGGACAAGATTGCACCTCTCTGGGTATGCACCAGAGTTGAAGTGGAGAGATTGATGTGTAATGGAGAGAACGTCATCCACACTGCGCATAACTCACCATCACAGAGAATGATTGAGGAGAATTTCATTCAGGGGAAAGTTAGATAAATACAAAGGAAAAAAAGAAATAAAATGTTATTTTAAGGGGAAAATGAAGGAGGAGAGGAAAAATAAACACCGCTATCGATCAAATTTGCCAGGAGAACAGTTTCTCAGCTCTACATTCAATGTAATAGTCCACACTGCAAAGTCAGAATCATTCATTACTTTTTTTAACACCGCTCCTAAATCTCCCCTTGATTTTTTTCTGCTTCTAAGAAAACAGTGACTGTTTCTCAAGCTTCTCTCCACGTTTCTGAAGTCCCTCATTCCCAAGCGCTGCTTTAAAATGATGAACGGGTTCAGCTTCTACTAAAATGCATGAAGTTATAAAGCAAGTGATGGACACAAAGTGCCGGAGTAACTCAGCAGGTCAGGCAGCATCTCTGGAGAAGAAGGATGCGTGACTTTTCGGGTCGGATCTCTACTTCAGACTGAAGGTAGAGGGGAGGGTGGAGGGAACTGCAGATAGGAAAAGATCAGAACAAATCAGGGCTGGCAATAGATGACGGAGGAAGAGTGGAGCCCACAATGACCCATTGTTGGCTTGGGAAGGGTGATAACACAGGGATATATGGATGTGAACAGTGGAACTGAAAGGATGACTAGGATGAGAGAGGAGGGGAGAGAGTACTTTAGACTTTAGATGTACCGCGCAGAAACAGGCCCTTCGGCCCATCAAGCCCATGCCGACCAGCAATCACCCCATACACTAACACTCTTCCCCAAACTAGGTGCAATTTACAGTTTCCAGAAGCCAATTGAACTACAAACCTGAAGTGTGGGAGAAAATCGGTGCACCCAGAAAACCCCCCACAAGGTCACAGGGAGAACGTGCAAACTCCAAACAGACAGCACCCATAGTCAGGATGGAGCCTGGATCTCTGGCACTGTGAAGCAGCAACTCTACCGCTGCGCTACTCTTCCACCAGACAGTCCACTCATCAGGTCAGGCAGCATCTGGGAAGGGAATGGGCAGACAACACTTTGTGTTGGGACCATGTTACAGGAAAGATATTGTCAAGCTGGAAAGGGTGCAGAAAAGATTAACGAGGACGTTGCCAGGACTCAAGAGCTTGAGCTATAGGGAGGGGTTGAGCAGGCTGGAACTATTCCTTGGTGCGCAGGAGGATGAGGGGTGATCTTATAGAGGTGTATAAAAGCATGAGAGGAATAGATCAGGTAGACACAGTCTCTTGCCTATAGGGGAATCGAGATCCAGAGGGAATAGGCTTTCAGCAAGGGGGGAAAGATTTAATAGGAACTTGAGAGGTTACTTTTTCACAAAGAAGGTGGTAGGTGTTGGGAACGAGCTGCCGGAGGAGGCAGTTGAGGCTGGTAGTGTCGCAACATTTAAGAAACATTTAGACAGGTACATGGATAGGACAGGTTTCGAGGGATAGGTGGGATTAGTGTAGATGGGACATGTTGGTTGGTGTGGGCTCTTTGCGCCGAAGGGCCTGTTTGCATGCTATGTGACTATACGATTCTATCTATGACTCTCTGTCCAACCTCTGCTCGCAGCTGAAACCCTCTAATCCAGACAGCATTCGTGTTCATTCAATCAATGGCTTCTCTCAATGCAGAGCAGCTTTTTGTCTGACAGTTTCATGTGCTGTCAACCCGATGAATTCTTTAACTCATTTGATGGCTCTTTTGGGCCTTAAGTGTGAATCATCTTTAATACCTTTTTCTTGCACATATCTCAGGTTTGACTGTAATCACCTCTTTTACATTACTTAACTCTTCAAACCTTTTTTTTTGTTCTGACATTAATAATTTAATAGTAAGATTAAACGAGAACTTACCAGTTTGAAGTTTGATCTGTATTTTATGAGGAGTTACGATGATGGATTACGTGAAGAACCCCGCCAGGACGCATGCGTGTCATTCTTCAAAGCAGCGGTGTGAAATCACAGATAACTGTAATGACTAAACATAGTAAGATTAGAGAAGAGATACCAGTTAAGTATATGATCAGGGTGGGAGCGGAGGGCACGTAATCCCTCATCGTAACTCCTCATAAAATACAGATCAAACTTCAAACTGGTAAGTTCTCGTTTAATCTTACTATTTTATTTCGGAGTCACGTGAGTGACTACGTGAAGATTTTAAAGCTCTGTGATTTCATGCCGTGGAAACGAGTCCATGCATCACGTCTGCCTTGACTGTGGGAGGAATTGTGTTAACATAATTTGGACATGAATTCGACATTGAAATCATAAAATTTGTTAACACAAATTTATAACCCCTTTTCATGGGTTTAAATTAATTTACAGAACTTAAAATTGTTTCTGCAAACGTTACAGGTTTCATTACTGGTTTATTATAAAATAATTGGAATGTTTTCCCCTCCAGACCATCCTGCTGCCTTGAGGATTTGGTCCATTGGTACATCCAACTGTATTGCTGCCGATGTAGCTGCAGCCCTGGTGGAAAGAGATTTAAAAATATTAGTATCCACCCCAGCCTGTGTTAGCACCTGTTTCAGCCATCTTGAGATGGTCTGGACCGTCATTCTTGGTGTGGTTACTAGTGGCTGACCAAAATGTGCCTTTTCATTGCCTCTTAGGATATTCGTTTTCTCCATGTATAACGACAGATGTCTTACTATACACAGACGGTCATCTGTTGGGTATGACCTAATTGTATATTGAGGCCTGCTGATCCCTTTCTGTTCTGCTTACTAATTCATAAATATGAAACGTAATATTTTCTGTTGAGGAAGTCATGTTGTCCAGTCTAGTTTTTGCAGTGACTGTATCCTCTGTGCTGTGACCAATACCATTAGCATGACTGTTTTAATGTCAGTCTGTGTAGGGACAGAACTGTTGCTGGAGACCAATTCCTGAGCATCTTCAGGATTATTCTTACATCCCATATTTGGGAGTATCTGGTTCTTGGGGATAGTATTAAAAATTCCCCTCATAAGTTTTGTACCAGTGGGTGAGTCCCAACTGTGTAATGCTCTGTCCCCTGCCATAGGTAAGTCGATAGGGCACTTCTGGCGCAGTTGATGGCACTGTAACTGAGCCCCTCATCATAGTGGAGGCCTGCCAGATATTCCAGAACAGACGGGATGTTCATGTCTCTGCTACCATGTTTGATACCACTGGGAACCATGGTTGTGTAGGCCAATCGGGTACTACCAATACCAGTTGCAGAGTCTTGTTGTATTTCCTTAATACCCGACTGATGAGGCAGGAAAAGGAGGGACTGCGTAAATAAACAATTCCCCCCCCCCCCCCCCCCCCCCCCCCCCCCCCCCCCCCCCAATGCAGCGAAAATGCATCTGTCGCCGCTGCCCCAGGGTCTGGTTCCCATGAAACATAATTTGATAACTGGTGGTTGTCTGGATGCGAATAAATCGATATCTGGTGTTCCATATTTGCTGTGATATCAGCAAATACTATTTTATTCAACATCCATTTGGTGTTTTCATTAAATTTGCTTGACCTGGTGTCTGCCACTGAATTTAGTCTTCCTGGTAGGTAAGTGGCTGATATCCAAATATCTCTCTGGATACACCATTGCCAAATTGTATAGCCAGATTGTCACATGATGTTGATTTGTTTCCACCCTGTGGTCAATGTATGCTACCACGGTGGTATTGGTATTGGTGGCTCCCCACCCAAGTGCACTGGCATCAGTTTGTAGTACCATGGAAGGGTTACTGACAATGATTGGATTGGAACAAAGCCAGATGTTATCTATCCACCATTTTAGTTCCATTTTAGCTTGATTGGTAGTTTCACAGTTCGGTCAAAGTGACCTGCATAATTTAGAGTGCTTGTATTTTGCTCTCTGTAAGCTTTGGTAATGTAAAAGTCCAAATTGTGTGGCTGGAAAGGCAGCCATCATTATGCCAATTACATTTGCTACCAATCTGATGGATGGTTTGCTGATGTCAGTGAGGTTATTGCAAGCCTCTATTAAATCTCTAGCCTTTCCCTTAGGCAGAGTCACCGACATGTGAACTGAGTCAATGGTGAAACCCCAGATAGTCCATAGTAGTGGAAGGTGTTAGTTTAGATTTAACTGGATAAAAAATGAATCCCAGTTTTCCAAATAATTTATTTGTGGCTGTGACAGTTTGTTTGGCCAATTCCAAAGTTTTGCCCACAATGAGTATGTCATCTAAATATGCCATGACCATGTGTGTACGTTTCCGTAGAAACGCTAGGGCTGGTTTCAAAATTTTTGTGAACCAGCCTGGGGCTGATGAGAACCCATTTGGCAGTGCTTTATACTGTCAGAGTTGTCCCATCCAGTTGAATTTTAAGTACCATCTGTGGTCACCTCGTATAGGCACTGAATAGTAAGCATCTTTTAAATCGATGCTGGCCATTGAAGTAACCTTTGGAAATTATTTGTTTAGCAGTAACAAAGGTATCTATTTTGTCAGATCTATGATGATGCGATAACCATAATCTTTTTTGTTTTAGATAAATATATTGGACACGAATTCTAATGGTTCGTGTTGAGTTTTCTCAATTACACCTTTTATGTAAAGCCGCTTCAGTTCAGCTTGCGCTTTTGATTTTCCTTTATCAGAAGGCACGAACATTCGGTTCAGTATATGTTGAACTGGAGGGCTGTACTTGTGTATAAACTCTATTGTATATCCCTGGATACTGCTTTAGATGTAAGTATCAGTTGTTATCATGCTCCATGCATTCAGAAAAGAGTGTAATCTCCACCCAATCTCCGTGCTCCCTGTATATTGTAGGGAACCAGACCCACCTACCTCCATAGTTACCAGTGGCAGGTTTACTTTTTGTAGGTTCTTCGCTGCTGTTGTCGCGCTGGGTCTGGATTTTCGGTTTGGTTGGCGTTGGAGGTCCCCGCAGGTTCTCTTGTTCCTGCACCCCCTGCACACTTGTCTTTCCTTCTGCGGACCCCTCTTCCAGGTCAGCCCAGAACTGACCCGCAGTGCTCCCCTCTGATGAGGTAGAAGCACTGTGCAGCCCTTCAAGAGGTACAGCTGTGGGTTTATCATAGGGCCCACAGTGACCCGACTGGAGGCGACATCGGGCACAGCTGATCCCACTATCGGTGATCCGAGTGCCGCTGGCTGCTGCTGGCTGCCCCCTGCTCCGCGGTCCTCCTTCTCCAGCTTTGTCCTTACTGCCCTTCAGTGGAGTGGATATGGCCGGTGTGGAGGTGACATCGGGCACAGCTGATCCCATCTAGCCCACCAGCTTTGTCGCAGCCCGTTGGTTTCTCCACCTGCAATCAGCATGGTAAAAACATAAAAAGACCGCAGCTCTTACCTGCAGGTCCAGGTTAAAATTGTCGCTACGGGTGAACGTCGTTCCACCCCGTCTGCTGCCGTTATTGACTTCCCGCCGTCAATACCTTGAGCACGTTTTGGATTTTGAGATCAGTATTGCGGATACTTGTCCCCATATGTATCCAGATACACTGGTTAACACTAGGCACTTGCAATGCCTTGCAGTTACCTGGGGGTAAATGCCGTGCAATGGCGTCAGACATAGCCTGTGTCTGTAGTTTGTTACTCGACAAATAGTCCACACTGGCTGCAATTTTGGGCTCCAGGTCTTCCCCGGTTAGGTCTGGCTGGAAGAATTGGTTCACCATATCCAGCATGCCTTATTTCACCCCAGGGCTACTGGGGGTATGTGGTTCTGTAACCCGTTCAGAGTCTACCCAGAACAGATCCTCCGTGTTCTCCTCTGACGAGGAGGAGACACTATGCAGCCCCGCAAGGGGTACCGCTGTGGGGCTTATTGGGTGCCCACTGTGGCTAGCGTCCCTCTCCCGGCGTCTGCCACTTTGGAGGATCTCCTGGAGCAACCGCTCTAACCGGCCCCCGTGCTCACGGGCACTGGCCGCTCGCGGCTGCTCCTCGTCATGCAGCCGGTCAAACCGGCTCCAGTGCTCTCGGGCACTAGCCGCTCCCGGCTGCTCGTACTGCCCCGTCTGCTCGAACTGGCCCCGGTGCTCACGGGCACTGGCCGCTCCCGTACTGCCCCGTACGCTCGAACGGCCCCGGTGCTCACGGGCACTGGCCGCTCCCGTACTGCCCCGTCTGCTCGAACTGGCCCCGGTGCTCACGGGCACTGGCCGCTCGCGGCTCCTCAAAGTCCGACTCATCTGAGTCCGGCATTCGTGGGGTCTTTCTCTTCGCTTTCCCGCCCGGCCGAGAAGTGGATTTCTCCGTAGCGGGACCGAAGTCGGGCACAGCTGACTCCAATTCAGAAGATTCCCGTGCCGTCGGCTGCTGCTGTTTCTGCTGGCTGTCCGCAACTCCGCGGTTCTCCCCTGCCAGCTCTCCCGCAGCCTTCATGGATCCGGTCCATGTCTCCACCTAAAAGGTAAGTGGAAGGAACGCAGAGTCTTCTTACCTGCTGTTCCCGACTTTCAAATTCTGGAACGCAGAGTCTCCTTACCTGCTGTTCCTGGCTTTCAAATTTTGCCGCTAGGGGAACGTCGTTCCCCCTTGCTGTGACTTGTTGCAATGCGTGTAGCGATATGACACGCATGCGTCCTGGCGGGGTTCTTCACGTAGTCACTCACGTGACTCCGAAATAAAATTCCCCTTCATTTAATCAAATAAATTAAGTCCCCGGATTCTCCATTTGTAGACGGTGGCAGTCTAACAGCTGGTGTGATTTTCCATCAGATAATATCCCCAGCATCCCTATAATGATCGCATAAGGTTTTTATAATAAAACTTTCTTCCCCCAGTGCAACCAATTTCAAGATGATACCAAGCAGCTGATTTGGTCACTGGTCAATTTGACTTATTTTCAATAATTGGATCCGCAGTGTGAAATGAATTGAAATATCTTTCCACTCCACTGGATTTGAGCAAAAATAAAAATGAAGCTTCATCTCCTTTCATTTATATCACTCCCTCTTTCTCAGTGAGGAAAATATTCACTTTCGTGGGCGTTATTTTGCAAAACACTTTCCTCTTATAATCTCTTTCAAGTTTAGTTTTTAGTTTTAGAGATACAGCATAGAACCAGGCCCTTCGGCCTCATGAGTCCATTCCCACCAGCGATCACCCTGTCGACTAGCACTAACCTACTTACTTTGGACAATTTACAATCTTTTTTTAACCATATCCATTCCCGATACCTATAGGTTATTAAACACTACAATCTCCAAATAACTCCAAACGACTTGGGGGCAATGCTTTTGTCTTTTTGCACTATTATTGTTTTACGTCTTTGTATGTATGTATGTTTAGTTTTGAGCTACAATGTGGAAACAGGCCCTTCAACCCACCGAGCCTGTACCAACCGCCGATTCCCGCACATTAACACTAGGGACAATTTTACATAAACTTCTGCTCTTGGGGGGGGGGTCACATGTCCCGGTTATGCGAGGTAGGGGTCACGGTGTGGTCATGGTGCCCCTGGGGAGTATTTAAGGGGTTAATTGCGCGTTCACCGGGTTGGTGAGTGAGGAGAATTAGTGTAGCAATAAAGGACAGTATTTTCAGACAAACTTCGTGTCTACCTCGTTCTTTAACGGACAACTCGTTGTCGGCCACACACTTGGCTTCAGCACCATCTTGGATCCTTGTTATCATTGATCATTGGACATTATCTAATGCAACTGGTGCGCTATAGTGCTGAGAACTATATTCTGCATCCTGTATCTCCCCCTTTGCTCTATCTATTGTACTTGAGTTTGGACTGATTGTTTCAAGGCATGGTATACCTGATCTGTGAGGGATAGCATGCAAAAACAAAGCTTTTCAATGTACCTCGGTAAACCAGACAGTATGAAAAGTAAACCTACAACGTGGTTTCCCATTACTCCACTATGGGAAGTCTGGCAATATTTAGACTTTAGAGAAACAGCGTGGAAATGGGCCCTTGAGCCCACCGAGTCCGCATTGACCCCGTACACTAGCACTATCCTATACGTTAATGACAATTTCCAATTTTACTGAAGCCAATTCACCTACAAACCTGTACGTCTTTGGAATGCAGGAGGAAACCCGGAGCACTCGGAGAAAACCCACGCTGTCATAGTCAGCCTGGAACCCGGGCCTCTGGCCCATGTCCCACTTAGGAAACCTGCACGGAAACCTCTGGAGACTTTGCGCCCCACCCAAGGTTTCCGTGCGGTTCCCAAAGGTTCCCAGAAGTTTTTGTCAGTCTCCCTACCTGCTTCCACTACTTGCAACCTCCGGCAACCACCTTCAACCTCCGGGAACCGCACGGAAACCTTGGGTGGGGCGCAAAGTCTCCAGAGGTTATCATTCAGGTTTCCTAAGTGGGACAGGGGCATAAAAGGCAGCAACTCTACCGCTGCACCACCGTGATGCCCGGCACTGTTGCTCTTTCGCATTTTGCAGCAGCTTTTTTTTGAGATGAAGGGACTTTTCCACCGGTGTTTATTAATGTGTTTACTGTAGCTGCAGCTGGATTTATGAACTTTTTTGTAATATTGGTCACGTTGTTTGTGTACTGTGAGAATTCCACCAGGATTATGATTACAGTCCACTTACGAACTGTGTATATTATGATGGGGTGTCATAAGAAACCTTTTTAATCAATTTAATATCATTCTTTGAAATTGACTCCAATGTCCAAAGTATTTACTCACAATCCCAGAGGAAAGGTCAAGGACTTTGTGAGGATTTTTCATGTTTTCTGCGTGCAGCAATACTGTAAACTTGCTTCTGGTAATTATTCCAGAAACTCGGACTCTTGGCTTTTATTAAAAAAATTACTGTGCAACTTCGACCCCAATAATTAGGGTGTTCAAGAGAAAAGTTTATTTTTAATTGGTGGCGGCACAGTGGTGCAGCTGGTGCAGCTACTGCCTCATAGCAGCAAAGGGCTGGTTTCATCCTGACCTTGAGGGCAGTTCATGTGCATTTAAATCACAGCAGATCCTCATTCAAAGGGGCGGCACAGTGGAGCAGGGGTAGAGTTGCTGCCTTACAGTGCCAGAGACCCGGGTTCGATCCTGACCTTTGGGCACAGTTTGTGTAAAGTTTGTATGTTCTCTCTGTGGTCACTGAGTGCTCCGGTTTCCTCCCGCATCCCAGGTTTGTAATATAATTGGCCTCTGTAATGTGCATCTAATGTGTAGGGAGTGGGTGTGAGAGTGGGATAACAGAACTAATGTGACGAGTGATCAATGGTCTGTTTCCATACTGTATCTTTCAATCAAATCAAATCAAACAATATCAAATGGATCAACCAGCAAATTATCCGTCCATCCATCCATCCATCCATCCATCCATCCATCCATCCATCCATCCATCCATCCATCCATCCATCCATCCATCCATCCATCCATCCATCCATCCATCCATCCATCCATCCATCCATCCATCCATCCATCCATCCATCCATCCATCCATCCATCCATCCATCCATCGAAAAATCAATCAATCTGCATTTTTTTAATGCAATTTAAAGTCAAAATAAAGACAATGTGATAGTTGAAGCCACCAATCAAATGGGTGCTTTGTCCTACATTAGGGTTGATTATTAGATTATTTTATTATTATTATTATTGTCAAGTGTACCGAGGTGCAGTGAAAAGCTTTTTTATTGTGTGCCATCCAGTTGGTGAAAAGACTATACATGATTACTATCAAGCCATTCACCGTGTACTGATACCGGATAAAGAGAATAAAGTTTCGTGCAAGATAAAGTCCAGTAAGGCCCGATGTAAAGATTGTCCAAGGGTCATTAATGAGGTAGATGGTAGCTCAGGGTCGCAGGTGACAGGATGGTTCCGTTATTAAGGTTTTTGGAAGCCACATGCATATAGGCAGGTTTAAGCAGCTTACTCCTGACTAATACCTTAACTGATTGATTGATACTTTACTATCAGATGTAACATGTCACAGTGAGATTCTTTGTTTTGCAAACTGTACATAAAGCATGCACGGCATCGCTACGAAAAGGCGCTGACCAAGATACAAAGTGTTCTAAGTTGTCCCCAATGGCCCCTCTGTATTCTCTCAGCTGCCCGCCCCCCCCCACCTCACCGGGTTCTTCTTTGTTCTCACCGAAGAAAGACACAAAATATGGGACAAGCAGGCGAGAAGGAATGGGTGACATTTCAGGTTGAGACCCTTCTTCAGACCCTGCTGCCTGCCCCTTATTATCTGTACACTGTAACTGGCCCGATTGTAATCATGTATTGACTTTCGGCTGCCTGGTTAGAACGCAACAAAAGCTCAACTCAAAACTGTCCCTGAATCTGGAGTTGTGTGTTTTCATGTGACTTCAGACCCACTGGGCAGCACGGTGGCCCAGCGGTAGAACCATTCCAGCATTTTGTACTATCTTCAGTGTAAACCAGCATCAACAGTTCCTTCATACACCCTCTTTGATCTCGGTGACCCCCTCCTTGGGATGTCTCTCTTAGTCACTCCCAGCAGAGTTTCCATTGTACCTGGTCCAGCATGTTGGAAGGACATGGGCTTGGCGTTGAAGGTCAAGGTTAGGGTATGTAGTTACTGTTAATCAGTCTCTTGGGACCTGAAGATTCAATTATTTAAGTGTTGCTTTCCATCCCTTCAGAAGAAAATTGGTGTTACTGAAACATATTTCTATTTGCAATTCATTAGTCCCTCTCATGTATGCTGAAATCTTTTTAATTTTGCTTTCCGTAAAATATTTGTTTTCCCTGGTTTGTAGTGAGGATGCTTCAACCTAAAAAAAAAAGACTCGAAGTGCTCAGCGGGTCAGGCTGCATCTCTGGAGAACATCGATAGGCGACGTATTAGGTTGGGACCGAAGATAGACACAAAATGCTGGGGTAACTCAGCGTTTTAGCTACCATCTCTGGAGGGTGAGGAAAAGGGAGAGGTGATGATTTGGGCCTGGAGATGGGTTCTAACCTAAAACGTCACCTGTCTTCAGAGATGCTGCCTGACCCGCTGAGTTACTCTAGCGTATTGGATTGGGACCTTTCTTCAGGCTGATTTTAGTGGGGGGGGGGGGAGATGGAGGGGGAGAAAGCTGGGAGTGGAACAAAGCCTGGACCAGAAACATCGCCTATCCATGTTTTCCATGCTGCCTGACCTGCTGAGTTACTCCTTTATTTGCAAGCTAGCATCTGCAGTTCCTTGTGCCGCCTTACTGTGCCAGAGGCCTGGGTTTGATCCTGATTATGGGTGCCGTCTGTACGGAGTTTGTACATTCTCCGCGTGACCACGTGGGTTTTCTCCAGGATCTCCGGTTCCTCCCAAACTCCAAGACGTGCAAGTTTGTAGGTTAATTGGATTGGTAGAATTGTAAATTGTCCCTAGTGTGTGTAGGATAGTGTTAGTGTGCGGGGATCACTGGTCGGCGAGCACTCGGTGGGCTGAAGGGCCTGTTTCCTTGTTGCATCTCTAAACTAAACTGTAAACTAAACTAAATTACATTCTCCCACCTGATTGATTGAAGAGTTTCTACTGCTCAAACAGCCCACGGTGACCCTTATAACCACTGTGCCTGATCAGATCCGTACATCGCTGGGGTAGACACATAATGCTGGAGTAACTCAGCGGGACAGGCAGCATCTCTGGAGAGAAGGAATGGGTGACGTTTCGGGTCGAGACCCTTCTTCAGAATCCCTAACCGTACTAGTTTCACTGTCGTCCCGTTGAGTTTCACCATCTCTATAACTCGTTATCACCTGCCCCACAGCCAACAATGGACCATTGTGGGCTCCACCTTCCCTTGATCATCGCTACTTTTTGCATATCTCTCTTTCATCTCTTCTATATCTCTCTATATTACCGTCTATATCTGTTGTTTCCCTTTCCCCTGACTCTCAGTCTGAAGAATGGTCTCGACCAGAAATGTCACCTATTCCTACTCTCCAGAAATGCTGCCGGTCCCGTGGAGTTACTCCAGCATTTTGTGTCTGCCTTCAATTTAAACCAGCATCTGCAGTTCTTTCCAGTACACCTCTGGAGTTCCATAGCCACAAAGAGCTTTCAATGAGATGAAAGTCAAGCATCATTCCTTTCTTGACGCCTGCAGAATCTGATCCATTATTTATAAGAGCTGGTAAAATGTATGTTGGCTCTCCTCCTGCATTAATAATATAAACTCTAGCATGCTGCCCCTGACACTTTGCAAATGTATGTGCAATTTTATAACTTGCCACACTTACAAGATAACTTTGAACAAACATTATTCTTTTGGCGGGACAGGCAGCATCTCTGGAGAGAAGGAATGGGTGACGTTGCGGGTCGAGACCCTTCATCCCGAAACATCACATAGAAAATAGGATCAGGAGTAGGCCATTCGGCCATTCGGCCCTTCGAGCCTGCACCGCCATTCAATATGTTCATGGCTGATCAATTGATCAATCACCCATTGCTTCTCTCCAGAGATGCTGCCTGTCCGGCTGAGTTACTCCAGCTTTTTTGTGTCTATCTTCACTTCCTTCCCACACATTATTCTTTTGTGCCAACTTTATAATAGATTCCCTATTTACACAAATATACTGATATTTAATTTTTTAGGAATTTTTAATTATCTAATGCTTATCTGTCAGAAAAATATCCTTATTGCCAGGTGAGGCAGTGGTGCAGTGGTAGAGTTACTGCTTTACAGCGCCAGAGTTCCGGGTTCAATCCTGTCGACAAGTGCTGCCCGTATGGAGTTTGTACGTTCTCCCAGTGACCTGCATGGGCTTTCTCTGGGTGCTCCGGTTTCCTCCCGCACTGCAAAGGCATATAGGTTTGTAGATTAATTGGCTTGGTCCCAATGTGTGTAGGGATAACGTTAGTGTGCATGGATCATTGGTCGGCGCGGACTTGGTGGGCCGAAGGGCCTGTTTTCACCCTGTATCTCTAAACTAAATTAAAATAAAACCATGGCAAATGGTTTTGAAATGAAGTTCCCTGTGCATAATGGATTTTGAAAAACTTGATTATAAGTAACCAGTTGAAGGACTTATGAGCCTCAGTGTGTATTTGTTGCTTTGCTGAGGTTTGGTAGTAGTTTTAGTTCTAGTTGTAGTTTCAGTTTGAGTCATAATTTCATAGTCATACAGCGTGGAAACGGCCCCTTTGGCCCAACTTGCCCATGCTGACCAACATGTCCCATCTACATTAATCACACATGCCTGCATTTGCCAATATCCCTCTAAACCTAACCTATCCATGAACCTGTCTAAATATTTCTTAATATTTTTAATAAGTTGCAATAGTACCAGCCGCAAGTGCCCCCTCTGACAGCTCGTTCCGTGGAGCCTAGGATGTCCAGTACCTCCTTGACCATAATATGGACATTCCTCAATCATCATAGATAGTGAAGATGGTGATGAAAAACTGCAGTAGATTAGCTGGGCAGGTACATCTATCTATCTATCTATCTATCTATCTATCTATCTATCTATCTATCTATCTATCTATCTATCTATCTATCTATCTATCTATCTATCTATCTATCTATCTATCTATCTATCTATCTATCTATCTATCTATCTATCTATCTATCTATCTATCTATCTATCTATCTATCTATCTATCTATCTATCTATCTATCTACCTACCTACCTACCTACCTACCTACCTACCTATCTACCTATCTATCTATCTATCTATCTATCTATCTATCTATCTATCTATCTATCTATCTATCTATCTATCTATCTATCTATCTATCTATCTATCTACCTATCTACCTACCTACCTACCTACCTACCTACCTACCTACCTATCTATCTATCTATCTATCTATCTATCTATCTATCAAACTTTGATCTTGTTATCTTCCGGTTTGGCGGTCATTCTATTTGCACAAAAATGGATAGCGATACGATTTTTCGCCAGTTCACTCACCGTTCTCTTGTGCTGCGAGTGCACCAAGTTTCATTCCGATCGGTTTAATGTCGTAAAAGTCAGCGAGGTTTCAAAAATCTTAAAAACCGCGCGAGTGCAGATCGACCTCTTCTCCCGCCTTATCATCTAGTTATCATCTCTTCCCCTGTCACTCCCTGGGATGGTCCGCCCCTTCCGGTGCCATCGCGTCTTTAGTGGAGCTGAGGATGGCCGGCAGAGGTTTCCAACCGGACCTTCGGAGGGACCTGAAGCAGCACAGCCCCAAGCAGCAGCCCAGCCGCAAGCAGCAGCCCAGCCGCAAGCAGCAGCCCAGCCCCAAGCAGCAGCCCAGCCCCAAGCAGCAGCCCAGCCCCAAGCAGCAGCCCCGCCCCAAGCAGCCCAGTCTAGCCCCAAGCAGCAGACCAGCCCCAAGCAGCAGCCCAGCTTGGAAGACCCGAACCAGCCCAGCGTGGGAGACCCAGCCCAGCGTCAGAGACCCAGCCCAGCCCAGTTGGATATGTTGCCGATGTCGCCAAACGGAAAGCAAAGACTGATCCCGGCGGAGGAGAAACATAGAAACATAGAAATTAGGTGCAGGAGTAGGCCATTCGGCACTTCGAGCCTGCACCGCCATTCAATATGATCATGGCTGATCATCCAACTCAGTATCCTGTACCTGCCTTCTCTCCATACCCCCTGATCCCTTTAGCCACAAGGGCCACATCTAACTCCCTCTTAAATATAGTGAACGGCCAGCGCCCGGCTGTGAGTCCCCATCGCACCGCAATTCCAGCCATTACCAGTCTAATTGCTCGCTGGCTCCTCCCCCCCACATACCCCCCCTACACACCCCACCGTCCACACCCCTCCACCCCGACAACCTTCCCTCCCCGACACACCTACCCCCCAAACACACCTCACCCTCCCCCCACATACCCCCCTACACACCCCACCGTCCACACCCCTCCACCCGACAACCTTCCCTCCCGACACCCACCTACCCCCCACACACCACCCCCCGACACCCCACCCCCCCACACCCCACCCACACCCACCCCCCACCCCCCAACACCCCACCCCCACACACCCACCTCCCCACAACACACCCACCCTCCCCACACCCCACCCACAAACCCCCCCCACACCCCACAACCCCTCCACAATAACGCCCCTAACCCCACACACCTACCCCCCCGACAAACACATCCCACAAAACCCCCAACCAACCCCTCTTCCCAAAACCCACATCACCCCCACCAACTTACCCCCACACCACACCCCCCCACACCACACCCCCCACCAACACAACACCGCCGCACCCAAAACCCCCCTCCCCCCACAACCCCCCCCTCCCCCCACAACCCCACAACCTCCCCACAACCTCCCCCACAACGTCCCCCACAACCTCCCCCCCCCCCAGTGGTGGCACAGCGGTAGAGCTACTGCCTTACGGCGCCAGAGACCCGGGTTCGATCCTGACTACGGGTCTGCACGGAGTTTGTACATGCTCCCTGTAACCTGCGTGGTTTGTCTCCGAGATCTTCGGTTTCCTCCCACACTCCAAAGACACGCAGGTTTACAGGATAATTGGCTTGGTTATAAATGTAAAATTGTCCCTAGAATGTGTAAATGTGGGGGAATCGCTTGTCGATGTGGACCCAGTGAAGGGCCTGTTTTCATGCTGTATCTCTAAATTAAACTAAACTAAATTAACAAACATATGTTTAAGGTGAGAGGGACACTATTTAGTATGAATCTGAGGGGCATCTTTTTCACTCAGAGGGTCATGAGTATATGGAATGAGCTGCCAAGGAGATAGTTGTGGCATATACTTTAAGGGGATTTTAAAACACAAACAGGTACATGGATAGGAATGATTTAGAGGGATAAGGACCAAACAGGGACAAATGGGATTAGTGTGGCCTTTTGGTTGGCAGGGATGAGGTGGGCCGAAGGGCCTGTTTCCGAGCTGTATGACTCAATAACTTCCATTTAATCTCCATACATTCCCATCAATTCCTTCCACATTGCACCACTAACTGCACACTGGGATAATTCACAGTGGCCAATTAACCCAACAGCTTATAGATTCATAAGTAATAGGATCAGAATTGGGCCAATTTTCACAAAAAGGGTGGTGGGTGTATGGAACAAGCTGAGTAGTTGAGGCAGGCACTATTGCAACGTTTAAGAAATATTTAAACAGGTACATGGATAGGACAGGTTTAGAGGGAAATGGGTCAAACACAGGCAGCTGGGACTAGTGTGGATGGGACATGTTGATCGGTGTGGGGTAAGTTGGACCAATGGTCCTGTTTCCAGACTATATGACTATGATTCTATGACTCTATAAGTCTAGTCCACCATTCAATCATGGCTGATCTATCTTTTCCTCTCAACCCCATTCTCCTGCCTTCTCCCCATAACCCCTGACACCCTCACTAATCAAGAACCGTGCACGCCTTTGGGATGTGGGAGGAAATTGGAGCACTTAAGGTTAAACCCATGCGTTCACAAGGAGAATGTGCAAACTCCACAGAAATAACAGGAAGGAACCGGGAAGGCTGGATCTCTGATGCGGTGTCTCTATTAGCTGTGCCGCTGTGCGCTGTCTGTGCTCATCCTCCTATCTCTGTCTGAAAGCATCACTTCACACAAGGAATACATATATCTGGCAAAAATCTGTCTTCAGTAGCTGCAGATAATGATCCTGGGAGTTTCTTTGCTATATTCTGTGCGTTATTATAGAAAAAGGATGAAATAGTTCCTAAACTACTCGATTAATTGGGGCAGAATAATGCGGTCTGTTATATTAGATTGATTTCCTGATGTTTTGGTAGATTAGCAAAGAGATTCATAAAACAATTTCATCAAACTTTATCAGCTTGAAATTTGTTCCTGTGGTTAGTCACCAGCCTCGGGAGATTGAAGAGAGTGGATGGAATCCATAATACATTGATTTTACATGGTGCGTGGAAATAACATGTTTGCAGATCAAATATTTTGCCCAGGCTTCACGGAGGAAGATCTTTCCTTTTCATGTGTTTACGAAGGAAGCATTTCTCAGGCAGTGCACACTGAGGCAACCCAAGCGAAGATTTATGAGGAAGTGAGAGGAATAGATTGGATAGATGCACAGAGTCTCTTGCCCAGAGAAGGGGAATTGAGGACCAGAGGACATAGGTTTAAGGTGAAGAGGAATAAAATTAATAGGAATCTGAGGGGGTCACCTTTTCACTCAAATGTTGGTGGGTGTATGGAACAAGCTGCCAGAGGAGATAGTTGAGGTTGGGACTATCCTAACATTTAAGAAACAGTTAGACTGGTACATGGTTAGAAGAGGTTTGGAGGAATATGGACCAAAGGCAGGCAGATGGACCTAGTATAGTTGGGACGTGTTGGCCAGTGTGGGCTGATTGGGCCAAAGGGCCTGTTTCCACGGTGTATCATTCTATGACTATGACTCTATGTTACCAGAGCTTGAGGATTTGAGTTATTGGGAGAGGTTGGGCAGGGCTGGGATTTTATTCCCTGGAGTTTAGAGATTGAGGGGTGATCTTATAGATGTATGTGAACTGATGAGAGGCACAGGTAGTGTGAATGCACAGAAAGCATTTTATCGGGATGCATCACAGCCGAGTTTGGGAACAGCTCCATCCACGGGAGGGGGGTGCATACCACCTGGTCATCGGGACACCATGCAAACTCCATACAGATAGCACTGGAGGCCAGGATGGAAACTGGGTGTTTGGTGCTGTGAAAGAACAGCACTACCTGCTACAACGCTATACTTCCCCCTCTATTTATGACTTTTCCATTCTTCTTAACGTTTCTCCAGCATTCAAACAATCCAACATCCAGCATTCCGGTCAGAAGGAGGGTGCCGACCCGGGATGTCAACCGATTATTTTTCTCCAGGGATGCTGCCTGACCCACAGAGTCACACCAGCATTTGTGTCTATCTTCAAATAAACACCGTTCCTGATTTTTACCATGCAATGCAGATTCTGTCTGACGTGTTTTCCCATCTGGTGCTGTAACGTTTCTGTTATAGTGAGGGGTTTCTGCTGGGGACTTGTGGGCTTTGAAGGTGGTCCATCAGAATGTGAGGGTCTCTATACAAGGGACCTACAGGATGAGCCCCTTTTACTACCTCCAGTACCCTCAGTCTGAAGAAGGGTCCCGATCCAAAATGTCACCCATCCTTTTGCTCCAGAGATGCTGCCTGACCCACTGAGTTACTCCAGCACTTTGTGTCTGTCTTTGGACCTATGGATATCTCAAGGAGGACCAGGTCAAAGTCTCCCACCAACATCCCCATCTTAGAATTCAAGCTGTGAAAGTGTCAACAGTCATCATCATCATCGGCGGTCACTCGAAACGAGTGTGACTGTCCTCTTTTGGGGGGGACGCCTGTGTGTGACTTTGTTTGATGTGGGGAGACTGGTGCACAGACAGCCACCCTATGGCCCTTGACAGATCTGGGTCAGGATCCAGTGGCATGGAGTCCAATACGAACGGACACCCTTTTCTGCTCCAGCCTTCACCCGCCTTCCCAGCCGTTGTGAAGCTCCACTAAAGTCAGCCATCGTCCTCCGCCTGTTCCACCGTTGAAGTCTTGGTTGGATTGCGCTTTGTCAGGGACCTCCCCCTCGACCTTACCGCCATGGGTGGTCCTACCAGGAGCATAGCTCCAGAGGGCATCGCTCTCACGATCTCAGGAACGCACGAGCTTCTCCACCACGACATGGTGACAATCCATGGAGAAGATGTGACATATGAGTATTGGATATGCATTCACTTACAGTAGGTTCAGGTTTATTATTGTCACTGAGGGACAGTGAGAAGCTTTGTTTGGCATGGTATCGAACTATATGTCCATATAATACGTTATATGTCCACAGCTGTTCTTGAAACGATTTAGCGTGGAATCAACTGTAAAGAAGTGTTATCGACACACTGTGACTTTACTTCTTTATTACATTCATACTGTGGCATTACAGAGAGCACTGGCTGTACGTGGTCTGTCACGGAAACTAGAGAGCGATATGTGGGTGGGGAGGTTGTAATTATACTTGTGATATGGGGAGTGGTTAGTAGTGATGAGGTAACTATATTAAGGGTCACATGCATATGTCATCTACATCCTTCCCCTTGGAAACGAAAGACAAACAAAGTAGTGACAGGGCGACCACGTCTCATGCGCTGACAATCAAATGAGTAGAAATGGTTAAGCAAAATCGCCATAGCGGACAGGCGGCTTGACAACACGTCCTGACCGGGTTCGCATCTCGCCATCTCCCCTCCCTGCAGGAACAAGTGGAGGCAGTACGGCAACAGGTGCAGACGGCTGCACTGGAACAGGTGAGCCGGGCGGGGACGGAGAAGACAAGGGCAGAAGGGCACGAGGGGATGCGGGACCCGCAGAGGACTGCGCGCGGGCAGGTGAGGGAGGGTGAACCGGAGGAGGAGCGGACGGATAGAGCTGGGAGGGTAGAGACCGTGGCATGCGAGGAGCGATGGGCCGAGCATCGCCTGGAGGCTGAAATTGCAGCAGGGGAGCAAAAGGATCTGCTGGTGGTGGTCGCGGCTCGTTGACAAGCCGCAGATGTTGGCGGGACCGGCGGTAGATGGTTCCTGCATGGTCGACGAGATAGGACTGAGGCGACCCAGCAGTGGCGACTACGGTAGCGAGCCGGGAGTGACCGGTGGGGGTCTGCATGCGGACAACTTGACCGGGCAAAAGGCGCGGCAGGAAGCGGCAGGACTTGTCATGGGAGCGTTTCTGAACATCGCGCTTAAGGACAATGCGCTCCTGAACAGCAGCGGGCTTGAGGACAGAGGGGACGAGTGAGCGCTGGGCCACCGGGATCGGTGGTCTGGTAGTGCGAGACATGAGCCGCTGAGCAGGGGAGCCCACCTGATCAAGTGGCAATGACCCACTTGAGATTTGTGATTGGGCTGCTCGATGACTTGCCTCCCTCTTGTGCAAATGAAAAGCAACAGGTTCACGAAGGCAATACACTGTGCTTTTAACAGCCATGTCCAACACAAAGGTAGGGTGCTAGCTAGAGACAATTGCATAATCAGGCAAAGATGATAGTGCTGATAGACAGAGCAAGGGTTCATCACAATCCCACTTCTGACACCATGTAAAGATGTGTTATCGACACACTGTGACTTTACTTCTTTATGTGGCATTACAGAGAGCACTGGCTGCACGTGGTCTGTCACGGAAACTAGAGAGCGATATGTGGGTGGGGAGGTTGTAATTATACTTGTGATATGGGGAGTGGTTAGTAGTGATGAGGTAACTATATTAAGGGTCACATGCATATGTCATCTGCATCAACCAAATTCAGGCCGAGGATTTTTTCATCTCGATACCACAGCTGAATTACAGCTGAAGAGCTTCTGACCCGTGGGACAGCCCTTTCCTTTCAATTCCTTGATCATTCACCACAAATTCTCAATCAAATTCAGGTCAGGTGAGTTACCAGGCGAGTCCAAGACACGTATTCACCCTTTCTATTGGAAAGACTGGGTCACCATCCTTGATGTGTGGCACGGTGCAAGGTCTTGTTGGAGTGTTCCAGATCCATCTGGAAATGTCTTCACTATCCCCGACACGACTCTTCTCTTCAATACATCAATGTGTTGCAGCGATCTCATCTTTCTGTCAACTGGGTGCAACCTTGTAAGAGCTGAAACAACCCCAGAGCATCTTTTCAGGATGTTTGAAGCACTGATCAATGTTTAATTTCCTCACTGTCTCTCCGACTGATATCCAATCATGTTGACTACGATGGGCCTGAACCAGGAGATGGGTTCATAAGTTAAAGGAGCAGAATTAGGTCATTCGGCCCATCAAGTCTACTCTGCCATTTGATCATGGCTGATCTATCTTTCCCAGTCAACCCCATTCTCCTGCCTTCTCCCCATAACTCCTGACTAATCAAGAACCTGTCAACGTGCGCCTTAAAAATACTCAAAGCCGCGGCCTCCACAGCCGTCTGTGTCAATGAATTCCACTGATTCACCACCCTCTGACTAAAGAAATTCCTCCTCATCTCCATTCTAAAGGTACGTCCTTTAATTCTGAAGCTGTGGCCCCTGCTCCTCGACTCTCCAACTAATGGAAACATCCTCCCCATATCCACTCTATTCAGGCCTTTCACTTTTCGGTATGTTTCAATGAGGTCTCCCCTCATCCTTTTAAAGGACGTCTTTCATCACTGAGTAACACCTTTCTACGGTACGTATGTCCAATCTTTATTTTTTAAAGCTCATCAGTATCATGTTCTAGGAGTAGAATTAGGCCATTCAGCACATTGAGTCTAATCCGCCATTCAATCATGGTTGATCTATCTTTCCCTCTCAACTTCATTCTCCTGCCTTCTCCCCATGACTACTGGCACCCTTCGGGCTGACACCCTAATCGTTTCTTCTTCATCGCAGCAGTTGGAAGTTGTTTTTTTTCCAGATCTTCTGGCTATACGACTGGCTTCAATGATGCCCCCCTGCAGGAACTATACATCAAGAGGTGCAACTCCAGAGCCAACAATATCATGAGAGACCCCTTCCACCCCTGCAACGGACTGTTCCAGCTGCTACGGTCAGGCAAACGCCTCCGTTGCCATACGGTGAGAACGGAGAGGTTGAGAAGGAGTTTCTTCCCAGAGGCCATTCGGACTGTAAACGCCTATCTCACCAGGGACTAACTCTACTGAACGTTTTTCCTTCCATTATTTATTATGTAAAAGAATATGTGTGTTATGATTGTGTTTATAGTTTGTTTGGTTGTTTGTCTTTTGCACAAAAGTCCGCGAGCATTGCCACTTTCATTTCACTGCACATCTCGTATGTGTATGTGACAAATAAACTTGACTTGACTTGACTTGACTTGACATCAACACACAGTGCTTGAGCTTGTCGAGATTCCTGCTGCCTTTCTTCAGGGCATTGCTTGTCTTTTTCAGACAGTTCTTACTTTCCCGAATCAGTAAGGCCTCATCTCCTGGAGTCATCTTCGTTTCTTTCTTGTTTTTTGTTCTTGCTCATTGTTATTCTAGTCAACCCCTTGTTCACAAATCCTCATCGACTTATACTTGCAAATCTTATTAGGTCTTTTGTCAATTGTTAGCTTAATTCTGTTGGATTCCTCCATTCCCTGAGTTCTGATTTGTTGCTGTAGAAAACTTTTTTTTACTCTGCACTGGAATGTTGCAAAATCCAGCAGAAATAAACCATCATCCAATTGAAGACAAATTTCACAGAAATCACTGGAAATGAATGCCCAGAGAATGAAAAATTAAAGGATGCACCTTTGGAAAGGAGATGAGGAAGAATTTCTTTAGTCAGAGGGAATCTGTTGAATTCATTGCTACAGAGGGCTGTGGGGCCAAGTCATTGGGTATTTGTAAAGCAGAGGTTGATAAGATCTTGATTAGTACGGGTGTCAATAAATAAACTAAACAAAACAAATTATGGAATGACCGGGGTGGGACAAACTTTTGATTAACTTGGCTGCTTTTCCAAGGCAGTGTAGATGGAGTCAATGTTGGGGAGTCTGGTCTGTGTGATAGAGTGTGCTATATCCACATCTCTCTGCAATTTTTCTTGTGGTATTGTGCAGACCACAGGAGCTGTCCATAAACACGGTACGAGTTCATTCCAAGAGCTCTCCCGAGTTTGCCATGATTCGAACTCGGAAATTTATGGTAATGGCCGCGTGTCGGTACTCGGGGCTCTCGTGGACATTTTTCAACATGTTGAGAAATCTTCATGAGTCTTCCCGAGCTTACCTGCCATTAGCGAGTCTTCCCGAGTACCTGCCGTTAGCGTTACGAGCCGCTAAGAGACGTCCCCGAGCTCCGACGTACCCGCTACGTTCAATCTCCGTGCTCAGCACGAGTTTGATTTTTTTTTAACTTGGGAGAGCTCTTGGAATAAACTCGCACCGTGGGACAGGGCCATTACTGATGTAAAAGTGATCCCCTTCCTATTACTCTGCAAATTTGGAGAAAAACTCAGTCAACTCATAACTCCTTGAAAGCGGAAACACAAGGAGATGGAGTGGAAAAGATGGAATATGGTGTCTCTGCCTTCAATAATCGAGGCATGTGAAGCTTCATGTCTGACTGATTGTAGGGGGGAAATCTAGGGCTGTGGGGAGAATGAAATGGGATTAGCCTGATTTCTGTGCCTGATGTTCAGCATGGTGTCAGTGGGCTGAAGAGCCTGTTTTCGTGCAGTGCTCTTATTTTATTATAAAATGCGAAATAATAGAAGAATACTGTGCATCGTAGCTGAACTATCCTCAGTTTAGTTTAGTTTCTTGTCACGTGTAGAGATACTGTGAAAAGGTTTTGTTGTGTGCCAGCCAGTCAGTGGATAGACAATGTATGATTACAATCGAGCCGTCCACACTTTACAAATAAAGGATTAAGGGAATGTAGTTTAGTGCAAGATTAAGTTCAGTGAAGTGCAATTAAATATAGTCTGAGAGTCGATACTGAGGTAGATAGTAGCTCAGGAAGGCTCTCTAGTTGGTGAGAGGATGGTTCATTTGCCTGATAACGGCTGGGAAGAAAATGTCCCTCAATCTGGAGGTGTGCGTTTTCACACTTCTGTACCTCTTGCCTGATGGGAGAGGGGAGAAGAGGGAATGGCTGGGGTGGTCTTAGTGCCGCATATCTAAAAAAACCATCAAATTTGTTGCCTTCGCATTAACGTAGGTGTAAGGCATCCTTTCTTCTCTGCCCCCATCTATAGCTGTGGTCAGTAGATGGCAGGCTTGCAACATGAGCGATATTTCAAAAGCTGCATCCAACACTTGTTCCGTGTTATTTTGAATATCATCTGCATGTAAACCCCATAAATATAAAAAGGATCTGTTTCTCAATGAAGATTATTAGTTTATGGGATTATTGACATTGAACTGGAGAAGGGAGCAGATGGAATAGTTTCTATATTAAAACCAATATTAAAGTTTGATAATAGAATTTGAGAACCCGCTGAGATCCACGATCGATGTCAGCACTGACATATTTAGCACTCCACAATGTAACCTGTTTTCCCCATCAGTTAACGCATCAAAGTAATACCTAAAGGCAAAACGCTTAACATCAATGCAAAAAGAAGTACAACATGAAATGATTGTTGCTTGTCTTTTGTTATGTATTTTACCGTGTCTTTTTTGATTAGTTTTTGATGTCTTTAAACATAAAATATGATTTTCTAGGTTTTACGTGATGAGCTGTTTGAATTGGGATGTGGGGAGAGGTGGGCTGTTGTGAGGGTGTGGCATTATCTTGTTGGGGGTTTAAACATTTGAACCATCCTGCTCCTTTTCCTCCCCCGATCCTCCAGGATCACACTGAAGCAAGGATAATCCTCAGCGTGTAGGAAGGAACTGCAGATGCTGGTATACAACCAACTTACTACCCAGCGGTATGAATATTGATTTCTCTAACTTCAAGTAGCCCTCCATCTCCCCCCCCCCACCCCACACCCTATTCATCCTACTAGTCATCCTGTTGAGTTTCACTGTTTGTATTCTCTCATTATCAACTTCCCCACAGCCAACAGAGGACCATTGTGGGCTCCACCTTTCCTTGATCATCATTGCTTATTGCGTATCTTTCATTCATTTGCTCTATGTACCTTCAATATCTCTAGTTTCCCTTTCCTCTGACTCTCAGTCTGAAGAAGGGTTTGTCAATGTTTAAATATATATTTATGGTTTCAAATAGCTACCAGCATTTTTTGTGTGTGTGCTTCAGATAAATATATCTTTCCAATTCTGTTAATTTTTATTTCCAATGGGAGAAGGGAGGGAGGAGAAAAGGAAGTGGCCAGGGTGTGACTGGCCCTTGATTGTGCTGCTGGCAGCATGAGGTATAAATGGTGTAAATGGAAGGGAGGTTGGTTTGTGAGATGGTCCGGGCTGCGTCCACTATTTGCTGAAATTTCTTGTGGTCTTGGATGAAGCTGTTCCCAAACCAAGATTAGATGCATCCCGATCTGATGGGTTACTCCAGTACTCGGTGATTTTTTTTACCCTGTGGTTCCCGTGTGTAGCTAACAACCCCCTTCCTCACAACCTCTTCCACCCTCCAGTCAAAGAGAGCCACTCTACATGGGAGATGCCTATCTGTCCCTCTGAGCAACCTCTGCAAATCACTCCGGCACCAATTACTGGGACAGGACTGTCGCCAAGTGGATCGAGGGGAGACATTGAATCCTTATTCACACTGCGCCTGCTAATAACTCACCACCTTTACAAAATAACAAACCATGGTGTCACCCGTTCACTCGAGGCTGCAACCTCACTGACCTGTTTAATTTAATTCGGGGTCCACATTACATTATTTAATGCAGATTTTAAAAACCTTTATGGGCCGCCCACCACAACGGTAAAGTTGGATTGCTCTGATAATTAATGCTCAGAATGTCTCCGTGGCAAATTGGACCCTTTAACCATCCCGTCTATATCCCTGCATCCCTGTCATGGTAGGTTCCTATCAAGGGCAGTGCTATCTATTTTATAATATTCTGTTTTGAAGGACCATGCATGCTCAACTTTCCAATTTCATGCTGTCGTAATGTGATTCTTCTTCAAGAAATTCTGCAAACTAAGAACTGCCTTACTTACTTCACTCAGAATGAAAAGGTATATGGATCTTTCTCTCATGTCTACCTTAGAGAGACGGTAAGTCTATTCAGACAATAAACAGTAGGGTTGCTGCCTCACAGCGCCAGAGACACGGGTTCTATCCTGACCACGGGTGCTGTCTGTACGGTGTTTGTACGTTCTCCCTGCAACCCGCGTGGGTTTTCTCCGGGTGCTCCGGTTACCTCCCACACTCCAAAGACGTGCAGGATTGTAAGTTAATTGGCTTTGGTATAATTGCAAATTGTCCCTAGTTTGTGTGGGATAGTGTTAGTGTGCAGGGATCCCTGGTTGGTGCTGACTCGGTGGGCTGAAGGGCCTGTTTCCGCGCTGTATCTCTAAACTAAACTAAACTAAAGATCGCCCCTCAAAGACTTTTTACTTGATGTTCCTCTTTCTTTCCACGAAAATCATAATGTAGCGACATGTTTGCCTGGACACCAGCTACATCAATTTCATGGTTTTCATTTGGATTATACAACCATTTGTTTTTTTTCTGCACAGTTTGTTACCATCTATGTCTCTCATTCTCCTCTCCCCTGATTCTCAGTCTGAAGAAGGGTCTCAACCCGAAATGTCACCTATTCCTTTTATTCAGAGATGCTGCCTGACCTGTTAAGTTGCTCCAGCATTTTGTGTCTATCTTCAGCTAAAATGGAACCGGTTAAGCTGTTCATATCGCACAAGCTTTAGTTTAATTTAGAGATGCAGCATGGAAACAGGCCCTTCGGCCCACCGAGTCCGTGCTGACCAGCGATCCTCACACACTAACACTATCGTACATATTCCTCCCACACTCCAAGGACGTACAGGTTTGTAGGTTAATTGGCTTGGCATTAATGTAAAATTGTCCCTAGCGTGTGTGGGATAGTGTTAATGTGCGGAGATCGCTGGTCGGTGAGGACTCGATGGGCCGAAGGGCTTGTTTCCGCACTGTATCTCTAAAATACCTGCCTCAGCTGCCCTCTCCAGCAGCTCGTTCCATGCACCCAGCACCCAGATAGGAAAATGTTTCCCTTAAGTTTCCTATCAAATCTTTCCAAACTCATCTTAAACCTATGCCTTCCAGTTTGTTGATTCCACTGCCCTGGAAAAAATAAAAGACTGTGCATTGACTATATCTATTCCCCTCATACATTGCTATGAGATCAATTCTCATCCTCCTGCCTTCCAAGGAATAGTCCTAGCCTGCCCTACCTCACCCGGAATCTCAGGCCCTTGTGACCTGGCTTCATCCTCTTTAATCTTCTCTGCACCCTATCCAGCTTAATGGCATATTTCGTGTAGCTGGGTGACAAAAACTGAACACAATATTCCAGAAAATGCAGTTCCGTCTTAAACAACATTCCAAGTGTGGTTTCACCAACGTGTTCATAAGTTCATGTTGTAGGAGCAGAATTTGGCCATTCGGCCCATCGAGTCCATTCGCCATTCAATTGTGGCTGATCTATCTTTCCCTCCCAATCCCATTCTCCTGCCTTGAATTCCACAGATGTTGTATAACTGTGACTCTACATCACAGCTTGTCTACTTGGTTACCTCACTGATGATAGCCAGCATGTCAAGGCTTCCTCTACAACCCAGTCTACCTGCAACTTGACTTTGTGTACGTACTCCTGGATGCCTCTGCTCTACAATGATTCCCAGGTCCCTTCCGCTCACTCTGCTGCTCTGGCTTACTTCCCTAATGCAACCCTCTCATGCTTATCTGAATAAAACTCCATTTGCCATTCCTCGGCCCACTTGCCCAGATGATCAAGGTCTGACTGTACTTATCGACAACCATCTTCATTCTCCACGACACCACCTATTTTAGTATTATCTGATATAGATGTTATATTTATATTGTTGATATAGATGACAAATAGCAATGAGCCCAATACAGATCTGTGAGGTACACCTCTATTCACAGGAGTTAGTCTTGAGTTAAGTTTAGCTTAGACATACAGTATGGAAGCAGGCCGTTCGGCCCACCAAGTCCCCGCCGACCAGTGATCCCCGTACACTAGCTATTCCACACACTGGGGACTATTTATAATTTTACCAAAACCGATTAACCTACAGACCCGTATATCTTTTGAGTGTGGTAGGAAACCAGAGCACCCGGAGAAAACTCATGCGGTCACAGGAAGACCATACAAAAACTGCCCAGACAGCACCTGTAGTCAAGATCGAACCTGGGTCACTGGCGCTGTAAAGGGCCTGTCCCGCTTGGGCGACATTTTCGGCGTGGTCAGGGTGTGACGCATGTAGTGCCGCACGGTGTCTCCCTGTCGCCCCTTGATTTTGGAATGTTCAAAATCTTCATGCGACATCTGGGTGTCTTATCATGCGAGCTCCCTGTCACACGCTGTCGTACGCTGTCCTGCGGGTGACGGCCGGTGACACGGGTATATAAAGCGCCAACTCATCCATTAAAAAGTTATTGGTCCTTAGATCTATTGTAGATAAGTTAATTTTCAATGTGATTATTATACTTCGGTGTAAACTTCTTGTGTTGTGAAGGCGGGTGACGCGTAGCTTGACGTGACGGTGATGCGGAGTGTCGTACAATTTGACGGTTTTTAGGGCGTCAGTCACTGATGTTTACACTCACCGAAAAAAATCGCAAAGTGGGACAGGCCCTTAAGGCAGCAACTCTACCGCTCTGTCGCCATGCCGCCCTAGTTCTGAGAAAAGTAATGTTTTTTCTATCTACAGTTACTGCCTGAGCTGCTGAGTTGTTTTGCCAAAATGTTCTATTTTTATGTTCATTTTTCAGACTATTATTCCACGCAAACTTATTTGCATACTATCAAACATTAAATCTGCTCTGTACCAGTTACAATCAGGCTGCAATTTAAAAGGATTTATGCTGAAAATAATTTTCCTTTGAAAAGAATTGCATGAGATATTTATGGATGATAATTTGGCCAGGTTTACATTATCACAACCCAATGTACATTTACTGCAAAAAGATTTATTCACAATGTCAATTCATCCTGTGTAAATGTTGAGTCAATTTCCTACAATTTACATTTTTTCTCGTTGGATACTGCATTTTGTTGCTTATGAATTAGATAGGAAAATGTATTGAGCGATATGGGTCAAATGCAGGCAAATGGGATTAGCCTAGATGGGCAACTAGGTCAGCATGGAGGAGTTAGGCCGAATAGCCTGATTTCCTGCCCTATGACTCGATGACTGCTTTAAATCCTTCCAATATCCTCGAGTTCAAGATCCTGCGAATCTTTTGAAGATCTCGAGGTCCCCCAGACTTCTCCCCTCCACTTGAATCCTGTCCGAGGAAGAAGCTCAGCCCAACTCGTATTCAGATTCCAGGTGGGATAGAGGTGAGGAGTTTGGAAAAGAAAGGGGAGGGGGTGTGGGAGAAGAAGGGAGTGAGGAAGGGATTCCAACAGCTTTCTTCCCCTCCTTCATTCACTACAATCAGTCAGAAGAACGGTCCCAACCCGAAACGTCACCTATCCATGTTCTCCAGAGATGCTGCCTGACCCACTGAGTTACTCCAGCACTTGGTTTAGTTCAGTTTAGAGATACAGTGCGGAAACAGGCCTTCACCCCACCGCGTCCGCGCCGACCAGCGATCCCCATGCACTTACACTATCCTACGTACACTAGGGACAATTTACAATTATATCTAGCCAATTAACCTACAAACCTGTACGTCTTTGGAGTGAGGGAAGAAACCGGAGCTCCTGGATGAAACCCTCTCAGGTCACAGGGAGAACATGCAAACTCCTTATACTGATAGCTGCCGTGTTTGGGATTGAACCCGGGTCTCTGGCGCTGTGAGGCAGCCACTGTGCCGCTGCAGAGGGCTAAAATATTTTGGTGGTTATTACGCATAATGGCAGCTTGGTGGTTGCATTGATATGCCCGCAATAAGCAGAGTGTTCATAATTGACATCATGAAGCTCTTACTGCAGGTACAAGAGCAGCTCAGTGCTTTGCAAATGGAATTCTCTAATTACACACATTTACTCACCAATTCATAGGCGATCATTTACTTGCACATTAGCAATAATGCGAATGTGTAAGACCACCAATTGTATTCTCATCAGCAGGGTAGGAATACCCATTTTGCATATTGTGCCCCATTAACGTACCATGTAGACTTATTAGGGCAGCCCTAAATAGTACAATTGACAAACCGAGAAATCCTGATGTAACACCGTAGGAGATTTGGCAATTGATTTAAATAAATCCATTGAAGGTGATCAGATTAATGCAGAATAATTTCTCTTCTGGTCTCTCCTGAATTTATGAATGTGGAGGCTTTGGCAGTCTGGAGAGGGACAATAAGAGTTTTTTGTGTTTGAGAGTTTGCAGACACCGCATGGAAACAGGCCCTTCGGCCCACCGTGTACATGCTGGTCACTGTCCGGAATAGACCGGGTGGATGCTTGGAGTACTTTACACAGAGTGGGGGAATCAAGAACCAGTGGACATAGGGTTAAGGTGGGAGGGGAAAGATTTCATATCAATCTGAAGGGCACCCTTTTCACCCAGTATGACATGTCAGAGGAGGTGGCTGAGGCAGAAACTATAACAACATTGAAACGACATTTGGACATGTACATGGATAGGATAACTTTAGAGGGATATGGGTCAAATGCAGGCAGGTGGGACTAGCGTAGATGGGACACCTTAGTCGGCATGGCAACTTGGGCCGAATGTTTCCCTGCTGTATGTGTACATGTGTATATATACACACTGAACTTATTTTCTCCCGTTATGTACTATGTTTACATATTCTGTTGCGCTGCAGCAAGTAAGGATTTCATTGTCCTATCTGGGACATATGACAATAAAACACTCTTGACTCTTGACTTGACCCTATGACCATCGATCACCTGTACACAGTTTTACCTTATCCCCCTTTTGCATCCTACAGTCTAAGGACAATTTACAAAAGCCAATTAACCTACAAACCTGTGTAGGAAAGAACTGCAGATACTGATTTAAATCGAAGGTAGACACAAAATGCTGGAGTA
This sequence comes from Amblyraja radiata, assembly GCF_010909765.2. Classification (NCBI taxonomy): domain Eukaryota; kingdom Metazoa; phylum Chordata; class Chondrichthyes; order Rajiformes; family Rajidae; genus Amblyraja; species Amblyraja radiata. The sequence goes on along the minus strand of NC_045960.1, from coordinate 19,985,365 downwards.
ACTCAACGGGCCAGGCAGCATCTCTGGAGAGAGAAATGGGTGATGTTTTGGGTTGAGACCCTTCTTCAGAACCTACAAACCTGTACATCATTGGCGTGTGGGAGGAAATCGGAGCACTGGGAAAACCCACGCGGTCACAAGGAGAATGTACAAACTCCATACAGACAGCACCCGTAGTCAGGATCAAACCCAGGCCTCAGAGGGTGGTGAATCTGTGGAACTATATGCTACATAAGGCTGTGGAGGCCAAGTCATTGGGTATTTTAAGGCATAGATAGATGGATTCTTGATTAGTACGGGTGTCAGGGGTTATGGGGAGAAGGCAGGAGAATGAGATTAGGAGGGAGAGATAGCTCAGCCATGATTGAATGGTGGAGTAGACTTAATGGGCCGAATGGTCTATTTCTGCTCCTAACACTTATGAGCTTATGACACTATATTGCATCTTGTGAACTGTAGTTAACTCACTTTGGGGAATTAGTAGATTCTTTCCAGGTATAGGGCGGCACAGCGGTAGAGTGGCTCAGTGGTAGAGTTGCTGCCTCACAGCGCCAGGGACCCAGGTTTGATCCTGACTACGGTTGCTGTCCGTGCAGAGTTTGTACGTTTTCCCTGTGTATTCACTGGAATTTAGAAGGATGAGGGGCAATCTTATAGAAACATATAAAATTACAAAAGGACTGGACAAACTAGATGCAGGATAAATGTTCCCACTGTTGAGGGAGTCCAGAACCAGGGGCCACAGTCTAAGAATAAAGGGGAGGCCATTTAAGCCCAGGTTTTCTCTGGGTGCTCCGGTTTGGAATATTGGATGCATTTCTGCAGCTGATCTATATCCCACTGTATCTTCATTGTGGGCGGAAGGGCCTGTACTGTTCTATGTTGGTTAGTGGATGTGCCCAGGAAGAAATTTATATCCGCATGACCCAAGATGTATTTACACTAATCTCAGTCTTGTGTTTATGGATCACAACCGACCATGGGTGACCATGCCCCGACCATGGACCATGATAGGCCCGACCATGGCCCGACCATGGACCATGATAGGCCCGACTATGGGTGACCATGGCCCGACCATGGACCATGATAGGCCCGACCATGGGTGACCATGGCCCGACCATGGACCATGATAGGCCCGACCATGGGTGAACAGGGGATAGGACTGGACTTTGCTGCCTTCCCTCACAGTGAGAACCATTGTGGGGAGATGTCTTTATGTTTATTGTTAAATTCTTTAATGTTGTGTCTTATTTTTATTGGTGTGCTGCAATGGCAAGTCAAATTTCACTCCACCAATTGGTGCATGTGATAATAAATGTCCTTTGTATCCTTGTATCCTTGTATTAACCACTAAAGTTTCACATCTCAATGGTTAGTTTACTTAAATTCAATGTTTAAACTGCAATAGAATATGTAGAGAGTCATAGAGTGATACAATGTGGAAACAGGCCCTTCCTCCCAACTTGCCCACACCGACCAACATGCCCCAACTACACTAGTCCCACCTGCTTGTGATTGGCACATGTCCCTCTAAGATTTTCCTATCCATTTACCTGTCTATGTACTTCTTCACTGCAAGGAAGTCAACACTTTGATATTAAAGACCTTACATTTTTTATTATTAAATATTTGATATTAAAGACCTTCCCTCTTGTTGATCTCATTCAGCTCTACGAAACTGTGCCCTCCAATTCTTAGCATCTCTGAATTGCTTTGCTATTTGCAACCAATCTTTAAGTTGCAAGACCTCACATTCCTCCCCAAACCTTCCGCTTGTGTCACTGTTAAAATATTCCCCACAACCCGTGCCCTGACCACGGGTGTTTTCATCCAGCCTACCCGTTTTGATGTTGGATAGAGCTGGAGAAAGAGTTGGGGCAGCACGGTGGCGCAGAGGTAAAGTTGCTGCCTCACAGCACCAGAGCCCCTGTTCAATCCTGACTAGGGGCGCTGTTTGTATGGAGTTTGTATGTTCACCCTGTGGCCGCGAGGGTTTTCTCCGGGCGCTCCGGTTTCCCCCCACACTCCAAAGACGTGCACGTTTGTCAGTTATTTGGCTTCTGTAAATTGTAAATTGTCCCTAGTGTTAGGATAGTGCTATTGCACACAGATCGCTGGTCGGCATTGACTCGATGGGCCAAAGGGCCGTTCTACACTCTGTCTCTAAACGAAACTTACTAAAGAAACACACAGTGAAATGAAGGGCTTTAGGAAAGTTAGTTTGATGCCAATCTTTAGATGAATTGCTTCAGAGCATAATGGATCTTTCCACCAATTCCAAGCTGAACTGAGTTGAGAAAATTAACAACCTTGTCAAATACAATTGAAAATTTCAAATCACATTTACATCCAGTACTGCAAAGCTGAATTTGGCACAAAGGTTGCCACTACATCAAATGATGAAATGTCTGACGGGGACATATGACAATTATGAAGAATAGGAAGCTTACAAGTTCCATGGGATCCAGCAATCATTTTTCATGAATGTAAATGGTGGCTTTGTCTTTGATTGTGAAACTAAAGAATCGATTCTATAGAGTAGCTGTAGGTAACTGCAGATGCCAGTTTACAAAAAAAGCACAAAGTGATGGAGTAACTCAGCAGCACAGGCAGCAACCACACCCCCCCCAACTACCACTCTAATCTGAAGAAGGGTCTCGACCTGGAACGTCACCCATTCGTTCTCTCCAGAGATGCTGCCTGTCCCGCAGAGTTACTCCAGCATTTTGTGTCTATCTACAATTTGTCAGAAGTGTCCTGACCAGCCACATCACCCTCGACTACCCTTTAGTCAGACTTTGTATGTAGGAAGGGTCTGATTAAGAGTCTCAACTCGAAACGTCACCCATTCCTCTCTCCAGAGATGCTGCCTGAGTTACTCCAGCATTTTGTGTCTACCTTTGGCTGGACTTTACTGGACTTCATCTTACACTAAACATTATTCCCTTTATCATGTATCTACACACCATGGATGGCTCGATTGTAATCATGTATTGTCTTTCCTCTGACTGGTTGGCACGCGACAAAGACTCTTCACATGTACCTTGGTACACCTGACAATAAGCTAAACTAAACTAAACTAAACTAAAATAAAACTAACCCTCACCATGTTTTCCAGAGATACGGCCTGACTCGCTGACTTACTCCAGTGCTTTATGTCTTTTTTTAAAAACATAATTAGGAAGGCAAAGTTGCACAGCTGGTAGAGTTGCTGCCTCACAGCGCCAGATACCCAGGTTTGATGCTGACTACGGGTGCTGTCTGTACAGAGTTTGTACATTCTCCCTGTGACTGCATGGGTTTTCTCCGGGTGCTCCATTTTCTGGCATGTCTTAAAGATGTGCGGGTTTGTAATTAATTGGCTTCTGTAAATTACCCCTAGTGTGTTGGGAATGGGATAACATGAGTGGGTGATCGATGGTTGCCGTGGTCTCACTGGGCCGAAGGGCCTGTTTCCATGCTGTATCTCTAAACTAAACTATAATCCTGGCAGTGTCTGGCAAGGATGATCACCAACAATCATTTAGTTTAGTTTAATTTAGAGATACAGCGCGGAAACAGGCCCTTCGGCCCACTGACCAGCGATCACCCCGTCCATTAGCACTATCCTACACACTAGAGATAATTTGACAATTTTTACCGAAACCAATTAACCTACAAATCTGTACCTTTTTTGGAGTGTTGGAGGAAACCGGAGCACCCAGAGAAAAACCACACGGTCAAAGAGAGACCGTACACACTCCACACAGACAGCACCCGAGGTCAGGATCAAACCCGGGACTTCGGCACTGCAAGACAGCAACTCTACCACTGCTCCACCTTTCTTTGTATCTCAAAAGAAACCATGATTATTGAAATAGTCTATTGAAATATATTGAAACAGGCCCTTCAGCCCAACTTGCCCACACCGACCAACATGTCCCAACTACACTAGTCCAAAGAGCTACAGACCCATTTCCCTCCTCTGCATCACCTACAAGCTCTACGAGAGGCTACTACTCCAACGCCTTATGCCACTTATAGAGTCCAAGCTTACTAAAGATCAAGCTGGCTTCTGCCCTGGCCGCTCCTGTGCCAGGCAGCTACTGAACCTCACCCAACACATTGAGGACGGTTTTGAGTGCAAACTCATCACCGGAGCAGCTTTCATAGACCTCACCGCTGCCTACGACACTGTCCAGCACCGCACCATGATCAGGAAACTTTTTGACATGACTGGTGACCTCGACCTGTGCCAAGTCATCAAAAGCCTTCTCAACAACAGGCGCTTCTTCGTTCAACTAAACGACAAGAAGAGCAAATGGAAAGCCCAAAATAATGGCCTACCACAAGGCAGCGTACTGGCCCCCCTCCTCTTCAACATCTACACCAACGACCAACCACTTCCCCCACAATGCCGCCGCTTCATCTATGCTGATGACCTCTGCATCACCACCCAACAGGAGAACTTCCAGAAGATCGAGTCTGTCCTGGAAAGCGCCCTCCAAGAGATGACAACCTACTACAATAACAACCACCTGAAACCCAACCCATCAAAAACCCAACTATGCAGCTTCCATCTTAAAAATCGAGATGCAGGAAAACAACTGAGCGTCTCATGGGATGGCCACAAACTCTCCAACCACTTCCACTCCGTGTACCTCGGAGTCACACTCGACAGGACACTCTCTTTCAAAACCCACCTTCAGAACACCAAAGCCAAGGTCAACACTCGCAACAACATCCTGCGCAAACTGGTAAACTCAAAGTGGGGCGCTAATCCACCAACCATCCGTTCAACTGCCCTAGCCCTGTGCTTCTCCACAGCTGAATACGCGTGCTCAAGCTGGAGCCGCTCCCACCACACCAAACTGGTTGACACAGCCCTCAACGACACCTGCCGCATTATCACGGGATGCATAAAGACAACGCCAGTCCCGTGCCTCTACGCCCTAGCTGGTATTGACCCCCCCCCACCATATCAGACGATCCATCGTCGCCCAAGACGAGCGGAGAGCACAGGAGATCGATACCAGGCACACCCTGCATGGTCACACAGCACCTCCACCCCTGACTGAAATCCAGAGCCAGTTTCTTGCAGACAGTCCCACCTCTCCAGACAACCAAAGAAACAGCAAGGACCAACATCTGGAAAGATGAATGGAACCAGCTCAACACACGAGCCCACGACTGGATGGAGAGAGGAATCACTCCGACTGAATGCCTTGCCAGCAGGCACGACCTCCCATGGCCAACCTGGAAGACCCTCAACAGATTACGAGTGGAGCAGGGGAGGTGCAAAGCACTTATGAAAGCATGGAACTACCAGGCAGAAGACACATGCAGCTGTGGAGCAGTACAGACAATGTCCCACCTACTGGAGTGTGACGACGCCCCCCAGTGCAGCCCCCAGGACCTGGCTGAACCGACCCGACCAGCTGTGACCTGCGCCAGATACTGGCAGAACGACATCTGAGATTGCAACGGACTCGAAGAAGAAGACTAGTCCACCTGCCTGCATTTGGCCCATATCCCTCGAAACCTATTCTATCCATGTGCCTCTCTAAATGTTTCTAAAACATTGCGACAGTCCCTGCCTCAACTACCTCCTCTAGCAATTCTTTGCACTCACACTTAAAACCTTGAACGTAAGATCCTGGGGTAGACATAAAATGCTGGAGTAACTCAGCAGGTGAGGCAGCATCTCTGGAGGGAAGGAATGGGTGACCTTCGATTTAAACCAGCATCTGCAGTTCTTTCTTACACACAAGAGCCTGGGGATATCTTCTTCATTTAAGATTGAGACGGGAGTAAATCTTCACCAGGTGAGTATTGAACCAGGAACTCGCTACCACTTAAAGCAGTTGAAGCAAAATGTGTTATGTATATTCAAGGAGGACTGAATAATTAGTGTGTAGAAAGGAACTGCAGATGCTGATTTAAACCGAAGATAGACCCAAAAAGCTGGAGTAACTCAGCGGCTCAGGCAGCATCTCTGGAGAAAATGGATAGGTGATGTTTCAGGTCGAGACCCATCTTCAGACTGAGAGTGTCTTAAGGGGGAACGGAAATGAGAGATACAGGCGGTGATATAGAGAAATATACAACAAATTAATGAAAGATGAACATAAAAGTAACAATGAGCACAAAACTCGATGAGTAAAAAAATAACTTGTTTCCACGTATGCCACGGTGACCAATGCCCTATCCCTTTATCATTGTTACTTTTTTGCATATCTTTCATTCAACTCGCAGTTACTCCAGCTTTTTGTGTCGATCTTAGGACTTTTCAGGTCAGGTTGGGGGGATTTCTCCCCAGCCACGGGTACCATGTAATCCCGTGCTACCTGCTCCATGGTCGGATAGCCAGCGACTAAACTGTCTCCCCCACCTGGTTTGCCAGGTGAGGAGGGGGCTGTGTACCCCCAGCAGGACCAAAAACAAGATCTGTCAAAGGGCGGATGAGCTTCTAGCGAGCCAACGGCCATCCACACTTCAGTAGAAGTTGCGATCACTGTCGTACACAGCATTGTAAGGAACACACACCAAAATCCTATACTTCCAGCGGCGGAAGTCCGCAGAAACTGGAGGACAGAGATGAATGATGTGTCCGCCACTGTTTCCGTCGGAAACCAGCACCACTGCGTCGCTAATGTTTTCAACGATGATGAATGAATTAGGACTAAACCATTGTTCTCAGGCTAGAGTGAACACGGGGTGAGGAGAAAACAGGAGCAAGGTATTGAATTTGCAAAAATAGCAGTGTGCGGAAGAAGGCCCTGAAGAGCTGCACACTACTGCCAGACCCCTGCAGAACCAGGAACCCCCCTGGAATGGGCTCGTGTCCTGCTCGCCCCCGAAGACCAGGAACCAGAGAGGAGGGCGGAGAGTCGGCAGTGGAATCTGGACAAAGGAGAACTAGGGGGGTACTTACCTTCCGTGACCTCAAGGTGAAGGTGGCCAGGCGAGGAGAGGGACGATGGTTCGCTGGACGATCCGGAAGAAGGCGACGGCTGCTATGGGCCTTTGTGGCCAGCTGCAGCTGGGACTTTGCAAAATGGTGCCGACTCTTGCATATGAACTCAGTGGGCTGTTCCTATCCATCCTGTACTTCATCTGCGATTGTTTTTATATATGGCAATAATCTTACCGATCTGTATGCAAAAACACACAAAAAAACCCATCGAACCACTGATGGAAACGCTTCAATATTTGGATCTGCCCACTTCCTCACTTCACACTATTTCCAGATTTCACTGATATTCCTTCAAGCTTACAGCTCCACCCTCCTGACCCACAATTTGGAGGTGATTTGAATGATGGCACATTTTCAAACAAAAACTTCCCAGAGCAAACATGGTGGCACATCTAAAGCAGTGAGATGTCAGGAGATGGTTGGCATTACAATCGTACCAAATTTGACAGAAACATCTCTGAAGAAAAGGGAACAGGTGATGTGTTTCGGACCAAGACCATTTTTTAGAAGTGTCTCGACCCGAATTGTCACCTATTCCTTTTCTCTAGAGATGCTACCTGACCCGCTGAGTTACTCCAGCATTTTGTGTCTATCATCGGTGTAAACCAGCATCTGCAGTTCCTTCTTACACATTTCTGACAGAAATAAGTGTTTGAATACACATGATGTATTCAAGAGAGAGTTAGATATAGCTCTTAATGCCCCCGTCCCACTTAGGAAACCTGAATGGAAACCCCTGGAGACTTTGCGCCCCACCCAAGGTTTCCGTGCGGTTCCCGGAGGTTGCAGGTAGTGGAAGCAGGTAGGGAGACTGACAAAAACCTTCGGGAACCTCCGGGAACCGCACGGGAACCTTGGGTGGGGCGCAAAGTCTCCAGAGGTTTCCGTTCAGGTTTCCTAAGTGGGACAGGGGCATTAGGGTGAATGGAATCAAAGGATATGGGGAGAAAGCAGGAAAGGGATAATGATTCTGGATTATCAGCCGTGATCATATTGAATGGCGTTGACTCCAAGGGCTGAATAGCCTACTGCTGCACCAATTTACTATGTTTCTATGATTTTTTGTTGCTTAAATTCATTCCCATACATCTTAATTATTCTTACAGGAAGAAGATGGATTCACGTTTGTAATTGTGATAAATTATGTGGATGAACTGGGACAAGCAGAATTATACAGAATCTTCCACATCAAAACTTTGGTTTTAATAATTCCCTAAAATGTCAGACTTATTAGCGCTAACATTTACCTTCAGCGGCTGCGATTTGCCATCCTTTGCATTCACACAGTGTCACCATTGCACAAAGAATTAATCGCACTAGGAGCAGAAAATTAATTAGTTTGTTGCATAACCTACTTTCCTGAAGCAGGTGAAAGGTCCGTGTTCTTTGGGTCACTGTATCCATAGCAACTTCCTTGATTGACTGGGAATTAGGTTAGATAGGGCTACTCGGTATAATAGATGTAATCCCTGATAAGCAGAACAGTGTAAGAAATTTCTTCAGAGATTAGTGTTGCATGTTAATCAGTCCTGAGTACACTTTCTTCCACAGTAACATCTCATCTTACTGGCTGAAATATCAGTGCCAATAGAGTCATGGAGTGATAGATTCTTACAGCTTGTAAACAAGCCCTTCTGCCCATCTTGCCCACACCGACCAACATGCCCCATCTACTCTCGTCCCACCTGCCTGCGTTTGGCCCATATCCCTCTAAACCTGTCCTATCCATGTACCTGTCTAAATGTTTTTTAAACGTTGCAATAGTCCCTGCCTCAACTCTCTCCTCCGGCAGCTTGTTCCATACATCCACCACCCTTTGTGTGAACAAGTTACCCCACAGTTTCCTGGGGGAGCTGGTCCATGTAGAGCAAGGAAAGGAGGAGAAAAGCTTAGTTTACTGGAGGTAGTCTGAACACATGCGAGGGAGTTAACGGGCATTACCTACTGTGAGGTGCACAGTGGTGCACAGTGGCACAGCTGATTCTTCCTGTTCATATTCCCCAATACATACACTTGACGGTATGGTATCAAAGGCATCAAAGGTATTTTATTGGTCACATTCACATACACCTAGGTGTAGTGAAGTGAAATGCTTCTTGCCATTTTGCAGCACATAAAGAAGGAATACAGACATAACATTAATAAGAGTTTTAAACATAAAGAACATCCCCCCACAATGGTTACCATTATGGGGGAAGGCACAAAGTCCAGTCCCCAACCCCAGTTCACCCATAGTCGGGCCCATTGAGGCCTCCACAGTTGCCTCTACGGAGGCCCGATGTTCCAGGCCGTTCTCGCCGGGTGATGTTGCTCCGGCGTCGGGAGAGTCCTCACAGCGGCATGGGAACCCTGGAACGGCCGCTTCCGTACTGGAGGCCGCGGCTTCCGAAGCCAACAAGGCCGCGCCGGTTGGAGCTCCACAACTGGCGATCTCATCTAGAGATCCCAGGCTCCCGGTGTAAAGTTCAGCGCCACCGCCCGCAGCTGGTCGCTCCACAGACCCGCAGCTCCGCGATGTTTTCCTCAGCGATCTTCAGCTCACCGAAGTTCCAGCGCGGCGACCCAGGCAAGGCATCGCCCGCTCCACGATAGCGCTCCAGCGTGTGCCGCCGCCGAAGCCGAGGTTCTGGGCGGTCCCCGACAGGAAACGCCGCTCCAGGCCCGCTGGTAGGCCGCGAGGACGGGTCGAAGCTGCAGCCCGGAGAAAAGCTGCCTCTCCGACCAGGTAGGGACCCTGAAAGGTAGTTTCCCCCTTCCCCCTCCCACCCCCCCCCCCACATAAAAAAGTCTAGACCTCCAAACAAAACACTTAACTAACTAAAATAAAAAATAAAAAGATGAAAAGACAGACAGCTGCTGGTGTAGTGGTAGAGTTGCTCCTCACAGTGCTAGAGACCCGGGTTCAATCCTGCCTGTACGGAGTTTGTACGTTCTCCCTGTGACCGCATAGGTTTTCTCCAGGATTTCCGGTTTCCTCCCACACTCCAAAGACGTGCAGGTTTGTAGGTTAATTGGCTTCGGTAAAATTGTAAATTGTCCTTAGTATGCGTAGGATGGTGTTAATGTGCGGGAATCGCTGGTTGGTGCGGACTCGGTGGCCCAAAGAAGCCTGGTTCTGCCTGTATCTCCAAAATAAACTAAACTAAATTAATATTGTTGTGACCTTATGATTACTAAAGCAATAAGAATGTGGGATTAGTAAAATAAAGTAGATTGGGCTCAAATATTCCTGAAACTTTAGAATACACTCATTACCATCCTCGCAGTGGGTTTTTTTCTCATCATGTTGAAAGATGTCAGTGCTGGGGCAATGAACAGTTTATGATTTGCAATAATAGTAATACATTCACGATTGCTTTCATACAGTATTCAACAGAACATAAAAGGATTAATGCATTCATTGCAATAATAGAGAACAAAATTAAATATAAACTCAGTCACGGGTACATTCTAAGTGACAAAGAGCCAGGAGCACTTAGCGTACATTGAAACCATTTATACAGCCATGAAGTATAATTTGTCCAACTGGTATGAGTTTACGGGGCAGAGAGATTGGATTGATATCTGAAATTAGATACTGCACCATTATTCATCAGGAGGAGCACTACATTACTCAGGAAAACCTTTCCATAGGGTTATGGGGCTGTCCCACTGTACGAGCTAATTCAAGTGCTCTCCCGAGTTTTACAAAAAATGAAACTCGTGGTAAGCACGTAGAATGTACGTAGCGGGCACGTTGGAGCTCAGGGCGTCTCTTAGCAGATCGTAACGCTAACGGCAGGTACTCGGGAAACGCGGTAAGCTCGTGAAGGCTCATGAAGATTTTTCAACATGTTCGAAAATGTCCACGAGAGCACCGAGGATTTGAGTATAGGAGCAGTGAGGTTCTACTGCAGTTGTACAGGGTCTTGGTGAGACCACACCTGGAGTATTGCGTACAGTTTTGGTCTCCTAATCTGAGGAAAGACATTCTTGCCATAGAGGGAGTACAGAGCAGGTTCACCAGACTGATTCCTGGGATGTCAGGACTTTCATATGAAGAGAGACTGGATAGACTCGGCTTGTACTCGCTAGAATTTAGAAGATTGAGGGGGGATCTTATAGAAACTTACAAAATTCTTAAGGGGTTGGACAGGCTAGATGCAGGAAGATTGTTCCCGATGTTGGGGAAGTCCAGAACAAGGGGTCACAGTTTAAGGATAAGAGGGAAATCTTTTAGGACCGAGATGAGGAAGATACTTTTCACAGAGAGTGGTGAATCTCTGGAATTCTCTGCCACAGAAGGTAGTTGAGGCCAGTTCATTGGCTATATTTAAGAGGGAGTTAGATGTGGCCTTTGTGGCTAAAGGGATCAGGGGGTATGGAGAGAAGGCAGGTACAGGATACTGAGTTGGATGATCAGCCATGATCATATTGAATGGCGGTGCAGGCTCGAAGGGCCGAATGGCCTACTCCTGAACCTATTTTCTATGTTTCTATGTTTCTACTTCCCAGTGTGTTCGCACCGGTTACTCAGTCAGGTCTTGATCATCCTTGCTGTCTTGTGTTCAGGCTGACTTCTGCTGTCAAGACCATTTCATCATGAACTTTGTCATGATGGCTAGTGACAACTGTCTGGGAGATGAACGGCAGCACTCAGTTTAAGCGGTGAGTGACCTTGGATGAAGGCTTGTCATTTGCTTTGCTTATTTATTAATCTTTTTGCCACGTTTATTATTGAGTGGAAAATAGGAAGCCACAGTATTCCTGAGTTCCATCCGCACACCACCTATCCGAGCACTGAAGATTACCATTGGTTATAGGAGCAGAATTAGGCCTTTCAGCCCATCAAGTCAATTCTGTTGTTTAATCATTGCTGATCTATCTTACCCTCTGAACCCTATTCTCCTGCCTTCCCCCATAATCATAAGGCTTAGGAAGTTCGGCATGTCCCCAACACCCTTCACCAACATTTACAGATATGTTGTAGAAAGCATTTTGTTGGGATGCATCACAGCATAGGTTTGGGAACAGCTCCATCCAGAACTGCTAGAAATTGCAGAGAATTGTGGACGCAGCCCAGACCATCACACAAACCAACCTCCCTTCCAATGACTCCATCTACACCTCACGCTGCCTCGGCAAGGCCAGCAGCATAATCAAGGACGAGTCGCACCCCGGCTACTCCCTCTTCTCCCCTCTCCCATCAGGCAAGAGGTATAGAAGTGTGAGAAACGCACACCTCCAGATTCAGGGACAGTTTCTTCCCAGCTGTTATCAGGCAACTGAGCCATCCTACCAACACATAGAGAGCACTCCTGGGCTACTATCTGCCTCATTGGAGACCCTTGGACTATCTTAGATTGGACTTTATCTTGCACTAAATATTATTCACGCTATTCCCTTTATCATGTGTCTGTACACTGTGGATGGCTCGATTGTAATCATGTATTGTCTTTCCCATCAGAACTGCCCCCTCCATCGACTCTTTTAAGTCAAGACTAAAGACTTATCTATACTCCCAAGCCTTTCCTGACGTCCTCTGAGTGAGGGCTACATGTATATATGTATGTAGTTTGTTTTGTTGTACTATTCTTATAACAAATGTAAAGCACTTTGGCCAACGAGAGTTGTTTTTTAAATGTGCTATATAAATAAATGTGACTTGACTTGACTTGACTTTCCGCTGACGGGTTAGCCCGCAACAAAAGCTCTTCACTGTACCTCGTTAAATGTAACAATAAACTAAACTCAAACCAAGAATCAGTCTACACTTTAAAAATACCCATTGACTTGGCCTCCACAACCATTAGTGGCAATGAATTTCACAGATTCAGCACACTCTTGCTAATGTAATTCCTGGGTAAAGATGATCCCGTGGCCCCAGCATCCTGTGCTTTATCTATTGCTGGGATTTCTGGTTAAGTAAATAAAGACTCAAACTTCATGACATAGGCGGACCACACTGCCACTGCCAAGGTTACAGGAGCAGCTAATACTTAACCATCTGGTAAATGTTCAATCTGTTACTGGTGACACATGTCACATCCGAAAATAGACACAAAAAGCTGGAGTAACTCAGCGGGACAGGCAGGATCTCTGGAGAGAAGGAGACCCTTCTTCAGAGGCCCTGCTCCTTCTCTCCAGAGATGCAGCCTGTCCCGTTGAGTTACTCCAGCATTTTGTGTCTATCTTCAGTTTAAACCAGTGTCTGCAATTCTTTCCTACACACCTCTGTGTACTTGCACAGAAACGACCCAGGAGCAGCCCATTCTGCTCCAGCCTTCTCTCTAAATCACAGTGGCACAGGGTAGGAGATGCTGCCTTACAGGGCCAGAGATCCGGATTCAATCCTGACCTTGGGTGCTGTCTGTATGTGGAGCTGGTACGTTCTCCCCGTGACCGCTTGGGTTTTCTCCGGGTGCTCCGGATTCCTCCTTCATCCCAAAGACATACAGGTTTGCAGGTTAATTGGCTTCTGTAAATTGTCCCTAATGTGTAGTATAGAACTGGTGTATGGGTGACTATGGGTCAGTGCGGATTTGGTGGGTCAAAGCGCCTGTTTCTGTGCTGTATCACTAAACTAAACTAAAGAAAAGGAATAGGTGACATTTCGAGTCGGAATTCTCCCGCGTATATGTAGGTTGCAAAACTGGGATAACAGAGAGAGAGGAAGGGAGGGGAGGTGGGGCACCTCCCTGCTAGTCCTGTGATCCTGTCACAGGTTTGAGGAAGACCGAACCACTGAGACAAACTTCAGACCACTGTGTTCAAGACTGAGTTGCCAGGATAAACCAGAGACCTCCAGCGCTGGCTATATAAGCCCAAAGACTGAGCCACTAGGATAAGCCTGCGACCAACAGTGCCTCCTCTTGAGGCAAGGGTGAACTGCAGGGAGAAGCCTGAGATCTCCACACCTCCTCCTTTGAGGCCAGGACTGAGCTGCCGGGGCAAGCCCGAGATCACCAATTCCACTGTACATGTGTCCTGACGGTGAGGGACAGCGCCCCCATGTGGTCCTGGACTTTCCTACCACTGTGAATAAAACATACCACGTGAATTCACTGCGAGTGTCGGTGCGGTCATTGGCAAAACCGGCATCATCCCAATGCCAAAGGTGTTATAGCTGTAGAGAAAGTGTGGATTATCAAAAAGTGCAAGGACTGCAATGAGGTAGTTTGGGAGTTCAGGACTACATCCTTAGTTTATGAGAGGTTCATTCATTCAGTAGTCAGATAACGGCGGGGAAGAAGCTGTTCCTAAATCTAACGGAGCAAGTTTTCAAGCTTTTCTGTCTTCTGCCTGATGGGAGGGGGGAGAAGAGGGAATGATTAATGTATTAGTGGATGGCACAGTATTGGGGGGGGGGGGGGCACGGTGGTGCACCAGTAGAGTTGTTGTCTCAGCACCAGAGACCCGGGTTCAATCCTGACTACGAGTGATGTAAACTCTGCACGGAGTTTGTACGTTCTCCCCATGTCCTGCGTGGCTTTTCTCTGGGTGCTCCGGTTTCCTCCTACACTCCAAAGACATACAGGTTTGTAGGTTAATTGGCTTTGATTAAAAATTCTAAATTGTCCCTTGGTTGTCGAATAGTGCTAGTGTACGGGGTGATTGCTGGTCGGCGCGGGCTTGGTGGGCCGAAGGGCTTGTTTCTGCGCTGTATTTCTAAAGTTGAAAATGTAAATTGTCCCTAGTGCATGTATGATGGTGTTAATGTGTGAAGGATAGTGTTATTGTGCAGGGGTTGCTGGTCGGCGCGGGCTAGGTCGGCTGAAGGGCCTGGATCTCAAAACAAAACTAATCTAAACTCATACACAATTAAACACTGGATTGCTTGTTTAGAAGGCTACACAAATAGACGGAAGACTGGAGTCTTGCCCCATGTGTAATATGCCTGTGAAACCTTTTTCACTCCAGTCAGAAAGGGGAGATATTAAAACCGTTTTCATTGTGCCCAATGCAAGTGCAAATTGCTCCTTCGCTTTGATCCCATTCACTGTCATGAGTTTATGAAGGCCCCGATAATGAGTAGCAGTGTGGAAAGAATCAGAAGTCGTACGGGGAATGATAGATTAACTTCACCCCCCTGTCCACAGTGCTTTATCGCAGACAAACTCTGCAACTTCAAAGCTTGATGGAACACAGCCACAATACGCTGTCATTCCTTGACTTCTCTGCTTCTGGCTTGACGAGCAGCTCCTGGCAGTTTGTCAGATGTCAAATTAACCTGAGAGTTTTCAAGAAGAAGCTTTTCAGTGGAGCTTAAGACTAATACTGAAGCACATCCTTATTTCCAATTATACAGTACATCCAAAATGAAACGAGGATTGCACTCAATGGATATCTTCGGTCAGGAGATCACCAATGGATAGACAGTCATCAGAAATGTAGATTAGTTGCCAGTTATCATGTTATCGGGATGTATCACAGCATGGTTTGGGAACAGCTCCATCCGAGAACTCAAGAAATTGTAGAGAATTGTGGACGCAGCCCAGACCATCACGTAAACCAACCTCCCTTCCGTCGACTCCATCTACACTTCACGCTGCCTCGGTAAGACCAGCAACAAAATGAAGGATGAGTCTCACCCCAGTCACTCCATCTTCTCCCCTCTCCCATCAGGCAAGAGGTACAGAAGTGTGAAAACGCACACCTCCAGATTCAGGGACAGTTTCTTCCCACGACTGCAAACAAATTGCAGAGAGTTGTGGATGTAGCTCAGCCCCTCACACAGACCAGACTCCCCACCATTGACTCCATCTACACTTCACACTGCCTCGGGAAAGCAGCCAACATAATCAAAGACATTCCCTACTTTAATTTAGTTTATTTTGGTATTGTCAAATGTACTGAGATACAGTGAAGATCTTTTGTTTGTGTGATATCCAGTCATAGACCAGACATGATTACAATCAAGCCGTCCACAGTGTACAGATACATGATAAAGGGAATAACGTTTAGTGCAAGATAAAGTCCAGTCAAGTCTAATTAAAGATAGTCTGAGGGTCTCCAATTAAATAGATGAGAGGACAGGACTGCTCTATAGTTGTTGGTTGGATGGTTCAGTTGCCTGATAACAGTTGGGAAGAAACTGTCCCTGAATCTGAAGGCAGACAT
Organism: Amblyraja radiata; assembly: GCF_010909765.2. Classification (NCBI taxonomy): domain Eukaryota; kingdom Metazoa; phylum Chordata; class Chondrichthyes; order Rajiformes; family Rajidae; genus Amblyraja; species Amblyraja radiata. Next base: position 19,969,311 of record NC_045960.1, on the reverse strand, counting down.
CTTCACACTTCTGTACCTTTCCTATTAGGCAGAAGATACAGAAGCTTGAAAGAGCGCACCACCAGACTAAGAAACAGCTTCTTCCCCTCTGTTATCAGACTTCTGAGCAGTCCTTCTGGAAGCTAATGTGCAGTCCAATTCACCTCTACCCCATTGTGGACATTGGACTTTGTCTCTGGATCTAGGCATGTTACAATGCTGAGAACTATATTCTGCACTCGGTATCTTCCCCTTGGCTCTACTCTACTTGAGTTAGACTTGATTGCATTTGCTGCGAAGTATTATCTGAATATGTTTATTAAACACGCAAGACCAAGCTTTTCACTGTACCTCGACACCTGTACATGACGATAGTAAACCCCAACCTCAGATAGACCCTCGAGTCCTGACACCATCCTCGTAAATCTTCTCTGTACCCTTTGCAGCTTGACAACATCTTTCCTATAACATGGTGTCCAGAACTGAACACAACCCTCACCAACATCTTATATAACTGCGACATGACCTCTGTACTTCTAAACTCAATATAACTTCAACATGACCTCCGTACTTCTATACTCAATGCTTTGAGTGTGTCTAAGTGAGACCAGGGTGGAAACTAAACACTGCTAGAATCGATGAACGCGAAGGAGAACTAGGCTCAGGGGATCAATGAAGATTGGGGACCACAATCCGAAAGATCGGCAGACCAGAAAATATTTCAAGGAGAGTTGGAGATGGGATTATGCAGGCTAGGGAAGAGTTTAGTTTAATTCTGCCCGCGCTGACCAGTGATCCCCATACACTAACACCATCCTACACATACTAGGGATAATTTACCATTTTACCCAGGCAATTAGCCTACAAACCTGTACTTCTTTGGAGTGTGGGAGGAAACTGGAGCACCCGGGAAAACCTCACACGGTCACTGACTATACGGAGTTTGCACGCTCTCACCGTGACCTGTGTGGGTTTTCTCTGGAAGCTCCGGTTTCCTCCCACACTTCAAAGACATTGAAGTTTTGTTGGCCAATTGGCTTGGTAGAATTGTAAATTGTCCCTCATGTGTGTTGGATAGTGCTGGTGTACAGGAATTGCTGATCGTCATGGACTGGATGGGCAGAAGGGCCTTTTTCCGCACTGTATCTCTCAACTAAACTAAACTTCAAACTGATTACAGGGGGTGCCAGGCTTTGTCCTGCCCATCCAGTTTCCTAGCTTTCTTTCCCCCCACCCCTGCAATCCATTTGAAGAAGGGTCCCGACCCGAATGTTTTTCAAGAGAGTTAGATTTAGCTCTTAGGGCTAAAGGAATCAAGGGGGAAAAAGCAGGAACAGGATACTGATTGGGGATGATCAGCCATGATCACATTGAATGGTAGTGCTGGCATGAAGGGCTGAACGGCCTACTCCTGCACCTATTTTCTATGTTTCTATGTTTCTACGAAACGCCACCTATCCATGTTGTCCAGGCATGCTGCCTGACCCTCTGAGTGACTCCATCATTTTGTGGTCATCCCATATTAATAATCATATTATTTTGTCCCAGTTCAGTTTAGTGTTGTATGATGACTGCTAGCTTGCCAAGCCTGGTCAATGAACAGTACCTGAATGCAGCAGATGGCAGAGTAGCCGTCATTTGGTTGGCATTGCCTCTCACACAGGGTGTTACATTGTTTAATCTTTCAGGAGCTCGGAAGCATGAAATATTCCACCTCATTAATCAGGTTTGAGAAGGCCATTATAAAGAGATTTCCATAACTGTTGGAAACCCATGGGTCCATTCAATATGTTCACATCAGATATCATTTGCAACCGGTACCTTTCCGTATCTTCACTCACCTTCTGCTCCTTATTGCGTTAAAATAAAAATCACGACAAAATCTTTAATTTAAAATAAAAAATAACCATGTCTTCCCAGGCAGCTGGTGGCACCGTTCATATTTTGTGAAATTTATATCAGTGAGAATACATTTCTGTTTAGTGAAAGTTTAGTTTTAGTTTAGAGATACAGCGCGCAAACAGGCCCTTTGGCCCACTGAGTCCGCGCCGACCAAGGATCACACTGTACACTTGCAGGGCCCTACACACACGAGGGACAATTTTATAATGTTACCTGAAGCCAATTAACCTCCAGACCTGTACGTCTTTGGGGTGTGGGAGGAAACCGGAGCACCTGGAGAAAACCCACACGGTCATAGGGAGAAGGTACAGACAGCACCCGTAGTCAAGATCGAACCCGAGTCTCTGGCACTGTGAGGCAGTAACTCTACCACCATGCCGCCCACAAAAAATAAAATCTGCCCTTTTGAAAATGCCTCAGTATTGTACACTCACATCGTGGATTTTGCATGGATAATTTCCGTTGCCTATAGTGATTTTCGGAAAATGTCCTAATTTTGAATTTCTAATAGATTATAATCCACAGTCAATGTTACTTTCATAAAAGCGACTTTCTCAGTTAAAGTTTATTCTTTCTCTAACCCAAAGTTTTGCCTGCTGTGAATAAAGAAATCTATCCTTTGTTAAAAGGACACAAAGTGCTGGAGTAAAGGGCCCGTCCCACTTGGTGCTTTTTTCGGTGACTGCCGGCATCATTGACTTACGTATCAGGTCACCGAAAAATACATGACGTGATGACATATGACGCGGCGGTGACGGGGCGTGATGACATATGATGCGGCGGTGACGGGGCGTGATAACGTATGACGCGGCAGTGACACGGCGTGATGACGTATGACGCGGCAGTGACACGGCGTGATGACGTATGATGCGGCGGTGACGGGGCGTGATGACGTATGACGCGGCAGTGACACGGCGTGATGACGTATGACGCGGCAGTGACACGGCGTGATGACGTATGACGCGGCAGTGACACGGCGTGATGACGTATGATGCGGCAGTGACACGGTGTGATGACGTATGACGCGGCAGTGACACGGCGTGATGACGTATGACGCGGCAGTGACACGGCGTGATGACGTATGATGCGGCAGTGACACGGTGTGATGACGTATGACGCGGCAGTGACACGGTGTGATGACGTATGACGCGGCAGTGACACGGCGTGATGACGTATGCTGCGGCGGTGACACGGCGTGATGACGTATGCTGCGGCGGTGACACGGCGTGATGACGTATGACGCGGCAGTGACACGGCGTGATGACGTATGATGCGGCGGTGACGGGGCGTGATGACGTATGACGCGGCAGTGACACGGCGTGATGACGTATGACGCGGCAGTGACACGGCGTGATGACGTATGACGCGGCAGTGACACGGCGTGATGACGTGTGACGCGGCAGTGACACGGCGTGATGACGTATGACGCGGCAGTGACACGGCGTGATGACGTGTGACGCGGCAGTGACACGGCGTGATGACGTATGACGCGGCAGTGACACGGCGTGATGACGTATGACGCGGCAGTGACACGGCGTGATGACGTGTGACGCGGCAGTGACACGGCGTGATGACGTATGACGCGGCAGTGACGGGGCGTGATGACGTATGACGCGGCAGTGACACGGCGTGATGACGTATGCTGCGGCGGTGACACGGCGTGATGACGTATGATGCGGCAGTGACACGGCGTGATGACGTATGATGCGGCGGTGACGGGGCGTGATGATGTATGATGCGACGGTGATGGGGCGTGATGATGTATGATGCGACGGTGACACGGCATGATGACGTATGACGCGGCAGTGACACGGTGTGATGACGTATGATGCGGCAGTGACGGGGCGTGATGACGTATGATGCGGCGGTGACACGGCGTGATGACGTATGCTGAGCAATGTTTTTCAAGTATCGCAACATTTTTTTTGTCACCGCTGGATTTTGAAATGTTCAACATCTTTTGGCGACACTGATATGACGCCAAATGGGTCAGGCTGAGAAAGAGAGAAATCAAGTTAGCTTTCAGTAGCAGAATACGCGAGGGAGGAATGGATCGAGGGAATATCTTTCATGGGGTGAGCCTTAATATGGCAGTTAATGCACAGTGCTGGAGTAACTCAGTGGGTGAGGCAGCATCCCTGGAGAGCATGGACAGGTGACGTGAGTGGGAAGGAACTGCAGATGCTGGTTTAAACAGAAGATAGACACAAAAAGCTGCAGTAACTCAGCGGGTCAGGCAGCATCTCTGGAGAGGAGGAATGGGTGACGTTTCGGGTTGAGACCCTTCTTCAAACTGGTTTGGGATTATGGAAACGAGAGATATAGACGATGATGTGGAGAGATAAAGAGCAATGAATGAAAGAGTTGCAAAAAGGTAAAGATGATGTTAGCTGTTTGTTGGGTGAAAACCTGGTGCAACTTGGTTGGGGGAGGAATAGAGAGAGAGGGAATGCCAGGGTTACTTGAAGTTAGAGCAATCGATATTCATACCACTGGGCTGTAAGATGCCCAAGCAAAATATGAGTTGCTGTTGACGTTTCGGGTGGAGACCCTTCTTCAGAATGAATGTAGAGAGGGAGAAGAAAGCTGGAAAAAGGGGAGAGACAAGACAAAGCGTGATAGGTAATAAATGGGCACAGATGATGGCGTTTTTGTAATGCAGATATTTGGAACAAAAGCCAGCGATAAGAAATGAATGTGTGAGAAAGGTTTGAAGAGCCAACCTTTGTTAGCTGAGTACCTTTGTTTATAATGGCTGCAGATGTACCACAGTTTGTTCTGCTTGATATAATGTGACAACCCCACAGTGCACTGGAGTTTTAGTCTCAGTTTTAGTTTTACTGATACAGTATGGAAACAGGCCCTTTGGCCCAGCAAGCACGCCGACCAGTGATCACCCGGTACATGTTCTATCCTACATACCGGGGGCAATTTACCTACAAACCTGTACGTCTTTGGAATGTGGGAGGAAACCGGATCACCCAGCGAAAACCCACGTGATCATAGAGACGTCATCGGGTGGCGCCGTGAGTGGCAGCCTTGCCAGCGGTTTGTCAGTCATTTTGACTTGCTTTGTTTTTTTAGTATGTCTAAATGTTTGTGTTAATGTCTCTCGGGATGTTTTTATGTGGGGGTGGGGGGGGGGGAGGTGGAAAGGGGGAAAGGGGGAAACCGTTTCCAGTCCCTTACCTCGGGGGTGATGTGACTTTTCTCCTAGTTGCATTTTCGCCCTCCCTCGTGGCCTAACAACTTGGATTGGTGCGGCCTTTCCCGGAGACCGGCCCAGAGCTTCAGCAGAAGGCACGGCGCGGACTTCCATCGTGGAGCCAGAAGAAAGGCTCCGACCGCCGGCCTGCTGTCTTTAACATCGTGAAGCCGCGGTCTGCGGAGCTTCTAGCAGCAGGCGTGAAGTGGACTTTACCGTCCCGGAGCCAGGGATCCCTTGCTGGGGATCGCCGGAGAAGAGCTCCGATCGCTGGCCTGCCTGCGGCCTATAACATCGAGAAGCCGCGGTCTCCGGTAAGAAAGTGGCCAATTCGGGCACTCCAAGCTGCGGAGTGTGTTCCATCCGTTCCAACATCAGAGCTTCGATCATCCCAACGAGAGTGCCTGTACATCGGGCTGTCTATAGCAATGACTGCGGAGTATCAAGGTCCCAAACACGGGTGAACAATAAGGAGGAAGACTGACTAAACTTTATTGCCTTCCATCACAGTGAATCTCTTTAAATCTAGGACGTTTTTGAACAATTTTACATGCTGATATAAGTTCACAAGCTCACAAGATATAAGAGTAGCATTAGACCATTAGGCCCATCGAGTCCACTCCGCCATTCAATCATGGCTGATCTCTGCCTCCTAATCCCATTTGCCTGCCTTCTCCCCATAACCCTTGACAGCTGTCCTAATCTAGAATTTATCTATCTCTGCCTTAAAAATATCCACTGTCTTGGCCTCCACAGCCCTCTGTGGCAATGAGTTCCACAGATTAACTAACCTCTGACGAAAGGAGTTCCTCCTCACCTCCTTTTGAAAAGAACACCCTTTAATTCTAAGGCTATGACCTCTGGTCCTAGACTCTCCCACCAGTGGAAACATCCATTCTACATCCACTCTACCTGCTCCTGACATTGGCTTCCCTTGTTTGAACAAGGGTCTTGACCCGAAACATCACCTATTCCATTTCTCCAGGATGCTGCCTGACCCGCTGGGTTACTCCAGCATTTTGTGTCTATCTTTGGTGTAAATCAGCATCTGCAATTCTTTCCTACACATTGGGTTCCCTTTAACAGTAGTGCCCCATTCTAGAATCGTACAGCATGGAAACAGGCCCTTCAGCCCAAATTACCCACAATGACCAACATGACCCAGCTACACTAGTCCCACCTGCCTGCGTTTGGCCCATATCCTGCCCTATCCATGTACCTGTCTAATAAATCTAATCCCTAACACTAAAACGGATTCCACACTGTATGACTCTATGACTCTATAATTGTAAGAGATACTGCAAGGTATACAAACAATGGCCTGTTTCCTTCAATATAATTATGGAGAGGGACAAAACTGGACCTAGGGTTGAGATTTTTGATTGGAGAAAGGCTAACTTTGAGGAGATGCGAAAGGATTTAAAAGGAGTAAATTGGGACAGTTTGTTTTATGGGAAAGATGTGGAAGAGAAATGGAGTACATTTAAAGGTGAAATTTTAAGAGTACAGAATCTTTATGTCCCTGTTCGGTTGAAAGGAAATCGTAAAAATTGTAAAGAGCCATGGTTTTCAAGGGAAATTGGACACTTGGTTTGGAAAAAGAGGGATATCTACAATAGTTATAGGCAGCATGGAGTAAATGAGGTGCTTGAGGAGTATAAAGAATGTAAAAAGAATCTTAAGAAAGAAATTAGAAAAGCTAAAAGAAGATATGAGGTTGCTTTGGCAAGTAAGGTAAAAGTAAATCCGAAGGGTTTCTACCGCTATATTAATAGCAAAAGGATAACGAGGGATAAAATTGGTCCATTAGAGAGTCAGAGTGGCCAACTATCTGCAGAGCCAAAAGAGATGGGGGAGATATTGAACAGTTTCTTTTCTTCGGTATTCACCAAGGAGAAGGATATTGAATTATGTGAGGTAAGGGAAACAAGTAGAGTAGCTATGGAAACTATGAGGATCAAAGAAGAGGAAGTACTGACACTTTTGAGAAATATAAAAGTGGATAAGTCTCCAGGTCCGGACAGGATATTCCCTAGGACATTGAGGGAAGTTAGTGTAGAAATAGCAGGGGCTATGGCAGAAATATTTCAAATGTCATTAGAAACGGGAATAGTGCCGGAGGATTGGCGTACTGCGCATGTTGTTCCATTGTTTAAAAAGGGGTCTAAGAGTAAACCTAGCAATTATAGACCTATTAGTTTGACGTCAGTGGTGGGCAAATTAATGGAAAGAATACTTAGAGATAATATATATAAGCATCTGGATAAACAGGGTCTGATTAGGAACAGTCAACATGGATTTGTGCCTGGAAGGTCATGTTTAACTAATCTTCTTGAATTTTTTGAAGATGTTACTCGTGAAATTGATGAGGGTAAAGCAGTGGATGTTGTGTATATGGACTTCAGTAAGGCCTTTGACAAGGTTCCTCATGGAAGGTTGGTTAAGAAGGTTCAATGGTTGGGTATTAATGGTGGAGTAGCAAGATGGATTCAACAGTGGCTGAATGGGAGATGCCAGAGAGTAATGGTGGATGGTTGTTTGTCAGGTTGGAGGCCAGTGACGAGTGGGGTGCCACAGGGATCTGTGTTGGGTCCACTGTTGTTTGTCATGTACATCAATGATCTGGACGATGGTGTGGTAAATTGGATTAGTAAGTATGCAGATGATACTAAGATAGGTGGGGTTGCGGGTAATGAAGAAGAGTTTCAAAGTCTACAGAGAGATTTATGCCAGTTGGAAGAGTGGGCTGAAAGATGGCAGATGGAGTTTAATGCTGATAAGTGTGAGGTGCTACATCTTGGCAGGACAAATCAAAATAGGACGTACATGGTAAATGGTAGGGAATTGAAGAATGTAGGTGAACAGAGGGATCTGGGAATAACTGTGCACAGTTCCATGAAAGTGGAATCTCATGTAGATAGGGTGGTAAAGAAAGCTTTTGGTGTGCTGGCCTTTATAAATCAGAGCATTGAGTATAGAAGTTGGGATGTAATGTTAAAATTGTACAAGGCATTGGTGAGGCCAATTCTGGAGTATGGTGTACAATTTTGGTCGCCTAATTATAGGAAGGATGTCAACAAAATAGAGAGAGTACAGAGGAGATTTACTAGAATGTTGCCTGGGTTTCAGCAACTAAGTTACAGAGAAAGGTTGAACAAGTTAGGGCTTTATTCTTTGGAGCGCAGAAGGTTAAGGGGGGACTTGATAGAGGTTTTTAAAATGATGAGAGGGATAGACAGAGTTGACGTGGAAAAGCTTTTCCCACTGAGAGTAGGGAAGATTCAAACAAGGGGACATGACTTGAGAATTAAGGGACTGAAGTTTAGGGGTAACATGAGGGGGAACTTCTTTACTCAGAGAGTGGTAGCTGTGTGGAATGAGCTTCCAGTGAAGGTGGTGGAGGCAGGTTCGTTTTTATCATTTAAAAATAAATTGGATAGTTATATGGATGGGAAAGGAATGGAGGGTTATGGTCTGAGCGCAGGTATATGGGACTAGGGGAGATTATGTGTTCGGCACGGACTAGAGGGGTCAAGATGGCCTGTTTCCGTGCTGTAATTGTTATATGGTTATATGGTTATAAGGTACAAAGTGACAGCGTGATAAGAGGCCCTTCGGCCCACCGAGTCCGTGCCGACCAATGATCACCTGATTATCATGTATCCTAGCTCTATCCTACACACTAGGGACAATTTACAGAAACCAATTATCCGACAAACTTTCACATCTCTGGAGTGTGGGAGGAAAGCGAAGCACCCGGACAAAACCTACGCGGTCACAAGGAGAACGTACAAACTCTGTACAGACAGCACCTGGAGCCAGGATGTAACCCGGGTCTCTGCCGCTGTAAGGCAACAACTCAACCACTGTGCCACCGTGTTCTCCAGAGATGCTGCCCCACCCACTGATTTATTCCAGTACTTTGTGTCTTTTTTTTTTGTAAACCAGCATCTGCAGTTCCTCGTGTCACCTCACTAAATATCACTGCGTTGCCAGCATGAAACTTTGCCGAATAAAGTTTGGTCCAACATTATCCAGGACGAGCGAGATGAGAAGAATTTGACAACTGGCATCCTGGGCTTGTGACAAACAAAGACTTTCTGATGTTCGTGAGATTCGGAAAACCAATTTGTTTTTATTTTAAAGTCGCATTTATTTTATTGTTTTATCTGCAATCTGCTTGAATTGTTCAGCCATGTGGCGTGAACTGAATAAAAAAAGAGATAGCTGTATTTTGACGCCAGGGAAGGATATTGATCTAAGTGTTAAGACGGGAACCATTTCATGGCACGTTGCAGGCAGCGTGTTTGTTGCTTCATCTCAATGTTCCCAGATTTCTACAGCTGCTCGTTTTTACGTGTTCACTGAACTGCGTACACCAGGGATATCTTGAAACTCTTCATGGCTTGTGTTTGAACTTCTAATAAACATACGTCCTGGCAGTATTCAAAGCCTCAAGCATTGGCACTGGGGACTCTTCCGATTTGTCCCTGGTTTTGCCTGCAGAAATAGCTCGCAATGACCTCTTGTGTTCATGTTTGCATTCAGATATGTTTAAGCCTGCGTTATGTTCGGCTTGCTGTGACAGCTCCGTAGCACAAGTCTCTCAGTATTCATCATTCGACTCTGCAACTGGGGATGATAATGACCTTGGTTCATTTCTGTCTGCTTGCCTGTCCTGCCAGCCCACACTCACTGCTCATTATCCTAGCAACCTTGCTCTCCGCACTAGCTGTCGCAGGATGCACTGAGTCAGAATTTTAGTTTAATGTCATGTGTACCAAGGTACAGTGAGAAGCTTTTGTTGCGTGCTATCCAGTCGGCGAAAAGGCAATGTGTGATTGCAATCGAGCCGTCCACAGTGTACAGATACATGACAAAGAGAATAACGTGAATAATGTTTAGTGCAAGATAAAGTTCAGTGAAGTCCAAACTAAGGTAGTCTAAGGGTCTCCAATGAGGTAGACAGTAGTTCAGGACTGCTCTGAGGTTGTTGGTAGGATGGTTCAGTTGCCTGATAACAGCTGGGAAGAAAGTGTCCCTGAATCTGGAGGTGTGCACGTTTTCACACTTCTATACCTCTTGCCTGATGGGAGAGGGGAGAAGAGGGTGTGGCTGGGGTGAGACTGGTCCTTGATTTATGCTACTGGCCTTGCCGAGACAGAGTGAAGTGTAGATGGAGTCAATGGAAGGGAGGTTGGTTTGTGTAATGGTCTGGGCTGCGTCCACAACTCTTTGCAATTGTTTTAGATGAGATGTTAGATTGGTGTTCATCCTGAAATGGCAGAAATGTTCTCAGCTGCGGCTGTGTATGTGCTGGGCAAGTAAGATACTAGCATGAGCTTGTGATTAACATGGCACCATCTTGTGATTTTGGAAGAGCTTCCTCGCATGGGCAAGGGGTAAAGCCGGGAGACCTGCTTTCCACTATCGTCAGTAACATCATAACGGACATACTCTTATGCTCATTGGGTATGGTTGGCCAAAGGAAGCTTTCGGGGTGGATTCAATTCAAGTGACTTTAGACTTTAGAATTTAGAGATACAGTGTTGAAACAGGACATTTGGCCCACCGAGTCCGTGCCGACCAGCGATCACCCTGTATTATCACCACCCTGCACACACGGGTTCATAATTCATTAGTTCTAGGAGCAGAAGTAGGCCATTCAGCCCATCAAGTCTACTCCGCCATTTAATTATGGCAGATCTATCTTTCCCTCTCAACTCCATTCTTCTGCCTTCTCCCCATAAACCCCTGACACAATTAAAACCCCTAAAAATATCCATTGACGTCCTCCACAGCCGTCTGTGGCAATGAATTCCACAGATTCACCACCCTCTACCTAAGGAAATTCCTTTTCATCTCCTTTCGAAAGGTACGTCCTTTTTATTCTGACGCTGTGCCCTCTGGTCCAAGACTCTCCCTCATGTGGAAACATCCTCTCCACATTCTTCTTCGAGTAATTGATCCCACGGTGCTGGTGAAAGAAAAACAGAAGAGATGTCCTGCTTTATAGTTATTTGTCCCCATTAGGAAACAGACTATCTGGTCTTTATCATATTAAGGCTTGTGGGAGCTCTCTGTTTGCAAGTTAGCTGCCTTGTGCCCTACATCACAATATTAACAACATGGGCCATTTTGCTCGCTGCTCTGTGCTTTGGGATGTCCTCAGGTTACAGCAGAGAGACACAACTCATCGCGCTGATCTCTTTTTTTGCTTACACTGAAATGTGCACCAGTGGTTAAATGCAGCTTTTAGTCCAACAATAATGATGTCCATATAAAAATAAATGATGGCCTACTATGAAATGAAGTGTGTTGGTGTGTTATTTGTATCATATTTTAAATGGAGAATGTGCTCAACCTGTAATTCCATTCTACTTATTCTATGCTGCTTTTTGGGCTGAAGTTATAAGAACAGAGGAAGATAGGAGCAGGATCTCTGGATAGAAGGAATGGGTGACGTTTCAAGGGTCTCAACCTGAAACATCACTCATTCTTTCTATCCGGAGATGCTGCCGGTCCCGACAAGATCGGAGCAGGCATAGGTTATTCTGCCCCTCTGATCTGTCCCACCAGTTAACATGATAATGGCTGATTTAGGCTTAAACTCGGGTCGACACAGTGGCCAGCGGTAGAGTTGCAGATACAGCTATCTCTTTTTTATTCCGTTCACGCCAAAAGCTGAGCAATTCAAGCAGATTGCGGATAAAATAAAAGTGACTTTAAAATAAAAACAAATTGGTTTTCCGGGTCTCACGAACAT